>NC_141901.1:40586517-41211517 GCF_057802395.1 Ceratotherium simum simum
ACTTACTCAAGTTTGCACAGCTGGTAATAGACGAAATCGTGATTCTGTCATGAACCACAGCTGCTGAGCTTTCTGCGGCCTCCCCTCCAGGAGGAGTGCAGAAAGTGTTTATTGAATAAATAAGTAATTAAATGAATGAATGAATTGAACCTTGTTTGAGAATGAAAATCCTGAGGTGAGAGCAGGAGGGTGGGGATACTGAATCATAGGTTTTATTTTAAAGGCCAAAAGGATTAAAGCCGGACATCAGGAAGAATTGCCTGACCCAGCATCAGTCGGCAGTTTTTCTCTGTGCAAGGTTTTTGCGCTCCAATCTCATGTGAGCCGGGCTGGACCCTTCCCTCCCTGCCCCGCCCCTGCCCCTTCAGGGCTTCAGCCTGAGGTTGGGCTGCCCTCTAGTGGGTAGAGGGAGCAGCACAGGGAAGCCACAGAACAGGAGGAAAGGGACCCAACTCAGCCCCAAGCCAGGTCCCCACCTTGCCTTGGTGCCAGGAGGGAGCAAGCACCGACCTGCTCCTCCTCACCTGGGGAGGTTACCCCTGAACTCTACAACCCCACCCCACACCTGGCACAAAGTAGGCATTCACTAAATATCTGTGAGTAAATGAGTGTCAGGGGGATGGGATCCAATGGCCCTTCCTCCGGAGAACCCCTCCTCTGTCTTCTGCCCTCTCTGGAGCTCCTGCCAGCCCCCCACCCCCAGCCAAGGTCACTCACCTCCAAGGCCCCCGCCCACAGAGGCAAACGTCAGTGTGACAAACAGCCCGAAGAGCTGATACATGGCCTGAGACGTGGCACTGCGCTGGCCCTCGGCTACGAGCGGAAACACGCTCTCTAAGCTGCAGGGAGAGGAGGTCGTGGGGAGACAGGGACGGAGCAGGAGGCAGGGCTGGGCAGTCTATCAGTGCATCAGTGCATTGCACTGCATCATGCAGCAGCCAAAAGGGCCTCAAGGGAGCTCACCAGGCTGAGCCTCGCCTCCGGGCCTTTGCTCCAGCAGGCCCACAGCCCGGAACACCCTCCCACCCTGCTGTGCCAGCAGACACCCACACACCTTTCAAGACTCAGTTTGAGGGTCACTTTTGCCTGCCTTCTCTGAGTCATGATCTGCGAAAATCAGTCCTAAGGGTCATCATCTTTTACTGACCCTTTCGTAGCACCACCATGAAATCATTTGTTCAATAACCTGCTGCACTGGACTGAGGATCGGGAAGGCAGTCCCCGGGTTGGTCTTGTTCACTCCAGTTTCTTCAGCTCCCAGAATATGGAGGAATGAATCAGTGAATGAAAATAGACGCTGCCTTTTTTTGTTGGTCCACAGAGGGAGGAAGAGTGAGGGAGGTCATTCCAGGGGGATAGTGACTCCAGTGTGGATCAGGGTGGGGGGGACTCACCCATCTCCATAAGCCTCATGGGTGGCCAGCCCAGCCACAAGGACCCCCAGGAGGGCTCCCAGGACCCCAGGCATCCCATGGAGGTTGTGGACTCCACATGTGTCTTGGACTTTGAATTTTGACTCAAGGGTGGGCTAGAGGACAGAACACCAATAATGAGTCTCATGTGCCCCTCCCACTCTGGGCCTATTGGAGGGCTGGGAGGGACGGTGCTGAAGACTCCCTGTTCTGCCCAGGGCCCGAGAGGCATCTGTACCGTGAAGAACTTGTACCCCAGCGTGGAGACAGTCCCAGCCAGGAAGCCAGCTACCAAAGCCCCAAAGGGTGTCAGCATCATTTCAGCTGATGTCCCCACCACAACCCCTCCAGCCAGTGCTGCATTCTGGATGTGGACCTAAGGGAGCACAGAAAAGCAAAGCGTTGGAGGCCCTTTCAGATTGTCACACCCACACCCAACACAACCCCGGCCACCACAGTGGTACCTACTGCTTCTGGAAGTCCCTCCACCATCTAACCTCTAACTCTCCTGCTATCATATTATCTCCTCATGCTCTGACCCCACTACGTCCAGTGCAGATGGAGCCCCCTGCACCTGTGCCCTTACCTATTCCCTGCAGAATCGGCCTTACAGGGTCTCAGACCTCTCCTCCCCCTCCCATCCATCCCTCTGCCTCTCCCAAGCCTCCTCCCCATACCATGTCCAGCCGCCCATCCCCCCCGACAAGCGCTGACAAAGCGAAGGTGCTGAGGGTGCTGGCAGTCAGGGAGTAGTACGTGTTGAGGGCTGTCCGTTGCTGTCCGTCCCCCAGCGTAGTGGGTGCAGAGTTGAAACTAGGCCAGAAGATCCACAGGAAGATGGTCCCTAAATGGTAGGCAGAGTGAGAGGAAGTAAGTGCCTCCCCCACGAGGTATAAGCTCTGTAACTGCAGGCAAGTCACCTCTCAGCAGCCTCAGTTTTCTCATCTGTAAAGTGGGGGTAACAATACCTACCTCATACAGTGAGGGCTCAGTGAGGTGATGCATATGAAGTGCACAGCCCATGGCCTAGAGGTACTAATTGCTCAACAAACGGGAGTTTTGGAAGGGCACTGGCACCACAGAGCACTGAGATTTTTATTAAGCATCAGAAAAGAAAAGAAAAAAAGACAAAGGCACCATGTGTCCAGACACTAAGCTGGGTGCTTGATCCACATCAGGAAATAACTTGTTTTATAACCTCAACCGCCTCCTAGAGAGGGTGGACCCTGCAATGTGCAGGAGAGGCCTCTGTTTGCTGAGCCCTGGATGGGCTGGGCCTGCACATTTTGGGGTAAGGACTGGAAGCTCCATCTGCCCTGCCTGCCCCTGTGACGTGCCCAGGTCAGCCCTGAGGGAGAGGGAGGAGGAGCCAAGACACAACATGAGGGGCAGGCTGGGGACCCTGTCGGGTAGGGCTAGCATGGCAAGGAGGCTTGAGCGGCAGCCCCTGAGTCCTGAGTGGTCCTGGGTGTGCGATGTAGCCTCTCCCTGCACCCCACAGTCTGCAGGAGAATCGACTGCACTCACACCTGCGTCCTTTGGGGAGAGATCAAGGGAGAGGCCCGGTTTCCTGTCTGGAGGGAGCCGGGGACAGAGAAGGTGTGTGAATGGAAGCCTCCCGGGAAAGCACGGAAATCTTGGGGAAGCTTTTGGATTTCAAGCCAAACTTATCTGGGTCACAAAGGGCAACAAGGCCTCTGCCAACAAAGTTCCATGTGATCTATTTCCCAACAAACCCTGAGGTGAGCAAGAAATACAAAACCAGCCTCTTTTTCATGTAAGAATAGGCACTTCACTCACTATTGAGTACCATCAACGAAAAAATAAAATATTGATTTCCTTTCCTGACTCGTCCGTGAAGGCAGAGAGGAGCAGAGGCCAAGGTGGAGGTAGGTGCTTAGAAAAAACGGGGAGGGCCGCCCCGGTGGCACAAGCGGTTACGTGCACGCACTCCGCTGCTGGCGGCCCGGGTTCGGATCCTGGGCGCGCCCTGACGCACCGCTTGTTAAGCCATGCTGTGGCGGCGTCCCATATAAAGTAGAGGAAGATGGGCACAGATGTTAGCCCAGGGCCAATCTTCCTCAGCAAAAAAGAGGAGAATTGGCATCGGATGTTAGCTCAGGGCTGGTCTTCCTCACATAAAAAAAAAAAGAAGAAGAAACGGGGAGCGGTGAAGAAACGGGGAGCTGTGATGGTGCTTACAGGTCAGACCCCACAGCTCCCAGGGGTGACCCACGACCTCTCCTCTCCCTGCTGATAGTGCAGGGGCTTCTGGGAAATCGCCTGGGAGGAAGTGTCCTTAGGAGGTGGGAGGCAGAACCAGGGGCAAAGGCCTGGAGGTAAGAGATGGAGAGAAGCTGAGTCTGGCTGGAGCGGAGTGTGAGGGGAGTGTGAGTGGGGAGGAAGGAGGAGACCAAGGGGCAGCCGAGACCCTGCAGGGGCGGGTGTGCCAGGCTGAGGAGTCTGGCTTCTAAGTTGTGGTGGGGTGGGGCCTGAAGGGTTTTAAACAGGGATTGGTGCAGGTGACTTGATTTAAAAGGACCCCTGGCAATGGGTCTTGGGGCCTGTGAACTCAACCTCAGGGCTGAGTTCTAAGAACCTGTCACTAAACTATTGAAAATGAGGAGCACAGATCCCAGGGCTCTCACAGGAGAGTCCAAATTGGAAGGGAGTCCCTAGCCAGAACTCCAAGGACTATAGGCAGCACCCTGAGACCTTGCCTGCAGGTGGCCCTCTCTGGCCCAGACCAGGGGCATCTGGAACTGGCCCCCCACCCCACCCGACCTCGGCAGGCCTCACCAATCATGGCAAAGAGGTCCGAATGGTAGACGGAGCCCTGGCGATGCTTGCTCTTCTCCAGCTGGGGCCTATAGAGGACCCGTGACAGGACCAGCCCAAAGTAGGCACCGAAAGTGTGGATAGTCATGGAGCCTCCTGCATCCTTCACCTGGGAGGTGGAGCTGAGGTGGAGGGGCAGCCCCCTGCCCCACTCCCACCCCATGCTCTCCCTGCTCAGGGCCTGGCCCTGGCCACCCCCACCCCTCACCCCATCCCCATCCAGACTCACCCCCAGGAGACTTAGGAGCACAAACTCGTTGACACCAAACAGCACCACCTCCAGAAGGGCCATGAGCAGCAGCTGAGCTGGCCCAGTCTTGCCCAGTATGGCGCCAAAGGAGATAAGTACAGCCGCAGCGCAGAAGTCAGCATTGATCATGCTGGAGGGGTTGGGACGGGGAGGGTGAGACGGGCCAGAAACAAGGGCAGCCTTGGGGGAGGCGGCCGGGGAGGAGGCAATGAGCCTACACGTCTAAGCTCTTCCCTGTTAGAAGCCAAGTCTCAGGGAGGTTCTGTGACTTGGGGAACAAAGCCTACGACAGGCGGGAGAACCAGATCTTGAACAAAGGGTTCCTTTGAACCCGGCCCTTTTCCACCAAGCTATCTATCCTCCCAACAGCTCTTGGGTAATAAGGGGCCTAAAGAAATGGGGAGATGTGGCTGACTGTGTGGGTCGAGGATGGGAGAAGAAATCAGGCAGTGAGAACAGGCAGGGCAATTGATGGGTAAAAACCTGGGTCAGGGAGCAGACTGGACGGACTTGAGGGCTTGAGCTGGGCCTCTTGGGCAGGGGCCTCCCAGGTAGTCCTGGGGGGAGCCGGGGAGGCCACTGCTGCCCACCTCTCGATGCCAACATGGATGTGGCCACCGTGGAAGGAGTGGAAGAAGCCCTGCACCAGTGTGGACCACTGCAGGGCAAAGGCGGCCAGGAGGAAGGTGAAGCCCACGCTGCTGAAGCCATAACGCTGCAGGAAGGCCATGAGGAAACCGAAGCCCACAAAGACCATGGCGTGCACGTCCTGGAAGCCTGCAGGGGGCATTCAGGGGCTGCTCTGGCCACTGCCCGTCAACCAATCAGCCACCCCGCCAGTGCCCCCAACTCTCACCAGCCAGGGCTGCCTTGAGGCTGGAGCCAAGTCCATAAAACTCCCCAGGAATGGTGGGGCCTCCCAGCCCTGGCCATCTGTGCAGAGCTGGCCAGCTTGGGGCAGTGGGAACTGGACCATCCCAGCTGTCCCCATGTCAGAGCAAGGGAGTACAGCCTTCTTCTGCCCTCTTCTCTGCCCTATCCCTGGGTCTCTTACAACTGACTGGTGAAAAGCCCAACCTGTGCTCCTTCCTGCTGCGGTCCCTGCCCCTCTGTGCTCAAAATTCTCTTCCCCTTCAGGCTTCTCTCCAATTTTCCCTTTCTGCTGGAAAGTCCTTCTTGACGTCTAACCTCCATCCCTCATACTCATCCCTCAGAATCTATACTTCTCCATTTTGAGGATTTTAAATTTTTAAAAAATAACTTACGAAATAGCTTTAAATTGTTAACAGACATTACCTTAGGGAAAAAGAATTGAAGGAGTCAGGGCTGCTGTGCCCCACAACTCCAACACAAATGATGCCCCTGGAGTTACGAATATGGTGGCTCTGGGAAGGAGGATTTTACTCTTTAGTTTTTTTCTATAGTTTGAATATTTTAATTTTACAGATGAATTACTTGAATCTTTTTAAGTGTCAATGGGGTTTCTGGGCAGGGAGATTTGGGGCCTTTTCTGAGTGCTTTCTATTCTGTACCATTGTGCATAAAACTAAGCAAATAAAAATAATATACAGTAATCTTGAAAACGAGATAAATACAAATAATTTGCTTTAGTATTAATTTGTTCTGTACCCCTCCCCCTATCTACTTGTAAATAGGGTTTGAAACGCAGCTAGTGTGATGCTCAGCCAGTGCATCTGGTTCTGTCTGCTCTACCTTGGTCCACGTATACAGCGATGCCAGGCTATGTCTTTGGCTTTAATTGAGAAACACTAGAGAAATTGTATCACAAGCGCTGTTATTGCATCTGTTGTAAATAAGTTATTGAGAAACAGAGTCAACCATGACTCTAAACTTCCCTTTTCTCCCATGAGAAATTTCTCTGGGAACTTAGTGCTAGGAAATGTCACTTCCCCTGAGGAACCAGTCTGCTTTCCCATATTCATGTGACAGATGTTTACTAGCACTCGTGCATCAGGCTCTGGGAATGCAGCTGTCATCAGGGCAGCCACAGTCACTGCCCTCACGGAGCATGGAGGACAGACATCAAAGTATCAAAGAATAGGGGAAAGAGATTAAGAGGTACAAACTTCCAGTTATGAAATAAATGGGTCACGGGCATGTGGTGTACGGCATGGGGAATATAGTCAGTAATATTGTAATAACTTGGTGTGGTGACAGACGGTGCCTGGACTTATTGTGGTGATCATATCATAATGTATAAAGATATCGAGTCACTAGGTTGTACACCTGAAACTAATATAGTATTGTATGTCAATTATAATTCAATTTAAAGAAAAGAACCAAAGAATTGCATACGTGAGGCTTCCTTGGTTCTGATGAGAACACATAACTGATCGTATTTCCCTTTTCTCTTGGCTGCCTGGAAGCTCTGAGCTACACTGGAATCTCAACTGTAACAACGTAGGCTCTTACAGAGTCCATTATTTGTGTTCTGCGTCTCTGCTTTTCTTTTCTTATACACATTTTTATTGTAAATGACCTGAAACAGGCAGATCATAAAGAAAAAAAAATCATGGTCACCTTTTTGGTTTAATCTGAAGAAGCACCAACAAGCCAACAATTTATTATTCAAATTTAGAATGCAATCAATAACTTTGAGAAAAAGCAAACTTTTATGCTTTTTTGTGCTGTCTACAGGCTGACAGGAAATGTGTTTGCAAGCCCCTAGCAGAGGGGTGGGTGTGTGCCAGAGTAGGAGGCCTGCAGCTCAGCTGCCAGCCCCGGTGGCCAAGAGGAGTGAGGGTCTGGAGGCCCACCAGCCCCGCTAAATGTCCCCAACACTGTGCCACTTCTCCAGCCTCACCCACTCCCCCAATCACCCAGATGTATCTTCCCTCCCAGATCTTAAAACTCAACAGAAAAAAAAAAAAAGATTCACAAGAGAAAATTCCTCCAAAGATAACTAACTCTTTTTTTGCAGACAGGGCATTTGATCCTGAAGAGTCCATGGAGGATTTCTCAAAACATTTTAATTTTCTTTGCTTAAGAGCTGTTTCTTGCACCAGCACAGACTTGTGATTCCAGTTGTCCATGCATATGTTTAAGGGCCATGTTACAGAGAGGAAGACAACCAGGAGCTTATGATATCGCCATTTTATTGACCTAGAATGAGTGAATGATGGTCTCAATTTAGAGTCATTGAAAATAGCTGTGGTTTCATATGAATTCCTCTTGTTATTTGTTTGATTTTTGGTTCTTCACACCATTCACTTGGATTAGAATATCGAAATCAT
Organism: Ceratotherium simum simum; assembly: GCF_057802395.1. Taxonomy (NCBI): domain Eukaryota; kingdom Metazoa; phylum Chordata; class Mammalia; order Perissodactyla; family Rhinocerotidae; genus Ceratotherium; species Ceratotherium simum. The sequence continues at coordinate 40,594,272 of NC_141901.1, forward strand.
TCTGCAAAACTAGAGAGACTTGTTGGAAGGTAATTAATAGCAAAAAAGGATCAAAATTATCAGATGTTCCTGTGACTCTAGCAACTGAGGCCCCAACAGCCAGTACTTAACTAATTTGCAAACCCCACAATATTCTATCAAGAAAAATAAAGATGACCACTCCACTTGGATTGTAAACCACACCTCTTTCTACTTCTTTCTAGAACCTTGTTCTTACAATGCTCTTTCTAGTGGTATCAGATGAATTCCTTACCTTCTGCCTTCAATTTCCTCCACTCTCTGCCCTTCTAAAAATTTAAATAAAATTATTCTCTTTAAAAAAAAAAAAACCAACAGAAAAGGAGAGGCATCACTTAGAACTCAGCCTGCGGCCTAAGTTCTTTTAAGCCTCACTGCCTGACTTCTTTTCCCCTTGTGCAAACAGTAAAGGCAATGCCAAGCCTGCTCTTCTGCCCAAGGACAGCAAGGTAACACAGGGGCAGCATTGCAGGGCTCTGTGCCCATTACATGCCGAAACCCCTCCAGAACTTGTCGTAAATGGCAATGATATTTACATCTCCCACCCTGGATTTCTTTGGAACCAAAACTTAGTCCCTTAAAATGGACTATTTCATCCACGAGATTTTTTATACAAACCTCATGGTAACCACTAAACAAACAATCAGAACAGAGTCACATACGATAAATAAAGAGAAAAATAAGAGAATCACCAAACAGGACTACCAAACTGAATGGACAGTCCGAAACACACAGGACGAGAAACAAAGGAAATGCAAAAGAACTGGAAAATGAGCGATAAAAGAGCAACATTAAGCCCTCATACATCAATAATCACTCTAAATGTAAATGGACTGAATTCTCCAATCAAAAGACACAGAGTGGCGAGATGGATTAAAAAACAAGACCCAACAACATGCTGCCTCCAGGAAACACATCTCAACTCTAAAGACATACGTAGGCTCAGAGTGAAAGGATGGAAGACGATACTCCGAGCTAATGGCAAACAGAAAAAGCAGGTGTTGCCATACTTATATTAGACAAAGTGGACCTCAAGAAAAAACAGGTAATGAGAGAGAAAGAGGAAGAATATATAATGATAAAAGGGACACTCCACCAAGAAGACATATCACTTATAAATATATATGCATCTAACACAGGAGCACCAAAGCACATAAAGCAACTATTAACAAACCTAAAAGGAGATATTAACAACAACACAATAATAGTAGGGGATCTTAACACCCCACTTACATCAATGGATAGATCATCCAGACAGAAAGTCAATAAGGAAATAGTGGACTTAAATGAAAAACCAGATGAGATGAACTTAATAGATATACATAGAGTACTCCATCCAAACACAGCAGATTATACATTCTTCTCAAGCATGCATGGAACATTCTCAAGGATAGACCATACGTTGGGAAACCAGGCATGCCTCTATAAATTTAAGAAGATTGAAATCACAATAAGCATCTTTTCTCACCATAATGCTATGAAACTAGAAATCAACCTCACAAAAAAAACTGGGAAAGTGACAAAGATGTAGAGACTAAACAACATGCTACTGAACAACCAATGGATCATTGATGAAATTAAAGGAGAAATCAAAAAATATCTGGAGACAAATGAAAATGAAAATACACCATGCCAACTCATATGGGATGCAGCAAAAGTGGTCCCGAGAGGGAAACTCATAGCAATACAGGCCCACCTTAACAAACCAGGAAAATCCCAAATAAGCAACCTTAAAGTATGCCTAACAGAATTAGAAAAAGAAGAACAAAGCCCAAAGTCATCAGAAGAAGGGAAATAATAAAAATCAGAGCAGAAATAAATGAAATTGAAAGAAACAAACAAACAAACAAAAAAACAATAGAAAGGATCAATGAAACAAACAGCTGGTTCTTTGAGAAGATAAAATTGACAAACCATTAGCCAGACTCACTAAGAAAAAAAGAGAGAAGGCTCAAATCAATAAAATTAGAAATGAAAGAGGAGAAATTACAGCAGATACCACAGAAATACAAAGGATTAGAAGAGAATACTATGAAAAACTATATGCCAACAAATTGGACAATCTAGAAGAAATGGATAAACTCTTAGACTCATACAATCTCCCAAAACTGAACCAAGAAGAAATAGAGAATCTAAATAGACCAATCACAAGTAAAGAGATTGAAACAGTAATCCAAAACCTCCCAAAAAATAAAAGTCCAGGACCAGATGGCTTCTCTGGAGAATTTTACCAAACATTCAAAGATTTAATACCTATCCTTCTCAAACTGTTCCAAAAATAGAGGAAGATGGAACACTTCCTAACACATTTTACAAGGCCAACATTACCCTGAAAGCAAAGCCAGACAAAGACAATACTAAGAAGGAAAACTATAGGCCAATATCGCTGATGAACATAGGTGCAAAAATCCTCAACAAAATATTGGCAAACCGAATACAGCAATACATTAAAAAGACCATACAGCACGATCAAGTGGGATTTAGACCAGAGACACAGGGATGGTTCAACATCCACAAATCAATCAATGCAATACACCACATTAACAAAACGAGGAATTTTAAAAACCACATGATCATCTCATTAGATGCAGAGAAGGCATTTGACAAGATCCAACATTAATTTATGATAAAAACTCTCAACAAAACGGGTATAGAGGGCCTGCCCTGTGGCGCAAGTGGTTAAGTGCTCATGCTCTGCTTTGGTGGCCCATGGTTCACGGGTTCGGATCCTGGGTGCGACTGATGTGCCACATGTCATGCCATGCTGTGGCGGCGTCCCATATAAAGTAGAGGAGGATGGGCACGGATGTTAGCTCGGGGCCAGTCTTCCTCAGCAAAAAAAAAAAGAGGAGGATCGGCATCGGATGTTAGCTCAGGGCTGATCTTCCTCACCAAAAAAAAAAAAAAAATGGGTATAGAAGGAAGGTACCTCAACATAATAGAGGCCATATATGACAAACCCACAGCCAACATCATACTCAACGGGGAAAAACTGAAAGCCATTCCTCTGAGAACAGGAACAAGACAAGGGTGCCCACTCTCGCCACTCTTATTCAACATAGTACTGGAGGTTTTGGCCGGAGCAATTAGGCAAGAAAAAGGAATAAAAGGAATCCAAATAGGCAAGGAAGAAGTGAAACTCTCGCTGTTTGCAGACGACATGATTTTATATATAGAAAACCCTAAAGAATCCATTAGAAAACTATTAGAAATAATCAACAACTACAGCAAAGTTGCAGGGTACAAAATCAACTTAAAAAATCAGTTGCATTTCTATATGCTAATAACGAACTAACAGAAAGAGAACTCAGAAAGACAATCCCATTTACAATCGCAACAAAAAGAATAAAATATCTAGGAATAAATTTAACCAAGGAGGTGAAAGACCTATACAATGAAAACTATAAGACATTGAAAGAAATCGATGATGACATAAAGAAATGGAAAAACATCCCATGCACATGGATTGGAAGAATAAACATAGTTAAAATGTCCATACTACCTAAAGCAATCTACAGATTCAATGCAATCTCAATCAGAATCCCAATTATATTCTTCACTGAAATACAACAAAGAATACTAGCATTCATATGGGGCAACAAAAGGCCCCGAATAGCTAAAGCAATCCTGATTAAAAAGAACAAAGCTGGAGGCATCACAATCCTTGACTTCAAGATATACTACAAAGCCACAGTAATCAAAACAGCATGGTACTGGTACAAAAACAGACACATACATCAAGGGAACAGAATTGAAAGCCCAGAAATAAAACTACACATCCACAGACAGCTAATCTTCGACAAAGGAGCTAAGAACATACAATGGAAAAAGGAATGTCTCTTCAATAGATGGTGCTGGGAAAACTGGACAACCACATGCAAAAGAATGAAAGTAGACCAGTTCCTTTCGCCATACACAAAAATTAACTCAAAATGGATCAAAGACCTGAAGGTGAGACCTGAAACTATAAAATTCCTGGAAGAAAATATAGGCAGTACACTATTTGTCATCGGTCATAAAGGATCTTTTCGAATACCACGTCTACTTGGACAAGGGAAACAAAAGAAAAAATAAACAAGTGTGACTTCTTCAGATTAAAGAGCTTCTACAAGGCAAATGAAACCAGGATCAAAATGAAAAGCCAACCCACTACCTGAGAGAAAATATTTGCAAATCATATATCAGACAAGGGGTTAATCTCCATAATATATAAAGAACTCACACAACCGATCAACAAAAAAACAACAACCTGATCAAAAAATGGGCAGAGGCTATCAACAGACAACTTTCCAAGGAAGATATACAGATGGCCAATAGGCACACGAAAAGATGTTCAATGTCACTAATCATCAGGGAAATGCAAATCAAAACTACACTAAGATATCACCTTACATTTGTTAGAATGGCTATAATCACCAAGATGAAAAACAATAAATGTCGGAGAGGTTGTGGAGAAATAGGAACCCTAATTCACTGCTAGTAGGAATGCAAACAGGGCCGGCCCTGTGGCTTGGTGGTTAAGTGCGCGCGCTGCGATGCTGGTGGCCCGGGTTCGGATCCCGGGTGCGCATCGAGACACCGCTTCTCCGTTCATCCTGAGGCCGAGTCCCACATACAGCAACTAGAAGGATGTGCAGCTACGACATACAACTATCCACTGGGGCTTTGGGGGGAAAAATAAAATAAATAAAATCTTTAAAAAAAAAAAAAAAAAGGAATGCAAACAGGCGCAGCCTTTATGGAAATCAGTATGGAGATTCCTCAAAAAATTATAAATAGAAATACCTTATGATCCAACTATCCCATGTCTGGGCATCTATCCAAAGAACCTGAAATCAACAATCCAAAGAGGCTTATGCACCCCCATGTTCATTGCAGCATCATTCACTATAGCCAAGACGTGGAAACAATCCAAGTGTCCCTCAACTGATGATTGGATAAAGAAGATGTGGTGTATATATATATATATATACATGTGGTGTATATATATATATACACACACACACACACACACACACACACACACAATGGGATACTACTCAGCCATAAAAAAGACAAAATTGTCCCATTTGCAACAACATGGATGGACCTGGAGGGTATTATACTAAGCGAAAAAAGTCAGAGAAAGACAAACACCACATGATTTCACCCATAAGTGGAAGACAAACTAACACACGGACAGAGAGAACTGTTTGGTGGTTACCGGGGGCAAGGGGGTTGGGGGCAGGGCATAAGGGGGCATGGGATGAATTTATACAGTGATTCACAATAATGTACAGCTAAAATTTCACAACATTATAAACTTATGACATCAATAAAAAAATTAAAAAAAAAAAACCTAATCCCTTGGCCTTTCAACTGGAGTCTAAACATCAAGAAATCTCCTTCACTGAGGAACACACACACTGTGGGCTGTGGTGGGTAAGGGGCTATGCCAGCTGAAGGCAGCGGGATGGCTAAGATGACCCCTCAACACTCCCTTCAGGGGATCCCTGTGGGGGCAGGATGGAGCCTACCTCCTATCCCGCCCCACCCCCACCAAACCCAGGCACCTTTGGTTGGAGAGAAGATAAAAACCCTCTAGAGCCATCTATTGCCTTCCCTCCTTCCCTTACTGCCCCTCCCCAACCCCATGAGATGACTCCCCAACCAGATAAGACTGTGGGACAACGGAACAGTTAAAGCTGGGGCTTTAGCATCTGACAGAGCTGGATTTAAATTCCAGCTCCTCCATTTCTAACTGTGTAACCTTGAAGGAACACTTAACCTCTCTGAGCCTCAGTTTCCTCATCCGTAAAGTGGGGATATAAAATATGAGGAGCAGGGAAAAGAGAGTGGTGAGCTGGGCAAGCTATGTCCCCCCACCACACTCTACCCCAACCCGCCTTTAAGAGGGCAGAGGAGCAGTCTTCTAGAAGAGGTCACGAACCACTCTGGTCCCAGTCACATCGCCCTTCCCCCACCTCTTCCAAGAAAATCCTGATTCCATCTATCTTAAATCCCTCTCCCTGCAATACGCTTGGAGGCGTATAGTAAAGGACCTGTCCAGATTTTTTTCTTGGAATCCTTTCTCATGTTTCTTCTGTGGCCCCTGTAACCCTAGTCTTTTCTCTCGTTCTCATTTTCCATTACTTGCCTCGTGGGATAAGAGGCTTGTAATGTGGGGGAAAGGCCACAGATGAGGAGTCAAGAGACCTGGTTCTCGCCTGGCTAACTTGCTGTGTGATCTTGGGCAGTCACACGACCTCTCCGGCTCTCTCCACATCCAAGAGGAGTGGACCAGATGGGCTTTGAGGGCCCTTCCCATAGAGATAAAAGACAGACCCTCAGAGCAGCCATGCCCTTGGCATTGGCCAGTCCCACAGCTCAAGGACAGCTGCAGAACTCCCTTTCATCTCCCAAATCAAAGGGCCGTGGCTACACCCTCCTCTGGCCTTTACCCCTTCCGCTGAACACAGGGACAGGTGAAGACCTGGCTCATCAAAGCCCCAGGCTTCAGGGACCTCACACCTCCCTCCTCCCCAACCTTCCCCCACAACAGGGTCCCAAGTCCACAGGGATAGAAACCGAGGGCAGAAAAAGAGGTAGGATTCCCACTGCTATTCCTCCTACTGCGATCCAGGGACAAGAAGCTGCGTGTCCAAGGAGAGCCCACCATTGCAGCCTAGGGGCGAGAGGTTGGGAGGTTTCAGGGAGGACTGTGAAACAAGCGGGGCTCAGAGGCTTTGAGTAAGGCCCATGGGAGGAGCAAATGGGGGTTCACAGCAGGCAGCCAGGTCAGACCCTTGGACAAGAGCTTACTTCTCTCATCCTGTGGACTGTTTCCTGCCAACTCCCTGTCTCTCTGGACAAATCCATGACCCCAGGAGTCTACCATCCCTGCTCTGTGGCTCTAGCTTTGATCCCAGCTTCCACGGCCCACCTCGTCCAGCCAGGGCTGGGGTGAAATATGGGGAGGGAGGAGCTGTAGCCCCCTCTGCCTAGGATGGCTAGGGGTCTGGTGCTTCATGCCCAGGTCCAAGCCTGCACCTCACCCTCTATATCCTCAGCATTGTGAGCTTCATTTTGTTGGAGTTGGGGCTGGGAGAGGGTCAGGTGGGGACAACCTGCCACCAGCTCTGCACACAGAAAGTAGGGTAATAACAGCCTCAGATTTTTTATAGGAGACTCTCACAGTCTGGATCTTGTTTGAATGTATATCCTTCAAATTGAGGCACCGTTCTCCCCATTGCCCAGATGGGGGAAACTGAGGCTTAGAGAAGACCTGCCCAAGCATTTGGGATGAAGTCTGGGAGATCTGGTGTCCTTGGTCCCAGAATCCCAGGCTGGACCCCCAATCTTGAGGGAGAGGCTCTGTCCCCAGCAGGGGGCAGGAGTTAACCCTCCCCTTCCTGGGCCTTGTTAGCAGGCAGGTGAGCTGTGGTGCAGGAGCTTAGGATGCCTGAGTCCTAGTTCTAGCTCTGCCACTCACATGATTTGCGATCATGAGCAAGTCACAACCCCTCTGAGCTTCAGCTTCCTCCCTATGAAATGGGTGAGGACCCGCCATGCCTCCTTCTCAGGGCTAGGGGCTGCTCTGTGGTGGGCTGGTAGGTAGTTGCATTATCGTCTCTCTGACTCTGGAAGGGCCAGCTTTGGGGGACTGGGGAAGAAATGTCTGAGCCCCACTAGGCTTCGCTGCCTTCATAGCTAATACCTTCATAGCTAATACCTGCCATTACCACATCCTGCACCCCACTCCCAATCTCCCCTGCCCAGAAGCATTCTCTTTCCTGTGGTCAGGGCAGAGGCCCTAGGAAAGCCGAAGTCTCTGGAACAGCCCAGCAAAGCCCAATTAGGCCAACTGGGAGACGGGACAAGGGAGCAGTTAAAGCTGGGGCTTCCGATCTGGGTTTGAATTCCAGCTCTCTCAATTCTGACAGTATGCAGCCACTTAACGGCTCCAGGCCTCAGTTTCCCCATCTTCGTCTACTTCATAGACTAAAAGAGATAACGCATGTGCCGCCCTCAGCATAATACCTGGAACATGGCAGACACTAGTGAAAGGGTGTTATTATAAATCTGGGGCACTTTCATCTCAGAGCGAGAGGGTTGCCTACCTAGTGGTAGATCTGGGCACCCAAGTGTTCCCTCCCAAGACACCGGGGAGCTTGGGGTCTTTGCTCCCCGCGCGCCCTCACCCGCACTCACTTGGGTAGCGAAAGTAAAATTCATTGTCCGCGTTACTGTGGTTGCCCCAGTGCCAGAGGGCAGCGTCGGTTTCGTGGTTGTAGCGGACAAAGACCGCAAAGAGGATGGCGGTGGCGCCCTGGAGAAGGAGGCACAGCAGGGGCAGCTGCAGTCGCCGACCTGCGGCGCGGCGAGGGGACCCGGCCATGGGACAGACGCTGCGAGTCTCCGGCTCCCGCTCGGGCTCCGGGCGCGCGGCACGAGGCAGACACTCCCGGGGCTGGCCGCGCAGGTTTCACTGGAGCCAGGCTTCGCCCACCTGAACCAGGCCCCGCCCACGCGGAGGCTTACCCTCGGCAGCTCCAGGACCCACAAGGTGGAGAGGTGCGGAGGTGGCAAGGCGGGGAGGTGGCAAGGCGGGAAGGTGGCAAGGCGAGGCGGCCACGGCTTGGGCCCGGGTCGGAGGCTTGAAGTGGGGAAGGACTGGGAGGGGAGGGGGCGTTCGGACCCCCAGGTCCTGTCTCCTTTGGCCACTGACCCTGGCGCTGTTCCGGTTGGGACAGGTCCTTGGAAATGACCCTGGAAAGGCGCCTTGTGTTTCTCCCTGCTGGGGCATAGCTGTAGGACCCGGAAGGGGGTGGGGGACGACGGACGGACATGCTCCCTCAAACTTCCCGTTAGTTTAGAGAGTGTAGCCCAAGGAATAAGCGGGCCTCAAAAGGCCACGGCCTGGCCCCTTCAGGGTTAACACAGGAGAGAGGTAAGGGGTTACTCAATCTTTTCCCGACTGAAAAAGCCAGATGGAGGACGGAGATAAAGAGATGGCTCACCAGGCCGGCTCTCCAGGCATTGATGATTAACGCGCCTGCGGACGTCTAAGCCTCAGCAGTAGCGTCCTTACCCGGCTCCAAGCCTCCGCAGCCGCCCCACCCCCAGTCTGCCCCCCACCGCAGTGCAGCAGGCTGGCCGGGGGCCGCATTGACACCTGGGTTCCCTGCACAGCCCAGTGCGGCTATGAGAGGGCTGGGCTGCCTCAGCAGCTGGAAAGAGGGGAAGCTAGACTGAAGGAGCGTCTTCTCAGTTAGGAGTCAAGAGTCCCGTGTTACAAAGCAAGATTTGCACCCACGGGGGTCCTGGCAGACAGACAGTGAGGAGATAGACATTTACTGAGCACTTACTGTGAGCCAGGCTTCCAAGATGGACCAGACGACCCCTCTCTCCAGGAGCCACTGTTTCCAGGTGGGAGACAGACACTCAGAAGGGAATTTAATTACCATTGGGGTAAATGTGTGACCCCAGGAAGTACAGAGGCTGTGGGGACACAGGAGAAGAGGCTGCAGAATCCACAGGAGTGGGGATGAGGGAGGGGACAGAGATGGCCAGAGATGACCAGATTGGGAGGTAATGTCTGCAGGCAGTCCAGAAGGAGAACCTAGAAATTGGGCAAGTGAAGAAAGAAGAGGGGACATTTCAAGAAGGGGACCAGCATAGACAGAAGCCTGGCCGTGTGAGTGTCCAGTGTGTCCAGGAACTGAGGCTGGGGGTAGAGAATCTAGAAAGGCCTTGAAGACCCTGCTGAGGCACATGGCTTCTGCCCGCTGAGTACTGGGACACTGGAGGCTCTAAACAGGTGGAGGACCTGGCACTACTGGTTCTGACACCTGCAGGCCATAAGGGGCTTCAAAGAAGAAAAGCTGAAAGCCAGTCTCAGCGGGGCTGGTGGGAGGGGAGGCCCTCTGTCTACACTGCTGCCCAGCCTAGCCCCACCTGTCTGAGGGGGTTGTTGTGTGGGAAGGGCTTGTGGGTGTTCACAAAGATGTCCCAGACCCCTGTCTGAAGGAAGAGCTGCCATTCCCAGGGGATGTGGCCTAGGCTCAGAGAGGCCAGCCACTCCCCAAAGCAGATGCAGGGTGGGGCTCCTCCTAGGAACAGGGCCTGCCCCTTCTCAGGAGTGGGCAGAGCCAGGGGTGACAGTGGAGTCCCTGACTCTCCTCCTTGCTTCCTCTTCTGCCCCCTCCCCAGTTCACCTCCTCCCCACCTCCCCTCACGGGGAGCCTACAGCCCAGCATGGGCTCTGGGGGACAGTTGGATTCTGGGTGTCCAGCTTTCTGGCCTAAGCACCCAGCCAGGCAGGCATGGGGGGGCGGGGCTCAGCCTCTGGTAGTGCTACTCCCAGCAGGCCAAGCAGACTCTCTGGCCCTCGCTGGCCCCTGGCTCCTGGCCCAGAGGCTGTCTGTCACTACTTGGTCAGCAGGAAGGCTGTTTTCTAGTTCCTTCTGGCAGTGGGGAAGATCGCTGGTCAGCAGCCTTTGGATAATGATTCTTGGATACTTCAGCATCTGGGGTATCGCCCCAGAGACACAGCCTGATTCCTGAGCCTTGTTTGGGAGTAGGGGTTGCTCTGGATTGCCCAGGCAGGGTCTGCACAGGCCCCCCGAGGGGAAAAGCCTTCAAAAGCTGCTGAACCAGGGAGAGCAAGGACTGGGACTTCCCAGCATCTTCTGGGAGCCTCCTCCTTGATTCCAGCCTCCTCCATCTCTATCTCACCTGTTGTCTCTCTGAATTCCTCTGGATCTCTGATTTCCCCTCTCCTCTGTTGCTCAATCATTCATTCAACAACTATTCATTTAGTGCCAACCCTGGGCCAGGTCCTGGGGCTATGACCTGAGGTTCTAGTCAACATGTGCAACAGGGTTGGGTCCTGGAGGGCCCCAGCCCTGGCAGGTGTTAACCTTTTATTTGCTGGGTTGTGGGGAGGTCTAGAGGGAGCCTCCTGGAAGGGCTGGGATAGCTGGGTCAGCCTCCAAGCCCAGCCCCTTGGAGACCTCTGGGCAACAGCTATTTACCAACTTGTATGGGAGGATCTTGATATTTTAACAACTAGTTGGTATCAGCTGGTATCACCCCTGGTCCAGCAGAGAGCAAGACCCTGACAATCCTCCCCTTCTGAGGATCCTCCCTGGCCCACCCTCTCCCTCTGAGGGCTCTCCTGGCAGGCCTCCACCTGTGAGGGCACCCCTAGCCTACCACCTACTATGAACACGCTCAGTCCATGGTTTTCTTTTGCATTGCCAAGTGCTGAAAACTCTGATGGAATGGGGGGCTCCATCTCTCACTCCTCCCTCCAACCCAGACCTCCTCTGAGAAGCCCCTGACTCTGTCACCAGCTCCCATCCTGCCTGGCCTGGGGTCTGCTCAATCTTTGACCTTCCATCTCCAGTTTCCAGCTGTGACCAGCTGGGTGCCTGAACGGTGGCCAAGGGGAACCAGTGTCTGCTGCCTGCCCTGGCCCAGGCTGGCCAGGCTGTCTGTGGGTACCAGGGCTTGGGTTACTGAGTAAGTCAGGGTTGTTCAGAGCTGCTCTTTATCGGGGTTACCTCCTCCCTACTCCCTGCTCTCTTGGCTCAGGAATCCCCAAAGCCACTTGGCTCCTTTAGTTCCACTGAGTTATCCCCAGTGTTATGGGGAACAAAAGAGAAAAGTGGCAAAGCACCAGAGTCGTTAAGACACCTGTTCATTCATTCATTCACCACATCTTTACTGGATGACCTCCAGCAAGTTATTGAGCCCTTTTTGAGTCTCAGTTTCCATATCTATAGGAGTAATAATATTCTCTTTGTGGAATTGTTACAAGGATTCCCAATAATTGATGTAGAGTGCTGGCATTTTCATAAGCATTCAACAGATGTGGTGATTATTATTGTTCTGATTGGCTTGGCAGAGAGGGCAAATGATGCTGACTCCAACACACTATGGGGCACAGGGCAGCTCTGAGGACAGGAACAGAGGGAGGGGGCAGACATAGTCTGGATGCGTCTCCTGTCATCGGCTGGGGGCGGGTAGCAGCAGGGGCCAGGGGCCAAGGCCATCAGACCAGCCCCAGTCATATGACAACTCTTGAAGAGAGATTTGGGGAAAGGCAGAGCCTTCCTTCATTCAACAAACATATATTGAGCACCTACTGTGTGCCAGGCACTGTGCTAGATGCTGGAAATCCAATGGAATAAGATACGGCCCCTGCCCTGGGTGAGGGGCTCCTTCTTGGGGGGTATGTAAATGAATAGGCAGGTGATCACACTGCAGAGGGCTATAATGGGGGAGACAGGTCCTGTGGGGACCCAGCCCATGATAGGGGTGGTCAGGGAAGGCTTCCCGGAGGAAGCGATGCTTACCTTGAGATCTGGCCTAATTTCACAACTGGGGTGGAGATGGGAGATCCCTTTTTGTCTAACACTCTGGTATAAAAATAGAAAAGAGCCTCTACAGTACTAGAGAGCTCCTCAAGGCCCATTTTCTGGGGGTGGACAAAGCCCAGACCTTAATTTCTCCTGAAAACCACAGCCACTGCAGCACTGTGCAAAATATGGTTGTATTTACATACATGGCATGGTAAAAATTAAACACCGCTTTTTCTCTCCAGAGGTTCACCAGATTAGCATCCATGTAAAAGATTGTCAGAATCAGATGACTTTTGTTTGTTAAGCTTCCTTCACCTGTAAAATAAACCTGACAGTATCTAAAAAAACAGTTTGTCAGATGGCAATGAACTCCAATCAACACTTTTTTCATTCATTTAACACATTTTGTTTACATTCCTGCTATGGGCCAGGTGCTGTCCTGGGTTCTGGGGGAATATCCTCCAGCTCCATCACTACCACACGGAAGGGAACCACACTCTGTTCTCAGGACGCCAGACGGATGAGATGCAGTCTCAGTTCCTAAGGCTGACCGCAGCCCCGATGCAGTGGTACAGTCCTGTGGCATCATTCTTGCCTGTGCTGTTGGGGGTCTGTGGTCAATTCCTGACCAGTCAAAGTTTTGAAAGACAGCAAAGAGCAGAAGGTAAGAGCATGGCCTCAGAATGAGAAGGACATAAGTCGGAGTCCCAGCTCCATCCAAAAGAGGTTTTAGACAAGTTGCTTACCATGCCTTGAAACTCAGTTTCCTCATCTGTTACATGGAGATAATAATAGTACTTACTCCACAGGGGTTGTTGTGAGGATTAATGCCCACAAATCCCATGACATGTGGTTCGTCTTCAGTAGTATGAGTTATGGTTATTACTGTTGTTAATAAGGAAACATGTAAATGAATCGTATGGCCATTTCTTTCTTTCTTTCCCTTCCATTTCTCCTGCTACTGGCCTTAGAAGAACTTTGTTAACTGCTGGGGACATAAGAAAACTGGCCATCAGTCCTTAGTTTTGAAAATAAAAAGAAGTGTGTTCAGTTAGCTCCCAAGTACCTGACTGGGGCCCCTTAAGAGAAAAGCCAGGAGGGAATCCAGGGGGCCGTGGGCTTGCTTCTAGGAATGGGTCATGTGGATGTGACTGCAGTTAAAGGGAGTTGTGGGGGAGAGTGAGAAGCTGCATCCCCACCCCGGCTTCTTTCCTTCAGTTCTTCCAAAGTTTCCACCACCACCACCGAACCAACCAAAACCACACTCTGCCCTGGACAAGCCAGGAAAGCTGTCTCACATCCCACCGCTTCCCTCTGCCAGGAGCTGTTGTCCAGGCATCCTGGGATGGGACCCTTGTTCCCTTTCCTAGGCCAGCCCCATCGTCCCCTCCCTGCCTTCCCCAAACATGAGCGACACTTTTTGATGAACACTTCTCTTCTCTGGAAAGGGAGCCACTGACTAGCAATGTTGTTTGCATATGACCCAGGACAGAACAACTGTAAAGGTTGGAAGCGCATCTTCTCTGCCCAGGGCCGGTGAGGGACCTGGCACAGCAGGGCGGGAGCAGCCAGGATGAAGGTGATGAGATGGATCCTTAAGGTCTGACAAGAGCTGCTGGCTCCAAGTGATCAGACTGGGCTGTGAACACAGGAGAACTTGGCCCCTTCTAGTGCACATTTAGGGACATGGGCTGCCTGCTCTGGATCTCCCTCCTACAGCCCTGCTAGCAATCCAAGCCCCTGAGACACAGGAGAGAATGTGAGACCTGGGGCTCTTAAGGCTGTTAAGCAGAGTCAGAACCACTGAGCCATTCAGTTCATAGCTATTTATTGAGCCATACGTTGCAAGGTCAGGTAGGCCCTGCTTTCAACCCTTAGGACGCGACAGTGAACAGACACTGCCCTTGCCCTTATGGAGCCTCTATCCTAGCAGGGGTGACACACGATAAACACACACAGATATATAAAATGTCATAAGAGGTTCAAAGAAAACAAAGCTGAGCAAGAGGATAGGGTGACAGGGGAGCTACTAGACTGGATTGCTAGGGCAGGAAGTGAGAGAGGGGATCTTACAGACTCCGAGGCAGAGGGAACAGCAAATGCGCTGCCCCTGAGGTGGAACACCAGGAGGGCAGTCTGGCTAGGGCGCGGTGAGCAGTGGGGCAGTGCAGGGAGAAGGGTAGCGGGCGCCGGCACACATTGGGCTCAAGGCCCTGGTAAGGAGTTTGGACTTTACGGTAAGGATCATGGGGAGCAATGGAGCAGTCAAGAGCAGAGGAATAATATGATCTGATCTATTATTATTACTTTTTGTGTGTGTGAGGAAGATCAGTCCTGAGCTAACATCCATGCTAATCCTCCTCTTTTTGCCGAGGAAGACCGGCTCTGAGCTAACATCTATTGCCAATCCTTCTCCTTTTTTTCCCCCAAAGCCCCAGTAGATAGTTATATGTCATAGTTGCACATCCTTCTAGTTGCTGTATCTGGGACGCGGCCTCAGCACGGCCGGAGAAGCTGTGCGTCGGTGTGCGCCCAGGATCCAAACCCAGGCCGCCAGTAGCGGAGCGCGCGCACTTAACCGCTAAGCTATGGGGCCGGCCCTGATCTATTATTTTAAAGGCTCCCTCTGGCTGCCTGGGGAGCATGGACTGCAGGGGTAAGTGGAAGCAGGGGACCAGTTGAGAGGCTGCTGCAACAATCCAGGCAAGAGCCGATGGTCATGGAAATAGAAGGGAAGGTGAGAAGCAGTAAGGTTCTGGAGATGCTTGGAATGTAGGACCTACAGGGTTTCCTGAAGGATTGGATATGGAGTGGGAGAGGAAGGAGTTGCAATGGACTGACTTGTGTTCCCCTCAAATTCACATGTTAGAGCGCTAACCCTCATTATGATGGTATTTGGAGATGGAGCCTTTGAGAGCTAATTAGGTTTAGATGAGGTCATGAGAGTAGCCCCTCATGATGGGATTAGTACCCTTATAAGAAGAGATTCCAGAGAGCTTACTATCTCTCTCTCTGCCATGTGAGGACATGGCGAGAAGGTGGCTGTATGCAAGCCAGGAAGAGAGGTCTCACCAGAACCAGACCATGCTGGTACTCTGATCTCAGACTTCCAGCCTCCAGAACTGTGAGAAAATAAATTTCTGTTGTTTAAGCCACCCAGTCTATAGTGTTTTGTTATGGCAGCCCAAGCTGACTAATACAGGAGTCAAGGATGGTGCCCAGGTTTTTGGTGGAATGGTGAGGCCATTTACCAGGCTGTGGAGCACTGAGAGAGGAGCAGGCCCAGGGGCGATCAGGAGTTTCACTTTGAGATAGACAGTTTGAGACGTTCAGTAGCTGTCCACATGGAGATATCGAAAAGGCAGTCAGATACAGGAGTCCGGAGTGCGGGAGAGAGATCCGGGCTCGGGACAGAGACTTGGGAGTCGACAGTGTAGAGCTGTCATTTAGTCATGAGACTGAGTGAGACCGACTCGAAAGTGAGTAGATATAGAGAAGAAAAAAGGGGGCACCCTAACACTTAGAGATCAGGAAGAGAAGAGGGCCCAGCGAAGGAGCCCAAGAAAGAGCGACCCAGGAGACGGGAGGCAAACCCGGAGAGAGGGGCTCACAGAAGCCCAAGTGAAACAAGCAGATCAAGAAGGGGATGACCAGGGCTGAGACGTGCCTGCTGGATTTGACACGGCGGTGGGTCTGGAGATGCTGACACAAGCTGTCACAGCACGCTGGCAGTGATAAACGCCTAATGGAAGTGGCTTCAAGAGAGAATGGGAGGAGAGAAGGGGAAACAGTGGGCAAAATCATCTCTTTTGAGGAGTTCTGCTCCAAGGGTAATGGAGAAATGGGGCCGTAGATGGAGGGGTATGAGAGGGCCAAGGAATTTTTTTCTTTTTTTAATAATAGATATTTTAGTAATGAGTTAACAGACTAAGGGAAATACAACTAGTCCTGAGAGAAATCAGATGCAAACAAACAAAAAAGAAATTAGAATGAAAAATACAATGTAGTGTACTGGTGCCTGTGTTCTTTGCCATCATGTGGAGAATAGCCAAGAAATGCTTTTGAGCTGGTAAAATGCTAGAATTTATTGAAACCGTTGTTCATGAACCTACTTACAGAACAGATGAGAGTAATGAAGACTCATCAGCAGAAGTGTTGGAGGAAAACATTCTGAGCAGTTTAGGTATGGCAGCATGAGTTATGGGCCTAAAATCTTTAAATCCTAGTGATGAATTTGGGAATTAAGTAGCAATGGCTTAAATCTCCCACAGCTTCCCCAAATCCTAAAGGATGCTATAACAACATGTAGGAAGATATAGTGCAATTGAAAATCCTCAGGAAAGATTTCTATTCCTTGAAGCAGCTAAAGAGGAAAGTAACTTCTGAACAGGAAGAAATCGTGAAGATAAATAAGCCCCTTGGTAGCTCTGGGAGAAGATTCAGCCCGAGTGGAGAGAGTTAGCAGTCAGAGAGGAAAGAAAGCTTGGGAAACAGCCCGCTCACCTCTCAGAAGGAAAGATACGCGGTGCCCCTGCTGTGCCAGTTCCAGGGCAAAGACTGCCAAAGGCCTGGGTGAGCCCATTGCCATGGAGACCCTGGGGTCAAGGGGCTGAGGGTCCAGAAAGTCCATGGACGGGGAGGCTCTTCGCTTTTCCTGGACACAGGGCACCTGCCCTTTGATGGCTTTGTGCCTTCCCTGGGGCCCTTCCCTTGGCTTTGAATGCCCCTTCTCCCCTGCCTCACTCCCTCTGGGAATCTTCCCCTGGTGCCCACTCCTTCCACCCCTACCCAGGCTTAGGCTCCTTAGATAGGAATTTATGGGAGAGTGGAAAGAGCATGATTTTGGAGCCAAAACAGACTTGGATTTAAATCCTATCTCTGCCCCAACAAACTAGATGACCTGGAACTAATTATTTAATCTCTCTGAGCCTCTATTTCTCTATTTGTTAAAATGAGGATACCAGTACCGGGTTGACCAGGTGGTTGTGACTATAAGATGACGTGTGTGAAGTACCCAGCACAAAATAAACAATAATCAGAGCTTAACAAAGGATGTGTGTTCATGGTTAACCTGTCTAGAGGACAAACCAGTCAAACCTGAGATCACAAAATGGTTTCACTTCTTTATTAAAGTGTCACACTTCATTAAAAATTCAAACAAAAAACACCGATCTTCAGACTTTTTCAGTAAGTGTTCAGTTTGGCAGCAAACAGTGGTCCTTGCTTCCGGTGCACCCGTCACCTGGAAATCTACTGCCTGGGGCCTTTGGGCCCTACTGCCTTCACCTGTGGGACCCTTGGTAGGTGGATTCAGGCTCGTCTCCAAAATTTTTCTCCAGGCCTTTCTCTCAGCCTTAGAGCAATTAGAAAGGCCTGGAGAGGAAGGAATGGCAAAACCTAGAATCTCTAAGCAACACATTTAGGTAAGAAGGAAGAGGAACAGAAATCAATGAAACCTCTGCCTCACTGAGGGGAAAGCCAAGAGGAGAAGGACACTGGGGGAATGCCGCCCAGGCACACCAGCCACCTTCCCTCTTCCATACCCATCTCTGCAATTCCCTTGTGATGTCCCAAATGCACTATCACATGTTGTAACAGATACCTGTTCTATAAATTCACTGGGCCCTATCTCTTCCTCCAGCCAGTGCGGTGGTGACCGTTTCATACACACTTCAACCAGCTTAGTGCAGCTACAACCCGACAGTGTCTCACTTTGGAATCTGTACTATGCACCTCCCATTTCTTACCCTGGGGATTCTCTGCAAGAACCGACAAAGACTCATGCAAGTGTAACCTGGAAGCATGGGAGAGTGTTATGGACTGAATGTTTGTAGCCCCTCAAAATTCATGTTGAAACCCTACCCCCCAATGTGTTGGTATTCGGAGGTAGGGCATTTGGGAGGTGATTAGGTCATGAGGGTGGAGCCCTCACAAATGGGATCAGTGCTCTTTAAATGGGACCCCAGAGAGCTCTCTCATCCTCTTCTCATCATGTGAGGATACAAGAAGTTGGCAGTCTGCAGCAGGAAGAGGACCCTCACCAAAACCCAACCAGGCTGGCACTCTCAGACTTCCAAAATCCAAAACTGTGAGAAATAAATTTATTATTTATAAGCTGCTTAGCCTATGGGACTTTGTTATAGCACCAGACTGACTAAGACAGGGAGTTAACACTAGTGGGGCCACTCTTGTTCAACAGGTGTCAGGAGGCAATAGTTAAATTTTCCCCTTTTCATTCCCCCTTGGTGGGCAGTTCTGAGATCCATTTCATGAGGCTCCTCAGAAGGTCTCATGGGACTGATCAACAGTCACCTGTAGTGGTGGCCAACTGAATGACACATCTTTATATCACCTTTCCCTTCTTCCCTGTTCCACAACCCTTGTTCTGCATACCTGCTCTCTGGATCACATTAAAAATAAACTACCTGCATGCAAACATTTGACTCAGGCTTTGCTTTTGGGAGCATCTGGCTAAAACAATTAGTTCCAGGCTAGAATGAAGACCATCAGGTGGGATTTTGGAACTAGATCACTCTTTAGTCAGATGGCAAAAAAGGACTCTATTGCTGGTAATTCTTGGTGTATGATAGCATCAAATAACTAAGATTCTCACCTATGGTGTATTGGGATGTGGTAAAAGAGGAAGTGTTGGGATATGTGATAGCTATGACCCTTGAATAGTAAGGGAGCAATGGTAAGCAGAAGGATTGGCTGGCTTTTGTTAGTTGCTTTGCAAGCCTTGAAAAACAAGTTACAGATTCAGGTCAGCCAAGGATCAACTAAGGCACACTGTGAAAGTCAGAGAGCCTCTATGGCAATGTTTAAGGAGGCTCTCATCTAAGTTGCAGAGCAAACAGTGCTGAAAATCAGATACGGGCTCTAACTGAGGGTGCCAGAACTGCAAAGGAGACTGAAGGCACAGTGTCAACAGGTCCCCTATATCAACGTCAGGACTCTGATAGGAAAAAAGTAAGACCCAAAGACCTGGAATGAGACATTTGGGTGCATGAACCTGAGAATTTTGAACCTCTAGATTGATCTGAACACTCCAGGTCAACAGAAGGACCCTTCTCCCTTTGCTAGAGGAAAGTAGCCTCCCCTTGCTTGGAGACCCTGCAAAGAACTCACATGAAAAAGATGGCTCAAAATATGTCACTTGTCCTTACCAAGTACTATCCCTGCCACCCCTTTTTTATCTACAGGGAGATAACTAGGCTTCGGACTTGCAGTGGTAGGAAGCCCCACTCCATCCTGAGCCATACCTTTCCAAACACGAGAACTCATGAAGACCTGATCAGGAACTCACTTTACACTTGCAGCATTAATGGCCAAAGAGCTCAGAGAAGGTGCTCATGACTCTAATGCCACCCTACCATCCCTCTTCCCCCAGTGCCAGAATCTTCCCTAACCCAAATACTATGATCAAGAAGAGGAGCGTCGCTTTGGGAAGGCAGGACCGACTCAGCTGCAGACTTTATGGCCAGTTCACCCCTGACCCACAGCCAGTTGAGCTGCCTGTTTTAGCCTAGCAGCACTTCACCTTCTGGCTGCCACTTTTTCCTGGGAGGTGGGTCCCTGGGGGCTGGGAGTGGTGGGGGTCTTTGGGACCAGGGTTTTTCCTCGGCAGGCACTCTTTCTCTGTCTCTTTTTCTTTCTTTTCCTTTTTCGCCCTGTCTCTAAGTTTCTCAGACCTTGGGTTGGCACTCAGCACATTTCCTCTTGTGGTCCTGGATGGGATATTCTTGATCATGACCCCTCTGGGGGTCCTTCTTGGGTCCAAAGCATGGCTGGGGGGTCACAGTCAGTCTGGGAATCTCCAAACACTACTTCAGAAGCACTCTCTCTCTCTCCATCTTTTCTTGCCGGATCCCAGTGCCACAAGTGTCTCTCTATGCCCGTGATCTCTCTCTTCTCTATGCTTGTGTCAGCTCTTCACTATTCCCCATGATCCTGTGCTCCTAGGCTAGGGTGCACTCATTCTATCCCAGTGGGTTCACTTTTCCTTCAGCTGGGTCTCACCTGTTCTTCAAGCCTTCTGCTCAGGTCGTGGCTTCCATCCTTCTTAATAAGAGTCACAGGCAAACCTCTTTGTCATTGCCTTGGTTGGTTTGCTGAGGTTTTTCTACTCAGAAAAGAGATTCCCTTCCCTGTCCAGACTGAGCATTTCCCTTCTGTGTCTTTCACCTATGACTGAACATGTGTTTGTACCTCCCCTGTAGCTACCCATGAACCTATCTCTTGGCCTAATTCACGTCATGGAAAACACACCGCTTTTCCCTTTGGGGTCTGATGGCTTTTGGCAGACGTCCCCAGAGATGGGGTGCTGCCATCACCAGAACTTGGAACTCGATGGGAGGGGTCAGAGCCCAGAAAGCCCTTGAGGAAACTCTGAGTGACAATCCCATGGACCTGGAGGAAACCGCTCATTCTTCAACATGGTTCCTTCGAGGACAGCTAGAGCCCTTTCAGGATTCTCCCCACTGTGGAGGTGACAAAGGCCTGACAAGGAGAATTTCCATCAGTGGCCCAAGGGCCCACCAACGGTCTATGCCTGAGCTGGGTCTCCACGGCTGGGTCCTGGAGGGCCATGCCCAGGTACTACCTGAGGGAAGGTGGTGGTTTGTGGAGTGGGGCGACTGGCCGGGAGGGGGGTGGCTTTCAACAGACTTCTGGAAGGCAGTGGGAGAGGCAAGGACCCCCTGAGGTGTGGCCAAAGGGCATGGGCCTCTGCTCACGTCTAGGGGAGGCACCAGTCCCAGGGTCATTAGATTTGCGGTTGACCAGACCATCACTTGGAGCGGCATTCGGGGGGGATCTTCGTCGTTCTCGCCTCACCGGATTTCATCTCCCCTACCCCACCCATCTGACCCCATTGTCACCCACTGCGGTCCAGATTCGGGTCCACAGAGGGGCCCGGCGTGCCCGCGTCTCGCCTCCGAGTAAGGCTGCCACCGGGGTGGTGGTGATGGTGGCAGTTGGAGGGGAGGCTGGGGCGGCGGGGGCAGCGATGGAGCTTATGGCGGCGTGGCGGCAGCCACCCTGAGATCTAGGACCTCGGGGAACCTTAAGAGAGGAAGATAGAGGTACCCTCCCCACCTGACCCCTCTCCCATCCTTCCTCCTCTCCCGCACCACCCCCTCTCCCTCCCGGAGCCCGGCTTCGCGGAGATGAAGCCGGCCAATGAACTGCGCATGGGCGGGCCACAGGCCCCTCTGGCCTCACCGTTAATGACCAACCCCCTTGCTAAGCGACGTGGCCCCGAGGCCCTGAGTGAGCGGGAGCGCCCTCTGGCGGTGGGTAGGCGCAGGCACAGGCTGTGGCCAGCGATGTAGTGAGGCCGCTGTGGCCTGTTTTCCAGAGGGTCCTTCAGATGGTTGGATGCAAGGAAGGAAGCAAGAAAGGAAGGTAAAAAAAGAAGGAAGGAAAGTTTAGGAAGGTAAAAAAGAAGGAAGGAAGGTAGGAGGAAGGTAAAAAGGAAGAAAAGTAAGATGGATAGATAGATGAATGAGTGGCTGGGCTCCCAAGAGTGGAGGAAGGCTGGGCGGGGGCCTGGCTGACTAAGCAGGATCAGGAGTCAGGCAGTGGTCTCCCTTCCTCAAGTCGGTCCTTTTCCTCCTGGAGGAAGAACCATGTGTCTCTGCTTGGGTGCTCTGGGAATTTAGCACTTTGACATGCGATGTTGGTCTGGTAAATGTGTTCCCCATCCTCATTGATAAGGATGGTTAAGAGCAATTTGCCTTTATATGGGAAGGCCAGCAGCACACACTGTCTTGCCCCAGGGTCATGTTAACTCTCCTGTTCTCTAACGTGATAGAGTCTGCAGGGAACTCAATTGTCTTTACATTCTGCCCAACATCATGCTATTCCACTATATCGATGACTCACTAATTGGACTGATTAGGAAATGGCAAGTAATTTAGTAAGACTAGAAGATTCAGGCTCCTGACACATTGAAGAAATTTTTAGGGATCCAATAATCTGAGGCATATGCCAAAACACCTCCTCTAAGGTAAAGACAAATGTTTGCATTTTGTATCCCCCACTACCAAGACGAATAGTGGTTGGGAAACTCTTTAGATTTTGGAGGCAGCATATACCACACATGGGAGTATTGCTCCAAACCATTTATCAGGTGACCAGGAAGGCTACCAGTTTTGAGTCGGATTCCAAGCAAAAGGGAGCTCTACAGCAGTTTCAGGCTGTGATTCAAGCCGTCTCACCACTAAAGCCACGCGACAAAAAATACAATGAATCCAGAGGTATCTACAATGGATAGGGATGTTGTATAGAGTCTCTAAAAAGCTCCAGTAGGAGAGTCTCCAGTAGCACAGACTCGGTTCTGGAGCAAAATTCTGCCTACAGTAGCAGAGAATGACTCATTGTCTGGGCTACAGGGCTTGAGCACAGACCCAGAACCTGACTATAGGGCCATCAAGTGACTATTTATCCAGAGCTACTCATCTTGACTGGGTATTATCAAATCCATTGAGTCATAAGATTGTGAGGGCACAGCAGCAATCCATTGTACGATGGGGAAATACCATATTTGGGATTAGGCCTGAGCAGATCCAAAAGACACATGCTAATTACATGAACTGGTGGTCCAGACTCCCATGTCATCTATGTGCTTTGCACCAATGCTTTTTCTTCACCTCACATCTATGGCCTCAAGAGAAACTTTTCAAGACCCACTGACAGAGGAACAAAAACTAGGGCCTGATTTTGAACATTCCTTGGATATTTGATATTAAGGTATTATTGTTATTTTCAGGTATAATAATGATGATGTCATTATTTTTCAAAAATATTTATCTTTTAGCAATACATACTAAAATATTTACAGTGAAATTATATAATGTCTGGAACTGGTTTAAAATAACATGAGAGGGTCAGCCCCGTGGCTTAGCGGTTGGGTGCACGTGCTCCACTGCTGGCGGCCAGGGTTCGGATCCCAGGCACGCACCGACGCACCGCTTCTCTGGCCATGCTGAGGCCGCATCCCACATACAGCAACTAGAAGGATGTGCAGCTATGACACACAACTATCTACTGGGGCTTTGGGGGAAAAAATAAATTAATTAATTAATTAAAAAAATAAAATAACATGAGAGAAGGAAATGAATGGGACAGAAATGGCCATGGTTAAGCCTAAGTTATGGATAGATGGGAGTTCATATACTATTCTATTTATGGTATATGTTCTAAATTCTCTGTAAATCAACGTTAAAATACAACAACTCAGGGCCGGCCCAGTGGCATAGTGGTTGGGTTCGTGTGCTCTACTTCGGCGGCCTGGGGTTCGCAGGTTTAGATCCCGCGCGTGGACCTATGCACTGCTCATCAAGCCATGCTGTAGTGGCGTGCCACGTACAAAATAGAGGAAGATTGGCACAGATGTTAGCTCAGCGACAATCTTCCTCAAGCAAAAAAGAAAGAGGAAGATTGGCAACAGATGTTACCTCAGGGCCAATCTTCCTCACCCAAAAAAAAAAAAATCTCAGTCTGGTGCATAGATGGGTCAGCATGATATATTGGTGTTAGCTGTAAATGGGTATTGCTGCACAGCCTTTCTCAGAGGTGGCCTTACAGGACAGCGGTGAAGAGAAATCCTCCTGGGGGCAGAGCCTTGGGTATTACACCTAGTCGTTCACTTTGTATGGCAGGAGAAGTGGCCTGAGGTAAGAATATACAGGGAGTTCTGAACAGTAGCGGTGAATGGCTTGGCTGGTTGGTCAGGGGCCTGGCAGAAGAAAGACTGGAAAATCAGAGCCAAGCAAGTATGGGTAAGAAATTATTGGTGGAAATTTTGGGAAAATAATTAAAGGGACCTTTTTTCAGAATCAAATTATATTCCTAACAGTGAAAGGCAGGTGATTTGGCTCTTTCGTTCTTGAACATGTTTTCTTCTCACACTACCTTAGCCTCTCCGATCAAAGCCAGGGAGAACACAGTCTGAAGGGACCTCTTCCTTTCATGGAACTCTTGACAGTGTGGTGCCCAGAGCTCACTTCTCTTTCTCTGTCTCGTCATTCCCTAGGTGACCTCCTCCAGTTTTGTGGCTTTCAATATCATCAATAGACGATGATGTCTACCAAATTTTTATCTCCTCTCCAGGCCTCCCCACTGAATTCAGGTCATGTATTTAACTGCCTGGTGGATATTTCCACTCAAATATCTAACAGGCATCACAAACCTAACCCAGTCAAAAACCTAGCTTCTGTATCCCTCCCCACCTACTCCTCCCCCAGGCTTCTCCATCTCATCAATGAAAACTCTGTCATTCCACGTGGTCAGGTCAAAACTCTGGAGGTGTTCTTGACTTCTCCTTCTCTCACACATCATATCCATCCATTACCAAATCCTGAGAGCCATACCTTCAAAATATATTCAGACTCCAAACATTTTTCACCCCCTCCACGGTTACCACCCTGGTCCAAATCACCATCACCTCTTGCCTGCATTATTAAAACAGCCTCCTCCTCCTTCCTTTGCCTCTATACAACCCCTTCTCAACGCAGCAGCTACAGTCATCTATCAAAAAGTATTTCTGATCACATCCTCCAATGCTCCAGTGGTTCCCCATTTCACTCAGAGTAAACCCAAATCCTTACAATATCCTGCAATGCCCTACACATCATCTGGGATCCTCACCACCTCTCTGATCTCATCTCTCCACTCTTCCTTGCAGTCATATAATTGCAGCTATCTTGACCTCTTTACCCTTCCAGAGTTCCAGGCACGCTTCATAGCACTTTCTGTTCCCTTGGCCTGGAATGTTCTACTCTCACATGGCTCATTCCCTCTCTACTTTCAGTTCTTTGCTCAAATGTTGTCTTGTCAGCAAGGCTTCCCCCGCCTGCCACAATCTTCCCCCTCCCCCCACTATACTACACCAATAGTTTTCACATATGTTGGTCTCAAGACCCCTTTACATTCTTAAAACTTGAGAATCCCAAAGAGGTTTTGTTTATGTGGGTCATCTCTCTCAATATTTACCTTATGAGAAATTAGAACATTTAAAAATATTCACGTATTCATTTAAAAACAATAGCAACCCCATGACTTGTTAACATAAAATATTTTAAATAAAAAATAACTTAGCCAAAGCAAAATTAGTGAGAGTACTGTTTTACATTTTTACAAATATCTTTAATGTCTGGCTTAATAGAAAATAACCGGATTTTCATATCTGCTTCTGCATCCAATCTATTGTGATATCATGTAGCCTCTGGAAAAATCCACTGTATACTCATGAGAGAATGAGAGTGAAGGCAAATAATGTCTTGGTATTATTACAGAAATAGTTTTGACTTTATGGATTCCCTAAAAGGGCTTTAGGAACACTCAGGGGTCCCTGGCCCCATTTTGAGAACTACTACACTGTTTTTTAATAGTTCTTATCGCCATCTGACCTACTATGTATTTCCTTGTTTTCTTATAGTGGTCAGTCTCCCTGCACTAAAATGAAAACTCCATGAGGCAGAGACTTTTTCTGTTTTGTGCACTGCTCTATCCCCAGCTCCAAGATCAGTGCCTGGCACATGAGAGACACCCAGGAAATGAATGAATGAATGAATGAAGAAAAAAGGAACAGTGAACATTATCATTTTTTAGGATTATCTCATCATAGAGAATGCAGTGCTGTAAGACATCTCATTTTTAAAATAATTCCATTGCTGAATTTATCCTACAGTCACAAGTACCTCTACCTACAAATCAAGGATGTTTAGGGCCGGCCCCATGGCTTGGCGGTTAAGTGCACGCGCTCCGCTGCTGGCGGCCCGGATTCGGATCCCGGGCTCGCACTGATGCGCCGCTTCTCCGGCCATGCTGAGGCCGCGTCCCACATACAGCAACTAGAAGGATGTGCAGCTATGACATACAACTATCTGCTGGGGCTTTGGGGGAAAAAATAAATAAATAAATTAATTTAAAAAAAAGGATGTTTAGTGCAGCATTTTTTTTGTAACAGTAAAAAACTGGAAGCAATATAAATGTCCATTAATAGGGAACTAGTTAAATTCTGTGATATTCTGCAATGAAATACTATGCGGCAATCTAAAAGAACGTGGTAAACCTGTATATGCAGATTTGTAATGATCACCAAGTTATATTAAGTAGAAAAGAGCAAGGTGCAGAATAATGTGTACAGTATATCATCTGTGGTAGGTAGAATAATGCCCCCAAAGATGTCCATGGCTTATCCCCATAATATCAGTATGTTAAACATAATATCAGTATGTTAATTTACATGGCAAAGGGGAATTAAAGTTTCGATGGAATTAAGGTGGCTAATCAGCTGACCTTAAAAAGAGGAGATTATCCTGGATTATCTGGGTGGGCCCAATGTAATGGTAAGAGTCCGTAGAAGTAGAAGTGGGAGGCAAAAGAGGAGAATCAGAGGGAGAGATGCACAGAGATGCAACATTGTTGGCTTTGAAGATGGAGGAAGGAGTTCTCCAGAACCTGGAAAAGGCAAGTAAAAAGGGAAAAACCCAGTTTTCCTCTTCCTGTGTATGGAAACACCCAGTTCTTCCCTACTATGAGTTTCTTCCCTGTGAGTCTCCTTTACTACTCACACAAAACACTTCACTTCTGAGACTTCTGGTCACCAAATGTATGGAGGTTTTTCCCCACATCAACAGCAATTCTCAGACACCAGCAGGATGTCCAAGAATTCAACTCAATTCTGACCCTACCCAGAGATAGCATCAGATTCCATAGGTTAAGGGCTCAGCCCCATAAGACTGCCCCCCTCCCACTTCAGACACCCTTCAACCCTTCCCAGGTTGTCACCTGCACTTCTGACCAACTGCTATAGATTGGACGTTCCAACGACCCCCTCCTTGGGTTCGATTAATTTCCTAGAGTAGCTCACAGAACTGAGGGAAATGCTTACTTACATTTACCAGTTTATTAAAGGATATGATAAAAGACGCAAATGAACAGCCAGATGAAGATGTACATAGGGTGAAGTTTGGGAAGGTCCAGAGCACAGGAGCTTTTGTCCCTATGGAGTTGTGGTGTGTCACCTCCCAGTGTTGTATTCCCCAGCCTGGAAGCTCTCTGAATCCCACATGATTGGGATTTTACGGAGGCTTCCTCATGTACGCATGATCAATCATTAACTCCATTTCCAGCCCCTCTCCCCTCTCTGGAG
The DNA here is from genome assembly GCF_057802395.1 of Ceratotherium simum simum. Lineage (NCBI taxonomy): Eukaryota > Metazoa > Chordata > Mammalia > Perissodactyla > Rhinocerotidae > Ceratotherium > Ceratotherium simum. The sequence goes on from NC_141901.1 coordinate 40,621,797, forward strand.
GATGGGGGGTGGAGCTGAAAATCCCAAGTTTCCAATCACAACTTGGTCTTTCTGATGACCAGCCCTCATCCAGGAGCCATTCAAGAGCCCACCCAGAGTTGCTTCATTAAAACAAGAGACGCTCCTAGTGTTCTTCTCACTTAGGAATTTACAACGGTTTTAGGAGCTTGTGCCAGGAACCAGGAGCAGAGACTAGTATGCATATTTTGTATTATCTATACAGCAAGGAAACAGGTTCTTTCCCAGAGCCTCCAAAAAGGAACGCAGCCCTGCTGACACCCTGATTTTACACCAGGGAAACCTGTGTTGGACTTTGGACCTACAGAACTGTAAGATAATAAATTTGTGTTGTTTTAAGCCACTAGGTTTGCTGCAATTTGTTACAGCAGCAACAGGAAACTAATACACCACTATTTGTGTAAATTAGAAAAATGGAGATAAATAAATATATATTCAATCCAAATATATAAACTGGTATAGATATATTACTTTCTGGAATATCAGGAAATGGTCAACAGCAGTTTTCTTTGGGGAGAAGGCCTAGGGTTTTAGGAGACTTCTGCTGTTCTGCTTTTATTTTATACCTTATGCATTGTTGTAAGCTTTTTAAATGTCTACAATTTTTTTTTTTTTTAACTGAGGAAAATTTGCCCTGAGCTAACATCTGCGCCAATCTTCCTCTATTTTTTATATGTGGCTTACCACCACAGCATGGCCACTGACAAGTAGTGTAGGTCCGTGCCCAGGAACTAAACCCGGGCTGCTGAAGGGGAGCACACTGAAGTTAACCACTAGGCCACGGGGCCGGCCCCTGCAATTTTTTTTTAAAAAAACCTTTATTATGGAAATTTTCAAACATACAAAAATAGAGAAGACTGTAATGATCCTGATATATCTAACACCCAGATTAAACAATTAGCCATCTATGACCAACTATATTTCATTCATGCCCTAAACCAGTCCCCTCCACCCAGGTTATTTTGAGGCAAACCCCAGACATCATCTGTATGTGTTTCTGTATGTATCTCTAAATATAAGGACTCTTATTTTCAACATTTTATTTTGAAAATTTTGAAACATACATAAAAGTTGAATTTTTTCCAGTGAAAACTCATAGATACACACTATCTAAATTCTATAATAACATTTTATTCTACTTGCTTTGTTACGTAACTATGTATCCTTCCATTAATTCATTTTATTTTTTTGATGCATTTCAGAGTGCGTTGCAGACGTCAGGATACTTCACCTATATACCCTTCTGTGTGGATATCATTAACTAGAGTTCAATATTTATTCACAGTTTCTTTTTAAGGTAAAATTTACATCCAGTGACATGCACAAATCTTAAGTATACCATGTGATGAGTTTTGACAAATGCATACAGCTGTGTAACCCAAACCCCTATACCAAAATATAGAATCATCAACTCAGAAAGTTCCCTATGCCCTTCCCCGTCAATCCTCATTCCCACTCCATCCCCAGGCGCAGCCATTGTTTTTAGTTTTTTTCTACCATACATTAATACTGCAATGTTCTAGAGCTTCAAATAAACTGAATGGTACAATGTGTATTCTTTTGTTTGAGACTTCTCGCACTCAGTGTAATGTTTTTGAGATTCATCCATGTTGTATGTATCAGTAGTTTCTTCCTTTTCATTGCTAAGTAGTACCTCATTGCATGAATATAATAGTTCATCCTGACCTTTTTATCATTATGAAATGTCCCTCTTTATCTCTAGCAGTACAATTTGTCTTGAAGTCGACTCTATCCGATATTAATAGAGCCACTCCAGCATTCCTCTGCTTACTGTTAGCATGGTATATCTTTTTCCATCCATTACTTTCACGGAAATGTGTTTTTTATAATTAAAGTATGCCTTATTCAGATTGACTACTGAGTTCTTTTGACACAATCCTAGCAGGCTTTGACAGCTTCTTTCTACCTGATAGGATAAGACGTTCTAGGCTTACCTTGTATTTTTCCTGCCTGAGATCTGGAAACAGCCATTACTTTAAGGGTCCCTGCTTCCTTTTATTGAAAAAATGGCACTTAGAGACTATAATCTAAGTGCTAGGTGGATTCATTGCTACTGAGTTGATCACTGTTTCAAGGTCTTTTCACTGAGCATGACTTTCCGTGAAAGGTGTAAGCTCAGTGTCTACATTCGCTTTTCTGCAAGTGGATGTCCAGTTGTTCCAATACTATTTGTTGAAAAGACTATACTTTCTCCATTGGACTGCCTTTACTCCTTTGTCAGAGATCAGCTGACGATATTTACATGGGTCTATTTCTGGGCTCTCTATTCTGTTCCATTTATCTCTCTATTCTTTCAGCAATACCACACTGTCTTGATTAAAGCAGCTTTATATTAAATCTTGAAGTTGGGTAGCATCAGTCCTCCAATTTTGTTCTTCTTTTTCTTCAATATTGCATTGGCTATTCTGGGTCTTCGGCCTCTCCTCTTTAGAATCAGTTTGTCAGTATCAATGAAGTAACTTGCTGGGATTTTGACTGGGATTGCGTTGAATCTATAGATCAAGTTGGGAAGAACTGACATTTTAACAATATTGAGTCTTCCTATCCATGAACATGGATAATCTTTCCATTGAGCGTGACTTTTACATTTTAAGTGTGATGGAGAGATCACTGGCTAAGAGAAGAGGGGACCGCATTCAGATTTTATTCAAAAACTGCATTTTGATGAGAATAATGGGATGATGAAACTTAAACAAACTTCCAGACATAACTTACCCTTCCCCTTGCATCCAAGCACAGTTAGGTCCAAACTTATCCACAAATATCGGGGCCTCTCTTTCTGAAATTATTTTAATTACCTCCTTCTCTTTCTCCATGGATAGTAGCTTAATCAGAATTTTTTCCTGAATGCCAAACCCCAATTCCTCAAGCTTCACAACAGCCTTATTCTTGTTCTGCCCTCTTTAATAGAACAGAATAAAGAAGAAATCTCTGAAAAACTCTTCAAAGATCTGAAGGCCAATGTGAAGTCTTCTTCCCCATCACTGCTTTCTCATTTTCTCCTCATCTCTGTATTCAAGCCTAACTCTCTTTTCATCTTCTCCACATTCCACAGGAAAATAAGGCCTCTGTGGAAAGGGGACCCAGTCTTGAGAGTAATTTGCCAATACACCTGTAGGAGAAAGTGGTGACCTAATGTGGTTCAAATGGCTGAGCCAATCTCAATTGTCCCCTTCTCAAATACTGAAAACGTATGGTTGGACTTGAACCCTCAGTAAAGCTAAACTGACTTCCCAACTTAGAAATTTCAGGATGCTGTCTCTTGGTGTTTCAAGCTCAAGACTAGTCCTTCTCTGCTATATAGTTCAGACTTACCCACTGCCTATCTTCATTTCTAAACCCTTTATCCAGACTATGGTAGTTTCACATCAAATTACTATTATTAATTTATGCAAGTCTCTCTCAACTTTCATTTTCCCTCCACCCCAAAATGTTTTGCCCATGGTGTTTCTACTATTTTATGTGTGCCTCACTGCTATTTGAAAGCTTCCAATGGCTCTCTGGTGCTTCAAATAAAACCAGAGCTTCTAATGGTTGCTATCAGAACAATTCCCCAGGGCAAGCTGCCTTGTCCTCAGCTGCTCTACATTCTACCTCACACTCTACATTCTTGGGGAAAAAAATCTTTTCTCCTAATTTCTGATGACTTATTCTCCTACCTCTGGGTCTTTGAAGCTTCCCAGCTGACATGGAACCAGTTTACTTCATCTGTCCATGGTCCCCTATCCCACCCCTTCATCAAGTGGCCTCATAAGGCCACCTCCTCCAGCAAGATTCCAAGATTGGTCCAGTTATATCCTAGTACCCTCTATCTCTCAACCTCCATTCCCCCTTAGAGTACCACTAAATTTTACAATGAATTATCTCTTATTTGCTTTGCTAGACAGTAAATCCTCCAAAACTGTCTCTTCTGTAATATGTAAACCCAAGTGCCTTGTACAGTGCTTTGCACTCAATGAGCACTTATTACGAACTCATGAACCAACCATATGTAGACTATCTATGCCTAAATTCCACCAAGGGTTGAACTGGGAACAGAGAGGGAAAAAACATACACAATAACTTTGTCCACAATTCATTTACTGAATTGGGGCAGGTGATTTAACAACAGATTGCGAGACAAGGCTGGGAGAGAAGAGTTCTTGCTTCCCCTCCCAGTAGCCAGTTGTGTCACAGATGCTAGTAAATTTTCCAAAATAGCCATCTGTTGTTGGGCAAGCTGGGTCTGAAGCTGGAGATTGGCATACATACATTCTAGGAGTCCTATGCATTCCTTGGGCTTGTGGTCAACTCCTGAAGGAAGAGCAGTGGAGGTGGAAAGGGGACAAAAGAGAGATTTTGTCATTGTGCTGAGGTGGGAAGGGCTCTAATAAGATAACCCCTCTAACCTTTCCAGGCACAACTTAACCCAGATACACCTTTCCTCAGCTGTCACCTTCTTGGTGAGGCCTACCTGGCCACCCTATTTTAATTTGAAACCAATCACTGGACCTTATTACCCCTCTCCCTTCCTTTATTTTCCCCATGATACTTATGATCATGTGGCATATTTTGTAATTACTTATTTAATTGCTAAGTCCCCCTACTAGAATGTATGCTCCAGGAAGGCAGGGATTTTTGTCTGATTTGTTCACTGCTGTATCCCCAGCACCTAAAAGAGTGCCTGGTGCAAAACGTTCAACAAATATTTGATGAGTGAATGATATGGTCTGGGAGTGAGGCCTAACTCCCTCTCAAGAGCTCAGGGGATGCCTCAGCCTTCTTCTCTTATTCGACATACTGTCTCATTAGCGGTGACCTGAAGTTCTTCCTGTTGTCTAATTTCAACCAGTCTTACTACATCAGCCCATTTTTTTTCTAATGGTTTCTACTACATTATATGCAGCCAGCTCTTAGTTAACCTTGGTAATTATATTATCTATTGTTTGCGTATTTCTTGGTCTTGATTCTTTTTTTTTTTTTCGTGAGGAGGACCAGCCCTGAGTTAACATCTGTCAATCCTCCTCTTTTTTGCTGAGGAAGACTGGCCCTGGGCTAACACCCATGCCCATCTTCCTCTACTTTATATGAGACACTGCCACAGCATGGTTTGATGAGCGGTGTGTAGGTCTGTGCCTGGGATCCGAACCCGCAAACCCTGGGCTGCCAAAGCGGAGTGCACAAACTTAACCACTACATCACCGGGATGGCCCTTGGTCTAGATTCTTTGTTAAACTCTGAGGTCCTCAAAAGCAAGGGTCATGACTGTCTTGCCCTGGTAAGCTCCCCACAAGTATGCTAAACACCCACTGATTTTCCCCTGGGAGGATGGATAGCTGAAATTCAAAGAAATTGAGCTAATAGTTACTATTTCCTTCCCTGGCCATTTTTTAACTAACAGCACTAACAAGCAATAAAATTTTCATTTCAGTCCTGCCTAGTCTAGGAAATGTGCTAATGAGAAAGGAAACAACACGAACTGGTAGAATCAGGAATTAAATGAATCAGTAGAGGGCCGGCCCCATGGCTTAGCGGTTAAGTGTGCACGCTCTGCTGCCGGCGGCCCGGGTTCGGATCCCGGGCGCACACCGACGCACAGCTTCTCATGCCATGCTGAGGCCGCGTCCCACATACAGCAACTAGAAGGATGTGCAGCTATGACATACAACTATCTACTGGGGCTTTGGGGGGAAAAATAAATAAATAAATAAAATTATTTAAAAAAAAAAAAAGAGTGGTCATCTCTTAAAAAAAAAAAAAAAATGAATCAGTAGAACTGAATAATCAACAAGCTACCAATGAAAAATCTAGAAGTGGCTTGACCTAGAGTTGGTACCAGATCAACAGGAGAAGGCTCAGGCCACTCTTCCATGCAACCCCCCAGTGCTGACTCCATCTGGGAGGCCCTCCCCACATCCTTACCTGAACGCAACTTTGTTGTCTGGGTGTTCAGGAAAGTGGCTGGCGGGGAACTTGCTTGAAGATTAATAAAGCTGGGGGAGGGTTTCGCTTGACAAAGAGGCACAGCATTACCTTCCTCTTTGGCTGGAACAAAATCAGAGGCAACTAATCAGAGCTCATTCCAACAAGGGATGGCCTTTCTAATTAGATAACTGCATCTGGTCTATGAACACAGGTGCCAAGGCCCTGCCCTGAATAGCTTCAAAGAAGGTGATATAAGACAAACAAAAAAGAAACCACAGTGGGACTAAGGGAAACTAAGCAGGGATGGGATGAGCTAAAATCTAATTTGCTTACATTTTACAAGTTCTTATTGATATGCACTACATGCTCATTACTGTGCTAGGTGCTAGGGCATACACAAGACATCTAAGACATGGTTCTTTAGGTGCTTAATATCTAGTTAAGGAGACAAATGAGACGCTGATGAAATGGTGATATAACAACACAAGGACATAAATAATGAGTCTGACAGTGTGGGTTGAAAATAAGGCCTTTTACCTTTTAGTTACGCTAAGTATATGATTAGATGTAAAAATGAATGTTTTCGAAAACGGGGAAGAGATCAATATGAGTACAATAGTCAGAGAAGACTCCAGGTAGGTGGAGGATATTTACTGGACCTTGAAAACAGGAAGGTTTTGATGAGTGGGAAAGGTATTTCAAGTGGGAGAAAAAAGGATAGCAAGAGCAAAGGCAAGGAAGCCAATATATCACTGGAATGACGAGGAGCCCTGGGAAACTGGCCAGAATTAAGAGTAGGGAGAGTGGGAAGGCAGGATGGACCATGGAAGACCCTTCACAAAGCAAATCTGAGACTTTAGGCTTTCTCTTAAATACAATGGAAAGCCACTGACCCTTTTAGGATTAGAAAATATGATAAAAATTCTATTTTAATTAATCTTTAGGTATTAAAATGGGATGGACATGGAAGAAATTCTTAAATGGGAAAAAAGAATACCTTTGGCAAAAATAGTTGTTAGATGAAAAAACTGACCTGTAGAGAGATGATGAGTCCTACAGAAGACAGATATTATTTTTGTCTACTGAGCAACCCTTCCTCTGGGAAACTATTCCGTCCTGATTCCAGGTCATACTGATGCGACTGCACCCAACCCTTCTCCCCCGTGGGAAAGGGCATGTGACCCAAGACAGGCCAATCATGGTATTCTGTCCCCCTTGGCAATTGTGGTTGATCCAAGGGGTAAATATAGGAGGCACATTGGGCCAGAGTCATTCCTTGGGATTGATATATGGATTCTGTGTCAAAGCAGCTTGCTTTCTTCTGATTTGCTGTGTTGGGAAGATGTAAAGTTGGGGCCAATGAAAGCTACTGAATTTGCCCAGCATGCCATGAGAAGAAGATACAAGCAAGAGACTGGAGACAAGAGAGAGCATAGGAGACAGATAGATAAATGGACAGATACCTACAGGCACGGAATAACCAGTTTCAGTCCCTAGAGCTCTGGTTTTTGCAGCTCTTCTTCCTATTCTGTGACTACCTCAGTATCCCTTCCAAATGCATAAGCCTCTGAATTTCCTTTTTCATTCAAGAAAGTCTGAGTTGGGGTTCTGTCATATTAACATAAATCATATTTTGGACATATTGAATCTGATGTGAGACTAGGCAGACCAAAGAGAAGTGCCTAGAAAAATAGTCAGGGAGGGCCGGCCCCGTGGCTTAGCGGTTAAGTGCACGCGCTCCGCTGCTGGCGGCCCAGGGTCGGATCCCGGGCGCGCACCGACGCACTGCTTCTCCCGCCATGCTGAGGCCGCGTCCCACATACAGCAACTAGAAGGATGTGCAGCTATGACATACAACTATCTACTGGGGCTTTGGGGGAAAAAATAAATAAATAAAATTATTAAAAAAAAAAAAAAGAAAAATAGTCAGGGAGATGGCACTGAGCTAAGGTGAAAGGTCAAACCGCCAGGACAGCCACAAGGAGGTGATGAAGTATCTGCAAAAATAAATTAGCCCTCCAAAGTGAAAAACTGAGAGTGAAAATTAGATCCTTGGGGAACTCTTCAGGAGTTTGGAAGATGAAAAGGAAGTGGCAAAGCAGACAGAGGAGCAATGGATGGAAAGGTAGAATAGCTGGGACCATGAGGGAATTAAAGAGCTTGAGACAGTTGGGAGTCTATAACTTACTGTCAGAGATCAAAAAAGGATAGGAAAATGGAATTCATTCATTCATTCATTCATTCATTCATATAGATAAGAGATAGTTAAGTGCCTGCAATGTGTCAGCCACTGAGGATACCACAGTGAGCTAAACAGATGTGGTCACTATTCTCATGGAACTGACAGCATTGCAGTGTAAACAGTAATTAAGCGATCAAGCATGCACATTATTACACCCCTTAACTGCTATAAGAGCACCTAACCTAGTCTATGGAGCTGAGGAGTGTGTTCTGAGGAAGTGACACAGTCTCAGCTGGGATTTGAAGGATGAAGATAAAGAGAGGGCCTCTTCACGAAAAACAAGCCTGGGGGCAGAGGCGTGACAAGGAGGTTGTATGAAGGAAGATGTCTCATTCTTGTCCTTTACTCAGACTGCAACAGAGTAATGGCCTGCCAAGAGGAAGAAGTGCCCACACATAGGTGCCAGGCTGAGGTGCTTTCTGTCTGGAAAGTCATAGAGCCTGTGAAAACTGACAGCTGTTCTATTCCCTGTCAGTTACTCTTGGTGAAGGAAATCTGTTTTTTCGCTCTGGGCTTGTGGATTTTCCAAACCCTACTGAATGTCTTCCATCCTCTCCTCCCTCCTGCTCCAGGGTCAGCAGTCATTTGATGGCTCATGCAGAGTGGTAAAGAAATAGAAACTGAAACTCAGGTCTCAAGATTCTTCTTGGGCCGGCCCCATGGCTTAGCGGTTAAGTGCACCCACTCCGCTACTGGCAGCCTGGGTTCGGATCCCGGGCGCACACCAACGCACCGCTTCTCTGGCCATGCTGAGGCCGTGTCCCACATACAGCAACTACAAGGATGTGCAGCTATGACATACAACTATCTACTGGGGCTTTGGGGAAAAAAAGGAGGAGGATCGGCAATAGATGTTAGCTCAGAGCCGGTCTTCCTCAGCAAAAAAAGAGGAGGATTAGCATGGATGTTAGCTCAGGGCTGATCTTCCTCACAAAAAATAAAAACAAAAAAATAGATTCTTCTCACCATTTGAAAAATTTGATAATTTCCATACAAATGCACTTCTAAATAATTTGAGCCCTTCCTAGGTATATAATGACACATTTTCTACCAGGTTGTAAGGTTTGAAGAATACTTTACAGATAATTCATACTAAGGAACCATATTATTGACTAGACAATGTATAAGAGAAGATGAGGCTGAGGAGCAGCAAAAGGAGGCAGAACAGAGAAAATAATAATAAAAAGTGCTTTACATACATTATCTTATATATGTCTCACAAATGACTCTTTGAAGTAGGTAGCTTTATCCACATTTTTTTGAAAAACTTTTTGTGTGTGTGTGTGTGAGGAAGATCAGCCCTGAGATAACATCCATGCCAATCCTCCTCTTTTTTTGCTGAGGAAGACTGGCCCTGGGCTAATATCTGTGCCCATCTTCCTCTACTTTATATGGGATGCCACCACAGCATGGCCTGACAAGCAGTGCATCGGTGCGCGCCTGGATCCGAACCTGGGCCATCAGCAGCGGAGCACATGCACTTAACCACAATGCCACAGGGCCGGCCCCATGAAAAAACTTAAGATAGGAAATTTGCTCAAGATTCCACAATTAGTATGTGGCAGTACTGGAATGAAATCCAGGCCTGTAGACTCCAGGGTCATGCTCTTTATCACTGCACAATATACTCTGTGAAAAGAGCTAGTTCATTTATGTGCAAGCTATGACATAATAGGCCTCTCAGATAAAGTAATCTACTCCACTACACTTAAGTGGATAGGCTCCGGAGTCGGATGGCCTCAGGCATTTCCCTGGCCGCCAGTGGGACTGTCCCACTCAAACTGAGTTCACTCTAGCCAACACTATGTCTTCTGGGATCCCTGGACATAGTCTTGTTCTAAGTATTAAGAGGAGCTACAAAGGAAGAATAATATATTCATTCAACATATAATTACTGGGCATCTATTATTTAACAGATCCAGTTCTAGGCACTGGGAATACATCAATGTTCCCATTTAGTGGGAAATGCAGAAAAAAGTACAAATACTTTTCAATTAACTAAACAAAACGAAAACACAGTGGCCAGCCCTGTGGTGTAGTGGTTAAGTTCAGCACACTCCACTTTGGCCGCCTGGGTTCACGGGTTCGGATCCTGGCTGCAGACCTACACTACTTGTCAGCCATGCTGTGGCAGTGACCCACATATAAAGTGGAGGAAGAGTGGCACGGATGTTAGCTCAGGGCTAATCTTCCTCTGCAAAAAAAAAAAAAAAAAAAGTTTAAATAAAAGGAAAAAACATACACACAACTAGAATAATTTTCCCAAATGCTGGGCCATTAAAGCAGTCTGATTTTACGGGAGAGAAAGCAGGGCCTCTGACACACACCTTTTCTGTTCGAAGGATGAGTAGTATGCTGCTCCATCTGAACACCAACAGTGTGGTGCCTAGGAAAGAATCATAGCATCACATGATCAACAACCCATGCTATTATTTTACTATTGACAATTTCATAAGTTCTCTCCAGCAGATCTCAGGCTGTTCCAATTTCAGGAGGAAAAAGTGTGAAAGGGTGTACTCTTCTATTTCATGGCCAAATATAAGTGACTCTTCTTGCATTGTTTGTGCTCTCACGGTGCCTTCACTAGTTTGTAACACAGTTCTCTTATTGCTTCCTTTTTTTGTGGAAAAAATAGTAATTTAACCAAACCCAAACCTTACGAGCCTCCTACGAACAGCAATTACTCTGTGTTCTCTTCACGTTTGATTTCTGCACTATCAACCCTTTTCCTGTCCTGTAAGGTAACTTAAAAACTCTGGCTCCCCATCATCTCTAATGGACCAGCAGTTGAGTGGACAAGCAGGGCGGGAGAGCAGATAGGCGTGCAGAAAGAAAATCTCAAAGCACTACAGGGAGCGCTTGAGAAAACGTTTTAGATAGGATAACTCTGGGAAAAAGTAAGCCATTACCCTCCAGTACCGCTCACAGCCTCAGTAGGAAGCATCTGACTAAAAAGGGAAAGGTCCATTCACAGCAACGAGTCCAGAGGCAATACACCACAACTCACAGCGTGCCCAGAAGACGGACTGTTACCGCCCAGCTCAGCCCGATAGGACTACAACTCCCATTTCACCCCACATCACACCAGCCAGGTCTTCCCTCAACTCCGGTGAAGTCCCGCCCCTCTACTCCTCCCCGTTGCTCAGGCTGGAACGAAAGAGTGGAAACTGTCACACCCTCGTTGATCTTCGCGGCCCGAGAACAGCTGAGGCGCAAGGCAGCTTAATGACCTCACCTGCGATGTTAATTGAACGCCTCAACCCCAGCACCCACCATGTAGTTGACATACATGCGCAGTGGCGTGTCGGCCAACTGCCAGAGCCTTGGCGCTTGCGCCGAGGTTCGCGCCGCACGCGGCCGGGAGCGGCCACCCTACTGCGCAAGCGCTTGTGCCCTCCCACCTCCATCATCGCGCTCTCTCTATCTAGCTTGCCCTGCCGTTCTTGCGTGGGAGGCGGGGCTAAGAATGTCAATTGGCCTGTTTTCGTGCCGGTCAATGAGGTGGCTACGGTGATTGGCCGCGACTCTGAAGCTAGCGGGTTTGGGTGTAAGCCCCGAGGAGGCAACGTTTTCTGGGCTTGCCTCTGGGTCTGTCTCCAGAACGTTCTGCCGGTTACCCCCGCGCTGGGTGCCCGGCTCTGCATCGCGCCGCCATGATGGGCCATCGTCCCGTGCTCGTGCTCAGTGAGTTGTGGGGAAACCGGGGAAGGGACCCCCTTTTCGCCCCCATCTGTCCACACTTTACGGTGTTGCCCCAGCCCCATCCCGCCCTGGTCCGGCCATTGAGCCTTCCAGTCATCATTCATTTTGGAATCCCCGTCTCCCGCCTTCCTCTCTTCCCTTGGCCCATTCCCTTGTCTTCACAAACGCAAACTGACCTCCCCTCTCCGAGCCTTTTGTCTTTGCGGGCACTGGCCTCGGGAAGCCACTTCCCACTCGGCGCTCGGTTCTTCACCCCCTCCCCCGCCCCTGCACCCTTCCTGGCTTGATTTTCAGTGTGTAGCTGAATGAATGATGATTTTTCAGTCCGGCCTAGCTTTATAACCTTGGCCCGTCCGCTGGTAGCGGTGAGGCCTCGGCCAAATTGCTTGATTTAAGCGTTCCCGTCTTGATAATTGGGGTTAACAGTATTTCCTCGTAGAATTGTTAGGATTAAATGAGATAAGTAGGTAAACTGCTTAAAAGAGGATCTGGCAAACAGCAAGTGATATCCTTGGTCACTTTTCGGTAACATTCCTCCTGAATTTCTGTTCACCAACCCCTGTTCCTGAAGAAACCCTACTTCCCTCACTGGTCTGTCTTAGATGTGGTTATTCCCTCAGTGTCCCCCGCGTTGTAATCTCTCTCACTAGCCGAGTTTTCCCAAATTTTTCCATTGGTTTTCTTTACCTGTCGGGAACGTCCCAGGTTTCTTTCTGATTAGTGTGTACCACCTCCATTTGTCTTCCCGAATATGTTTCCATTCTGTGTGCAACTTCTGTATCCCATTTGCAAGACTACCTAAGACGCCGGACTCGCCATTTCCCTCCCTTACCATCTTCTGTATACAGAATTCTCTTCATAGATTTTAGTCATTTCCTCTATACCTGGAAGATAACTGTTTTCAGAAAAAAATTCACTTGACCGAAAAAAAAAAAACAGTATTTCTGATGAATCCATCAGAAAGGTCAATGCAGAATTTTAGTTACGACTGCCTAAAATAGAAATCTAAAACCTGAGAGTTGTGAGTGTTGAGATTTGATAGAACTGGATTGAAAAAATTTACAGATTTAAATTGTAGGGAATGTATAATTTGGAGAGAGGCGGGAAATAAGCATTATGTTGGTTTGGTTATAACCCACTGGCTTGTCTACATTGAGGGCCCTGGAGTGAGTGGTGTGTTGTGAAGCCCTTTTCAGGTCTACATTAATCCCTGGCATTACTGGCTATTAACTGATGAGGCTCCCTATTAAAATACGTAGTCAGCTCTTATTGATGGGTTACTGAAGCATTCTTATCATATCCAAGCATGAAGTGACTATCTTGCAAACTTTTGAGAATGTGTTCTCATTCCCCAGCACATTGTGGGGGCACTATCAATAAGTATACTGGAACTGTCAGAGTGTGATTCTCCCTATCCAAGTAGGAAAATGTGAACCCCCAAACTCTTCCCTTTTTACATAAAGCAGTGATTCATGCTTTTTTAGGGTCACCAGCCCTTTAAGAATCTGATGCTAGCTAGAGATTGTCTTCCCAGACAAAAACGCAGTCTCTCTCATTTTCTCATATAATCTCAGGGAGTTCACTATCCCACTGAGGCCCATTCAAGGATTTCAGGTTATGAATCCTTGTTGTAAATACATTAATGTTTGGTTAGAGAGAAAGTAACAAAATTCCAAAATTGAAGCTTTATGGGTTGTTTCTTAGTACACCGGGAGTTGAAGTAAATAAAGAAGTAGGTAGCCGCAAGTACATATGTTTACTTTTTAACAGCTTTTTGAGGTATAATTGACATACAGTAAGCCACACATATTTAAAGTGTACAGTTTGAGAAGCTGTGATCTGTGTATATACCTGTGTGTTTATTTTCAAAGGTCAGGGAATAAATAGCTGATATACAGTGGAGCAATCCTGGGCTGTTGCCTTTTGTTCTTATCTGTTTTAGGCCAGAACACAAAGCGTGAATCTGGAAGAAAAGTTCAGTCTGGAAACATCAATGCCGCCAAGGTAGCATATCTTTTAAGTTGTTTAAAGTATGATAGTTTGCCTCCAGCTGCCTTTCCTAGTATTTCTGTACTTGTTTGCAATTAGGGAGAGGAAGAGTTGACTTCCCTTCTTTCAGGACATTTTCCTAATGGTGCTAGAGAGAAGGAAGCTCTGCCTCTCTGAGAGATGCCTAACAGTCTTCTCATATTAACTTGTGTATAATTCTATTGCTGTATGTTGTTTTATAGTATTCTGTTTGTGTTTGTCTCCTATACTAGACTGAGTTACTTGAGGGGAAGGACTGTATTAATTCCCTTTTGTATTCCTAGTCCCCACTGTAGATCCTGGATAGGTGTTCAGTAAATATCTTTTGAAAGAAAGAATGAAATAGCCCTAGGTCTGATTTAGCATGGTGTGGAGGCCACTGTCATGGAAAGAAATACTAAGACATGGACTTCCAGTTACCTGGACTGCTGGGAAACTGAAGCTCTGGGAGGCACGCCTCCTTTTTTCTTGTGAAAAGTTTTTTCTTTCTACATCCACCCTGAAAGCATTCCCAAAGGAGAAAAACAACAGAATCTAGCCACGTGGCTTGCTATGTCTAAAGTGGTTGCCAACCCTGCTTTAGAGGTGTAGTTGTTAAAACACTGACTTTGTGGATTACTCGTGCCCCTTCACCTAACACACGCACTCCTTTGATCTGGGCTTACATGTTTTATATATTCTTTCCAATAGACTATTGCAGATATCATCCGAACATGTTTGGGACCCAAGTCCATGATGAAGGTAGGCTTATCTCTCACTGAAACTCTTTGACTACAGATTTTCCCTTTCTGTTATTTGGAACACTTAAATATAACTTTTGCTTTTGTCCTAGATGCTTTTGGACCCAATGGGAGGCATTGTGATGACCAATGATGGCAATGCCATTCTTCGAGAGGTATGACTTTTCATTTTGCATTCTAATCCTTTTATAAAGGACCCATAAAGATATATATAGACGATAATTAGTTTCTTTGGGCTGCTGTAATAAATTACCACAAACTGGGTGGCTTTAAACAACAGAAATTTATTCTCTCATAGACTGGAGGCTAGAAGTTCAAAATCAGGGTGTCAGCAGGGCCATATTCCTTCTGAAGGCTCTAGGGAAGAATCCTTTGCCTCTTCTGGCTTCTCATGGTTGACCACAATCCTTGGCATTCCTCAGCTTGTAAACTCAGTCCTTCTCGGTTGTCATGTGGCGTTCTCCTGTGTGTCTCTTATTATAAGGGCACCAGTGGTTGGACGTAGGGTGTACCCTAATATCCCATATGACCTCATCTTAATTTGATTACAGCTGCAAAGACTCTGTTTCCAAATATAATCACATTCACATTTCCAGGGAGTAGGACTTCAGCATGTCCTTACCACAACTGTGGTGCTCCCAGTAAATAAGCTGAAAGATACTGTTCTGTCCTCAAGAAACTAATAGTTGTGGTGACATAGTGCATTTTTCCCCAAAAAGAAGGGGATTTGGAAAGGTGGTTTACCTAGATATTTTTGAGGGTCAGTTTTAAACTTTCAGGCTGTGGTAAAACAATAAAGGAAAAGGGAGTAAGTGTGAAAGCAAGAAGCTCAAGAGTTAGGGCCAAGCAGAGTGGGTTAAGAGGTGTTTAAGTAGTGTTGATTCAGTGGCAATCTACATTTTTCTTTTCAGATTCAGGTACAGCATCCAGCTGCCAAGTCCATGATTGAAATTAGCCGGACACAGGATGAAGAGGTTGGAGATGGGACCACATCAGTAATTATTCTTGGTAAGAAGAGAATGGAAGGTTGATAAGGAAAGTTGGATTGAATCCTGAAGGTTTTTGCCAGAAATAATGTCATATTTTAGAAGGAAATTTTTACCAGTCCACTACTTAGAAATATTTAAATAATTTGTTTCTAATTTTCTAGGTATTCTCTCTTATTGAGTATAAAACACTTATCATAGTATAGGGTGAGCTGTGCAAATATGGTTGAATAAAATACAGTTGATTCTTGTTATTCACAGTAAGTTGTCAAGTCACCACAAACACTGAAGTAGCAAATACTAAACCATCGATCCTGAGGGAAATCATCGCTCCAGGGGTTAGGTGAGCCTCTGGTCACATACTTATTTGCTGATAAATATATACCTTATTTTATGTTTTTTTTTTGTTTGTTTTAAAGACACCTTAATTTAATACATTGTTGACTCATTAACGTTGGACTCATAGCCAATTGCGCAATAGCTCGTGCCTGAACAAAGCTTATCTAATAGTGTTGGTTTCTCTATAAGGCACACCACAGCCTTCTTGCACTTAGGAAAACCAGATAGCACTTTAGCACTACATCTTGGGCCATTTTAAACAGTGAAATCATCAACAAAATGCACAAGAATATGAAAAACATGGTACTAAATATACCACATAAAGGACACTTGTTTACAGTATGAGAGCTTAAACAAGGCATAGTATTGTCTTGTTTGACCTCACCTGGGAATGTATGCATTGGGCAACTCAAATTTTTCATCTCTGCACATGTCTGTGAATGACCACAAAAATGCTAAAGATATCAATTTGGGGTTACAAATAAATTTTAGCAAGTAGACAAATATGAATCTCAAGAATGAATCTCGGCTGGACACGTGTTAATTACTAATCTTTCCATTTCATATAGCATCATAAAAGATCACTTCTGAAAACTTGTTGCCTTTACTTGTGTAAATTTTAAGTTGGTAAAATTTTTATATTAAAAGCATTCATTTTTTAAAAATCTGATTGCAGCAACACATTGATAGGAAATGAGAAAAAACTATTTTAAGGAATGCCAATTTATAGTATTGGCCCACGTGCCTACAAATAGAGTTCTTACAAAAACATTATTATAATGTGAACTTTTTAAAAAGTGACATTTTAAATTATTTCTGGAATGCCTTTGTGCTGCATTTTGAGAATGGCAAGTTGGGTGGAAATTTGCTTGCGTCGCCGCCAACTAATCACATCTTTATTTTTTTTTAATTTTATAACTTTATTTATTTATTTATTTTTTTCCCCCAAAGCCCCAGTAGATAGTTGTATGTCATAGCTGCACATCCTTCTAGTTGCTGTATGTGGGACGCGGCCTTAGCATAGCCGGAGAAGTGGTGCGTCGGTGCACGCCCGGGATCCGAACCCGGGTTGCCAGCAGCGGAGCGCGTGCACTTAACTGCTAAGGGGGGCGGGCCCTAATCACATCTTTAGATCTAATTCTTTGATGGATTGAGAATTACATATGGCTAGTTCTATACTGTGAAGAAAAAGTTGGAGGATAAAAGAGGGAGGAAAGACTTTGTATGCTTTCCTTTTTTTTTTTGTAGAAGATGAGTTTTATATATCAAGCAGAATTTTCTAGCTGATCATCTTAGTTGAATCACCTGGAGATATTAGGTAGGTTAAGTATCCATGAGTCTAGCTATCTTAGATATAGGTAGCTTTAAAAAAGAAAGGAGGGCTGGCCCCGTGGCGTAGTGGTTAAGTGCACGCGCTCCGCTGCTGACGGGTTTGGGATCCCGGGCGTGCACTGATGCACTGCTTGTCAGGCCACGCTGTGGCAGTGTTCCATATCAAGTGGAGGAAGATGGGCACGGATGTTAGCTCAGGGCCAGTCTTCCTCAGCAAAAACGGGGATTGGCATGGATGTTAGCTGGGGGCTGATCTTCCTCACACACGCACTAAGTAAATTAAATAAATAAATAAATAAAAATTTAAAAAAAAAATAGAAAAGAAAGGGGCCGGCCCAGTGGCCGAGTGGTTAACTTCACACGCGCTCTGCTTCAGCAGCCTCAGGTTCACGAGTTTGGATCCCGGGCACAGACCTACGTGCAGCTTATCAGGCCATCCTGTGGCAGGCATCCCACATATAAAAAAAATATAGGGGCCAGCCCGTGTAGCACTTAAGTTCTCACATTCCACTTCAGTGGCCCGGGGTTCGCAAGTTCCGATTCTGGGCGTGGACCTACGCACCGCTTATCAAAGCCATGCTGTGTTGGGGCTGGCCCTGTGGCATAGCAGTTAAGTGCCCGTGCACTCCGCTGCTGGCGGCCCAGGTTTGGATCCTGGGCGCACACCAATGCACCTCTTGTCAGGCCATACTGTGGCAGCGTCCCACATAAAATGGAGGAAGATGGGCACGGATGTTAGGCCAGGGCCAGTCTTCTCAGCAAAAAAAGAGGAGGATTGGCGTGGATGTTAGCTCAGGGCTGATCTTCCTCACCAAAAAAAAAACCATGCTGTGACAGAGTCCCATAGAGGAAGTATGAGGTAGTAGAGGAAGTAGAGGAAGATGAAGTAAGGAAGATGGGCACAGATGTTGGCTGGGGGCAGTCTTCCTCAGGAAAAAGAGGATTGGCAACGGAGGTTACCTCGGGGCTAATCTTCCTCACCAAAAAAATAAAAAAGGAAAAAGCAAAACTTTCCCATCCCTAAAGACATCTTTCTTCTAAGTTATTGTTCTGACTATTCTTTAACAGGGTATATTCTTTTCTAACTTAATTCACTCGAGCATCTTTTAAAATATTTAATTATCTTTCTTTTAATATACATCATGGTCACTTAGGAATTGGTATAAAGTATTGAATTGAAACATTTGAGCACATGCCAAAGAATACATGTGAGCTTTAGCACATTTGTGTACATTTTAAAAATTAGTGCCACTGGGCAGGTAGTACAAGCAATTTGTACAAAAGGCTTTTTCTGACAAAAAAAAAATTTATATTTTTCTCTTGCAACTACTTTTAGAAACCAGCTTTGTGTGTGAATGTGTACTAATGTATTATTGTGTGAGTGTGTATTAATTAGAAAATAAAGGCAAACTTTAAAAAAAGGGGACATTTTACCAATAATCCTTCATCCAGAGGGTGAATTTTGTACATTTTTGTGTGTATTCTTCCAGGTATAAGGTTTTGTGTGTTTTGTTTTTTGTTTTTACTACCAGCAGTTTGATTACATCCTAGGTGTTGAGATGATAAGTCGATTTTCTTTTATCTATTTTTCTTCTATTTTAGAGTCTTTGGAAAAGTTTTCGTTTGTTTGTTTAGAAAACTGGTAACAAATGTTTAGTTAGCAAGATCAAGAGAATAAGTAAACCCTAGGATCAGTCTTTGATCATTTAAAATATGTCTGATGAGGACATTTTTTTCATGAATTGGTTTGTACAAAGAGTAAAATTTGGAATAGCATTAACAGCCAAATGGCATATCTTTTGGGAGAATCTATTTTAGGAAAAAAGATAAGGTATTTTTAGAAGCATGATGAGGTTGCCTTCATGTCCAGGTACTTTTTAAAACATTATTATGGTGTTTGTATTCTTTTTCAGCCGGGGAGATGCTGTCGGTGGCTGAGCACTTCCTAGAGCAGCAGATGCACCCAACAGTGGTGATCAGTGCTTACCGCAAGGCGTTGGATGATATGATCAGCACCCTTAAGAAAATCAGGTATTGGGAGGACAAAAACGGGTAGTGTCAAATATGGAAAGCCTAGAACACTGATCTGTTCTTAGGTAGTGAAGGAAGGCCAAGCAGATCATACACACAGTGGTTCCTACCCTGGTGTCGTTTTGTGAGAAGGAGAAACAGAGGAGAGCAAAATAAAGAGAAGACTAAGGGAAATAAAAGTTTTAGAAAATGGCAAAGGATACAAAGCAGACAAAAGAGCTAGGTGCAGTTCTTCAAAATATATTTTGATTACATGCTATCTTCTAATTTCCATGTTAGGCACTGCCATGGGAAATGTGTGGTAATAGGTGTACCTTCTAAGATTTTAGATTCTAGTGGGGGAAATAAGTTACAGAGTTAGATAACTGTAATTATTCAGGACTTAATATTAAAATATCTTGCCATCATGTGTGATTATAGCTAATTCAGTCAGTGCTCTAATAAAGTGCTGTGGAGGATTGTAGCCAGCAGTTTTTCTTTAAAATTGAAGGGACTAGGACTGAAAATGCTATTTGAATCCTATCTAGTAATTGAATAACTTGCTGTTAGTCTGTGTTTGCTGAGTGCTAATAGGGTAATGAAAGGAATATAGAAATGCATGACTACTTTTTTTTTTTTTTTTTTTTTTTTTTTTTGGTGAGGAAGATTAGCCCTGAGCTAACATCTATTGCCCATCTTCATCTACTTTATATGTGGGTTGCCTGCCACAGCATGGCTTGCTAAGCAGTACGTAGGTCCATGCCTGGGATCCAAACCTGCAAGCCCTGGCCACCTAAGTGGGGTGCGTGAACTAAACCACTATGCCACTGGGCTGGCCCCTGCATGACTTCTAACTAGGGACTATTAGTTAAGTTGTGACGTAATTCAGACTGCAGAATTTTTTTCATTAAATTTGTTTAAAGAGTAAAACCGGGGCCAGCCCAGTGGTGTAGTAGTTAAGTTTGCACGCTCCCCCTTGGCAGCCTGGGGTTCATGGGTTCAGATCCCGGGTGCAGACCTACACACTGCTCAAGTCATGCTGTGGCAGCGTCCCACATACGAAATGGAGGAAGACTGGCAACAAATGTTGGCTCAGGGCCAATCTTGCTCACCCCAGAAAATAAAGAAGTAAGTAAAACCTATGATGTTCTGCTATTTTATATGGTTTGGTTGTTGGTTACATAAGTATCTAGTAATTCGGCGAGCTTTGTATTACACTATCTGCTAAGAAACAAAATACACTATATTATCTCTGTCTAGCACTCTTAGGGAATGAGGTGTTTGATTTAAATTATTTTTGTGAAGTAAGCTCTGTAAGAGTGTAGAGATACCCAAAGGATTTATTGAGTGTGGAGGTGAATAGTTAGAAATTTTTTCTTTTTATCAAGCAGTAACTACCTACATGTCTTAGATAATACTTTTGGAGCTATGACTTCTGCCCTAAAATCCATAATCCAGCAAATATTTAATGATTGCGTATTACGTGTCTTATACTGTTATAAAAGGGATTTTAGCAATATGTGAAAATTGGGACAAGATGGTTTCCAAGGTCTGTTACGACTTTATGGTTCTAAGTAGTCTCGTCATGTACAAACTTATAATCTTAAGGGAGATTACACGTAAAACCAGTAAACACCATGTGGCACACCATGTATTCAGATGCTAGATGAAATAGAGTCAGGTATTCAAATGGAAAGTACAGACAGATGTTGATTATCAAGAGGAACTCGCAGAATTTGTTAGTTATGGAATAAGGTTTCAAAGACAAAATGTGTCTTGGCCCAAGTTGTAAAAGTTGTCAAGTTTATTTGGAGCAGAAGGTAAAGAACAAATTGTTTTACTGTGAGCACTGTATGTAAGTGTGGAGAGTTGTCAGACATGGGAGTTATCAGGGAGTTGAGACACCTTCCAGGGATAGGTTAGTTGTAACCTTGCCAAATGGCAGGAGGATGGACAAGTTACTTCTTGATGTCACTTTTAGTTTCCTATAAAGGAAAAAATTCTCCTAATTCTGTCTGTTGGCCCAGTATTAAAGTTACTGAGATATAGATGAGGGACTTCCTTAAATAGCCAAGATCCCTGCTGAGCATATTACCGTTTTTCTTTTCTCCAGTACCCCTGTTGACACTAATAACCGTGATATGATGCTGAACATCATCAACAGCTCCATTACTACCAAAGCAATCAGTCGGTGGTCCTCTTTGGCTTGCAACATAGCCCTAGATGCTGTCAAGACTGTACAGTTTGAGGAGAATGGTCGGAAAGAGATTGACATTAAGAAATATGCAAGGGTGGAAAAGGTAAACTCTTCCAATTTGTACTTTGGAGACAAAGTATTTCCTAGCATGAATCATCCCACTTATGGAGGAAATAGGTTTAAATCAGAGCAAGAGATCTTTATAGTTAGACCTAAGAAGAAGAGTAATATTTGCTGCCTGGAAAACAAAAACTTGAAAAAGAGAGTACCAAGGAGGTATTCCTGAAATTTGTTAGCTTCACTGCTGTCCCTACACAATGTTTACAGGGGCTAGGAGGGAAAGGCTTATTGGTGTCTCCATGTTTGTGCATTTGCATACATATCAGCCACTTGCTCAGGATATAAACAAGGCCTCTACAGTGTAATGCTAATAAGCCCCAGAAAGCTTTCTCCCTCTCTCTAATTTAAGATCAAAAAGTAGCTTTAATAGCTTGTGGCCGGTAGATGGAGCCCCAAGCCTAAAGTTCTGTGGGAGTATCTTTGAGGAAGTAGGAGAGATCTGAGCCCCTTTAAATCTAATTACTGAATTTCTGTGAGTCTCAGGTGACCTTCAAATTGAGTTTCGTGGTCTAAGATTGGAGTGCTTCCTAGAGGGGAAAAAATGGGATTGCAACTATTTGTTTTTGAGGTTCATGGAAGAAAGATAGTTTAGAAACCTGAAAGAGTGGTCATTTGGGGAAGATGAATATCTGGGAAGGGAGTTGAGAAATTGTCTCCTCCTGATTGTGGATTAAAGTGGATCTTTTGCTCAGATACCTGGGGGCATCATTGAAGACTCATGTGTCTTACGTGGAGTCATGATTAACAAGGATGTGACCCATCCACGAATGCGGCGCTATATCAAGAACCCTCGCATTGTGCTGCTGGATTCTTCTCTAGAATACAAGAAAGGGGAAAGCCAGGTAAGGTTCCTGGCCCTATTTAAAGTTGATGTGAGAATCTGACTGCTAATATGGACAAGGGAAATAAAAGGTATGTTTATTACATGCCTACTCGATGTTGATCACTGACATTTACATGTAATTTTTGATTCTTAAAACAGCCCTTTATAATTTTATTTATTTATTTATTTTTCCCCCAAAGCCCCAGTAGATAGTTGTATGTCATAGTAGCACATCCTTCTAGTTGCAGTATGTGGGACGTGGCCTCAGCATGGCCGGATAAGCAGTGCGTCGGTGCGTGCCCAGGATCCAAACCCGGGCCGCCAGCAGCAGAGCGTGCGCACTTAACCACTAAGCCGCGGGGCCGGCCCCAAAAACAGCCCTTTAAAACAGTTGGTGTTAACTTCCATTTTACAGGTGACGGATCTGAAGCTTAGTGAAGTTAGGTTAATTGCTTGAGGAACACAGCTGGTATTAGTCGAATCAGAATTTGAACCCAAGGCCGGCCCCGTGGCGTAGTGGTTAAGTGCGCACGCTGTGCTGCGGCGGCATCCCATATAAAGTAGAGGAAGATGGGCACAGATGTTAGCCCAGGGCCAGTCTTGCTTGGCAAAAAGAGGAGGATTGGCGTGGATGTTAGCTCAGGGCTAATCTTCCTGACCAAAAAAAAAAAAAAGAGTTTGAACCTGGCTCTATTTGGCTTCAATTCCACACTACAATGCCACCTTTCCGAATGCATTAGTAGAATACAGAGTAGGAGTTAATTTAGCTTTGAAGTGCTAAAGAAGAATTTCCAGAGGACTGGAGACTCACAAGGCTCCATCATCCTTAGATAAAACAAAGTAATCAAAGTTCATTAAACAAGGATTGGGAACAAGAATCATTTTATTGGTGGGAAGAATTAAGACCCAGAATTACCACGCACACTGACAGGACAGAGGTAACATTAAACTGAGTGGTCAGAGAACTTAATACCGAACTCTCCACTAATTGCATTTTGACTTTGAATTCCAGTTGCTTTATAATTAAATGAGAGAGTTAAACTAGATAATTGCTAGAGCTAAACTGGCTTATAGAGGTGGGTCATGGCTTTAACATTATTGTAACTAACTTTCTGGGATACGTAAGAGGGCTGAGTGGAGGATTCGTAGTAGTTGGGATGACCCTGAAGAGCTGTACCAGTCCAAGATTTTTAAATCAGAGTGACTTTTCTTCACTACACAGACTGACATTGAGATCACGCGAGAGGAAGACTTCACTCGAATCCTCCAAATGGAAGAAGAGTACATCCAGCAGCTCTGTGAGGACATTATCCATCTGAAGCCTGACGTGGTCATTACAGAAAAGGGTATCTCAGGTAGGACTCCATTCATTTTTCCAGACTACTGTTGAGGTAGGAGAGGGTGGGTTATTTTTTTCCCTCTAGGTTGGCACAGACTGAACATAATAAACATGTGAGGGTTGGGGTATATTGAGGATATAACCAGTTCAGAACCCAGGAGTTCTGGCTTCCAGCTTGACACCTCTACTCTTGGGTTTGCAGATTTAGCTCAGCACTACCTCATGCGGGCCAATATCACAGCCATCCGCAGAGTCCGGAAGACAGACAATAATCGCATTGCTAGGTGAGTAGGCCAGGTAAAAATAAGATTCTTCCTACCCATGTGTTCGCATTTTGTAGCTTCATAATGCAGTCATCATTACCTGAAAAAGTTTAATGTAGGATACAGTAAGCCAAATCAGTTACACGTGGAAATAACTTGGGTTTAGCTGTCTGCCCCCTTCAGAAGTCCTCTATCTAGTCCAGTAATTATCTACTACATGAGTCTCTTCTATACTCCTCCTAACCAGTAGTGAACAACTTATGCTTAGACATCTGTGATTGTTACCTTGCTTTGTGTAGGGATCTGTTACAGAGTACAGGCATACTTTGTTTTACTGTGTTTCGCAGATATTGTGTATTTTACAAATTAAAGGTTTATGGCAACCCCACGTTGAGCAAGTCTATCGGTGCCATTTTTCCAAGTTGGCGTTTTTTAGCAATAAAGTATTTTTTAATTAAAGTATGTGCATTTTTTTTAGATATAATGCTATTGCATACTTAATAGACTACAGTATAGTGTAAACATAACTTTTATATGCACCAAGAAAACAAAAAATTCATGTGACTTGTTTTATTGAGATATCTACTTTATTGCAGTGCTTTGGAACCAAACCCCCAGTATCTCTGAGGTATGCCTGTAGTCTGTTTTATCTTAAAGCTCAGGATATAGCAGAACCATCAGTTTCCTTGACTGGATCCTCAGCTACTGTTAATGCAACTTTAGATTGCATTCACTACTTCTGCACTGATGTCTGTGCTCAGATACCATCCATTTTTAATACTAATTAATAAAAAAAAGTCTACCCCAAGATCACGTAATATAACATAGATCCAAATTGAATTTTATATTTCCGCTTGCTGTAAAATGACTCGTGGGCGTACTTGCATATACTTGGTTGACTCTACATGCCCAAGAGGGACAAGTAAGAAATTAGTCCTACTTTCATTAAAATTGGGTCAGACTTACACTTATTCACCTTCCTCCTTGCTTGACCTTTGCATCATCTTTAGTACAGTCCTGTTATTGGCCTTGAGATCTAACTGGGCAGTACTATCTGGGGCGAATTCTATTCAGAAATTTCTCTTATGTGATATGTACATAGTAGATATGCATAATAACTCATTTGTCCAAATTTTAGTGTCCACAAAATATACTTTTGAGTTAAACTATATGTAGTTATAGTAGTTGCCTTAGGTATGTACACTTTTATTTATAAAGCCATATTAGTTTAAGGAAACCTCATCTATATATGTTTGAAAATCTGTTTCACCAGGCAGCCAAGATACCTCGAGTTACATGGAAATGTTTCTAGCAATCTACTTTTGCCCTTATCCCCAGTCACAGACCCTAGGGACTAGGAAGTTGAGTAAAAGTATCTGAAATCATCGGGTTCCCTGCCTACCCCCGCTCCCCCCCACCCCCTATCTAATCAATAGAGCCTGTGGGGCCCGGATAGTCAGCCGACCAGAGGAGCTGAGAGAAGATGATGTTGGGACAGGAGCAGGCCTGTTGGAAATCAAGAAAATTGGAGATGAGTACTTTACATTCATCACTGAGTGCAAAGACCCCAAGGCCTGCACCATTCTCCTTCGGGGGGCCAGCAAAGAGATTCTCTCGGTGAGTCAGCCTTGGAAGTGTGACTGAATGGACTAGGTCTCAACTCCGTTGAGAGTTTCCCAGAGGGCCTAAAATCATCCTGCTGCCCATTTTAGATATTTAATTTTGATCTATAGCCACAGGTATCTCGCTTGTTTTTTTTAATATTTTTATTTATTTTTTTGACATTTTAAGATATTTGAGTAAAGTATAAAATACATACAGAAAATGTAACCATCATATTTATGTAGCTTGATCTCTTTTCACCAACTGAACATACCCATGTAAGCAGAACTCAAATGAAGAAACAGAAATTTACCAGTACTCCAGAATCCTCACTCCTATTATCTTCTGCTCATTATCACTCTCAAGACTAACCACTGTCCTTACCTCCAATAGATGAGATCAGGTTTGCCTGTTTTGGGACAACAGAAAGCTATTTCCTGAAAATTTCAAGTTAGATGTGCAGCACGGATGGCAGGGATTTTGTTTGTTTATAGGGTGGGATATGGCTGTTCTACTCTAGGCAGTCATTCAAGAGATTCAACTTTATTGAGGCTCTGCCATCTTCAGCATGTATTTGTAGTCAGCCAGCAGATGAAGGAAGAGACAGTAGTGGATTGCATGGGGGGTTTTATTGCTAGGCCTGGAATTGATTTTCATAATTTCCATTTCTATTTCATTGAAAAGAACTCAGTTATATAGACACACCAAAACGCAAAAAAGTGAGGATGTCTAGTCTAGATGAGTATCCAACAGGAAACGTTTTATGAAGACCAGTGTCTGCTACAGCTGCCATCATTCTAATCCAGTCTACCATTGCCTTCCACCTGGTCTTAAAAATAGCCTGTAGGAGGCCTCCAAATAATCTTTGCTTTCTTCCCTCCAATCCATTTTCTATAGAGAAGATAAAATTATGTTCTCTAAAATTTAATTCAGATTATTTTACTTGTTTTTTAAAATTGTCATGAAACGTAATTGAATTGCAGATAATGAGTGGCCAGCAAAGAATCCTTGGTATAGCTCTGCACTACCTCGTCTGTCTTCATGCCCTTCTAATCTTTCCTTATTACTCTGTCAGTTGTAACACAATATTTTTACTTTTAATTATGGTAAAAAAAAAAAAAAAAAAAACATAAAAAATTTACCATTTTAACCATTTTCAAGTGTACAGTTCTGTAGTGTTAAGTATGTTCACATACTTGAGCAGCAGATCTTCAGAACATTTTCATCTTGCAACTGAGACACTATACCCATTGAACAGTGACTCATGATTTTCCCATCCCCCAGCAACCACTGGTTCCTTATTTTTTAAGTTGAAATTACACTTATTACTTTCTTTTCCCTCAGTGAGGTTAAGTAACTTACCCAAAGACACATAGCTAGTAAGTAGGAGAGAGCTTCCACTACACCACGCAGCCTCCTAAAGGGCACAACTAGGACAGGGCAAAGTAGGGTATAGCTCCGCCCAGCTTCACAGAGTGATACCTCCCCCATCCCCCACCCTGGCCCTCTTGCAATTGTAGTTAATGTGTTTTTCCAAGGTAAATAGCATCTGCCCTGCTCAATAGAGGTTCCAGGGACCTTTCTTTGTTGCCCTCCTTGGTGGTTTACAGAACTTGGCAGTCAGTAAGTCCTTTGGTGCCTCTGATTTGTCCCAGAGTAATCAAGCTTTGGCTTCATGCTGTTTGTTTGCTTTCCCAAGGAAGTAGAACGCAACCTCCAGGATGCCATGCAAGTGTGCCGCAATGTTCTCCTGGACCCTCAGCTGGTGCCAGGGGGTGGAGCCTCTGAGATGGCTGTGGCCCATGCCTTGACAGAAAAATCCAAGGCCATGACTGGTGTGGAGCAGTGGCCATACAGGGCTGTTGCCCAGGCCCTAGAAGTCATCCCTCGTACCCTTATCCAGAACTGTGGGGCCAGCACCATTCGTCTACTTACCTCCCTTCGGGTGAGTTCCTTTCCATGCTGTTCTTTTGATGGAGTAGGGAAAGCTTTGTTTGGCCTAAGAGCATCATTGGTGTCTGTCTGTGTGGGTTCTCCTTATAGGTTTTTCCCCGTAAAATCTCTCCTCTCTGTTAATTTTTGACTTGTTTGCTGTCATTGCCATGTTCTCTTACCCTTCCTTATTAATCCACTATTTTTGGTTTAGTTTTTTACCTAATGTTCCCTGCCAGCTTACCTGTTCCTAGTATTTTTCCTTTGACTATTTATGTTTGTTCCAACTACAGGCCAAGCACACCCAGGAAAACTGTGAGACCTGGGGCGTAAATGGTGAGACAGGTACTTTGGTGGACATGAAAGAACTGGGCATCTGGGAGCCACTGGCTGTAAAGCTGCAAACATACAAGACAGCAGTGGAGGTGAGGTTCCCTAAGACATATGCTATGCTGTTTATTTCCAGATAACCAGACATCAGTGTGTTTGGTCCAGTCCTGAAGGGAGAAGTTATAGAAGGCAGAGTATTCTCCAAAGGTCTCCCAAGGAATTCCATCCCACTACTGTTCTTTAGCTGATATAAACAGCAGTAATAATAGCACAAGTTGCATCCTTTGCCTAGGGAGAACTGCATTTTACATTCAAGACTCTGAAAAGGTAGATTTCAGATAAAATGGTAATTATTTAGGATGAGCTAGATGATATATCTAAAAGAAAACAAATGTCCTTCCCTTCTCTGCTGATTTCTTTGGGGCTGTGGTTTTTCTCCTAGACTGCAGTTCTGCTGCTGCGGATTGATGACATCGTCTCAGGCCACAAAAAGAAGGGCGATGACCAGAGCCGACAAGGTGGGGCTCCTGATGCTGGCCAGGAGTGAGCGGTGGGCAAGGCGACCTCAACGCACAGAGCCAGCAGTCTCCCCCTCCGCTGAGCCAGACTGCCAGGGACACTGTGGATGTCTTTGTTTGGAAGGGATCAGGTTGAGGGGCAGCCCCAGTCCCTTTCTGTCCCAGCTCAGTTTGCAAAAGGCACTGACATGTAATTCTTCTCTATTGTAAGCGTTGCATTTAGTTTGCTTCCGATGATTAAATCTAAGTCATTTGAGACAGTTGTTATGTGTTTTTCAACCTTGGGTCATATCTCTGCCTTCTGGCAGAGAGAGGAGGCAGAAAACCGCATTGGGGAGGCGGGGAGATGGGAATGAGGTCATTAAGTCTTTGCCTTCTTGAAGGGAAATTCTTCAGACTTCTCAGTAGATGCCGGTTAGGGAAACTCAAAATTCAAAAGAAGACACTGTAAAGCTTTAAAGAAGCACCACTTTGCACTCACCACCCAAAGAACAGGAGGAACCTGTCCAAACCCTGGGTGTTCCCCATCTGTGGTTGTTCCTAGAGCAACACCCAATATATGCTATGGCTCAGGCATTTATCGTAAAGAACATAGAACATCTCTTTTTTTGTATTGTATCCTGTGGCTTTCAGAATCCTTCCTATCTCTTTCTCTGCTCTCTCTCAGTGTTCTTCCTGATTCCAGTCTATATTCTGGCTTGCTGGCTGATTGTCGTGGTATGCTTATGTGTCACGATCAGACCTCTGCTTTCCCTGTTAGCAGAAACAAAAGATTTAAGTCTCATTTTGTGCTTTGTTTTTATCAAGGGAAAAAATCTTGAGTAGTGGCCCTGGGATGCTGGAGGCTAGGTGGGGCTAGCCTTCGATTTCTTCCGTGTCCTTCCTCTTGGCTACTGGGACTTCCACCATCCCCCTGTCCTTATGATTCATATAATCAGCCTATATCTCCTCCCTAACCGCAGGACTTAGTCATATTAAGTTGAATACTAGGCAGAACAATAATAGCTAACACATAGTGCCTACTGTGTAGTAGACATGTTCTAGTCACTTTGCATATAGTAACTAATCCTCACAACCAGCCTCTAAGATAGGTAGTATCCCTCATTTTATGATGGGGAATCTAAAGCACAAATAAAGCTTGTCCAAGGGTCACAAAGCTGGTGAGTGGCAGACCTGGAATTCCTATGTAGGCAGTCTGGCTCTAGAAGCCATTCTTTTATAGCTGGCTATGCTGACTGAACTGAGGTGTGAGGTGGAAAAGGGCGTGTGAGAGGGCCTCTGGAAACTTTCTGCTGTGAGCATACCTAATATTTAGCTTCCTGCTTAGCCCAGTCTGAAGTCCTCAGCTTTTCGTCTTCTACAAGGGGCTCTGAAATAAGCCTACTTACCTTTTGCTGAAATCTGCCTTTTTACATGCAGTGTTAATAATTCCCTCAGAGCTTTAAGACCTTAGAGAAGGATAATGGGTTAATTCTCAAATAAATAAGTAAAAGATCTTGAAGAAATAGTGCTTGTAAGATCTGAGAAATTGTGGATGGAGGAAGCAAGTCACGCCCTGTGGATTCTTGCCTCCCATTTGTTCCTTACTCTTCTAGGTCCATTCTGGTTGCAGCTCTAATGGTTAAGCACTTGGATAATTGTACACAGTAGTCTTCCCTGCTGTCATCAGTGCCTTTTTTCTTTAAGCACCTGCAATGTCTCCTGAACCTGTGGAAATCCCTTCTAGCCTGTTAGATCAACCTGTACTAGCCAGTCTAGCTTTCAAAGCCCCTTTGTGCTGTCCAAAGCCTAAATTTACCATAGTGATTAAAGGCTACTCAAGCCAGTTTTTCTAGTGCCTTGCATGAACTCTAATCACAAAATCGAGTGATTCCATGAGCACGGTTTTGCCACCTCCTTGACTTTTCTTATGCTCCTACTGTCAAACTCCTCGATTCAGTGAAGTTCTGTTTTTCCCCCCATCAAGCAGTATTTTTGGGGTGAGGAAGCTTGAATTACTGGCTACTTAAACTCTCAGTACGCAGCCAAGACTCTTGTTTTTATTCTCTCTTATCAGGTCCCAGAGTTGATACCTCAGAGGATACAAGTACTTTTTTTTTTTTTTTGTGAGGAGATCAGCCCTGTGCTAACATCTGCCAATCCTCTTTTTTTGCTGAGGAGGAGGCTGGCCCTGGGCTACATCTGTGCCCATCTTCCTCCACTTTATATGGGAGGCCGCCACAGCATGGCTTGCCAGGCAGTGCATCGGTGCATGCCCGGGATCGGAACCGGCGAACCCCAGGCCACCGCAGAAGAGCGCGTACACTTAACCGCTTGCGCCACCGGGCCGGCCCCCCACAAGTACTTTTTTTCTCAAGAAAAATGAAAGTTTGAGGAAACTTGAGTTCATCCTAGAGTAGCCATTTGGGAAAAAGATGAAATTGGTTCTCTACTTCATGCATTACAGCAAAATTACTTCTAGGCAGGTTTAAATAAAAGAAAGTGAAACCAGGGTCCGGGCTGGTGGTGCAGTGGTTAAGTGTGCATGCTTCACTTCAGCGGCTCAGGGTTCGCAGGTTTGGATCCCCGGTGCGCACTGACGCACCTGTTATCAAGCCATGCTGTGCCAGCATGTAAAGTAGAGAAAGAGAAGCATGGATGTTAGCCCAGGGCCAATCTTCCTCAGCAAAAAAAAAGGATCGGCATCGGATGTTAGCTCAGGGCTGGTCTTCCTCACACACAAAAAAAGTGAAACCAAATGACTGTAGAACATGAAGAAACGCTTAACCATATTCATAGGGAAATGAAAATTAAGTTTGGTAAACACTTGCAAGCTTGTGGGGAAATGGGCCCTCAAACACATGGTGTGAGTGTCAACTGATAAACCTCATATAGAGGACAATTTGACCTGGATATTTATCTTCTGGATTTGGTTACAAATATGTATGAAATGCTGTAGGTACAGGGATATTCCTCTCAGCGTTGTTTGCCATAGCAAAATGTTGGAAACTATCAAAGTTCCTGCTAAGTATATCCATGGAACATCCTCCTGCATTGAAATACTTCTGTGAAGGATGAGACAGCTCCAAGTGCATTAATCGAGAACAGTCCTCAATATGCAAGTGAAAAGGCAAACTGCAGAACAGTGTTTAGATGCCATTGTATGGTATTACATATATGTGTATATACATATTATATGTATTATGTAATATGTGTGTATATGTGTATTATATATATTCTTGAGTATGCATAGAATATCCTTGGAAGGATACATAAGAAACTGGTAATAGTGGTTGTCTCAGGGAAGGACCCAGGTTGCTGGGGAATAGGGGTGATGCCCTTTG
Source organism: Ceratotherium simum simum (assembly GCF_057802395.1). Lineage (NCBI taxonomy): Eukaryota > Metazoa > Chordata > Mammalia > Perissodactyla > Rhinocerotidae > Ceratotherium > Ceratotherium simum. The sequence continues at coordinate 40,653,566 of NC_141901.1, forward strand.
GTGCCTTATGAATTTTGTACCATATGCATTTATTATTAGTCAAAATAATGTTAAGATTAAGCAAAAAAAACCCAAGAACAACAAAATGCATTCATTCAGCCAGGCATGAACTCCCCTTTTTGACAAATATATGTATTGCTCTCATATCCTATCTTCTGTGGTATCTTTTCTCCACAATAAAATTGTGAGCTCTTCCAGGACAAGAACCTGCATACCTGGAGGCTCAATAAATATTAATAATTGACAAAAAGAACCCTGTGGGGTGCACTATCTCCCCCATGGAATTCCTTCAAATTCCTTTCTGTGCCTTCCCTACCACAGAGTCATTTTATTAGGATCCCATTTGGATCTTGAATCCAGAGATAATGCCCACTTACAGATAACTGTTCAGTGGGACCGGTTGGATAGGAGAGGTTGGAAGTATGTCCGCGTATGTATCTAGTGTGGGATGTCTTGCTTGCCAGCCCAGTTGGAGATGACGAACTCCTAACCTTTTCTGATTTTCTTCTCTCTCAAGCCTAAATCTGAGTTAAGGGAGGAGGTCTCTTTAAGAACTGGTGTGATGGCCCCGCCCTTTAAAGAGATCAGCTGAATCAGTGAGTCACATGACTCCAGTGTCTCTTCCGCCCTCTCAAGTTGGGGCTGCATGTGCGGCTGTGAGGAGCCCCGCTGGGGTTCCGGGCATTGTGCCCCCGGCCCCATGCTCCTCCTGAGTCTACTTCTGTCTGCAGCCCCATTTGGCCTGCTGGGGGAGGAGACCCGCCAGGTGAGAGGCTAGAATAGATATTTCAGGAAAAGTTACCCTTACAGGGTGGTTTGAATCTAGGGCAGCCAATGTTGGGGGGGGTAGGGAGTGGCTGCCTAGAGAAGACTTCTTCAGTCGGGGTGGGGAGCAGCCATGGGTCATGGGACAGAATTGTGGAGTAGAGCGAATGTGAGGGCTTCCTGTCTCCCGGTGAAGTCTGGACCCTGACTCAGCCCTAAGTGACCCAGATCCAGGCAAGCGTTGGATTTTTTTTTCCTCTCAGCCCCGTGCCCTGATTTCTTCTCCAAGGTCAGGGCAGTTCTGGCTCTACCCACCTCTCCTCCACCCCACCTCTGCCCCTTACACCAGGATTCCCTTAGCTCCCACACACATCCTCTTGCCTAGGCCCCCAAGGTCCCACCCTTTCCCCATCACGTCCCAAGCCCTCTCTCCCTCACTGCAAGCTTCTTTGCTCTGTGTCTCTCCCTGATCCTGTTCCCTTGATCCTCCACTACTTCATGTTCTAGGTGTCTCTGGAGGTCATCCCTGACCGGCTGGGCCCTCCCAAGAACCTGCTTCATGTTCGGGCAGTGGGTACCAACTCTACGCTGCACTATGTGTGGAGCAGCCTGGGGCCTCCAGCAGTGCTGCTGGTGGCCACCAACACCCCCCACAGCACCCTGAGTGTCAACTGGAGCCGCCTACTCTCCCCTGAGCGTGATGGAGGCCTGATGGTGCTCCCCAAGGACAGCATCCAGTTTTCTTCTGCCCTTGTGTTTACCAGGGTGAGGAGGGTGGGGGAGAACCAGGTGGAAGAATGCAGAGGAGAGAGTTCATCTGAATTAGAGGGAGGAACTGAAGACGGGGGGTGAGTGAAGCAGAGGCAGGTATGAGCGCCTGGGGGTGGGCCAGTGAGTGGGGGGTGGTGATTCAGGAGAAAGCTGGACTCTGGCAAGCCCAGTCCCACCCCACCCCTACCCGCCAGCTGTTTGAGTTTGACAGCACCAACACATCTGATGCAGCAGCAAAGCCTCCAGGAAAACCGTATCCTCCATATTCCTTGGCCAATTTCTCCTGGAACAACATCGCTGATTCATTGGATCCTGCCACCCTGAGTGCTACATTTCAAGGCCACCCCATTCACGACCCCACCAAGGCTTTTGCCAATGGCAGCCTGGCCTTCAGGGTAAGGGTATGGGGAATCAGAAGAACTCAAAAGACTGGTTTATGAGGGTGGGATTTAATGATGGGGGTGGCCTCCAAGCACAGGCATTCACCTGCTTCCCATACCTCCCATGCCTACTCCGTCCTAGGTGCAGGCCTTCTCCAGATCCGGCCGGCCAGCCCAACCCCCTCGCCTCCTGCACACAGCGGACACCTGCCAGCTAGAGGTGGCCCTGGTTGGGGCCTCTCCCCAGGGTAACCGCTCCCTATTTGGGCTGGAGGTAGCCACCTTGGGCCAGGGCCCTGACTGCCCATCAGTGCAGGAGCAGCACTCCATCGATGATGAATATGCACCTGCTGTCTTCCAGGTCAGGCTTCCAGCGGAGAGGCAGATGGGTGGGGGAATGTTGGGGGACCCCGTTAGAACCTCAGAAAATCATTAACCCATTTACCATTTAGCAACACTTTATTCAGCTCCTTTAAGTGCTGGGCACTGTGCTAATGAATTTGGCCCAGACTCTGCCCTCAATGAGAAGACAGACAGAAGGCAGTTCAGTGTGACTAGTGCTCTGACAAGTGGGATCTGCAAGGGCCTGGGGGCTCAAAGGAGGGAGCTGAGTGCAGGCTTGCAGAGTGTCCAGGCTGGAAAAGGATGCAGTGCTCATCCGGTTCAACTCCCATTTCTACAGAGGAGAGATTGAGGCCCTAATGCAAATAGCCTGTGAGTTCTAGAACCAGGCCTAGGACTCAGGCTGACTAGTGACAGATGGAGGCTGGGAAAGGGTAGGGGAACAGAGTGGTCAGGCACAGGTTGGTCCTCCTCACTCTGCCTGTTTGCCTTTCTCCCCAGTTGAACCAGCTGTTATGGGGCTCCCTCCCATCAGGCTTCGTGCAGTGGCGACCAGTGGCTTTCTCCCAGAAACAGAGGGGCCGGGAATCAGCCCTGCCCTGCCAAGCTTCACCTCTTTACCCCCTCACCTTGGCGTACCTTCTCCCCCAGTCACCCATTGTCCAAGCCTTCTTCGGGTCCCAGAACAACTTCTGTGCCTTCAATCTGACATTTGGGGCTTCCACAGGCCCTGGCTACTGGGACCAACACTACCTCAGCTGGTGAGAGTTAGGGCCTGGGCAAAGGCTTTGGGAGGTTGAAGTGGAGGAGGGCTGGGCCTCTCAGCCTTCCCTCCTAATCCTGCTTACCTCTCTTTCTCACTCTGCTTGCTCTAGGTCGATGCTCCTGGGTGTGGGCACCCCTCCAGTAGATGCCTTGTCCCCATTAGTCCTAGGCATCATGGCAGTGACTCTGGGTGCTCCAGGGCTCATGCTGCTGGCAGGAGGCCTGTATCTGCTGCTGGGCCACAAGCGGTATTCAGAATACCACCCCATAAATTGAGGCCCATTCTCTAGAGGGAAGGACATCACTGGACCTGCCTTGCTGGTCTAAAGGTTTGAGGGTCAGTGTTCCCGGCCAGCTGCTCCCTTCTCCCACCTTGCTTTTCTGCAGAACCGCAGAGACAAGCCTCAACTTCCTGGGGACCCCCCAGGTGGAGCTTCCTTCATATTCTGGGGAGGGACCAAGGACAGGGTCATTGCTGGAGGGATGGTCCCCTTGGTGTTGCCTCCTGCCCCTCCACCCCCCATTTCCCTTGAATGGGACTCATAGGCCTTAATGAGAGGCCTTATGACTGGTTGGTTGCCCTGGAGCATGAAATAGACTTATTTTTTTTCCACAGGGCTTGTCTCTCAGTGTGTGAGTGTTGTTGGGCTGGTTCCAGGGAATGAGAGGGCTAAGAGGTGGGCATGGAAGGCCCCATTTCCTCACCAGGCCTAGTTCTCTCCTTTGTGGTGGGACCAGGCCCCAGCAGCCACTCTCCATCATATAGATCTGGGAGGTTTCTGGTGCAGTCTGACTCAAACAAGGAAGGGACTCTTGAGACTGGGGGGCAAAGATGCAGGAAGAGCCGAGGAAGACTGGTAGTCATTTATTGTTACACACACACACACACTCACATGGGGTTCACGTCAGCCACTATGCCTTCTAACCACCCAGCCACCACATGCATGGACATCCCCACACACACACAAAAACATACACACACACCCCTCCATGGGAGGCAGGTTTCCCTGTCCACTCCTCTTCCCATGGGAGAGGCATGACTTCTGGGCAGTTTGGAGGTGGGAAGTTACAGGGGCCTAAATTGGTTGGAAGGGAAGAGGCTGTTAGCAGCTCTGGGCTGGGGCAGCTGTAACCATCTTAACTGAGGCTAAAGGGCCTATGAGGTCCAGTCGTGGAGGGCCCTGAACCCAAGCCCCCAGGAAGGTTTTCACCAAGTGTGAAAGTTCTATTTGATCTGATGCCCACCCTCTCTCTTTAGGCGTGGGCAGTACTTCCAGTCTCCTTGAGGCCCTCTACTTAGACAATGAGCACAGAAATGGTCCAAGTTTTGGCTGTGACTCTGCCTGCTGCCTCACAGGAGGCTGGAGAGTGGAGCAGATTCCAGCAGTGGTGGGCCCTACTGGCAGTGCTGGGGGGCTGCTCAGGAAGGAATCATGTCTCTGCTCCTGGTCCTGGCCCCGTGCCCTCAGCATCCTTATGGGACATGGCTGCCCTCTTCTTTCCCTGCAAGAAAACGGTCTAAGTGCCCCCCTCACGACTATCTCCCCTCCAAAGGTGAAGGGCAGCGCCGACTGGGGGAGAGGAGGGGACAGTCCCTGCTCTGATTGGATAGGATCCCTGTTGGGCAGTAGTGAGGTTTGTCCCACTGAGAATCCGGGGCAGGGGGCAAGAGGCTGGAGTGGCTCAGCCCCAGGGGCGGGGCCTGTAGTCCGAAGCTGAGCGGGCGTGGTCGGGGTAGCCCAGGCGGCTCTCCGCGGCAGTGAGCATGCGCTCCGGCTCCACCACGAACATGTAGTAGAGGTTCCACACCAGCATGGACAGCAGGGGCAGGAACGTCAGGCCATAGCCAAAGCCTCGGAAGGAGCGGCCCACAGCGAAGGTCAACCAGTATATCAGCCTAGGGGGGGCAAGAAAGAGGTCGGGCTACCTTTGAGGGAAGCAGCCAACTGGCAATAGGCTGATGGTGGGGAGAACAGAGAGCTAAGGGAGGGGCTGGTGGGTACTGCCCAGGCTTCCAAAAACAGCCAATGCTCATGCACTTATCATGTGCCAGGCACGGTGCTAATTACTTTAGGGGCACTATTTAATTTAGACCTCCCCATATCTCTATGTGGTGAGTATATTATTCCCCTCTTTTATTTGTTTATTTTTAAAATTTTAATTAAAATTTTTTGAGTAGGCAATATATATTCATATGTTTCAAAATTCAAAGGTATTGATGAGTATAGTAAAATGTCTTCCCCCCTTACTGATTCTCAGCCACCCTCTTCTCTTCCTTCACCTCCACCTCCACTCCACTCCCACCCTAGGCATCCAGTATTATGGTTTCTTGTGCATCAAGTGATGTTTTATGCATATGTGAGCAAGAAGATGTTTTCTTTTTCCCCCTTTTGTGAAGTATGGTAGCATGTTGATTTTTTTTTTCCACCTAATATATCTTGGAGATTACTGTATATGAGTATATAAACAGCCTCATTCTTTTATAGCTGCAGTACATTCCATTGTATTTATTGCCTCGTTTGCAGGTGAAGAAACTAAGATTCCAAAGGGATTAAGTAAGACTGGTCCAAGGTCACACATCTGGGGAATAGTAAAACTGTGATTTGAACCCAAGCCTGTTCACCACCCCCTCCCTGCCATTTTAGATGGGCAGAGGGAAAGAAGAGTAAGGAAGCAAGGGCTTGAAGCCCAGAGGGATGGATCAGCCACAATCAAATCTCCTCTCTTGGAAGATCCACTAAAATATACATCTCCCTGTGGGGGAGCACAGCAGCTTTCTCTTAATATCTGAAGGACCTTATTATAAAGGTGACAGGCCTCTGCTTTTTAGCTGTGAAATGGAGGGAAGAGTAACAACTGCTTCTCTACTGCTCCAGGAAGCAGCAGGCATAATAATAGTAACAGTTCACATTTAGTGAACCCTTCCCAAGTACCTTAAGCACTCTACATGAATTAGCTCATTTAAGTCCATTTTCTAGACGATGAAACAGACATGAAATGCTTAAGTAACTTGCCTATGGTAGAGAAGAAAGGACCCTGGATGACAGAGGGAAGGGACCTGGATTCTAGTCTGCCACTGCTGCTGACTGACCTGAGCAACCCTTCTCCCCGATCTGTTGTGATTTCTTCCCTGTAAAATGGGTAAGATGGACCAGACAATCACTGAGTCTTCCTTTAGCTCCCTGATAATTTGTACTGCTTAAGCCAACTTCTATCTGAGACCAGCATTCCCCAAGAGGGAGATGCGAGGTTGAGTTACATGAGCCAGAATATATTTATCTTGGGAAACATCTACTGGCAGAAAATGCAGGGCTGCATGATGGTCAGGAGGCTGGTGGGACAGATGACCACTAGACTACAATCAGAAGTGACAGGAAGACAGATTTTAGTTCAACAGGAAGAATGTTTTAGCAGTTAAACTACCTGGAATCCTATATCGAAAGTAACAAAAGGAAATGTATTAGGGAAAAAATGGAAAGACCTGCATTTGGCTTCAGAAACTCAAAGGTGCCTTCTGGGGTAACAGTAGTTCACTTAAAAACACCCCTAAGGGGCCAGCCCCGTGGCTTGGTGGTTAAGTGAGCGCGCTCCACTGCTGGCGACCCGGGTTCGGATCCCGGGCTCGCACCATCGCGCTGCTTCTCTGGCCATGCTGAGGCCGCGTCCCACATACAGCAACTAGAAGGATGTGCAGCTATGACATACAACTATCTACTGGGGCTTTGGGGGGAAAAAATAAATAAATAAAATCTTTAAAAAAAAAAAAAAAAAAAACACCCCTAAGGATTTCAAGTGACTGTAAATTCTAAACGAAAGGAGAGTAATGAGGCTGCCATGAGAGCTAATGTGGCCTCGGTTTGTATGAACAGAAGGACAATACCCTTGACCAGGGTCCCGCCACCCCCCACCTTTGACAAGCAGGAGAATTTCCTTCCTAAAGGAATGGACCCAGGACAGTAAAGGGACCAGGGTCACTTAGCAAAGTAAACACTAGGGGAGCAGTGTGTTGGAGTAGGGGAATTGAGAGCTGTTGTCAAATATCTGCATTTGTCCTAGGCATTTCCAGAGGACAGAGTCAGGGCAGCAGGGTTGTTTTTGTTTGTTTTTTTGGGGTTTTTTTGGTGAGGAAGATTGGCCCTGAGCTAACATCTGTGCCCATCTTCCTCTATTTTGTATGTAGGACGCTGCCACAGCATGGCTTGATGAGCAGTGTGTAGGTCCGCGCCCAGGATCCAAACCCATGAACCCTGGGCCGTCGAAGCAGAGCGTGTGAACTTAACCACTACCCCACTGGGCTGCCCCGAAGTGCAGCAGTCTTTAGCACAATATAAAGAAGAACTTTCTAATAATTAAGACCTTTGAAAAATGAAACAGACTGCCTTATAAAGAATTGAGCACTTGGTCACCGGGGGTGTTCAACTAGAGGCTAATGGCCACCTGACCAGAGTGCCACAGAGGAGTGGCTGCAATGAGGGGAGGTTGGTCGACATGACACCTGAAAGCCCTTGCAGTTCTAGGTTGGTATATGTATCTCTGAAATCAACTTCCCTTGGGAAGACATGTGACTGATCACCTGCTACCAGGTGAGGTAAGGTGCAAGGCAGAAAGTGGACTCAGCTCTCCAGGGTGCACATTTGGGCTATTGCAGAATCCAGAAAGTTCCCTGTCTCTGGCCCTCCAGATATTCAGATGCCTGGGTCCCTCTAGCATCATCACCTCCCCTGTGCCCCACCCCCAGCCCCAACTCACCGGGAGATGGCAAAGAGACCGGTGAGCAGAGGAAGCAGTTTGAGGGTATCTTGGGGCAGGTAGGTGGAAAGCACGGCCAGATTGAAGAAGTAGAGGATGAAGAGCTGGACCGACTGGGCCACATATTGCCGGTGGATCTCCACCTCCCGCCGTGGCTCCCCAAAGGGCCGTAGGGCAGAAAAGCACAACAGGCTCAGCCCGTACACCAGGAGCCCTGGGTGGGGTTGGAGAACACATAAGTCAGAACAGGAGCAGTAGGCAGGAAGCTGGGGGCAGAATTCGTAATGGAAAGCTCATGGGTATGCGCCCTACACAGTGGGGCTGAGGTGATCCTGGAGGGAGATGGGCACACAGGGTGGCAGGGTGTGGGAGGCCCTGAGGGGGCTGGGCTGAGTGAAGGGAAACTCTCCTGCTCCCCAAGCCAGGCAGGCCCTGACCTCAAGTCCAGTTCCCAGACAGCCCCTTCCTTCTCACAGGGCCCAGGCTCACCCAGTATGATGGGGAAGGTGGCAAAGACCCCACAGCGCAGCGTGTAGACGAGGCGGGAACTCATGGTAGGCAGCCGTGGGGCATCGAAGGGCAGGAAGGCATATGCCCCGTACAGCAGACAGGGGAAGAGGATGAGGGCAGCTCCCACTGAGGCCACGGCCCTCAGCCCCTCTCGGCCCCCACAGCTCCCACAGCCCCCACAGGAGCGGCTAGGTGGCCTCACCACTGCTTCGGCCCACTTGCACTCAGAGGGCTCAGGGTGGGTGGCCCGGGTGGGCAGGAAGGTCCGGCGGTGCTCACCCTCGCCTGCCTCACAGCGCACGATGAGGTCCTCCTGGGGCCTCCGCTCAATGCACTGTAGGTCGATGGGCACGAAGGCCCGGGCTGCCTTCTCAGGAAGCAGGTTGACATCATCTTCAGGCAACTCCTCTAGCTTGGTGGGTGGCTCTGACTCAAGGGGCTCAGGCTCAATATCCCGCCAGCCAGGGGGATCCGGGAACGGGGCACTGGGCGGGGGGCCAGTCCCCCAGGGCAAGGTGGCAGCCTCACTTACTGTGCTGTCTAGACCATCCTCAGTCCCCTCTCTAGCTGTGGGAGACCCAGCTGAAGACCCTACTCTGGAGGACTCAGCTCCGGGGGACTCAGCCCCACCTTCCCCTTCTGGCTGCCGGCCATTGGGGACCAAGGCCTGGGGTGGGCTTTTCTCTGGGGCCTCAGGCCTCTTCACTTCCAGCAGGGCCAGGGTCTCGGGTTCTGTCATCCTGGGGCCTCACTTCTGGGGTCTACCGTGAGGTCACGTCACCCTGGAGAGAGCAGAGGAAAGCTCTGTCAGAAGCTCCTGTCCTCTAGCCCTTAGGACGGGTTGATAGAACTGGAACTCTCCAGGGAAGCTGGCCTCATGGGCTTTAGCCCCTTCTGGGACCTTAGAGAGAACATGGTATGCAGGAAGGTGTTGAAACAGGGGAAGGCGGAGGGAAGTGAGCAGCTGAAATGGAGGCACCCTTTCGACATCAAATGCCATCCAGCAGAGGGTGAGTCAAGGGGCACAGGCCCTGGCAGCTGTGGCCTCAGCCAGCCCCCACCCACGCTTTCTATCCCCCTCCACCAAAACCCCTGGGGTCATGGCCACCCTAATGCAGGAATGGGAGGAAGAGAAGATGTCTAGAATTTTGCCAAGAGCTTCCTTCCCACTAAGGATCTTGTGGACAGAGAAGCTGCCCCTTCACCTTCAAACCTCCCCTTCTCCCTGCAGTTCCCTGCTTGGAACTCTCCTGGCAAATGATACCAATGATTTGCCAACAAATCTGTCCCAAAGAGCTGGCAGTAGCAGTGTACCCTGTTCTTTTCTTCTCCAATCTGGTACTTGGTCAGTTTCCAAAGTCCTCACTAGCCCACCTCCTCCATCCCCGGAGGGCCTGGGTCTGTCCATTTTGACTTCTAGGTCTAATCACGGCTTTTTCCCATGCTGCCTCTCCTGTTTTCTCCCCTCCCTGCCATCCTCCATCTCACTGCTTCTGGATGGGGTTGATTCCCCTCCCACCACCTCCTCAAGAGCCTCCTACCTCTTGCCGCTTGGACCCATGACACCCTCTTATTTTCCATCTGGAGAGAGGCAGTGGGTCCCCAGTGTCCGGGAAGAAGCTGCCTAGCTCCCTGCTGGCACTGCAAGTGTTCCTCTCGGTGTCCCTCCCTTTACCTGTGTCTCCAAACCTGTCTGACCAGAGCAGGTGGGGCCCAGATTAAAGGGGCAGGGCCCGCCCTGCTGAATCAGCCGACAGAAAAAGCGTTAGAGGAGTCATCCTTTCTGAAAGGGGGGGGGCGCGGAATGTGCAGCTGGGCACAGAGGTAAATGTGTGTTCTAGGTACATGGGATGTGCAGGAGGTTCCAGCTCAGGAAACAGAGGGGGAAGAGTGGGTTTATGGATCCAAGGGTGTGTGGAGTAGGTTGAGATACCCAGAAAAGAGGTGAAATTTCTACACTTATTTGTTCACCTATTATTAGCTAGGCTCTATTCTAGGCACACAAGAGAGAACAAGATGACAGGCAAGGTCTCTGCCCTTAAGGAGCTTGTTCTATTGGGGTAACAGATAATAAAGAAGCCTAGCAGCTAAATAAGACAATTTCAGTAGGGAAAACCTCTTTGCCAAGGTGACATTCGAGCTGAGATCTGATGAGAAATCAGGAGTATGAGTGTTCCAGGCAGAGGAACAGCAAATGAAAGGCCAACGAGTGGGAAAGACTTAGGCTATGTCAGGAACAAAAAGAAGGTTGGTGGCTGGAATCAGGAGCATAGTGGTGGTGGTGGTATTTATGTTCCCATTACAGCATGTACACAGGCCCCCCCAAACACCTTGCCTTTTAGCTTAGGTTTAAGGTTAAGAAAGCAATAGGAATCCAAGGTGATCTTTCCAATGGGAGGACCAGGGGGCAGATACGTGAGGGAGTGACTTCTCATTCCTGTGGGACCTTATCTCTCAAGTCATTTAAGCTTTGTGAGGGCCCAGATGGTGTCTGGATTGCTCATCTCTGTGTCTCCAGAACCCAGCATCGTGGCTGGAAGACAGCAGGTGTTCAATAAATGTTTGCTGGACTGGTGAGAGATGGATATGCAAGTGGAAATCTTTGGGGGCGAGGGAGCTGAAGGGCCAAGATGCTAGTACAAGAGTCATGTCTTAGAGGGCCTTACCCTTAAGTTATGCTTGGCCCTTTCCAAGGAAATTTTCACATACATGTTTTTTTGTTTGTTTAAATAATGGAAAAAGGGGAGAACTGAAATCACTCTAACCAATAATCTGAAAGAGGCTCGGCTCATATTGGGGGGGAGGGGTGAAGGGGCAGCAGGATGGACCAAATGACCACTGTAGGACAAAGCAAAGTCACGCTCCTAGCTGGGAGCCCATCTGCCCCATGGGAGCCCATCTGTCCCATCCACCTTAGCTTCAGCCCCCTCACTGAGTCCACTGTCCGTTCGCTGGCACCTTTGTCAATAAAGTTTTTCGCAAGTGCTCGGAGAAGCCGGAAAGAGGCCATGCTGCCCAGAGTTAGTTCTGGCAACTTCCCGGGAGGGAAAACTAATTTCGCGAGATTTAGCAGCAGCAGGCCACTGGCCCGCAACTGTGCAGCTGCTATCGCGAGATTTGGCCGGCGGAGGAGGAGCTGTCGCGGGCAGCCGCCTCACAGCGATGGCGGCCGAGCAGGGCCGGCGGCGGTGGCGGCTGCGGCTACGGCCGGAGACAGCAGTGGTGGCGGCAGTGGTGGGTGGTGGGGGCCTGTGACCGGGAGCCGCCCCCGGACTTGGGCACCATGAGCCAAGGGCCCCCCCCAGGGGAGAGCAGCGAGCCCGAAGCAAAGGTCCTCCACACTAAGCGGCTTTACCGGTGAGAGGGGCCGGGGCGTAAATGCAGCCGCTGAGCGAAATAGGGGGACAGCGAGGGGCGGGGCCTCCGGGGCGGGCGGGGCCCCGGTGCCGGGCTGGGGTGCGAGGGAGGAGGGTGCAATTTTGGAGGAAGCAGGGGGGGCGGGGCCCCGGCGGGGCCCCGTAACCCGAGATGGAGTTGAATGAAGGAATTGGGTGGGTGGGAGGTTTGGAGGGAAGCACGTGGAGGAAGCCCCTCCGCAGTGAGCTTGGGGCGGGCACCGAACTTGACGGATTTGGGGTAAGAAAGTGAAAATTGAGGGCTGCAGAGGTTGGGAAGGTGAGGGTGGGGTCACAGATGGAGAAAAACCCGGAAGGGAATGGTGCTTAGAACCTTGTAGGATTTACGGGGAAGAGCCCTGGACTGAAATCAAGAGAACCAGGTTCAGATCCTTGCTTTGCCACTCTCACTGTGTGACCTTGGGCCTCAGTTTCCTCATCCTTAAAAGGAGAGATTTGAATTGGATATGCTCTGAAGTCTCTTATGACTCTAAGTTTTGGGAATCTGAATGAAAAGAAAGAGGCTGGAAGACTAGATGTGTTAGACTGGAAGGGCCAGGAAGGACTTTGAGTCCAGAGTGTTCTTAGGTCATGGATGCCCAGTTCAGGGCAGCTGGGGACTTCTAAGTCCTCCCTGCCTCCCAGCCTCATGACTACAGTCTCCTGCCAGGCAGCTTACATTCCTGGTTTCTGATTTCCACAGTGCCACTCACACTCCTTAAGTCACGTCTTCAGCTCTTCAACCCTTTGTTGGGAACAGGCCAGTATGAGCTTTTCCCACCCTGGGTTGAGGATTTTTTGTGTGGGGCAACTGGAACATGGGCTCTAGAACTGGGTCAAAATAGGATGAAGCACAGAGACCAAGTTGAGTTTTTTGCTTTCTAGTAGGGAGTAGGGTTTGAGTTTTCCTTTAGCTCAAGCTCTATAGAACAGAGGTGTTTGCATGAGAAGACCACCCTTAGAGCCATGGGCCCAATTTTGGCAGTGAAAGAGTCAAGAGCATGTTGTCTTTTCCTCTCTTGAGTAGGCATCCTGCCTTCTCTGGCTTATTAAGCCAGAAGGCAGAGGGGAGTATAGGCTGCTCCAAAAATAGAAAAGTGATCCAATCCAGCAGCCCCTGGGTTCCCACTGTGGGCTGCCCCAAGCCGTCTCCGGGCGGGTGAGGAGTTGACTGAGGGTGGCACGTGTGCCTCGTCATGCTGCCAAGTGTCAGCGCTGCCTGTCAGACAGCGTGGGCAGTGTCTGCAAGATTCCTTCCTTGTCTCCAGCTTTGGGTAATGGCTCTGGTCATCCTTCTAATCATTCTCAAGTCTAGTTCTTTCTGAAGCCACTACCTTCATGGGACTGACTGACTAAAGCTGATGTGTTTGCATGTATGTTCACATGGGCATCTCTGCCTGTGATTGTGTGTTGTTGGCTTTGAGCAGGGTGGAAATTTGAGGCAGCAGGTCTCTGTTTTTGTTGTTTACTATCGCAATGGTGATTGGTAGAAGGAACTGGGGAAGGAAGGTCTGATTTCTCTGCCCAAGATAGATGTGTTAAGACTACGAAACTGTCACTCTGAGCTTCAGTAAATTTGGGAAATTCCCACAATCTGTTTACAGAAATGAAATTCTGAAATGTGTTAAGCCCCTCAGAAGAAAAAGCAGCAGGAGAGAGGATGCCGGAAGGGACACAAGCACCAATTAATTAGTTAACCCAATTAACCATTTTTTTTAAACAGTGTTTGTTTTTTTTTTTTTTTTTTTTTAACACTGTGCCAGGCCTGGGATTACAATAGTGAGTGAGACACAAGACTAGTTTTATAGTTTTTCTTCTAAAGGAGGTTACAGTTTAGTGGAGGAGCTTATTGTCTGATGGGGAATGGAGAAAAAAGTGCTGAGTCCTTTCAGGTTTAAGAATTTGCAATTAGAACTTACTAGAGGGCCGGCCCTGTGGCTTGGTGGTTAAGTGCGCGCGCTGCGATGCTGGTGGCCTGGGTTCGGATCCCGGGTGCGCATCGAGGCACCACTTCTCCGTCCATCCTGAGGCCGAGTCCCACATACAGCAGCTAGAAGGATGTGCAGCTATGACATACAACTATCTACTGGGGCTTTGGGGGGAAAAAATAAAATAAATAAGATCTTAAAAAAAAAAAAAAAAAAGAACTTACTAGAGTAGTGGTTATTAACCTTTTTTGGATCAAGAATCTAAGGAGAGCTCTGGTGCCTGTCCATAAAAATACACACACCCCCCGCCTTAGATCTATCTGTGGCACTGAAGTTAAGACTGCTGCTCTGGGGACTCAGCTGGCATAGAGTAAATCACTGATGGCTGCCTGATGCTGCCTCTGGCAGCGAGGGCCAGGCTGGCCAAAAGGGCTTGGCTCCCCTCTCCAGGCAGCCCAGAACGTGTTTGGAGAAATGCTGAGCTCTCAAGATTGCCTGTGAGAAGGCCTTGATTGCCATCCCACCCACTTAGCTGGGTGCTGGCGCTCCCTTTGCCCTGTACGGGCGGCTTTTAGTGGTGTACCACCTGAGCCACCACGGGATGCTAGCCTGTTGTGGCCCGCTTTCCCAGGCCTAGGAGCACGTGTTTCAGTATTCTGAAACAATCTTGGAGTGTTTGGGGAATCATCTCTCCCTGTTTTTTGGTTACTATTGTGTCCAGAGCTATGCCTGATCCACCTGTTCTCACACTTGCTGTTTATCCTCCTCCGGGTTTTACCCTCCAGAGATGACATCTATCTCTGGCACTTCTTAGCCATCCATTGTAGTTTCCTTGGTCTTTTCTCTTAGTGTCTGGAGTCTCCTCCTCAGCCTTATAACAAGAAGGATGGAGACTAATACTTACTGAGCATTTACTATGTACGAGGCACTGTTATGGGTGCTTTATGTTTTAGCTAATTTAGTCTTTACAAAGTAGGTGATAATGTTATTCCCATTTCATAGATGGGAGAACTGAGACATAAGGAAGTTACATATTTTGCCCAGGACCACATAGCTGGTGAGAAGTAGAGCCAGGATTTGAACCCCAGTAGTCTAGTTCCAGAGCCTACACTCTATATTAAACAGAGTTCCTTCAGCAGAATCCAGGAGACCTTACAACTCGCAGCTCGGGAACTCCCTCCCCCTACTTTCCCATACCCCACTATTCCAAAGCAGAATTTTATACTAGGAACGCCTTTCCTTTATGTCAGACATAAGCCGTTACATAATAATAATACATTCATTCCACCATTGTTTATTGAATGCCTACCATATATCCATGCTATATATAAATTATTTCATTTAATCCTCACAACAGTACTCTGGGGTGGCTGCTATTATTTCCGTTTTTATGGATTACCTACCTAAAGAGGTTACGTAATTTGCCCAAAGTTACAGAGTTAGTAAGACACAGCCAGATCTAGTTCAAACCCTAGATTTTCTGCCTGGCATCACAGCCTATGCTCTGTCCATTGGGAGAGTCTACCTTCCCACATCACAGGGTTTCTCTACCTTGACTTGTTGACGTTTTGGGCAGGGTAGTTATTGTGGTGGACTGTCCCGTGTATTCTAGGATATCTAGCATTACCCACTAAATGCCAGTAGCAACTCCTTCCCCCTCCTCCCGGTGTGACAATTAAAAATGTCTCCATCATTGCCAAATGTTCCCGGGGGGGCTGCTGTATCAGGATGGACACTGTGTTCATCTTGTTTTGTACAGAGCTCAGCCTGTAGCCTTCTCGTTTCCCCACCCCTAATTTTTTAGCTTTTCCTCTAGGATCGGTGTCCCAGCATCGTAGGTAGACCATACACATGACTCAGGGGCTATTTGCTTGTATTTCCTTGCAGGGCTGTAGTGGAGGCTGTGCATCGACTTGACCTCATCCTTTGCAACAAAACTGCGTATCAAGAAGTGTTCAAACCAGAGAACATTAGCCTGAGGAACAAGTAAGCTGGAGACTCTAAACCACGGATCCTTGCAGTTTCTCTGCCCCTCTCTACCCAAAACCCTGTTACAGATAGACGTATGTTCTCTCTTACCTCCTGACCTCATGGTACAATAATGGGCTATGAAGTCTCTGGCCTTCCTAAGAGAGGAGATGGAGATCCCTCACTCTTATCTGCAGCTTCTGTGTCTAATGGACTGGTGCCGTAAGAATGGCATTTGAGTTGGGGGAGTTGACCATACTGCATAATGAAAGGAAAGAAAGAGGGGATAAAAAGGCAGAGAAAAAAGGAGAGAAGGGTGCAGGGGAAGAAAATGAAGATTATTAAAATTCTTACTGCTCCTGCCTCTATCTTTTGGGGCTCCCACTGCATTTTAGGACTGCTGTCATCCTGGGTTATACTGACTGACCTTGGATGTCTCCTGGGAGGCACAGAGATTTGTCATTTGGGGTATTGGCAAATGCTTCCTTGCCCTCGGTTCTTGTGTACCCCACCAAGGGATGGGTAGTCACTCTATGGTTGTCTACACCCTCCCAGGCTGCGTGAGCTCTGCGTCAAGCTTATGTTCCTACACCCGGTGGACTATGGGAGGAAGGCTGAGGAGCTACTGTGGAGAAAGGTATACTATGAAGTTATCCAGCTTATCAAGACTAACAAAAAGGTAAGGGGAGGTCCTAGAACTTGGGAAGAAATTTCTCTAAAGAGAGGAAGCTAACGAAGGAAGAGACAGTTAGGAAAGTGGGCCAGAGCATGTTTGGGGAGCCAAGGAAGAGATGGCAGAAAGGAGGGAAGGAGTCACATATAATTAGGATTAGGGGAGGGAAGAAGCCTGATCCCGGATGGAGAGACCAGAGAAGTAGATCTAAAGGTGTGGGGGTAACTCGTGAGTGAGAGGAGATATGGATAAAGTTCCAGAACCAAGACGATGTTTATTTCCTCAGTGAGATGAATTGCGTTAGGAAGTGGGGGAGTGGTACTCTGAGCTTGTTGCTTAGCCAGCCCCTTCCCTTTCCCAATCTTCAGCATATCCATAGCCGAAGCACCTTGGAATGTGCCTACAGGACACACCTGGTCGCTGGTATTGGTTTCTACCAGCATCTCCTTCTGTATATCCAGTCCCACTACCAGCTTGAACTGCAGTGCTGCATCGACTGGACCCACGTCACCGACCCCCTCATAGGTCAGTGAAATCTAAAAGGTGGGCTTGAGGAACAGGTTCATAGGCCTCCACCTCTGGCCTTCTTATCCCTCAGGGTTCATGTACCTTGCGACCCAGCCAGGCAGAGAGGATTCTAGCAAGACCTGCAAATGGTTCGTGAAGTTTGGATTTATCCAAACAAGCATATGAGTTGGAGTGAAGATCTTAAGGAAAGAGAGAGGCCTCTCTTGGTCTGGGATTGTAGACCAATGTGGAGTTGGGGAGGGATGGAATGATCTAGAGTAGGTCTGGCACTGAAAGATGGTATTAATAGCATTTGTTTTCTTCTCCCAGTTGAATTTGGCTGGCACTATTTCTTTCAGCTTTAGAGATTGTTTTTCACTGTTTGATGAAAATATTGAAATTTTTAGAAACGTTGGGGAAATTATTCTTTGAAGATAGTGTAAATCTCTTTTTGGCTGTCTAAGGTACTGGCAGCCAGTGTTTACCTCTTTTTCTAGTTGGTAGTTTTCTCTTTAGTTCGACCACCCTTGAGACCTCTTTCTCTCTTCCTCCAACTCCCCTTGCTCTTTATACCCTCTTCCCTCCCCCAACCCCATATACCCTGCCCTTACCAGGACATAGACATTCTGGGTCAGAGATGGAGGTTGTGTCCCTGCCACCACATGGCAGCATTCTCTGGTCAGAAGCACAGCACTGTATTTTGTGCATTTAAAAACATTATTTAAAAACAAAACAACATTAATCTGAGACAGCATTCGTAGGCTTTATATCAGATGGCCAAAGGAATCCATAGCCAAAAAAAAAGATTAAGAAACCTTGCTTCAAAAGGTCAGTTCCCCAAACCACTTTAGTTTTTCTCCTTATTGATATTTCTCATTCAGGCAAATAAGAGATGTCTCTATAGAAAACATTAGGAAGGCCTTTTCAGAATGGAAGCTACCCTGCCAGGAGAGTAGCTGCAAGGTGGAGTGGATAAGAGGATGGTCTCTGGAGCCAGACTGCCTTTTGAGTCCTGGCTCTACTACTTAACCCGCAGGGTGACTTTCATTTCCTCAACTGTAAAGTAAGAGTAATAGGAGTAACTACCTCATGGGGTTGCTGTAAGGATCAGTTAAGTTGATATAAAACACTTAGACCAGTTCCTGGGACACGGGGAAGCTGCCTCCCAAGGAGCTCTAGCTCTCTGAACTGAAATTCCAAGGCTGCTTGGGTGAAGGGAGAGATGAGAGCCCAGGCATATTTGGCTCTGGCCACCACCAGTCCTCAGGCAGGGCAAGCTCACCTTGTCTCCTTCACGGGCAGACTCTCCAATAGGCTGCCGCCTCCCATGGACCTCCTCCACTAGGCAGAAGCCAGGAGCATTTACCTTGGCCTCATTCACATTCCATTCTTCCTGGACAAGTTTCCTATCTTTACCCAAACTTTTTACCTTTATGTGGGGAGCTTCTACCCAAGGCACCCATGGCTCTCCTGACGCTTGAGCCTCACCTCTTTCTCCCTTCTAGAACCCTTCCTATGATGACCTTTCACGTGACCTTTCCCCCCAGGAGTTGTCCTAGGTTAAGGACCCTAACCCATCTCTTCCAGTTCCTTCCTGTCTTGTGGATGAATCCTACCTACGAGCCTCTGTGTCTCTACCTATATCCTGGATGAGTGTCTTTTCTGCTCCATGAGACAATGTTCCGAGACTGGCCCTGGATTCTTGATCTCCTTTCTTCACCTAGGAAAGGTGTTTCCCCATAGGTAGGGGGCAGAGGAATGGGCTCATAAATCTCTCTTTCTTTCTCTCTCAGGATGCAAGAAGCCAGTGTCTGCCTCAGGGAAGGAGATGGATTGGGCACAGATGGCATGCCACCGATGTCTAGTGTACCTGGGGGATTTGTGTAAGAATCTGAACTTTTCATTTTCTCTGTTTGGGGCTATAAGACAGGCTCAAGCTGCTTTAGTTGGTGGAACCAACCTTTATGAGGTTGGAGAGCAGGAGGAGTAGTTTGGCCTCCTATAACTTTTTCCTTCCAGTCTGCTTACAGTGTTCCCTTCTTTTCACTGCTCTTCTGTGAGTGAATACGGGAAGAAGGAAAATGTCTTTGACCTTTAAGAAAGTCAGGGTGATAACTTGGTTTCAGTGGTGGGTTAGGAAGATTTTAATTTGATGTCTTTCTCTTTCTTGGGATTTTCTTTTCTCTTTTTGGACTCTTAGAGAAATTGAAATTAGACCTCAGGGAGGACTTATCTGCCTCAGATAAATATTTCTCAGAATGGAAAAGTACTCTCTTGCTTAATGGCCCCTGGGTCTCTAGTCCTGATAGGCAAAGTCTCCTCATTAGGCTGCTGGTGTGTGGCTGTTGGAAGCATTATCTCTTATTGACCTGAGGCTCCTTCTCTCCTTGCCCCCAGCCCACTCCTGGACCCCTCATAGGCAGTGTGCACAGAGAATCAGCTGCTTCACGTTAGACTGACCAAGCGTCATTAGTAATGTCTTCTCTTTATTTTTTATTTATTTATTTTTTTTTTAAAGATTTTATTTATTTTATTTTTTTCCACCCAAAGTCCCAGTAGATAGTTGTATGTCATAGCTGCACATCCTTCTAGTTGCTGTATGTGTGACTCGGCCTCAGGATGGACAGAGAAGTGGTGCCTCGATGCGCACCCGGGATCTGAACCCGGGCCACCAGCATTGCAGCACGCGCACTTAACCACCAAGCCACAGGGCCGGCCCCAATGTCTTCTCTTTAGAATCGAGCAGTTACTTTCCAGTATTAGAAAGTCTTTCTAGACAATTATACGTGCTGCAGCTCCCCTTCGTTGGGAAGAGATAATCAAGAAGAACCTGTTTACAAACTCTAAATATTCTTTACATTTTGAACCTACCAGCAAGGAAGAGAGAGTTGAACAATTTGCCCATAGTCATGCAGATTTAAGACTATGCCAGAGACCTAAGCAAGCTGCCTCCTAGCTCAGGTATCTTCTTCCCAGGCTCTTATGACAGCTTCACAGAGTGGACTCCCAGATGAGGGGAGGTTTTTCTGAAACATGGAATCATCACGTTTCTCTTCCTCTTCTCTCCTGCAGCACGATATCAGAATGAATTAGCTGGCGTAGACACTGAGCTGCTAGCTGAGAGATTTTACTACCAAGCTCTGTCAGTAGCTCCCCAGATTGGTAAGTGGGTCCCCACTTGGGCCTCCCAAGCCAGCAGCATTTTGCAAGAGGAAGATGATGATGTTGAGATGGCAGGCAGGCTGTATTCGCTTCTCCCTAGATCCTACCCACACTCAGTTCTCTCATACTTCACCTTGGTTATGCATTCTCCCCCTTGTAACACACACTCGGAAGATGGGGAGGCGAAAAGGGAAAATGGGAAAGTGTTGAACTAAGAAGGATGGAGGCAGAAGAGAAGAAAGAGAGAAGATGGCTTCCCTGTCGTTAAGGTCTCTGTACTTCAGCTGCCCCCACAGGAGGCACAGTGAGGGAAGGGATAAGGCTTCATTCCAGGGAGAGATGGGGCTTAGCATGTAGGAAGGAGAACTCAGAGGTTAGAGACTGAGCTGGGATAGAAGAGAGGGCTCCATGAGTTCTGCCAGTGTTAGAAGAGCCACAGCTGCTGCTGAAGGAATGGCCCACCATTGGCGCTGAAATCCCTGGGAGGCCAGGCTGGAATAGACTGATAGGAAGTGAGTCTCTAATCGGTAATCCCCTGGAGGAACAAGATTAAGCTGCTCCTCGGCTGAGACACCAGTATCGCCTGCAGACCCGCTGTTCTCCCTGCGAGTTCTCTGATGCTTAGCATTGGTTGGGCTTGGCAGCTTTCGGTGAATATTGTGGCCACAGACTGCATGACTTCTCTTTCTCTCCAGGAATGCCCTTCAACCAGCTGGGCACCCTTGCAGGCAGCAAGTACTATAATGTGGAAGCCATGTATTGCTACCTGCGCTGGTGAGTATTTGCCAGCTCTTTCCCCAGCCCTGCTTTCATGTCCATACTGTTCCTGCTCTGTTTTCTCTCTGCCCTTCCTCCCTTCTCTAGCTCCTGGGTAAGACAGATACGGGAATGCTAAGATTGCCCTCATTTGTCCTCCTCTCAGGGGCACCCTGACAGCCCTGCTGCTTTTCATACAGCCACCTGGGTTTGTAGGCACTTGGACAGCTAAAATAGCTGTCCACTATCATGCCAAATACAGGATTTCTGCCTTCCTGAAGAAGGAAATAAATTTGATGTAGTCAATAAAAAGTCACCAAAGTAGCCTCTGACAAGTTCAGAATTGTAGAACTTCAGTGTGTTGAGGTGATAGAGATGACAGCCTCTGGGGACCAACTTAGCAGCAGAGTGGGTCACTGCTTCCATGGATCTGACACTTAGCTCTTAGAATAAAGAATTTTTTCAGGGCACCCAAAGTTGATTAGGCCTCGGTTACTGAGTCACCATAACAAATGTCCATGAGGCTTATAGGTAAACCAGAATGCTGTTGGTTAAGTTATAGCGAGAAATAAACTGCCAGGAAAACCAAGAAACTTCCTGTTGCCACCTAATCAGGGCCAAAGTTTACTTGAGAAGCTAAATCATTCTCAGAAGAGGTTGTATAGTGAATTGGGCATCAAAGCAAAGGGAATAAGGTGGTCTTCGTAGCTTAAATGGTCAGATACTAAAGTGTAAAGTAAAATGCCTAATTCTGCTTTATAATTACATGTGTCATGACCTTGGTTCACCTGGTCAAGGAAACCTATTCCCTGTATCAACAAGTATTTGCTCATGTGGTGCCCCTTCGCCTTTTCTAGAACAGTACGGACTGGCCTCCTGTTCTATTGTATTCATTCTTAAGTATGATCACCAGGTTTATAACCTCCTATTGTGTCTTTCCCATTCCTCACATGCCATCCAGAGAATGCCCCCCTTACTTGTCCTGAATCCCTCATCACACTCATAGTCATGATTCAGGGTGAGTCACTTCCAAAGAGAGCTAAGTACGTGCAGGTTTGGGAGGTGTCCACTAAGGTCCTACTGTCCTATGCTTAAACAATGATATCTCGTGGTGTCTGAGTTAGGCATTTGGTTAGGACTCAGTTGGGCACTTCTCCCAGTGGCTTTGTCTAGGGTCAGTCATTGGTATTCAGCAGATCTGGAGGTCTGATACATCTGGAGGGTTGACTCATCTGGGCCCCTCTCCCTTTCCATGTAGTCTCAGGGCCTCTCCATGCAGTGTCTTCCTCAGGGTAGACGATTTCTTGCATAGTGGTTGGAGGCTCCAACAGAGAATAATGACCCAAAAGACTTGGAAGTAGAATCTGCCAGTCTCTTAAGGCCTGGAAACTGGCAGAATCACTTCTACAGTATTGGTCAAAGCGGTTGCAGACTGCTCCACCCCCAACCAAGATTTAAGGGGAGGAGACATAGATCCCACTTCTCAGTGGAAGGTATATCAAAGAATTTATGGCTCTCTTTAATTCACCACAAACTTGTATTTCTCCTTTTTTATGCCTTACTTTTTATACTTAAAAGTTGTTTCAGGGCCGGCCCGGTGGCGTAACAGTTAAGTTCGCGTGCTCCATTTCGGCAGCCTGGGGTTTGTAGGTTTGGATCCCGGGCGTGGACCTACACACCATTCATCGAGCCATGCTGTGGCAGCTCCCACATATCAAGTAGAGGAAGATGGTCATGGATGTTAGCCCAGGGCCAGTCTTCCTCAGCAAAAAGAGGAGGATTGGCAACAGATGTTAGCTCATGGCTAATCTTCCTCACACACACACAAAAAAAGTTGTTTCAAAAAAACAAGACATCAAAAAAAGTGTAGTGTACTGTTGAGGTCATAGGCTTTGCAGTGAGACAGACTCAGCTCTACCATGTATTAGCTAGATGACTTTCACAGCATGCTTGTTCTCTCGGGCTCTGTTTCCTCATCTGTAAATGTGGGCAATATTAGAGTACAGTGCCTGTCACACAGTAGGGTGCTCAGTACGTATTTGCATTTGAATGAGTGAAATGGTGTATGTAAATATCCTTGCATGTAGTAAATGGCTTATTAAATGCTACCTGTTATTAAGGGCTCTATGCTTTATTTTATTTTGTTTTTTTCTGAGGAAGATTTGCCCAGAGCTAACATCTGTTGCCAATCTTCCTCTTTTTGCTTGAGAAAGAGTCACCCTGAGCTAACATCTGTTGCCAATCTTCCTCTTTTTGCTTGAGAAAGATTCACCCTGAGCTAACATCTGTGCCAGTCTTCCTCTATTTTGTATGTGGGTCGCCACCACATCGTGGCTGTCAACAAGTGGTGTAGGTCCATTTCTGGGAACCGAGCCCAGACCGCCGAAGCGGAGCACACCGAACTTAACCACTAAGAGCCAGCCCCAAGATGCTCTGTGCTTTAAAAAAGATGAAGGATAGTGTATTTTGGGGATGGTAATTAAGTTAAGTGGTTAAGTTTTGTACCATAGAGTAGGATTAATTGTCCCATTTCCAGATATAGAAGAGACGCAGACATCATCTTTACTCTGATTAATCTGGAAGTTGGTGTGTGTGTGTGTGTATTTTATTAGGAAAGATAGCTTTCACTCTGAGTATGTACGTGGGAGGGGAGGGTGGGGGCAGCCTGTATTTACTAGAAACGTTCTTCCCTAAAGTCCTAGCAGAGTGACATTTCCCCCTCTGCCTCTGCCTCTGCCAAGACTCAGTAGCTCACCTCTGTATCTCCTTCAGCATCCAGTCGGAAGTGTCCTTTGAGGGGGCCTATGGGAACCTCAAGCGGCTGTATGACAAGGCAGCCAAAATGTACCACCAGCTGAAGAAGTGTGAGACTCGGAAACTCTCCCCCAGCAAGAAGCGGTGAGTGGGGCCTGTGGGGAGGAGGGGGTCTTTCTCCATTTGGTATAGTAGAACCATAGGGTCTGTGGAGCCATTCATCATTTACCTTGGGCTCCTCTCATTTCAGATGTAAAGACATTAAGAGGTTGCTGGTGAACTTTATGTATCTGCAAAGCCTCCTGCAGCCCAAAAGCAGGTGAGTGGAAGAGAGCATGAACAAGAACTGTGTCCTGTGAGCCCCATCCATGCTGGCTCCTCTACAGAGGGGCACTTGAAGAGCAGGGAGCGGGCTGTTGAATTCTGCCTCTCAGCTGGAAATTTTGTAGCCAATTAGTCTTTTCTAGGCATTCTTCACTGTTTCACCCTCGTGTTCTTTGCTCATTTTCCTCTGAGCAGTTCACCCTCTGGCACAGAATGGGTGCTTACTCAATGTTGAAGGAGTGACTGAATGGGAAGCCCATTCACATCCCTTCCACTGAAGGTCTGCCCTTCCCATGTTATTTTGTCTGCTTTGGAGGTCAGCCCAGCACTAAGTCCCCCGGTTGCTCTCTGTGAAGTCTCCTCTGCAGGATCCCTTACTCTTTTCTCTGAATCCTGTATTCCCACCTCTTTTCGCCTGCCTCAGCCCCCATCACTGACCTCCCCTGTTACTCCTGCCCTTCCATAGCTCCGTGGACTCAGAGCTGACATCACTTTGCCAGTCAGTCCTGGAGGACTTCAACCTCTGTCTCTTCTACCTGCCCTCCTCACCCAACCTCAGCCTGGCCAGTGAGGATGAGGAAGAGTATGAGAGTGGATATGCTTTCCTCCCAGATCTTCTCATCTTTCAAATGGTCATCATCTGCCTTATGGGTGTGCACAGCTTGAAGAGAGCAGGTAACTTTCCCTATGTCGTCCTTTTCTCCCTCACTGGGTTCTGGGATACTCACTGCCCTTTTCTACAGCTCCTTATTCATAAACTTCCTTCCATAAGCAGTCCCTTCACTACCTGTGTTCCTGCTTGGCTCTGGAAGAGTGAGGGATGAGGAACCCTACCCTAAGGGAGCTCCTGGTGAATGAACAAAGGCACCAGCATAATCCCTACCTTCCCACCCCGACCCCAATCCCTAGCCAGGACTCAGGCACACACAAGGGTCAGGATACTTAGCTAATGATCCAGACAGAATTCAGACCTTGCTGGTGGGGGCAGTTAGGCAGTTCTGGAAACCTTTCTGGCAGAGGTATATGTAGAGCAAGGTTGGGAGGGAGAAAAAGGGCTGGATGTGGAAGTGCTTGGGGTATGGGGAGGAGCCTATGTGACGGCATCAAAGTGAGGGAGGATGAGATGGGACAAGAGGATACATGAGGGCCAGCCCTGTGGCTTAGTGGTTAAGTGCACGTGCTCTGCTGCTGGTGACCTGGGTTCAGATCCCGGGTGCGCACCGACGCACTGCTTCTCCGGCCATGCTGGGGCTGCGTCCCACATACAGCAACTAGAAGGATGTGCAGCTATGACATACAACTATCTACTGGGGCTTTGGGGGAAAAAATAAATAAATAAAAATAAAATAAAATAAAAAGGCCAGCCCTGTGGCTTGGTGGTTAAGTGCGCGCGCTGCGATGCTGGCAGCCCGGGTTCGGATCCCGGGTGCGCATCGAGGCACCACTTCTCTGTCCATCCTGAGGCCGAGTCCCACATACAGCAACTAGAAGGGTGTGCAGCTGTGACATACAACTATCTACTGGGGCTTTGGGGGCAAAAAATAAATAAATAAAATCTTTAAAAAAAATAAATAAATAAATAAAATAAAAAAAGAGGATACATGAGCTTACATGAGGAAGCAACGCGAGCTGGCACATTCTGGATTATGGGATAATAGTGCAGAAACCTGAGAAATCTTTTTTTTACCCTAGAAGAAGCTTTGAAAGGTAGTTGGATCCTTGAAAAGGGTTGGGAACAGGTAAGCAGGGATTGGAGTTGATGGTGCCTACTCCTCATCAGGGCCCTAGGCCCCTAATGCCTGGCTTTTCTGGCTTTAGGATCCAAGCAGTACAGTGCAGCCATTGCCTTCACCCTGGCCCTCTTCTCCCACCTCGTCAATCATGTCAACATACGGCTGCAGGCTGAGTTGGAAGAGGGCGAGAATCCTGTTCCAGCATTCCAGAGCGATGGCACAGGTGCAGGAGTGGGGGAGGTTGTGACTGTGGAAAGGTTAGCATGGGATGTGGGGATCAAGGACGGGGAACACAGTCATGGAGGGGGAGGTGGTGTCAAAGAGCACCTTCCAGCGTCCGGGCTCCAATTTGTCCCTAGGCCCCACCTCACTGTCCTCTTTCTACAGATGAACCGGAGTCCAAAGAACCCTTGGAGAAGGAGGAGGAGCCGGGTCCTGAACCTCCTCCTACATCACCTCAAGCGAGTGAGGTCAGAAAGAGCCGCAAGTTCTCCCGTCTCTCCTGCCTCCGCCGCCGCCGCCATCCCCCCAAAGCTGGTGATGACAGTGACCTGAGCGAAGGCTTTGAATCAGACTCAAGCCATGACTCAGCCCGGGCCAGCGAGGGCTCAGAGAGTGGCTCCGACAAGAGTCTTGAAGGGGGAGGAACTGCCTTTGATGCTGAGACAGACTCAGAAATGAATAGCCAAGAGTCCCGATCAGACCTGGAAGATATGGAGGATGAGGAAGGGACACGATCCCCAGCCCTGGAGCCCCCTCGGGGCAGGTCAGAGGCTCCTGAATCCCTCAATGGCCCGCTGGGCCCCAGTGAGGCTAGCATCGCCAGCAATCTGCAAGCCATGTCCACCCAGATGTTCCAGACCAAGCGCTGCTTCCGACTGGCCCCCACCTTCAGCAACCTGCTACTCCAACCCACCACTGAACCTCACACCTTGGCCAACCACAGGCCCTGTATTAATGGGGATGTGGAGAAGCCCTCAGAGCCAGGTATTTGGGCCTCATCACTCTGCTCTGGTCCACACCTCCATGCTCTTGGCACTTACTTGAGACAGGCCACTTTCCTTTCTGTGCGAGGACCTCTCATCCCCACCCTCACTGCCTTACCTGTGGCCCTCTGACTGTAGCATAGCCCAGGAGTTTTTCCCTAAGAATTCCGTCTTCTGCTCACTTCCCCATTCCCAGCTCCCAGCCTATTTCGTGGTCCTGCTCCTCTCCTGCTCCACCCTGCTCTGTGGGTTTGGGGCTTTCCTCCTCACACAACACCTGTGGCTGCAGCTTCCTCCCCTGGTGCCATCCCAGGTCCCACCAGGGCTCCTGGAGGCTAGAAAAACCAGCACCCACCAGGACCGGTGGATTAGAGTGAGACTTACCTCCTGAGGGTCTTCCTGCAGAGGGAGCACCCAGTCAGCAGCGGCGAGCATTTGTTGAGCCCACTCTGTGGCAAGCACTAGGCTGGACTTGAAATTTTCAGGTCTTATCTTATTTAACTTTCACAGCAGTCTTGTGGAAGAGTTATCATCCCTATTCTAATTGCTGTTTTACCTCCAAGTTTCTTGTGCATGGTGTACCCTCGGTCTGGAGCATACTTCTCAAAAACTCCCTTGCCCTGAGCCTGTCACTTGGCTAATTCTTACTTGCCCTCTAGATTTTAGCTTAAAAGTCACTTGGTCTGGGACTCCTCCAAGGCTTGGTTAGATTTCCTTCCTGTGGGCTCCTGTAGCCTCTGCACCTCCACAGCTTCCAGCCCTTTCTCACTCAAGTGACGTTGTCTGTCTCCCCAACTAGATGGTGAGTCTCTTGAAGGCAGGACAGTCTATGTTTTGTCTATTGCTTGTCCTCAGTACCTAACACAGTGCCTGGCACATGGGTGGGACTTAGGAAATATTGAATGAATAAAAGAAATGAGGGAGCTGTTGCTCAGAGGTGGAGTGACTTGCTCAGTGTTCTGACCTGCAAAGTCGAAGAGCTAGGAGTTGGAAGTGGCTCTTTTAATTCTGTACCCCTTTTCTCCCTCCCTTACAGCTCCCTTCTGACTGTCTGCCCTGCTTTCTAGCATGGAGTAGGCACTTTATAAATATCAGTTGAGTGAACAGCTGTAGACCAGCCTCACAAATTAGCTTGAGTCTGAAAGAATCATATTTAGAAAGGCATCAGGCTCTTGGTTTAAAAGCAACCAGTTTGGGGCCGGCCCCGTGGCTTAGCGGTTCAGTGCGCGTGCTCCGCTGCTGGCGGCCCGGGTTCGGATCCCGGGCGCGCACCGACGCACCGCTTCTCCGGCCATGCTGAGGCCACATCCCACATATAGCAACTAGAAGGATGTGCAGCTATGACATACAACTATCTACTGGGGCTTTGGGGGGAAAAAATAAATTAATTAATTAAAAAAAAAATAAAAGCAACCAGTTAGTGGGCCTGGGAAAATCAGGCAGGGTCTGTAAGTGAATTCCCCATCTTTCATGTCAGAATTCTTCAGAAGAGTCCAGGCAGGTGGGGCATGCTCCCCCACAGAGCTGAAGCCTGTTGCCCTGTGCCTGTTAGTTGTTCATCCCAGTTCTCTGTTACTTGCCCCAAGCCTCCGAAGAGGGCTCTGAGTCAGAGGGGAGCGAGTCCAGCGGGCGCTCCTGTCGGAATGAGCGCAGCATCCAGGAGAAGCTGCAGGTCCTGATGGCCGAAGGCCTGCTTCCTGCCGTGAAAGTCTTCCTGGACTGGCTGCGGACCAACCCCGACCTCATCATCGTGTGTGCACAGGTGTGTCACTCTACCTGCACTGCCCTTTGTCAGGCCCCAGGGTGTTGGGGTAGGGTGTCAGCCAGGATGGGGCCTGGGAATCCCCTCAGATGGGGACAAAAGTTATTGTCGAGCATCTGCTCTATGCTAAGTCCTTACGCTTTTTATAGGAAAAGGATTAGGCATGACCTTTGCCCTCAGAGCCTGTGGCCTGGGCTGGGATACAAATTTTGTGGACTGGGAAAGTGAGACAGCTGCTTTTTCTGATTTGTATCCCCAAAGCCAGGCATAATGCCTGCCATTATGAGTAATGTTGATGAAAGTATGTGTTTGAGAGCTAACATTGATAGGTAAATACCAGAGAGTCCAGAGAAAGGAGAGAACACTGAGTAGTGATGGAAGAGATGGGTTCTAGCAAACGGTGGGGTCTTCAGACAAGGTGAAGGTGTTCTGGGCAGAAGGAGAGTCCTGCAGCCAGAGCAAGTGGCGTCACAGGCTGGCTGCATGGATGCTTAGTGGGGCAGTGGCGGCCTTCTTCTCGGGTTCAGAGTCTCAGTCTTGAGCCTCTAATGCCCTGACGCTTTCATTCAGGCTTGCTTCATTCCAGGAGCACACTTGCCCTGCTGCAGAATACCCCTCTCCCTGCATGTCGCCCTCTTCCCTAAATGAGAGTTTGGATAAGGGCGAGGCACACCCTTGGGTGTGTGCTTATGTCTGATGACAGCTAGTTACGCAGTCATTGTTAGTCATCCAGGGAGGTGTGGTAAAGATGGAGATGCGGGGTCACATCCCCGGAGGTGTGCCAGTATGGGCATGTGGAGGGCTGGAAGAAAAGGTTTGTGCTAGACGTGGAGAAGCTGTCTCCAATGCTCCAGCTTTTCCCATTCCCAAGATCCAGAAAGTCCTTCTCACACCTACTGTGTTCATGAAGCCTTCAGCTGGCGATGAAATTCAGCAAGGCTCCATGGTCCCCCTTCTTCATTTCTCATGGGACCAGCTCCCTGTTTTCCAAGTCCTGCATGAGCCCCTTTTGGCCTCTTTTGTTAATTTTTCTATCAAATCCCTCTGGGCCTGTGACCATAACCCCAGACCCCCCAAGTCTAGTGCTTTTCTTGCTCACTGCCATTTTCCAACACTGCCCGGACTGAAGGCCTCCTCTTCTCTCTCTCCCCCTAGAGCTCTCAAAGTCTGTGGAACCGCCTGTCTGTGTTGCTGAATCTGTTGCCAGCTGCTGGTGAACTTCAAGAGTCTGGTGAGTGAGTCCCTGGAGCTACCCTCCTTTCCCCTCTCTCTCATTGGCCCCACGAAGCCCATCCCCCATTCCTGGTCACCCGGTCCTTGGGGTAAGGAGGTTAATAGGATTCACTGCCCAGCCTCCCTGACACACAGCAGTCATTGTGGTCTTGGCCTCTCCGGTTTCCTGCCCAACACTGCCTCACTGTGGGCAGGTGGCCTAGTCTGCCAGGGAGTGTGCTCCCTGGGGAAGGCAGTGGAGGGAACAAGAGCAGAGTGAGGGGAGCCTGGGAACCAGCCCTAGTCACTGGTGTCACACTGACACTTTGGTCATTGAGAATCAACTTTGACCTCCAGAGCCCATCTGTCTGGCTCATCCACTCCTACCACCTTCCAGCTAGAAATCACCTTCTCCCTCTAGGACTCAACCAAGGGCTATTCATTCCTTCCTTCAGAGACCCTCCTCTCACTTCCATCCTAGTGTAATTGTCCCTGCTGGGGAGGGACAGTTCCCAGTCTGAGCTGTCCTTGTTCTCCCCACCTGCTCTGCTTCTCTAACCCTTCCAGCTCTGGTCTCCTAGACCTCTGCTTGACAGCACTTCTGTATCTGTCTTTCTTTCCTTTCCTTCCTCCATGTCTCCCCACCTTCTGTCCTAGGGGTATGTCCTGTCTCATCAGCCTGGGAATTCCCAAAGGGAAGGGCTGTGTCCCCCTGACTGGGGGCTCCCACAGGGCAGGTGGTCTCACATGTCTTCTTTATCCCCAGGCCTGGCCTTGTGTCCCGAGGTCCAGGATCTTCTTGAAGGTTGTGAACTGCCTGACCTCCCCTCTAGCCTGCTGCTTCCAGAGGACATGGCACTTCGTAACCTGCCTCCCCTCCGGGCTGCCCACAGACGCTTTAACTTTGACACAGATCGGCCCTTGCTCAGCGTTTTAGAGGAGGTGAGGATATTTCTCACGGCACAAGCTCCATCGTTAATCAGACACAGCAGCAAAGCAGGGGCTCAGGGTTGGAGCGGGCAGGCAGGCCGCCCCCCCGCCCCATCCAGACAGGGAGAGTATCCTTGGGGCTGTGGGTGGTGGATCTTCTTCATTCAGTGAGCCATTTGAGCTTCCTTTCCTTCTTGGCAGGATGTCCTTCCACAGGTCTGCTGTTGGTAATGTCTCCTGTTGTAGCACAAGCCTCCCTCTTCTTTTTTCACCTTTTGTAGAAAACAGAACAAGTGAATTATTAGGGCTTTGAAATCTTTATCAGTCTCTTTTCTGCTCTGGGCCCTGCCTTCTCTGAGCTGAACATCAAACAGAGAAAGTTAGAGCTGGAAGGGAATGTGCTGCCCACTTAGCCCGGTGACTGTCACTCTTGAATCTGTGTCACCACATAGGCCATCTGGGGGCAGCAGAGGAAAGCCAAGCAAATAGACCTCCCAGCTCTCCTCCCCAACACATGCCCGCCCCCTTGGTTGGTCCCTTTCCAGCCAGAGCAGTTTGCCTTATTCAGTTTTATATTTTAGGGTTCTAGATAAGATTTTTGTTTGATGGGGAAGAAGGGTTTTGCTGACCAAAAAAATAAGTTGGAAATGTTGGTCTAGTTCAGTCCCGTCATTTTCCACGTGAGGAACTGAGACCCGGAGGAGAGAGATGGCTTTAGACCCTGGGTCTCCTCACTCCCAGCCCCATGCCCTTGTCTCTTTCTCCTTGGCCCTGACTCCTGGTTCTCTAGTCCTTCTAGGATTCTCCTTGCTATTTGCTTGCTTCTGGCAGCTAGAGGTTCTGGGCTCTGTACTCCTCCTTCCCACCCCACAGCCCACAAGCCTCTCCAAGGAGCCCTTGTTGCTGAGGTGGCTGGGACAGCAGGGAGGCAGGAGGGAGGGAGCCCAGGTGGGCGGGGTGGGCTTAGAGGGCCCTGCTCAGCCGGGCCGGGCTCCTGTGTCTCCTCGCAGTCGGTCGTGCGCATCTGCTGCATCCGCAGCTTTGGCCACTTCGTTGCCCGCCTGCAAGGCAGCATCCTTCAGTTCAATCCGGAGGTCGGCATCTTCGTCAGCATCGCCCAGTCTGAGCAGGAGAGCCTGCTGCAGCAGGCCCAGGCACAGTTCCGCATGGTGAGTCAGGCCTTCCCCTCCCTGTCTGCTCTGCTTCTGTGGGACTCACTGAGAAACCAGGGTAAGAGACTCACACAGACCAGTGGCCCTTGACTGAAGAACGTGGTGAGTGGATTTGAGGAAACCGAGCCTCCGGAGAGAGGAGGTGGGGAGAGAACTAAGGCACGGGCTGATAGACAGAGAGTGAGAGGTGCTTTGAACAGAGGCAGCGTGGCAGTGGACCTGTATCCAGACTGACTAGGGGTTGAGAGCCATCTGTGTCACCGCCCAGTCTGTGAATTGAGCAAGTCACTTAACCTTGCTAAGCCTGTTTCCTTATCGGTTATGTGGGAATAGGAGAGTCAGCTTTATGGGCTGGTTGTGATGATGGAATGATAGTGCATATCGGCCCCTTGCACATTGTCTCATGGAGTGTGTGTGCTCAGCAAATGCTCATTGCCCTTCTCTTTTAGGGGGATGAAGACTAAGGGGTGGAGGGGAGTGGAGGGATCGTGGTATCAGATACCACCCAGGAACCCTCCCATCCCAGACTCGACCCCATCCCTCAGAGGCTCCAAAGAGAAGGAGGTTGCCTGTGTTACCTCTTTTCCATTCACTAATTCATTCCACAAATATTTATTGAGAGTCTGCTCTGTGCCAGACCCATCAGTATTCTAGACACTGTGATTGCAGCAGCAAACAAGACAGTCCTTTCTCTTGTGGGGCTGATACTTTGTGAGCAACAATCTGGGTTCCGCAGTGGGGCCTGCACAGCCCTGGGTGTGTTGTCCTCCCTGAGCTGAGCGGCACCAGGACGTCTGGGGTGGTATGTGGCACGGGCAGCATGGCCCACATGTCTCCTCAAGCGTTGGGGTTCTTCTTCATCCCAAGCCAGCACCCTCCCCCATGTCCTTCCTTTCCCTAGCCCAGGTGTCCCCACCTCTCTTGAGGCCCCCTTCCTGCGGATGTTCTGCTTATTTGGGAAGGGGCACAGCCTCCCCAGAAACTCCCTTCCTTGCTGTCTTAAAAGCAAGCACATTTTGTTAAAAACAAACCTTTTGTGTTAAGGTGTTTATTGCTGTTTCATAGGGGAAGACACGGGGGGTTATACAAATAATTATGGGGAAGTTACACAGCTTCAAAAAATGTTAGAGTTTTTCCAGGCATTTCCTCCAGCCTGAAGCTCCAAAGACTCCTGTGGGGGCAGGGAGTACCTCAAAGTCTGTTGTGTGGTGCTGGGTACCACAGGCCATGCCGGACACAAGCCACTTTGCCTGCAGGGGCTGCCTCCTTCTCTGCCAGGGTCACAGGTTTATCCTCTAGCAGCAGCAGCAGCGTGGTCATTGTCATATTGCCATCACCTGTCGTTTATCAGGAGCTTTCTGTGTGCAAAGTCTGGTTTGCGTGTGACATCTCACTTAACCCTTGCAGCCACGCTGTGAGGCGGGTGCTTGCGTCCTCATTTTCTAGATGAGGAAGTGCGGAATGACAAAGGAGATGTGGTCCACGGCAGAGCCAGGGCTCTGGAGGGCGACAGCTGCTGTGGGGCTCAGCTTCTCTGCAGGCCAGGTGGGCACCGGGAGCTGCTGCTCCTGCTCTCTGGGACTCCAGCGTCTGCCTGGTTTGGGGCCCCTCTTTCCTGATGCAACTTCAGGTTTTGCCTGAGGAACACATAGGCCCACATCTCTGAACTGCTGAACCGGTAATACCGGAGCCTTTGATTAGCGCAGCTCTTCTCTTCCTGGATCCAGATGGATCCACACTCGCCTGCACTGGTTTTCTGGGGGGACTCACCCAAGGGCTCCTATCCCCCTCTCTGGAACATGGGATTTCATGGTTCCAATTTTAGCCTAAAAATAAGGTTACTGGGTTTGATTTCCACAGTGAGAAGAGGGGAAGTTTGTCCACAGTGCCCCCCCGGCAGACTTGCCAACAGGGCCTGTGAGAAAATGGCTGTGCTCAGGCTCTGGGCTTTTGCCTCCCTTCTTTCCTTCCTCTACCAGTGTCTCTCGAAGGGGACCCTCTGGGCTTTTTGGACAGGACCATTCTTTGTTGTGCAGGACTCTGCAGGGGCTGGGGGTGGATCTTACATAACCATAGTAAAATTATCAAAACTAAGAAATTAGGGTTGGTACAGTACTATTAAGTATAGACTTTATTCAGATTTCACTAGTTTTACCAATAATGTTTGTTTTCTCTTCTAGGATCCCACATTACATTTGGTTGTAGTGTCTCCTTAGTCTCCTCCAATCTGTGACAGTTCCTCGGTCTTTCCTTGTCTTTCCTGACACTGACACTTCTGAAGAATATTGGTCAATTATTTTGTAGAGTGTCCCTCAGTTTGGCTTTGTCTGGTGTCTCCTTATGATTAGAATGAGATTATACGTTCCAGATTAATATTTTAAAGCACCACTCTGATGATGCCACTGTGCTCATCAAAGAGCCTTCGGTGGCTCCCCATATCTTTTAGGACAAGTCCCCATCCTTGACCTCATCTTTTAGACCATATTAAGTAAGAAATTTGGACTTCATCCAGAAGACAAAGGAAAACCATCAAAGGACTTTGTCAGGGGCGTGATGGACATCAGATGGGTTTTGAAAGATTGCCTTGGTCGCAGGCAGAGAAAATGGATTGGATCAGAGGCAGAGACCAGTAAGGAGGTGGTTATCATAGTCAAGGTGGGAGGTACTGGCTCTGGCTAGGGTTACACAGTGGAGATGGAAGGAGGCAGAAGGATCTGAATGATTTGTAGGAGGTACAATTAACAGGACTGGGAAGCTGATGACTTCTGGGGCTGAGAGAGAGGGAAAAGTGAAAGCCAATTCAGCTTTCTGACTTGGGCAGATGGTGGTTTATTTACCAAGTTGGGGAACACTGGAGGAGGAGAAGCAGGTTTTGAGGAGCAGATGGAGCTGTCGAGTAGGCTGTTGACGATGTGGGTCTGGAACTTGGGTGGTCAGGTCTGGGCTGAAGCTGCAGATTTGGAAGAAGTTGGCAACTAGATGGTGATGGAAGGTGAGGGGGTGCAAGGATGGTATCCCCTGGGAGGGAGAACAAATCGAGGAGAGCAGAGATCAAACCCTGAGGCCCAGCCAGTGTTTAATGAGTAGAGATTGAGGGTGGCTTAGCCGCGAAATGTGCGGGCACAGCCAGGTGCTCTCCTGCGCGATGGCGGCGCACGGCTGTCTGCTCCTTCTCTCCCATGTGCTGGAACGGTGTGAGCTTCCGTGGGCTGGTAATGGAATTTGTTCAGATTGCACCAGAGGAATATTTTTCTCCCATGCCTCTCTTCCCCTCGTTTAGCAGGAATGATAGAGCTGACTTTATATGAGGCCGTACCTTTTTCAGACCCCAGGAATTCCTCTTGGTCTTCTTGATCACTAGAGAAAGGATATACGCTCAACTCCTTGTCTCAAGCTTAGCACTTGGTGTTTTCCCTCATAGGCACAGGAGGAAGCCCGGCGGAACAGGCTAATGAGAGACATGGCCCAGCTACGACTTCAGGTAGGAAATCAGGGCCCAGGTGCTCCTGCTCTGGATCTGGTTATTGCCTAAAGCCCCTTGGCAGATCCTCACCCCTCCAGCTGCAGCCCCCGGCTCTGTTCTGCTGTGGCCCTCCACTTCACCCAGATTACCGTCCTGGCCTCCTAGGTCACCCTCCCTATTGCTCATTCGTCACTGAGCCTTAATGCCCCCTTTCTGCCTTCACTTCTGTCTCTTTTCCTTCTCTTTCTCTTTACTTTAACCCTGGTTTCTGTCTACTTTCTGCCCAAGCCTATTAGTAGAGTTCCCTGTCCCCCTTGGCAGCAGGAGAAGCCCCATAAGAGCCACTTTGAGTACCATTCTTTCCCATCTTCCCAGGCTGCAGGGGCCCCACATAGCCCCACCCACTCTGCCTTCTCTCACTAGCTTGAGGTCTCTCAGCTGGAAGGGAGCCTGCAGCAGCCCAAGGCCCAGTCGGCAATGTCTCCCTACCTCGTCCCCGACACCCAGGCCCTCTGCCACCACCTCCCTGTCATCCGCCAGCTGGCCACCAGTGGACGGTTCATTGTCATCATCCCAAGGACAGGTAAGCATATTGGGGAGGTGGGGGGACGGATAGAGTGTGGCTAAAAGAGACTCTGGGCTTGGCATTGAGAGACCCTTATTTGGGGCCCAGGTTACACACAGTGGCCTTAATCAAGTCCTACCACCTCTCTGAACCTCAGTCACTTCGTCTGAAATGGGCATAACAATTGCTGTTAAACCCTGCCTCACAAGATGGTTGGGAGAAACAGAAGAGAAAATCTAAGTGAAAGCACTTGGTAAATTGCCAAGTATGTTGCTGGCAGAAGGTCACACTTTCAAAGGACTCTGGAAGCCCCATAGGGAGCCATGGTCCCTTCTCTTCCTGCAGTGTGTACTGGAGCGAGCTCAGATACTTCCTGTAGAGCCCCCTGTCACAGCAGTCTGAGCTCATCTGTTTGTCCTTCTCTACTCCCACCTTGCTCACCAGTGATCGATGGCCTGGATTTGCTGAAGAAGGAACACCCAGGGGCCCGAGATGGGATCCGATACCTGGAGGCAGAGTTTAAAAAAGGAAACAGGTGAGTGCAGGCCTGGCTGGACCTGTGCTGAGTCCTGTGTCCGTCTCCCAGACAACAGTTGCTTATGTGTTCCTTCCTCCCTGTGGATAAGACACACACTTGCAGTCCCTGCTCACAGTTCACTCACTGCCCGGGCAGGGAGACTGAAGACATAATTAGAAGTCAGGGTCTTAGGTGTGGAAATAGAGGGTCATCAGAGGAGCCAGGAGCCCTGTGGGGGAGCACTGACCTGCTGTCCCTCTGCCTCTGGGGCAAACATGAGATCAGCATCAGCGAGGAGAGGGGAGCAGACCCCACAACACCAGGCTGTGGGCTTCTTTGCAGGAGTTTCTCCTGCTTTAGGGTTGAGACCAGTGATGGGGTTACCAGGGTGGGAGTGCCTTCGTCGGGGCTGCCTGGGGGCTTCCCACCTCCCATTGAAGCCATCTAGGGACCAGCAGATGGCAGCATGCAGGTGCTCAGCCCAGCACTGACCCTTCCTTCTGGCCTTTAGGACAGGAAGAGGGCTGGGCAGTGTGTGTAGGGAAGAGGGAGAACGCTCCCCCCTTGCCCTGCTAGCCAGCTCGCCCCTCCTCTGCATCTGCCCCTTGCCTGGCCAGGAAGCTGCACAGAGCCTACTTGTTTGGACTTTGTCTCTAGATGCCCTGACTTGAAAAGCATCTGCTGCTTCTCCTCTCCCAGCACCTCCCCTGGGAGGAACCAAAGAATCGATGTTATCAGGAGGAAAAGCGGCCAGGAAGCTGCTTCGAAATGTCTCCAAACTGACCTGCAATGGGAGAGATGTGTCTCCTACCCCCTCGTGTAAAACTGGGCCCCCTGAGCCACAATGGTCTGCTTTGTGTGAGGTACCCTCCCTCTCCTCTGCCCCTCACCTCCACTCTCCCGTCTCCTTTGCAGGTACATTCGCTGCCAGAAAGAGGTGGGAAAGAGCTTTGAGCGGCATAAGCTGAAGAGGCAGGATGCAGATGCCTGGTACAATTTCAGTCCCCGCCCCTAGAACCCCAGATAGGCTGCCTGCTTTGCTCCTCCATGAGCACTCTGGGAGAGCGGGACAGGGCCAGAGAGTTCTCCTAACAGGTAGCGGGACCAGCCTGGGCTCCATGCTCAGCCTGCCAGTGTCCCCTGCAGGCCTCACCTTGGAGGGAGTAAGAAGTTGCTCCAGCACTGGAGCCCCTGTGGCCCTGAGATGCTTGGGCTTGGTGCCCTCACTTGGTGCATTTCTGCCCACTCCCCATAGCACATCCTCCAGGGCCAGCTTCCAGGACCCACTGCCCCTGGCTGCCTGGTTTCTCTTGCTCTCTCCTAGTGCCCTCCCCACCCCCAGCACCCCTTGTGCCCTGGAGATCTTGCTGTTCAGGCTATGCTAACACTGGGGCTTGGCCTACCCACCCCCTCCTCCCCACTAGGACTCTCTATAAGATCCTGGACAGCTGCAAACAGCTGACTTTGGCCCAGGGGGCAGGTGAGGAGGACCCGAGCGGCATGGTGACCATCGTCACGGGCCTTCCACTGGACAACCCCAGTGCGCTCTCAGGCCCTATGCAGGTGGGTCATGGGGTGAGGTGGGGGTTGGTGTGGGATGGGGAAGAGGTGCTGGATTAGATTCCCTCCTCAGGCCCTCCATACAGTTGCCCTTTTCCTCTTCCCTCACCCCTTCCCCAACCCCTCAATGACTTGTCCCATAGTTCAAAAGGTCAGGCCCTCCCCCATCTGTCCTCCTCCCCCCGTTCCACAGGCAGCCCTGCAGGCCGCTGCACACGCCAGTGTGGACATCAAGAATGTTCTGGACTTCTACAAGCAGTGGAAGGAGATTGGTTGAGACTGACCCCCAGGCCCTGCAGTGGGGCTGACTCCAGATCTCTTCTGCCCTCCCTGGCAGCCAGGACCAGCACCTGTAGTCACCCCACCACACGCAGACTCACGCACGCACACAGGAAGGAAGCCCAGCTGCACACAGGCTGCGGGGAGGGCCCAGGAGTTGGCTGGGAGGGCGGGGTCCCCCTGTTGCCAAGATGACGTCAGGAAAGCGAGGAAAGTGCTTGGAGCAGGAGAGGCCTGTGGGCCCCTAGCCAGCCTTCCTGCCTCAACCTCCCTGCTGTCCCCAGGGGCGGGTGGCAGGCACAGGTGTCTCCATTTCATTGGAGTGGTTCCTGGACCTCTGGGGAAGGGACAGCAGAAGGGGCCCTTGTTCCTCATCCAAGACACAAGGTGGTTGGGGCCAGGAGTTTGGACTCCCCAGCCCCAGGGGAAGAGTTGGTAACACCAGATATCTGGATGGTTCTTTGCAGACCCTTCTCCTTGAGAACCACGCATCCTCTCATCTCCCTTTGTAGGGGCTGGGCAGCTCTGGAGCCTTGGGGACTCTTGAAGAAGAGGGGGGCCTGGAGCTGCCTGCACTGATAACAGGGCAGGGCTTGCATCTCCTCCTCCTGCTGCAGGGGCCACACACCCAGTTGCCCCACTTCTACTTTCTGTCTCCCTCTGTCTGGCTTCCAGGGCAGGGAGCAGGCCCCACCAATGGCTGCAGGCAGTCTGGTCTGTATGCCAGTGAGGGTTCACCACGCTTTGTGCTCTTGGCTGCTGTGCTGGGACAGAGTGGAAGGCCAGTAAGAGAAGAGTGGGGTGCAGTCTGAGACCACCCCCCACCTTACTCTCTAGGAAGGGGCCTGTGTTTGGGTGGGCAGCAGAAAGGAGAGGCCCCTTGAAGCTGCTGGGTCAGGGGCCCTCTGTCCTGATGGGCTTCCCTACTTTGCCCTTCCCCGGGACTAAAGGCCAGGTTGGGCTAGCTTTTGGAGCGTGGAGGTGACTGTGTGGGAGCAGAGATCATGAATAGCTCAGGGCAGTGAGTGGAGCAGCAAGAGCAGGGCTGTGTGTGGGAGGGGCTGGTCAGGATTGCCTCTGCCTCTCCCCTTGGGCTGTACCTGTGGCTCGGGTTGGGGGTGGGGGCTCTCAGCTCTGCTGTCCCCACTGCAGCATAGCCTGGCTTCCCAGGCTATTCTGAGAGGAGAGCAGGCTTCCTACCTTCTTCCTCTAAGATAGCAAGTCTGGGACAACCTGGGGGGAGTGGTGTCACCCCCACTCCCAGTCCCTGGCAGAGACTGAGACAAAAGCATCACTTAATAAAGACCCCCCCGAAGCCCACTCCCTGTCACCTGCTGCCTTTCTGTACAATTTTATTGGGACATTGGAGATTATATGCTGAAATGGCATTTCGAGGTTGATCCATCAAAGCAAAAAGCCGGCAAATCAAGCAAAAGCTCCAGAGATAGTTTTGTGATCAACATTGTCAAGTTCATTGACCCTGTGAACTGAGTTGGTGACTTAGCAAGGGTGATAGGTGAAAACGATGTTATGAAAGCAACAGTGCTGCCTGGGGGTGGTTTGCTGTCTCCACCTGGGTCCTCTGAATCAGGGAGAAACTTCCTCAAGGGAGAGGTGGGGGTGAGCCTTGAAACCAGTCTCTGAGTCCTCAATCCCTGTCCCTCTGCAAGGACTGGCACATCAAGTGTGCTTTTGGGGAGTGAAT
Organism: Ceratotherium simum simum; assembly: GCF_057802395.1. Taxonomy (NCBI): domain Eukaryota; kingdom Metazoa; phylum Chordata; class Mammalia; order Perissodactyla; family Rhinocerotidae; genus Ceratotherium; species Ceratotherium simum. The sequence continues at coordinate 40,693,199 of NC_141901.1, forward strand.
AAGCTTGGCACATCCCTCATGGTTGAACCGTGTACCAAAGCATTTGCTCTGGCCTCTGCCCAGCCTAAGGCAGAGCCACCCTCAACTCCTGGGAGAATCTGGAACCCTGGAACTGTGGCGCTGCCCAGCCCGAGGGCTGCTCCATGTCACTCTGGCTGCATCCTGGCTAGGGCCCCAGCCTGTTCTGGCCAGTCTGATCTCAGTAGGGTTGGGTTAAGCTGGAGGGGCTGGCTGTGTGCAGGAGGCCGAGTGAGCTGCCTGCTAATGGGGCTGGGCCACCCTGCGCTGCTCCCTGGAGGCTGGACAAGGCTGGAATTGTTCCCTGGCACCCTTTTGTCTCCCACTCCCTGCCCAGGCCTGGCCCGCCTGCTCACCACTCTCTCCTTCCCGTCGGCCTGGCTGGCAGGAGCCTGGGACTCCACCCTTGGAGCCCCAGGCCCGCTGACCCACTGGCTTAGGAGCTCCCGTCAAGCTCTGGGTAAGAAAGCTCACTTGGGGCTTTGACACCCTTTCTGGGGAACTAGAAGTAAAGTGCCTGCTCCAGCCCCCTCTCCCATTTCCATGGTTACAGCACACACTCTACTCCAGAAACCTCTAAACCTTACTGCCGAGGGATGGGACCCTGAGGGGAGCTAGACCCCGGCATCTTCCTCTCCCCACCCCTCCAGGTCGCTGGGCAGCAGCACTCAAGATAGGTCAGATCACCCCATCCATGCCTGGGAGGGGGCAGGGGATACCCTGGGAGGCCTCATCCATCTACCGTAAAGCTCAGCCAGGGTGCAGGGACGAGGGACCAGGTGTGCTTTGTGCCTGGCAGGGACCCCAGCACCCAGCTCAGGGGTAGAGGGCCCCCAAACTGTTGAATAACAGGAGCAGAGGCCTGGGGGACCAACTGGTGGTGTGAGGCCCAGTGTGTGTACGGCACAAACAACGGACTGGACAAGCTGGCAGCAGGAAAAGGGGTGGGGCTAGGCTGTAGTGTTGCTGGAAAGTTTTGGCCTGGGGAGGTGTGGGGAGTGTCCTATTCTCCCTACTTCTGGGGCAGTTCCACCCGCCTGGTTGGCCCAGCCCCTCCACTTGTGCCAAGGAATGTGCCTGGGAGAGGCAGCCTGAAAGGCAGGCGGGGAAGCAGAGCCGCGGCCACCCGGAGGCAGCGCACAGGTCTGGGGCTGAGGGGCACGGGGCTTAGGAGGGACAGGAACCCCCGAATGGCCCCAGGGGCACAAGTGTAGTCCTCAGAGAAGAGCCAGGCATCCCCCTAATTCCTTGCCCCACTGGTGGGTATCTGGCATCTCCAGGAATTCTTCCTGAGCGCCATGAGTTTTCTGTGTTCAGCCCAGGAACTGTGGGCCAAGGGGCTTTCTGGTGGTGTGGGCGGTGGGGTGTGCTTGAGCTCTCTCTGTGCTGACCTCCATGAGTCAAGGTTCTGAGACAGAAATTGGGGGTTAGGGGGTCTGGATCCAGGGTCTGGGGTTTCTAACTGAGACAGCCTTCCAGCGGGGGAGGACCTTCCACTCCATGCTAGGCTGAGCTGACCAGCCCCTCTCCATGGGGGAACTGAATGCCCCCAGGCTCAGATGGGGAGGGGTCAGGGTTATGTGATATAATGACTGGGGAAGCTAGGCCTGCCTCTCCTGGCCTGAAGGAAGCAGTTCGGTGGCCAGCTACCACCCACACGCATGTGCGTGCACATAACCCACCCTGGGACTCCATGACCAGGCCTAGCCTGGACCTGGGAGAAATGGGGCCTGTGGATGAGGGCAGATACCTGACCCACCTCCTCCCCCCACTTTGTCTCTAGGTCAACGTGGAGGTGTCGGGCCACCATGCTCAGTCTCAGGCTGCCCCAACTCCTTCAAATCCACCAGGTCCCCCCGGTGAGGGCCTCGACCCACCAATTCCTACTCCCCAGGGGACTGACTGAGGCAGAGGTTCTCCTTCAGCAACTGGGGAAGGCCCTCTTGCAGGCTAACTCGTATCCCTCCCCGTTCCAGTGTGAGACTTTTCCTCTGTTCTCTAAGAAACAGACTTGTGACCCACTCCCTAGAGCCAAGAATGCCCCTCCATCTAGAGTCCCCTTCCCCAGAGTGCCCTGTCTGTGCCCGCTGCACCCCCCCCATTTCAGCCCCATCATATCTTGTCCCGTTACTCTAGCTCTTCTGTTTCTCATCTGCTGTCTGGGTATTGGAACCTGTGGTAAGATGGGGCTCGGATTTAGTTTGGCTTTAGGGCCACTGTGACTCCAGCCTCTTCAACCCTGCATCTCGCCATCTCTCATGGAGAGAAAGGGTCCAGCATAGTGACTCCCCTCCTTTCCCTCCCACCCACCACTCCGTAGGTGTTCTGGGAAGATGGCATCATGTCTGGCTACCGCCGCCCCACCAGCTCGGCCTTGGACTGTGTCCTCAGCTCCTTCCAGATGACCAACGAGACGGTCAACATCTGGACTCACTTCCTGCCCACCTGGTGAGGGAGGCTGTGTCCCTCACCTCAAGGCCGCGGCCTTGAGCTCAGAGAGGGTACTCAGGCGGGCAGGGACCGACTAGGCCTGCAGGCTGCGGCGGGAGTCGCGGGGTTCCGCGGCGACCTGAGCAGATGCCCGCTGCAGGTACTTCCTGTGGCGCCTTCTGGAGCTCGCGGGCGGCCCGGGCTTCGGAGCGGAGCCATACCACTGGCCGCTGCTCATCTTCCTGCTGCCCGCCTGCCTCTACCCCTTCGCGTCGTGCTGCGCGCACACATTCAGCTCCATGTCGCCCCGCGCGCGTCACATCTGCTACTTCCTGGACTACGGCGCTCTCAGCCTCTACAGCCTGGGTGAGCCCCACGGGCGGCCGGCGCGCGGGGGTGGGAGCGTTCCGGGGCGGGCGTGGGGGTGCGGCGCGGGGGGCTCTGTCCGCAGCGCGCACTTCGGGCCTCAGCTCCCGCCCCGCGCCTCCCCCAACCAGGCTGCGCCTTCCCCTATGCCGCGTACTCCATGCCGGCTTCCTGGCTGCACGGCCGACTGCACCAGCTATTTGTGCCCGCCGCCGCACTCAATTCCTTCCTGTGCACCGGCCTCTCCTGCTACTCCCGGTGGGTTCTTGGCCAGTGGTGGAGGGAAAGGAGGAGGGACAGGGCATCCCCAAACACACGGACAGCCAGAATGGCTGGGAGGCCAGCCATCGTGTGCCTGCGCCTCATTGCTCTTGAGCGTTAGTAACAACGGGACCACGTGTTGAGGGCTTACTGTGTGCCAGACCCTGTGCCCCACCGCCGAAGCTGCGCTGTCTTTTAGTTCTCACAGGCACCAAGCAGCAGGTGTCTTTATCCCCATTTTACAGATGTGGTCATTTCTAGAGGCTCACGTGCCCTAAGGGCTTTAGTAGCCACTGAGCTACACTGACATTCCATCTTGGCCCAAGGTCCCCTGCTTTCCTCTGACCTCCCCCACCAGCACAAGGATGGTGACCAGCCTGCCCCCCTGCTTCCCAGGTTCCCCGAGCTAGAAAGCCCTGGGCTCAGTAAGATTCTCCGCACAGCCGCCTTCACCTATCCCTTCCTGTTCGACAACCTCCCACTCTTCTACCGGGTAAGGGTGCTTGGGACCCCTGCCCAGGACCCTGCTTTCCTGTCCTGACCCTCACAGTGCCCACTGTCAGTCCTGCTCCCTCGATGCCTGACCTCAGCCCTGCTGCACCCCCTCCAGGCCCAGGACCCGGCCTGGCTATGCCTACCCCCTCCACATCCTCACCAGATTCCAGACACATCCGTGTCCATTCCCAAAGCCCCTTCCCACCAGCCCTGCTTTTCCGTTGCCAGCTCGGACTGTGCTGGGGCAGGGGCCACAACTGCGGGCAGGAGGCGCTGAGCACCAGCCATGGCTACCACCTCTTCTGCGCCCTGCTCACGGGCTTCCTCTTCGCCTCCCACCTGCCTGAGCGGCTGGCACCAGGACGCTTTGACTATATTGGTGAGAGCAGGCCTGGCCTGATCCGGGAAGGGGCGAGGGGAGACAGCTTCCCAGAGCACAGAGAGTGAATGGGGTAAATGGAGTATCACAGCCAGAGGAGAGTGTCGCTGGAAGGGTCCTCAGGGTCGAGGCCCAAACTCCACTTCTCAGATAACAGCAAAACTAGTAGCATGTATGCTAGGAGCTTTATGCATATCAGCTCATTCACTCCTTCCAATAACTCTGGGAATCAGGCTTTCTTATTCCCAATTTTAGGGAAGTAGCAGGTCCAGAGGATGGGGTGACTTGCCATGGGTCACAGGGTGAGTCGGGGCAATCCTGGGAATGGAGTATGTGCCCTGACCTCCCCACCCTCCCACAGGCCACAGCCACCAGCTATTCCACATCTGTGCAGTGCTGGGCACCCACTTCCAGCTGGAGGCGGTGCTGGCTGATATGGGATCTCGCCGAGCCTGGCTGGCCACGCAGGAACCCCCCCTGGGCCTGGTGGGCACGGTGGCCACACTGGGCATGGCAGTAGCTGGGAACCTGCTCATCATTGCTGCCTTCACAGCCTCCCTATTTCGGGGTCCCAGAACATGCCCCCTGCTGCAAGGTGGCCCGCTGGAGGGGGGTACAAAGGCCAGACAGCAGTGATCCTGCCCATTTCTGAGCCTGCCCTGGAGGGAGGCAGAGACCACCCTGGTGCTGTAGAGGAGCCCAGACCCAGGCCTGATAAGGTGCGGGCACATCTGAGCCTGGAACCAAGAGTGGCTGAGGAGAGAGTGCAGAGGAAAGAAGGCAGAGGAGAGGAGAGAGGGGCTGGGGGGACGGAGGCAGCAGAGAGCAGGAGGGTCAGTGAGGGTGCTCTTGATGGGGCTGGGGGAAGTGCTGAGGGGCTGAGAGGGGAGGCGGGTGTGTCCAGGCTGGAGCTGCCCCACCACTGTCGGAGGCTGGGATGGGGAGGTGTTGGGGCCCTTTCATCTGGTCCTGTTTCTGGTGCTCCTGGAAGCCTCTGCTCAGCCCAGGGAAGAACTAACCTGACTAACCTAGGCCTACCCTGAATGCTCGTTAACCAGGTGGGGAGGCCCACTGTTGACCCCCACCCCCCTAAACCAGGCAGTACCATCTGCTGGCAGCTCTTTGCCTGTAGAGATGAGTCTGTCTGTCCTGGTCACAGCTATGTGTACTCAAGGTGTCCAGGCCTTTGGGGTCTGGGTCTATTTGGATGTGTCACGGATGGTGCAGTGGGTTGAGGTGGGGGAAGAGGTGCTGGGCTAGAAGGGGCAACCCTAGTTAGACTTCAGGAAGCCAGCTTCAATGCTTCTGGAACAAGGCAGGTACAAATAAATCAATCAATCAACAAAAGACTTTAGGAAGCACTTTCTGGGAATGAAAAAAGTAAAACCTCCTCTCCAACCCCCATCCTTCCCCCCACACTCCATAGATGGACAAAGAATGATAGCCCCACCAATTCCTCTTCTGGAGTTTATTCTGGAGCAGCTGGGGATGATGGAGACCCCATCTTGCAGGGCAGGGAGGTCAGGGCGATGGGAGGGGAAGGGGTGCCGGAGAGGAGCCAGAGCTGGGGGCTGCAAGCCACACCAGCAGGGCTGCAAGCTCTAGGCCATGCCGTAGAAGCGCCGATAGGCCTCCTGGAAGCCGATGTGGTCAGCCAGCTCGTCACAATCTGGGTTGAGCTCACACACCTCCCTCCTGGGCTCCAGGGGGTCTGGGTATGGGGCTGGGGCTCTGAGAGCCCAACACAATGGCATCAGCCTCCATGCAAAATGCCCACCCCTCCTCTCACTGCACATGGGGCTCCAGGGTCCTCGCCAGGGGGACCATCCTGTCCTCCCGCAGCACCCGGAGGCCACTTCTCCAGCCCATTCTAGAGATGCAGGGCCCTGGCCCAGCATCTCCTTTTCTCTCACCCCAGCCAGTGGTCCAGGTAGCGCCTGAGTCTCTTCACCACCTCACTACCCTGCTGCTTGGACACGAAGGCTGTGGAGCAGAGGAGCGGGGATCAGGTTCTCAATAAAGGTCTCGTAGTTACTAATGTTCAAGAGCAGCGAGGCACAGGCTCTGAGTTTGGGGGGATAAGGTGAGGAGTGGGCTGGCCTTCCTGACAGACAGGAACTGGCAGTTGGGGGGAGTGGGACTGAGGGGACCAGGGTAAGAGGGGTACTGGGAGTGGGCAGCACCACCAGATGACGTGGGCACAGCCCCCATCAGGCCCCACCACATACCTGCACCTCTGCCAGACTCTGCACCGCTGGGCTTTGCATCTGCAAAGGAAAGGAGCCAGGTTCACTCCGCTCATCCCTAGGACCCTCCGCCCACCCACCGCCTTTCTAGCAGCTTGCTCTTCCCTCATCTCCCTCCACAAGGACAGAACTGGAGGCAAATGGATTGAGCCTGCAGGAGGGTGGTTAGACTGCCAAAGGGACTGCCAGTGGAAGGGGTGGGGCAAGGTGAGGCCATGGTGCTTTCCCCTCGCAGCTCCCACTGGCTGGGGTGGAGTTGGGGACACTCACCTGCCCAGCCAGCAAGGCAGAGTGCGGCCAGGGCCAGTAGGGCAAGGAGCGTGAGGGGCTTCATGGTCGTCGGTGCTGCTGCTCAGGGCTCAGCTGGCTGCCTCTCCCAGCCTCCAGCACTGTTTATACTCTGGGCTGTGCCCGGGAGACGAGGGATGGGGCGCCTGGCCATGGTACGGGCTGGTCATGGGGGAATCTGCCAAGGCTATTTGGGGGTCATCCGCCCCAGCTCTGTAGGCCAAACCCCAAAGGATGTTGTGGTTGGAGGTGCGGCTGCCTGGGCAGGCCCCTGGGAGTGATGGAGGAGGGTGGGCCACAATCTGAGACTGCCAGCCTCTGGACATGGCCGCCGGGCCCTCCCCAAGGGGGCCGGCCCAGGTCCCCCAGCCCCTACTCACTCTCCCACGGAGACCCAGCCCCAGCCTCAGTTTGACCATCAGCCGGACAGGCCAGGAGGAGAAGGAGGGGGAGTCTAGACAGAAAGGGGGGCCTCCAGGTCTAAAATAGATTCGAGGAGAGCTGGGCTACAGCTCTCAGACTGTGATTTCCACTGTCGGCCCAGAGGGCAGGAGCCAAACCCCAGGAAGGGAGTGCCTCGCGATGCCCTCAGTCACCCAGAATGAGGTCTGCTCCTCATTCCCTGCCCCGGCGAGCCGCCAATAGCAGGCCTCTGCTCAGGCCCTGGCATCAGGAGGAAGGGTGGGGGCAGCACAGGGCCAAGAGCCAAAAGCCCACAGAGGTGGTGCCAGGCGTGAGACAAGGAGAGCCCCACTGTCTGGGGCAGGCCAGGTGGGCGCTGAGGTGGGGACTCCCTTCCCTGAGTCCCGTGCAGGTGAGGGAAGCAGGGCCTGTGAAGAGCAGGGAGATGGAGAGCACCTCTGGGCTCCTGACACTCGTTCTCCTCCTGCCCTCGCAGTGTCCCCAGTGTTAGCAACCTTTGCACCTGTCCTCCAAGTGACAGAACATCCCGCCTGAAAAACCCATCCCACACCTGAGAGCCGCTTCTGTCTCAGCTCAGCCAGAGAGGAGGAGGGTGTCCTGGCACCTTCCCCTGTCTGACCCCTGTCATCCCTCACCACCCACTCACCAGGTGGCGACCTGACAAACAAACAAACAAAGCCCTCGCTGCCCACTGCCCCGACCTGCAGCTGGACAGAGGGGGTCTGGATGTTTGCTGCAGCTCAAGGGGGAGAGACGAAGCCACTGGGCTCAATTCAGGGGAGCAGGGTTGGCAAGCAGGGGCCACCGATATCTTCCGGAGTGCCCTCAGTACTCCTAGGCAGACGCAACCAAGCCTCTCCCAACAGAGTTAGGGTGAGGCCCTCACCAGGGAAAGAAGTTATTTATTTATTTATTTTAGTGAGGAAGATCAGCCCTGAGTTAACATCCGATGCCAATCTTCCTCTTTTTGCCAAGGAAGATTGGCCCTCAGCTAACATTCGTGCCGATCTTCCTCTACTTTATATGGGACGCCGCCACAGCATCACTTGATGAGCGGTGCATCGGTGCGCGCTTGTGGTCCAAACCTGTGAACCCTTGGGCTGCCGCAGCAAAGCGCATGCACTTAACTGCTGTGCCACCGAGCCAGCCCCGGGAAAGAAGTTTTGCCCGCACCCGTACCCATCCCCCTTCACCCTCCAGTCTGGAGGAAGCACCCATCCTGCCTTTGGCTAAGCCCCTCCTGCTGCCCTGCTGCCCTGGCTGGGGAAGAGTAAGGTGTGAGAAGCAAGAGGACAAAGTGCCCAGCTCTTTGGAGGGCTCCGTGTGTGAGCACTCACATGTGCAAACACTGAGGGAGGCCCACCACGGAGCCTTTCTCAGAATTAATCCAAATGGCAAAGAAAAGGGTGGGTTGGGTTGGACAGAGTGACACCCCCGTGGCAGCTTGTCCTGGCCTCAGGGAACCCAGGGTCCTGGTTTCTGTGACAAGGGGCTTTGCTGTCCTTCTGCACGATGGTCAGATACATCCCCACCAACCCATCCCAGCCTGGAGGATCTCAGAGCCCTGCAACTGAGGCCTCGGCTGGAGCCAGCCCTCAGGAGCCCAGGAGGGGGTCTTGGCCCAGAAGAGGCCTGGGAGAGGCCCAGGCGGAGGAAGCATCCTCATAGATTACAGTGTAGTGGAGGAAGTTTATTTACGGATGTGGGGAGAACATGGCAAGGGCCTTCGGGCTGGCCAGCAAGGGGGCAATCAGTGGAGATTGAAAACAGATTCCCCAAGCCAGGTCCCAGGGAGGGCTCAGGAACCAGCGGTGGGGCGGGGGAGGCGGGGGGGCTGGTGAACCGAGAGGAGAGAAGGCATGGTGCCTGATTCCCAGGGTGGGAGCTGGCCAAGAATCCTCAAGTTAGAAGAAAACACGGAGAAATCTGAAGGTAGTGTGTGTATGTGTGACCTCAAGGGAGCCCCAAAGGCACAGTGGCAGTGGGGACTGCTCAGGCCTCATCCTCCAGCAAATTCCATCACTGCTTAGGGACTGGGCACCATTTCAGCTGTTCTCAGAGGCAGCTTGCCCAGGCCCAGCATGCTGGGCCACAGGCCCTCATCCTTGACTGCCCTCTGCTCCCAGGCCCGGCCGTCTCTTCCTCACTCAGGCTCCTTCAGCACCGCCACCAGCTCTTTCTGTTCTCTGTGGAGAGCCTGACAATGGGAGAGACCAGACAAATTAGGAGATGAGGAAATCCAAACTCTTTCCCTCTACTGTCCTTGACTCCAGGCCTGGGTTTCCCCCTAACGATACAGAAGAGGTCTAGCTCATGTCACAGGCTCAGCAGGGTGTGTGAGGACAAAGGCATGTTACGAAGTCTCCCCCACTCAGCAGGTGTTTATGGCAGGCTGGGTGCCATGGCCACCTAGGCTGGGCTTCCCCAGAGCAGAGCCCATCTTCAATAAGGACTCCCAAAGTGTGCCCCTGATCCTCTGACCCCACCAGAGATTTCTAGCAGAGAAACTTCCTTGAAATTAAGTGGACTTTCAGCTGGACTACAGACATGGAAATTGTGGTGAAAAAGAGCTCTTTAAAGCTCCCACACAAGGCTCAGCACTGAATACTCAACCTAGCTGACCCCCTTCAAACAATAGTTAGGATGTGTAGCTGCAATGGGTGAGGTGTGGCTATAAGAACAGGGGGCTTCATCCTCCTCTTAAAATAGAAGCACTGAACGTCAGGGCTGTGATGGCTGCCTCATGGTGATGGAGTGGCAATGGCAGAGCAGTATCTTGCCTGAGGACTCAGCAGGGTGGCCCCAAGAGTGCCCAAGACACAACTCTGAGCTGCCCCACAACACAGCACCAGGCTGAGGACCTTGGTCTCGACCACCTTGGTGCCTGCTGCTCAGTCCCCAGGGCCAGTCTGTTAGATGGGGAGGTTGGAGGGAGTGAGGACAAGAGGGAGGACCAGCCTTTCTCCTGCTGTTGGCTCTCCGAGGCTCGGGGCCTTGCTGAGGCCAGGACAGGGCCTTCAGGCTGCAGCTGACTGGTCTTGGGAGGAGAAGACCAGGGGGGCCAGGAGTCTGGATTTAGGGACCTATTCCCCTTGGGAACAGGAGGCTCTGCTCCAGGAAGGGAGCTGTCAAGTGGCTCTAAGTAAACATAAGTTGGACATCTGAATGATAGAGAGAATCCGACAGTGGTGCCACTGTCTACTAGAAACCCACTTTGGAACCGCATTTTGAACCAGTAAGAAAATCCATCTCATCATTTTGCAGCCACACCTGCTGTCTGTGTCATTCAGCCTGATCACCCTCTTCCCCCTTATTCACCAACTTGGCCCCAAATGACTTTGAGCCACTTTCAAAAACTAAGTTCACCCTCAAAGGACACACATTTGTTGCATGGAGGGTGTGTTTTAGATGTGCTGAAAGCTCTAGAAGTCATTCCAATGTACACGTTTTAAAGATACTGGGCAGTGGTCACATGGAGGAGAACCACCACAGCTACAGAGGGTTAACCCTGACTCTGACACAAGTCAAGGAGGAGGAGCTGTCCCCTTAGGCAAGTCACTTGCCCTCTCTAGGCCTGTTTTCTCCTCTGCCGCAGCAGGGGAACATGTACCTGAGGGCAGGGCCGGGACCCTCACCTGCCAGGCCTGCTGCCGGGCCTGGCCCTGCAGCTGCAGCTCCTCCAACAGCTTGCGCCCGGCCAGGACGGCATCTGCCAGCTGCCTGTTCTCGGCCTCCTGTCTCTGCACACGGCGCTGCAGGGCGTCCCGCTGCTGCAGGAAGTAGGGCATCATAGTGCTGCGCAGGTCTTTCTCCGGGATCCCGCTAGGGCGCCTGGAGGGCGGGAGGGGGTATGAGGTGGGGAGGGGGAGGGCATGTGGGGGGGGTGAGGGTTCTACTTCCAAACCCAATCAGTGAATTCCCACCTCCAGTCTCAAGCTAGGCTGGCTTTCAAGGCCTCTCCTGTGGTCTCTCTTGCCTCCCAAGACCCAGCCAGACGGCTCCTGCTCCTGATGGGAATGAAACCTGTCCATTCAGCTTCAGTGCCCAGGAATCCACCTCTCTCCCTTCTCACTCCGCCCATATCTTCACCTTCTCCACCATCCCTCCCATTCTCCTCCTCTCGTCCACATACACTCCCCCCATCTCTAACACTTCAGGGCTGAGGGCGACTTTTCAGCCCCTGCCTCTGTGCTTGTGACCATGTGCCCTGCTGGTGCATCCACTCCATCAGACTGTGAGCTGGAGAGGTCGGTCGGAGGAGGGTGGCAACAGGATGAGCCCTCCTGGATGGGGTGGCTGCCTGAGAACGGGCTCAGACCCAGAGAAGCCACAGGAAGTGTTGGCTAATGGGGGACGACAAGGAAAGATAGGGGTGGCAAGATTATGGGGGCTTCCGAATGCCCAGAGTGAGGAGATAGGTCAGTTCTGATGGGCAGTAGGGTGGAAGCCACTATAGGTTTTTTAAAGAATTCTTTTTCAGGGGCCAGCCCTGTAGCCTAGCAGTTAAGTGCATGCACTCCGCTACTGGCGGCCTAGGTTCGGATCCCGGGCGTGCACTGGCACACAGACGCCTTGCTTGTCCGGCCATGCTGAGGCAGCGTCCCACATACAGCAACTAGAAGGATGTGCAACTATGACATACAACTATCTACTGAAGCTTTGGAGAGAAAAGGGGAAAAAAGGAGGAGGATTGACAATAGATGTTAGCTCAGAGCCGGTCTTCCTCAGCAAAAAGAGGAGGATTGGCATGGATGTTAGCTCAGGGCTGATCTTCCTCACACACACACACAAAAAAGAATTCTTTTTCAGTTATAAGACTTAATTGTCTTAAGTATAAAGGTCACAAAGCATAAAAAAATTGGAAATCACAAAAAAGGTATTTACTCCCTCTGGCCTAGGATCCTATTCAGGTGAGGGAGGTGGTGGGAGGAGCTCAGGCCCACTCCCTGCCCTAGGGCCCCCTTCTCCCTCCTGCACAGGACATACCAGGCAGCAGGGCTGCCACTGAAATGCCTGCTCCAGGAGAGCAGGTCTCTGGTGTCTCGTTCACTGCTGAATCTCTGGCATCTAACACAGTACTGGGGGTAAAGTAGGTGCTCCCTAAATATTTGCTGAATGAACAAATGAATAAAAACCAGATGCCCAGGCCAGCCTAATCGACATAAGATTCCAAACCTCCCATTCTGCCTCCTCCCACTTCCTCTACCCTTTCTCTCACAGGCCAGATGGTCCTGAAATGAGCTCCTCAGGGAAGGTTTCCCTCAGTCCCCTTCAAACCCCTGGACAACACATACTTGCCCCAGGGTGCTCCTCCCCAGGAGGGGACTACTGTTTCACTGTTTTGGGTTACTGCTTGGTGTTTGTCCTCTCCACCTGTCCCTATCACAGGGTCCTCTCTCAGGGGCCGTGAGCCCAGTTTCATGCCTATGGGTCCATCTTTCCCCATGAGCCCTCCTGTGAGGGAGGGGGGCATCACCCTGCCCCCTTCTCACCAGGCCAGCTCCTTGCGGTCTTTGCCTTCTTCCACAATTGTATCCAAGGCATTCAAGACAGCTTCCAGGTTCCCCTCTGCTTTGATTTCAGAAATCTCCTCCTGCAGAGAAAGGAGGAAAGAGCTATAAGGATATCAGACAAGCCCATAGTGGATATATGCTAAACTGCTACCAGCACTTAGTAAGATTATGGCTAATTTATGTTCTGTGTCTTTATACAAATATTCCAACTTTCCTATAACACGTGATTTTTATTTTATTTTTTTATATGCCCCAGTAGATAGTTGTATGTCATAGTTGCACATCCTTCTAGTGGCTGTATGTGGGACGCGGCCTCAGCATGGCCAGAGAAGCGGTGCATTGGTGCACGCCCGGGATCCAAACCCAGGCTGCCAGTAGCGGAGCGCGCACACTTAACCGCTAAGCCACGGGGCCGGCCCCATGTGATTTTTATAATTAAAAAAAAAGTATAAAATGGAAAACACTTAAAAAGAGCCTGCGGCAAGACTCTCCTCCTGCCCATCATCTCTGAAAGCTGCAGCCCTAGCCGTTATCCCCACGCCCGGGGCACCCTTTGCTGATACTGCTCATACATTCTGATGCTTAGTGGGCCCATTCTGGAGTGTAACAGCATGGAAATAACACGCTCTAGAGAGATCGCAGGTGTTTAAAGACACAAACGGAATCCTGTCCTGTATGCCCTGTAGTAGGCAGTTCCATTGAATTCAACAGTGTGTTAAATGCCTCCCCTATGCCAGGCCCTGCACCAGGCACTGGAGACACGAAGACGAGGGAGACCCAGGCCTGCCCTCGCTGGTTCACAAGGTCTAGTGAGGGAGATGACATATGAACACAGAATTCTAACACAGGGCAATGAGAGAAGGGGCATTTAGGATACCCACATCATTTGAAGGGAAGGGATAATTGCCACTGCAGCCTGCTGGGCACAGAGGACAGTTTAGGGACTGAGGATAGAGAGGGGCGGAGGGTAGGGTCCCTGCCTTCAGGGGGCTGACAATCTGGAGGCAGGACCCAAGCCAGGACCTGCTGGGCTTCTTGCCACTCACGCGGATAGATGTCTGCAACTGAGTGATAAACTTGTCATAGATTCGCTGTGTCATCTCAGGCTGTAACTGGTAGAAGCGCTTGTAACAGTCAGTGAATCTCTGGTAGCTGGCGAGAAGGAGAGAAGGCAAAGGTGAGGAGGGTCAAACACGCGACCAGTCATCGGCTCATGCCTGGGCACCCCCACCTCTCATCACAGGGCTCCAAGCCTTGTCTGCTTCGTGGCCCTGGTTAAAGGCAGTGGATGCAAAATGTCCCATCTGCAGGTCCAGTTACTGAGGACGGCTCAACCCGACCAGTCCTCACCAGTCTCCCCAGTTCCTCTCAGCAGAGCCCCAGCTGAGTTCAGGTGTTTCCCCCTTAAAGGTGGGTCATGATGGTCCAGCCACAGTTCTTAAACTTTACCGAGCATCAGATCACAGGAGAGCATGTTAAAACTCAGATCGCAGGCACTGCCGCAGTTTCTAACAAGCTCCCAGTGATGCTGATGCTGCTGGTCTGGGCACCACACTTTGAGAACCGCTGGTCATTCCAGTGCCCTTGCAGGGCTGGATCAGGACAGGGCATGTGGCCTCTGGGAGAGGTTTCCTTACTCAACACAGGAAAGAACTGATGCCTTTTCTGTAGAACATGACTATATCCAAGTGATGCCTCCAGCTCCCGGGAACTGTGGGGGTCCTGGCCGGAGGGCAGAGTTTAAACCCTAAGGAGGCAGAGCAGAAACAGGGAAAGAACTGGGGCCTCTGAGGACATCGCCAGCTGCTGAAAATACCCACGTGGAGCCACCCTACCCGGGGGCTTCTTGTCAGTGAGGTAATGGATTTTTCTTATTGTTCAAGCCATTTAAAATCAGGTCTCTGTCACTGGCAGCTGAATACCTCACTGATACATCCCTTGTAGTTGGAAAGATCCAGGGGTACCCAGCACACTCCCAAAGCTTGTTCCTCTTGGACAAAGAAACTCAAATAAGTTAAATGAACTCTTTTGGCTGTTTCCTCTCCCGCCTCCTCGTTTTCTTGCCTGTCTCTCTGCCTAGTCTCTCGGGCCCTTCCCCTTCCACAAATATTCACTGAGTGCCTGCTTGTGCTGGTCGCCCACCAGGTACCGGATGTTCCAGGGGGAGTGAGACCAGCACACCCTCCTGGAGCTTCCAGTAGAGATGGCAGCAAACACAGATGCTCCCACGTGAATATGGTGATGACCATTTGGGGACAGTGCTTTGAAGGAAAGGGCAGACAGGGGTTATGAGCCTGAGAGAGTGCATCATGGGGATCATCTTTAAATGGGGTGGGGGAGGCCTCGCTGATGTTCAAGTGACCTGCCGAAAGTGTTTGAGCCAAGGAGAAGTCCTCAAACACACGTTTATGCTTCACTATGGGTCTGGATGCTCCCCAGCTGTGTGGGTCAGGCTAGTGGGCCACTGGACAGAGGATTAGGTACCTGGAACCCAATGCATAGCCCCCACCCCCACCCAGGGAATCCACACTGGGTCCTCCCTTTCTCATGGCTCTCTAGGCCTCCCCACCCAATTGCTACCCCCAAACAATATTTTTTGAAACAGGTGAAGAAAAGAGCAGTAATGTGCTGGAACCAGCTCACGGCAGCTTACATGGCACAACTGTTAAATATTCATGAAATCT
This sequence comes from Ceratotherium simum simum, assembly GCF_057802395.1. NCBI lineage: Eukaryota > Metazoa > Chordata > Mammalia > Perissodactyla > Rhinocerotidae > Ceratotherium > Ceratotherium simum. The sequence goes on from NC_141901.1 coordinate 40,708,302, forward strand.
GTGAGCCAGTTGTTAAACACAGCCATTACTGAAAATTATATAAACTTAAAATTAAATTATATTAAAAACAAAGGCACTAACTACTCAAAACATATGACTTCCTAATCATTCTACCACATTTTACTCTGATCCTGTTTATATCTATTGTCTCTATCCATGGAAGTATATATAAAGGTGTGCTGCTGCCCATCTTCTCTCAACTCTGTATTTAGTGACATTAGGTTGGTGAGCTTAGGAGTATTTACACCTTGGAAACTGGCAAACACTGTAAGCCAGGGCTTTATTTTTGGAGAGCCATTGTAAGCATCTACCAGCACACCTCTGGGTAAGAGTGACAGTCTCTCGCCATTGTACACATTTGATTGCAGTACCCCTTGGAGGCTAAACCTAGGTACCAGAAGGACAATACAAAGAACAGATGATGGGTGTCCTTTCAACCCTCAGCAGAGCCCCAGACATCTCGTTGCTTTGCTGCTGGCCCCACCAGCCATGCAATCTATGGCTACATGGAGGGATGTGGAGGGACACATGACGCCTGACCAAGTGGGGCTGGAATTGAAACCCAGTAATTGTGGCTTAAAATGGGTTTGGCTCGGACACGGGAGATCCTGTTCCTCCTCTCAGGCCACTCGACAGGCGGAGGGTCTGAGCTGGCGCATCTCCCCTCAGTTCAGGCAGCTGGCAGTGGAGAGGGCCCAGGGCAGGGGTGAGGCAGATTCTGCCCACCAGCACTGCTCATGAATTCTTCTGATGTCCCCGTTGGGGTTTGAGAATTCAATGAAAGTGAAGGACCGCAGAAATATGCACATTCATACAAATACACAAGATGGGGAAAATATGCTGCAAGGACAAGGGAAGGCAGCCAGCCTGGAGGGCAATGTCAGTGAGGGCAGGAGGAAAGTGATTCCTTGCTTTTTTTGCCCCCCCAGTTTTATTGAGATATAATTGACATACAGCACTATATAAGTTCAAGGTGTACAGCATAATGATTTGACTTACATATATTGTGAAGTGATTACCACAATAACTTAACATCCATCATCTCATACAGATATAAAAAAAGGAAAAAAAATCTTTCCTTGTGATGAGAACTCTTAGGATCTACTCTCTTAACAGCTTTCAAATGTACCATATAGCAGTGTTACCTATAGTCATCATGCTGTACATTACATCCCTAGTACTTATCTTATAACTGGAAGTTTGTATCTTTTGACCACCTTTCTCCTGTTCGCCTTCCCCACAGCCCCCGGTAATTCCCTTCTTGAAAGCCAGTGCAGACTTGGGAATGGTTTGAATTTCCTGAAAAAATACACTCAGGGAGAAGCAGGAAAAGTGATGCTTTTTAGAAAACATTCATGGCGATTTCCGCCGCCCACCCCCAACTGTCAAATTGTATCTTCTCATGTAAACTAATATCCTCGTGGATAGGGATGCCGCCTGCAATGTCGCTAGGATCTCCAGGGAGCTCAGCACACAAGATGAGATGCACAGCAGCACACAAGACATGCTGCAGACCAGGCGAGTGGGGCGGAGTTGAGGCCTGGGCTGCCTGGCCCCAGGTCTGCCCCACTCCCAGCCACCTCCCTCACCCTGGACCCCAGGGTACCAGGACCTGGGCTACCTCGGCAGAGGAGTCCTCCCCGAAAAGCACCCCCAACGGCCTGTCTGCCAAGCGCCCATTTGCCCTCTGCTAGAATAGTCTCCTGGCCTTGGCCTTCCAAGGGTACACAAGGGGCCACCCAGCTATGTGCTGGGTAAGTGTGCTGGCTCTGAGGACAGCCTGCCTATCCTTTTGCCTCAGTTCAAATCCTACTGGTACCACTCATCAACTGAATGATCTTGGACAACTTCTTTGCCTTTATAAGCCTCAGTTTCCTCCTCTGTCAAATGGGGATAATAACTGTATCTATAACTCACAAAATTACTGTTAGGATGAAATGAGGTTACACATATGAAGTATTTGGTACAGTGGCTAGACACATATGAAGTATTTGGTACGGTGGCTAGCACACTGAACTGCTCCCTGTTAGCTACAATTATTATTACTATTCTCAGAAGAACAGTCCTCACCACCCCCTCAAAGTGTAGAACACAGTCAGTAACTTGGCTTCCCAGAGTTGAGAACTCTCCTCCCCCGCAGAAGGCGAGTGCTTAGTAAATGCATCTTGGTTGCAACTGCATGTGCAGAAACCAACCCAGCTGCAGGAGGAACCTTCTCCTCTGCAGCCCCACCACAGAGAAAAGACTAACCTGTGGCCTCCCAAAGAGGGCTACATTTATCATCAAAGAAAGCAAATTTTACAAACTGCATTTACTGAGTTTCAAAACAGAAATGACTATATTAACTGATTTTAACCTGTTTTTTCTCTTAAACACTTATTATGCAGTATCTGAGACACCTTCACTGTTTTTGAATGCACTGAAAAAGCATTTCATTTACTGCACTAGAAACTCACTGTAGGACCGGCCCCGTGGCTTAGCGGTTAAGTGCTCGTGCTCCGCTGCTGGCGGCCCAGGTTCGGATCCCGGGCGCGCACCAACACACCACTTCTCCGGCTATGCTGAGGCCGCGTCCCACATACAGCAACTAGAAGGATGTGCAGCTGTGACATACAACTATCTACTGGGGCTTTGGGGGGAAAAAAATAAATAAATAAAATCTTTAAAAAAAAAAAAAAAGAAACTCACTGTAAATTGAATTATGACATGTTTAACTTAAAAAAAAATTAACTTCAAAATATTTAAGCCCAGAGTCAATCTCTGGTGGTTTGTCAATCTGTGGGTCTATATACACAGATAAGTTGTGCAGGAATGGAAAGATGAGAGACACAGACAAGCAGACATGCGCTAGTGTACTAGCGCTAAGGGGGCCCTGGCTTGCCTTCCTCCTCCATGGTGACGCGCTTGATGCCTATTTCACATAGTGTCCACCAGAGGGCGGGCGGGGACTGGTGCTTCGGTCCCAATAGAGGCATGGAGGGCAGAGAAGATTGAGACCAAGACCAATAGAAGCTGGAGATCACCGAGACAGAAATACATGCTCCCCACCCCCCACCCACCACCTATACAGCCGCCCCACTTCATTAAGAAATGTTTCTCTGTTTGGTCTTTTTCCCTCTCCCTTTTCTCAGTCCTATATACACTGGGCAGCCTCAGCACTGAGAAAGGGAGAGGGGAAGAAAACCAAACGGAAATGTTCCTTGATGAAAAGAAGAGGTCAGTGATTTATGATGAAGACTGTATTAAAAAGTTATCTTAGGGGCCGGCCCGGTGGTGTAGCAGTTAAGTGCGCGTGCTCCATTCCACTTGGCGGCCCGAGGGTTCGTAGGTTTGGATCCCCTGTGCGCACTGACCGCTGATTGTCAGGCCATGCTGTGGCGGCATCCCATATAACGCAGAGGAAGATGGGCATGGATGTTAGCCCAGGGCCAATCTTCCTCAGCACAAAAAAAAAAAAAAGAGGAGGACTGGCATCAGATGTTAGCTCAGGGCTGATCTTCCTCACAAAAAAAACAGTTATCTTTTAAAAATTATTCTTAATTATGTCTTTAGGTTATTAGGTCTCTTGGGCTAATTTAACCTTTCATTGCTTGGATTCTCTGGAAACTGTTAGAAACTTAATAGTAAGAATCTGAAATTGGGATACTTTTTCTGAAAAAGAAAGAAGGAAAAAAAACTTCTGATTTAATAAAGATTAGCATGAAGATAAAAAACACCATCAGGATAACTGTAGTCATGTATTCATTTGACAAACACTAAGCACTAACCATGTGCCATGCTGAACTCAGTGGTACAAACCCAAAGCTGAGAAAGTACAATCCCTGCCCTCAAAGTAGGTACAGTTTAGAAGGAAAGACAGATCAATCCCCAGGAAAATGGGGATGGATTAGCCTAGGGTGGGGGGCCCCACGGGGGGCTCAGGGAAGACTCCCTGGAGGAAGCAACGTCTAAGACCTAAGAGAGAAGCAGGAGTCGGCCAGAGGACAGAAGGCCCAGGCGGGGCAGCTGAAGAGTGGTGTGCGTGTGTGTGCCTACGTGGGAAGATATAACAGGAAATATTTACTGAGTACTGACTATAAGCAGGCACTGTTTTAAGCACTCTCCATGGAGTAGCTCATTTTATCCTCACAATAACTCTATGAGGTAAGGTCTAGTATCATCATCCCCATTTTTCAGAGGAGGAAGCTGAGGCAGAGAACAGTTTGCCCAAGGTCACATAGCTGCGACATGGTGGAGCCATCTGGCTTTGGATCTGGTGCCTGTGGCCTGCACAACACACAGCCTGCAGGCTGGCGGGGCAGGCAGGGAGGGGCCAGACACATAGGGTCTGGACTGTATCACCACACGAGGAGCTAGAAAAGGGTTTTAAACAGGGATGGGACATGATCAGATTTGCACTTCAGAAAGCTCCCTCAGGCTGCTGTGTGAGGGCGGACTCAGGAGGCACAGCTGAAAGGATGGCAGACTCGAGCAAGGCAGACACGATGGGGACAGAGGGAGGTGGATGGTCTGGAAACATATGAAGAAGAGAGAATCAGCATGATGGGGCTGAAGCCTCACACCACAGTCGGATGAGTCATCCCCACACTTCAGAAACAAACCACTACAGTAGCACGCATCAGCTGCACATTCAAAGAGGGTGAGATATTTCCGAGGCATTTATTTACAGAATATTTTATATATTAAACCACTCTTTGTCCTGTGAAGAACTGTTTCCTATGAACACCAAAGGTCTTTGCCACTAGTTTAAAACTACCAGTTCATATACAAACGCAACTAGTTCTCTCTCCTTGGTTGCTGTGAGATGTAGACTTCAAGTCAATTTATACAAATCATAACTCTGCACAGCATGTCTCAGGCTGGAAGACTGGACCAGGACGGGCATTGGACCCAGGCAGGCATCTAAGAACTTAAAAACTGTCAATCAGCTCTCACCCTCTCAGCCCCCTTGGACTGACACCACCTGTGACACAGCTGCTGGGGTGCCATGGGTACCTTTGGCAGACCCAGCTTTCCTCTGAACAGTGCTAACTGGGCTTCAGTCAGGATCCCACCAACACTACTAACCAACTGCCTCTCTTGGCGGGTCCTGATTTGTTACAAAACACAGAAAGGGGAGAGCCTCATCTGCTTGCTTTAGCCAAACCACAGAATGGTTGTTTCTCAGAAGGTCCAGGAGGCTGTGAGGACAGAAAAGAACCCTTCATTTTCAGAGGACAAGGCAGAGGTCGCAAATGGAAGCTCCAACAGGGCCATGTTTCTATGTTCCGAAGCCTGAGAGAGGACAGACTCGGGCATCTTTGCCTCAGCCAATCCAATGAAAGACAGCTAACTGAAGACAGTAGGGTGTGGGTCCATGGGGTCTGATAGCTCAGCGAGGCCGATCATCTTCCAGTTACTCTGGGGTGCGTCACATAATTTGCCCCCCTAATCGAGCAAATATTTACATGGAAAATACTCTGAGTTGTGGGGAAAACCCATCTGGGGTTTAAAACATCCCTTTGGATAACTGACATGTGAATAAACTAGCTTTTACTCTGTAGAGACTCCTGTCCCTGGTATAAGTACTTGGTCTTTGGGATTGAGAACTTTTAACCTAATGACTTGGGAAAGGGTCAAGTATTTGCATACATCTTAAAAGTCTGGATGACATTTACTGAGCCCTTTCTACGTGGAAACTAGCTGTAAGTTCCTATTTAACCAATCGAGGGGAAAGATGTTTAGCAAGGAGAAGCAGTATGTGGAAAGAGCAGGTGGCAAGGATGGGGGGACAGTGGCAGCACTCAATGAAGAAGAGCTATGTGCATTTGTGTGTTTGTACCTACATGCCAGTGTGCATGTGTTGTACACCTACGGCCCTGACCACAGCTGGAGAGACAGGGAGGGGCCGAGGAGTGAATGGCCTTGTATGCTGAGCTAAGGAGCTTACATTTGATTCTGGAAGCACTTGAACCAACTAAACATTTTAAGCAGGAGAAGGACACGCTCGTATCTGAGCTGTGGACTGGAGGGAGGGGGCAAGACTCGAGGGCTAGTTTGGCACAACAATCCAGTGAGAGATGGTGAGGGCCTGAACTAAAGCACTGGCACAAGGATGGAAAGGAGGAGATTGAGGAGGGAGGCTGGAACCAACGGGGATTGGTGGGTAACTGGAAGCGAGAGGGAAGGAGGGGTCAGTGAGGACTCCCAAATCTCTGGCCTAGAGAACGGTTAGTCAGTGGTATCTTCAACCAACTTAGGGACCACAGAGGGAGGAGAAATCCTGTTTCTGCCATGCTGAGCTTGATGGTTCTGTGGGACACCAAGTAGAGATTTCTAATAGACTGTTGGAGATAGAGGTCTGAAGCTCAGGAGAGAGATATGGCTTGGGAATCCTCCTCATTTATTCCAAAACTATTTATTGAGTGTCTGCCATGTGCCAGGCACTGTGATAAGCAATGAGTAGAGAGTGGTGAACAAGACAGACAAGATCCTATCCTCAAGGACCTTATGTTTTATGTTGGGAAGATAGACCATGAACAAGTAAACAGGCAGACAATAGAACTGTATACTGTGATAAGTGCTATGAAGGAATAAAATAAGGTGTTATGATAAAGAATAACCAGGAGAGGCCGGCCCTGTGGCTTGGTGGTTAAGTGCGCGCGCTGCAATGCTGGTGGCCCGGGTTCGGATCCCGGGTGCGCATCGAGGCACCACTTCTCCGTCCATCCTGAGGCCGAGTCCCACATACAGCAACTAGAAGGATGTGCAGCTGTGACATACAACTATCTGCTGGGGCTTTGGGGGGAAAAATTAAATAAATAAAATCTTTAAAAAAAAAAAAAAAAAAAGAATAACCAGGAGAGAAAGGTGGCATTAGAGAAAGTCAGGGAAGGCACGGAGGGAAACCATTCCTGGTGGAGCAAACATCAAGTGCAAATGCTCTGAGGCAGGAAAGCCCTTGACATTCTAGGAAATGAGGTCAGTATGACTGAGTATGGTTGGAGGCGGGCACAGGAGGTAGGCAGGGGCTACAGCCTGCGGGGCGTTGGAGGCCACGGAAAAAGACAATGGACAGCCGATGAAGGGCTTTCAGCAGCAGCAAGATATCAAATGGGATGTGATCATTCACTGGGGAGGTGAAGTAAGGAAGGGCAATGTTCACACATTTAAGGGACAAGCGGAGGAAGAGGAGCCCAAAAGGAGCAGCTAGTGACGTAAAGGGGCAAAGAATGGTGTTGGAAGCCGAGGAGAAATTTCAAGGACACAGAAGTGGTTAATAGTGTCAAATGCTACAAGGAGAGCAGGCAGGTTCAAGATGAAAAAATATCCACAGTATTTAGCAACAAAGAGTTATTAATGACCTTAAAAGGAATAGTTTTAAGGGAATGGTGGCAAACTGCTCTAAGCTGAGGAAGAAAACTAGAGCCTGGGAATGTAGAAACCTGAAGCCACAGCCTTGGATGTAAAGGAAAGGAAATTGATGGGGAGGTAGCTAGGAGGATGCAGGATTGGCTATCTCTCAGCCAAATTTACACATGTAGAAACTCCTGCCTAGTGGCCTCAATTTTCTCTATGAACCAGGTGTTGGGGTCATTTTCACTGAGAAGGTACAGGCAGCAGGGAAGGGGCCTGAGAGACATGATGAAGATTTAAGATAGCTGGTGTGGAGAAGAGAAAGAGAACTGGCTGGGGGCATGAGGATCATGGGCTCACTGAGGGCTCAGCTGAAGTCCAAGACCATGACTTTGTGAAGGCACCATTTTCCACCACAGGTGAGACTCTACAGTGCTGCTCAGCAGGCTGAATGTAGAGGCAGAGGTGTGCAGACAGAATACTGAACTTGGGTTTTTGCCAGTCTGTTGGTTGGAAGGGTGAGGGAGCAAAGGAGATGAGAAACAGAAGAGTGGCTGCCTTGCATCTCCAACTAAACCTGTCCAAACAGATGTCTTGATTTCCAAACCCAGACCTGTTCCTCTCCCCCAACTCTCAGTGGGGAGTGTTTCTCCCCCATCTAAGTAGATGGCACCACCCTCCACCCAACCACCATCATGAAGAGTCAGCATCCTCCTGGAGTTCCCCTTTCTCTCATCTTCCCCTCCAATCCATTCTACCTCCAATCAGCTCACTTCTGCGCATGTCTCTCATCTGCACCACGTCTCTTACCTGGACCACTGCAGCTCCTACCATGCAGTTAGCACCCCAGGCACAGGGCTTTGGGTTGACAAGATTTTCAGGCACAGAAAATACTTTAGACTTAAAAAAAAATGGAATGGCTTCAAAAATAAAATCTCAAAATTGAACTAATAATTGTTATCTTAAATGAAATGCAATATTATGTCAACTAGTCAACTGCAACTTTAATATAATTAGATAAAAATTATATTTAATGTGGGATGTGGATGCTTTCCCCCTCATAACCTAATTTTTAAATATACCATTATAATGTGATCATTTTTCCATGAGTCAATATTATTCAAAATGGAATTTTAAATATCTGCATAGTATTTTATTAGATATTGTTATTATACTTATGTAACCATCATTCTTCAAATGTTGGACATTTTAAGTGGTTTTCAATTATTTCCCACTGAACATTGTGCTATGATGAATATCTTTTGTACATAAACTTTTTAAACTTTTTATTTTTAAATAATTATAGATTTATATGAAGTTGCAAAGATGTTAACACCTTATACACCTAGAGTACAATATCAAAACCAAGAAGTTGACATTGGTACAATCCACAGAGCTCATTCAGATTTCAACAGTTATACATAACATTGATTTGTGTGTGTGTGTATCTTTGTAATTTTATCACATATGTAACCTTGCATAACCACCATCTCAGTCAAGATACTGGATGCTTTTTAAATACATTCAACATGATGTGGGCCGAGGTCTCAAAAAAATCAGAGTCTAGAGCCTAGAAAGATCTTGAGACAGTCCTGCCAACAATCTATTCACTGCACAGCAGCCAGAGTGCCTTTTAAAGATCAGTCACTGTATTCAGAGCATTATAAATAAATAAAAATTTTTAAGCCAGAAGATAGCCATCTCCCAAAAATGCAAAAAAGAGGATCAGTCATGACTTAAAACACATCAATGGCTTTCCATTTCTCTCAGAATAATAAACTCCCTTGTACCTAATAAAAATAATAATCCCTACATATAAAATGCAACAAAGATAGACTATGGGGAGAAATAGATATAAACAACTGTGATTAGAGATTTTAAAAAAGAAATGGATGGCTCAATCAAGAAGATTTTTAAAATAAGCATATAAAATATTTTAATAATAAAATTTAAAAGCTCAAAGTAGTAAATAAGTATAGAATTTTACACCCAAAAAACAGAAACTGCACGTTCTTTTTGAGTACACATGGAACATTCACAAAATTGCTTGTGTACTTGGCCACATAGTGTCAAAGAGTCAAAAATTCCAAAAAAACCAGCGTCATACAGACTGTGTTATCTGACCATAATGCAATAAATTAGAAATCACACAAAACGATAACAAAAAAAAATTATATGTCTGGAAACCAAATAACATACTACTAAATAATCATTGGGTTAAAGAGGAACTCATACAGAAAATTACAAAGTAAATAAATTAAATGACTATGTCCACATGTAAAAGAATAAAGTTGGACCCCTTTCTCATTCCGTACACACAAAAATTAACTCAAAATGGATTAAAGACCTAAATGTAAGAGCTAAAACTATAAAACTCATAGAAGAAAACAAAGTGTAAATCTTCATGACCTTGAATTAGACAATGGTTTCTTAGATATGATACTAAAAGCACAAGCAACCAAAGAAAAAATTCTTTGAAATTTTTTAGCTAAATAAATATTAATAAATAATCTAAATTGGACTTCTTAAAATTAGAACTCTTACAAGTTAACAATAAAAAGACAAATAACCCAATTACAAAATGAGCAAAGTATTTGAATAGACATTTCTCCAGAGAAGATATACAGTTGGTCAATAAGCACATGAAACATGCTCAGCATCATTAGTCATTAGGAAAATGCAAATCCAAGCCACCACGAGATACCACTTCACACCCATTAGGATGGCTATAATCAAAAAGACAGACAATAACGTGTTGGTGAGGATGTAAAGAAATCATAACTGCTGGTAGGAACGTAAAACGGTACAGCTGCTTTGGAAAAGAGTGTGGTAATTCTTCAACAAGTTAAACATAGAGTTACTATATGAACCAGCACTTGCACTCTTAGGTATATCCCCAAGAGAACTGAAAACACTTGTTCACAGATATTCATAGCAGCATTACTCATAATAGACAAAACAGTGAAAAGCACCCCAAATGTCCATCAACTGATGAATGGATAAACAAATGTAGTACATCCATACAATGGAATATTATTCAGTCATAAAAAGGAGTTATAAGCTACAACCTGGATGAACCCTGAAATCATTATGCTAAGTCTAAGAAGCCAGACACATAAGGCCACATATGGTATGGTTCCATTTATGTGAAACGTCTAGAATAGCCAAATCCATAGAAACAGAAAGTAGATTAGTGGTTACTAGGAGCTGGGAGGTGGGGGTGAGGAATGGGTAGTGACTGCTAATGAATACAGGTTTCTTTCTGGGGTGATGAGAATGTTCTGGAATTAGATAGTGGTGATGGTTGCACAACTTTGTGATTATACTAATTGTACATTTTAATGTGTGAATTTTATGGTATATGAATTATATCTCAATTAAAAAACTTAAATGCCTATGAAAATATTAGATATCAGAATTTGTAGAAACCAGCAAAAGCAGTAACTATATGAAAATTTATAGTTTTAAACACATTTTTCAGAAAACAAAAAAAGATTGAAAAAGAAAAGTTAAATGTTCAACTCAAGAATTTGGGAAGAGACTAATAAACCATCCCTAAAGAAATAAAAAGCAAAGAACTAATAAAGATAAGGATAGATTCTAAAGATATGGAGACCAATAATAACCTCAAAACACAGAAATTAAAAACAAAAAGCTGATTCTTTAAAAAGATTAATAAGATGGAGGGAACTCTGGCTACATAAAATCCAAAAAAGAAACAAAATATAATGGAAAAAGGGGAAATTAAAATAATAACTTAAAATATTTTGAACAGTTATAAGTTAATAAAATATAACAGATAAAAAAGACAAATTTCTGAGGGGGAAACCTGTAAAATGGCAAATCTGTCACAAGAAGAAATAAAATCTGAAGAGAATGGTAGCCATTAAAGAAATAGCTATATAGCAAAAAAACCACAAGAAACACTATGGAGACACTTTGAGGACAAGACAAAGATGCCTACTAGCATCACTGCTGTTTAACATAATAGTCGCAGTTCCTCAACAACCCCCAAAAGTTCTAGGCCTAAATAAGCTCTTCCAAACTTTTAAGGAACAGATAATCCCAATTTTATATAAATTGTTCCAGAAGAAGGAGTACTCTCCAACTCTTCTACATGGTTAATATATCCTTGATTCTTTTAGCAGATGACAGCGAAAGAAAACAAAATCATAGGTCCATTTCCCTTATGAGCATATGAACACAGATCTAACTAATCTAACTGTATTTTAAAAATGCATCATAATCAAGTAGATTTATTCTAAGAATGCAAAAATAGTTTAACTTCCATAAAATCTACCAATGTAGATTATCAACATTAATGAACTAAAGAAAAACTACAAAATCATCTTTATAGGAGAAGAAAACATTTGATCAAGTTCAACACCTAATTATGATCTCTTAAAAGACTCTCCGAAAACTAGAAAGAGACAGGGACTTTCTTAATTTGCCAAAAATATGTACCAAAAACCTAGAGTAAACATTATGGAGAGCTTTAGATTAGGAAAAAGACAAAGATGATTATAGCACTCTTACTGTCTAATACTAGAAGTCCTATAACAATATGGATGAATCTCACAAAGGCAAAAGGAAGGCAGAGGAAAAGAAGCCAGACATAAAAGATAACACACTAGTATAACATTCCATTTAATAAAGTTAAAAAAAACAAGCGAAACTAATGTATGGTAACAGAAGTCAGGAAAGTGGTTTCCCTTTCAGTTTAAGGTAAAGATGGGAAGGGAGCTTAGGGACACCTCCTGGGGTTCTGTTTCTTTTTTTTTTATTTTATAATTTTATTTATTTATTTATTCCCCACCCCCCCCAAAAGCCCCAGTAGATAGTTGTATGTCATAGCTGCACATCCTTCTAGTTGCTGTATGTGGGATGCGGCCTCAGCATGGCCGGAGAAGCGGTGCGTTGGTGTGCGCCCGGGATCCGAACTAGGGCCTCCAGTAGCAGAGCGCGAGCACTTACCCGCTAAGCCACGGGGCCAGCCCAAGGAGGGGGTTCTGTTTCTTGATCTGGGTGCTCGTTACATGGGTGTGCTCATTTTGTAAAATGTTACCAAGCTGAACACATGATTTGTGCACTTTGAGGGAAGTTATACTTTAATAAGAGTGGACAAGATTGCTAGATACAAAATTATCTTACAAAAATCAATAATTTCTCTAAGCCATCAGTAGTAACTAATTTTATTTTTTTTATTTATTTATTTTTTTAAAGATTTTATTTATTTTATTTTTTCCCCCCAAAGCCCCAGTGGATAGTTGTATGTCGTAGCTGCACATCCTTCTAGTTGCTGTATGTGGGACTCGGCCTCAGGATGAACGGAGAAGCGGTGCCTCGATGCGCACCCGGGATCCGAACCCGGGCCACCAGCATCGCAGCGCGCGCACTTAACCACCAAGCCACAGGGCCGGCCCTAGTAGTAACTAATTTTAAATGAAAATGGAAAATAAGAGAATACTCACAATAGTAACAAAACTATAAAGTATTAGGCAGTAACCTAATAAAGAATGCATTAGTCCTTTAAAGACCCCTAAAACTCTACTAAAAGACATAAAAGACAATCTGACTAAATGGATTGATTATATCATGCCTGTGGCTGGATGAAGGCATTGTGGAGACAGTACATTGTAGAGATAGCCAGTTCTCCCCAAATTAATCTATAAATTCAGTAAAATCCCAAGCAAAATTGTGGCTGAATGTTTTGAGAAACCAGAAAAACTCATTCTACAGTTCACAAGGCAAAATCAAGGTCCTCAAATAGCTGGGCCAATTTTAAAAAGAGAAAAGAGGGGAACTCGCCATACTGGACTTAAGGTTTCCTACAAGGCCTGGTATTAGGAACCTCTATGCACTGGCACGACAGGCAAATAGATCAGTGGGGCAGAAGAAAGACCCAGCGACACAGTAGGCACAGAGATCTGCCACATGATAAAGAGGGCTCCATAAAGCAACGGGGACGAATAAACTATTTAGTTGACGATGATTGGGAAAACTAGAAAAATAAGACTGGGGCCGGCCCCGTGGCTTGGTGGTTGAGTGCGCGCGCTGTGATGCTGGTGGCCCGGGTTCGGATCCCGGGTGTGCATCGAGGCACCACTTCTCCGTTCATCCTGAGGCTGAGTCCCACATACAGCAGCTAGAAGGATGTGCAGCTACGACACACAACTATCCACTGGGGCTTTGGGGGGAAAAATAAAATAAATAAAATCTTTAAAAAAAAAAAAAAAAAAGAAAAATAAGACTGGCTGAGACCACCACCTTACACCTTAATCCAGACAGATTAAAGTAGAAAGTAAAATGATAAAATAGCTAACAGAAGAAACCTCTAGACATTATCTTTATGACCTAGGTGTGAGTATAGCCTCTATAAACAAGACTCCAAAAGCACAAACCTTATATAAGGTGAAAAAAATGAAGTAATTACATGAAAATTAAGGGTCTTAAAAAATAAATTGATTAGGCAATACCTAACAATTTACAGTCATGCGTCAACGGGGATACATTCTGAGAAATGCGTCGTTAGGCGATTTTGCCATTGTGTGAACATCATAGGGTGTACTTACACAAATCTAGGTGGTACAGCCTACCACACACCTAGGCTATATGGTGCTAACCTTATGGGACCACCGTCATGTATGCAGTCTGTCATTATGTGGAGCATGACTGTATTATGACTGTTTGAGGGATGCTGAGTTAGTCCAGAGGCTGAGAAAAGGAGAGTCAGGAGGATCCACACAGCTTGTGAGGGGATCCCCTGGGAGGACTGCATTTCTCTTTCTGCTTCATCCTCCTGGGGTAAAGGATAAACAATTAAAATATATGTTTTTTTTTTTTTTTAAAGGGTCTTCAGGCACAGATGGTTCTTTTTTTTATATAATTTTATTTATTTATTTATTTTTCCCCCAAAGCCCCAGTAGATAGTTGTATGTCATAGTTGCACACCCTTCTAGTTGCTGTACGTGGGAGGCGGCCTCAGCATGGCCGGAGAAGTGGTGTGTCAGTGCCCGCCTGGGATCCGAACCCCGGCTGCCAGCAGCGGAGCGCGCGCACTTAACCGCTAAGCCACGGGGCCGGCCCATGTGTTATTTTTTAATTAAAGATTTCTGTTCCTCAAAGGACATTACAGACCAAGTTAACACCTAATAGACAGAGAAAGATATTTCCTTCTTCAGTCTAAAACTGACAAGGGATTGATTTCTAGACTATACCAGGAACTCCAGGAAATCAACAGGATAAAAACCCCAATTTAAAAAAAATGGGTCTAGGGCCAGGCCCGTGGCTTAGCGGTTAAGTGTGAGCGCTCCGCTACCGGCCTCCTGGGGTTCGGATCCCAGGCGCGCACTGAGGCACTGCTTCTCCGGCCATGCTGAGGCCGCCTCCCACGTACAGCAACTAGAAGGGTGTGCAACTATGACATACAACTATCTACTGGGGCTTTGGGGGAAAAAAAGGGAGGAGGACTGGCAATAGATGTTAGCTCAGAGCCGGTCTTCCTAAGAGGAAGGATTAGCATGGATGTTAGCTCAGGGCTGATCTTCCTCAAAAAAAAAAAAAACAATGGGTCTGAAAATAAAAAGCTGGAGGAAATGAGTAGACAGTTTGCAGAAGAGGAAGCCAAATGACTAATAAGTATAAGAGGAAATGCCCAAACCTATGAGGACTCGGAGACATGCAAACTAAAACAATAATGAGATACCCCTTGCACACCTTCAGGATGGCAAATATTAGAATGGTAGATACCCAGTTATGGTGAGGATGTAAGAGACAGGAACAGCTTTTCTGGAAAGCAATCTGACAAAACATAGGTAGGTGTAAACCCTGGATTCAGTGATCCCTCTCCGTTAGATACCTCAGAAAAATTCTAGTACTAGTCCATGAGGGGATATACAAGGATATTCACTCTGCCATGATTTGTGGACGAGGGAGCTGGAGGCAACCAGGTGTCCATGACAGGGAATGGGTAAGTGCTGGATGCATATCATGGAAGGAGAAGCAGCACTGAGAAGCTCTGAACCATATGCACTTTCAGTACATGGTTAGATCTTTAAAAAAAAAAAAAAATGGTGTGTGAAAAAAGTGAAATGAGTGAAAAGAGACATATGTAGCACAATTATTCATATAAACTTAAAACATACACAGACAAAACAACATATTTCACAAAGATATAAACATATTCAAATGTCACTGCACTCACACTAACCCAGACTCTTCTCCCCATTGCTCTCCATTCCTTTCCCCTTATTTATTTTTCTTTATGGCACTATAACGTCTACTCCATGACAGCAGAGACCTTTCTGTCTTGATCACTGCTGTATCTCCAGCTCCTAGAACAGAGCCTGGGACACTGTAGATGCTCAATAAATATTTGTATATGAAATAGGAATAAATGGAGGACATATAGCCAACAGAAAGCAGGGCTTATGGGGAGGGGAGAGGAGGGCAAGATTGAGTAGGGACGGGGCTGGCCCAGTGGCATAGCGGTTAAGTTCGTGCGTTCCGCTTCAGTGGCCCAGGGTTCACTGGTTCGGATCCTGGGCGCAGACTTACTGCTCATCAAGCCAGGCTGAGGCAGCCTCCCACAAAGAGGAACTAAAAAGACCTACGACTAGGATATACAACTATGTACTGGGGCTTTGGGGAGAAAAAAGAAAAAAAAAGAGGAAGACTGGCAACAGATGTTAGCTCAGGGCCACTCTCTAAAAAAAAAAAAAGAATGAGTAGCGAAAAGTTAATAAATCAAAGGAGGGACCTTGCCTGGACATATAATATGGTGTGTCATAAATGGTCCACAAAAATAATTACAAGTTATTTTATCAAGTTCATTACTATGGAAACTGGGTCCTGCATATGGCTGTCACCTGCCTGTCCAGCCTCCTCTGATTTTACTCTCCCTCTGATCACTATGTTGTAGCCAAGAAGGCCTCTGCCAGTCCCTAGAACACTCTCACCATCTCAGAGCCTTTGCATAAGCTGTCCCCTTTACCTATAAGCTTTCTCTCTAGTTCTTCAGAGTCAGTTCCTTCTCATTCTTCAAGTTTCAGCTCAATGTCATTTCCTCAGAGTGGGCTCCCCTAACTCCTATCCAGCATTTTCCTTTCCCCCAAGTTGCTCTCTGTCACATGACCTGTTCATGATCTTAGCAAGCTCTACGAATATTTTGTTTACTGCGTGTTTCTACCCATTGCATGTAAGCTCCAAGACAGGGGCCTTGTCTGCTTTATGGTATCCTCAGTGCCTGGCACAGAGTGGGCACTCAAATATTTGCTGAGTGAATCAACGAGTGAAGAGATGGATCATAAGGTCTATGCAGAAAAGGTAAAGTACTAAACCAGGAAGGAAGGAGATTGGGAGAAGATCCCAGTCTCGATGAGGTCAAAGAACAGGGGTAGTGAGGATAGAGAGGGCTGGATGGGGAACCGGCTGAGCTCAAACCCCTTGAAGTTCTGATAACAGTGTTTCAGTATTAATGTGCTGGGGTGGTAGGCTCATGGGCAAAACTCTTCCTTGAAATCATCCAATATTGTTACAATATTGTTCATATAAAATAAAAATCAAGATAGGAAGTGTTTCTTTCTGTGATAGAACATTTAGTCCTCACAACTCCGTGAAGGTATTATTATGCCCATAGTAATAACTAAAATTCTAATGCTTTCTATGTGGCAGGCACTGTTCTAAGCGCCTTACGTGTATGTACTCATTTAATTCTCAAAACGATCCTTTGAGAAAGGTACTATCATCACCATTTTATTGATGAGGGACCGAGGCACAGAGCGGTTAAGGCTGGCTCACATCACGCTGGGCCATGATTCGAACCCTGATCAATTACAAAGCCTGTATCTTTCCTCTCGACCACCCGAAGTTCTAGTCAAAACGAGGCTGACAGGAAGTGGTAGCAGTTGTCCAGGTCGGCTACACGTTACCTGTGTTGGTAAACACCACGTGATGCCCCGAGGCTCAAGAATCGACTGTTGTTTGATTCAAGACTGCCAGTCAATAACCCTGGAACCCCGAGACCCACGTGACTGGGCTGTCTGCCGTCCTGCTCTCGCGGGATTTAGTTTGGGGGGACAAACCCTCTCTTTGCCTCTCGCCCGCCTCACCTACTGTGAGGTTTGCCCTCAGCCTCGCTTCCTCCACCTTACCTCCCAGCTGCGATCAGCTTCTGGAGAAAAGTGTCCACCATCGTGTCGAGGAGCTTCACCCTCGAAATGGTAGTGCCGGGAGGCAGAGGTTCCGGGGACAACCCCTCAGGCCCTCTTTCCTCACAGCCGCTGCCTGCATTAACGCCGCTCGCTTCAGCCATGTTGAAGTGGAACCGCCAAATCTAACTGGCCCGGCCGCCCCGCCCACCGAGGCCCACGATTGGCCAGTCCCAGCACTGGGCGCCTCCGATTGGAAGCAGCGGAATGTCTATCACCGAGCCGCCGACGGGGGAAGGGAAACTGCTGGAGGCAGAGGGTTATGCCAAGAGAAAACAAGCGCTGTAGTACACCTGAGTACTTTCTCGGCAAGCGGGCAAAATAAGCGCAAGCCAAAGCTCACCGGCTCAATACAAACTTTTAATTACACTCGAAAGACTTCGTACAGGCCAACAGTGAATGTTCGCTGTTAATATTCATGAGTCCACTTTATCAAATGTTAACTGTATGTGCATTTTCATCCCCCTGTCCCTCAATACTCCCATCAGGTTTCCTGTCTTGCCCAATCTCCGGAAAGTTTCTTCCAGTTTTGCCTACGGACCAATACATCAAAATTTCCAGCTGATCCGGTCCATGGTCCTGGGAAAACGGAAGCCCACTGTCCCTTCCCCACCAAGGTATATTTTAATCACACCCAATCCCAGTCTCTAAACTATGTGATGGGAAAGTAGGGTCCAGGGGTCCCTTTCATTAGACGCACATCATCCTTTAAAACTGTGTGTGCGTGTGTGTGACAGAGAGGAGAGAGAGAGAATGGGTGAAAGGCTTGTAAAATACTGTACAAGAAAATAAAACAGAATGAAAGGAGCCTGGGAGGGAGAAACATCCTAAGACATGAGAGGTAGGAGACTACCTCCTGTCCATGATATTTTACCACTTTGCCATAGAGGGGAAGGATTGAAAACAAGTCTCTAGGGAGAGGACGGTGTGGAGCTGAGAAAACCAATGGCCAAAGGTCTCACCAGGATGAGCTTAAAGAGAGAGGTGGGGCCCCTGGCTTCCATTATGTTGGTGGTTCTTAGAGTAAAGGGGTGACTGAGGGACAGGAAGATTCAGAATGATCTGTGGGCCCAACCCTTTTGATGGCCATTTATGGACAGAAATTGGAGGACTCCTGACAAAGTGCAAGAAAGGACAAACAAAAAGAAAAATAGGTGAAAGGGAAAATAACCCTCCAAGATAAGAGACCAAGATGGGCAGTGGTGGTAGTGAAATGTGGTTTTCAGATTCTGATCTGGCCAAGGTGATAGAATGTGGGGCAGCCATAAGAAATATCAAGGCTTCAGGTAGCTAGCACCTTTCAAATTGGCACCATGGCCTTTCCCAGGGAGTGGGACCAATAGGAAGGTCTGAAGGATCCTCTGGGCCAAATGTCTCAAGTAGAAGTGCAGGGTTTGATATGCCTCCTCATTCCGTTTGCTGCACCTCTCTCCACCTGCAACACAGGCTTGGTGGAGGGGATGGGGGATGAGGCAGGGAAGGAGGGCTCATCATCTAGCTCCTGAGAGCTTCAATAGATAATCTTGGCAGTATCAGGCTGGTAAATGCAGTGGTCCTGGTATTGGGTGACTTTCTGACCTGCTCTTTACTCTCTTCCAAGCATCCCTCCAGAAGGTACCATGACCAGGATGACTCTTCACATCAGGGAGAAGAGAAACACAAACAGTTCCACACCTCAGAGATTCCCATTGTGAAACAACATCTGTTTCCGTAAGTCCAAGTGATTGTGGTATATATGTGTATGTCATGACTGGCTGGGGCTGAGAACCTCCACTGCCCTCTCCTAGGCTTGGCTCTGCTGGTCTGGGGAGATGCGCTGGAGCACACATACCCACTTGTCACTTCCAAATCAACTACTCGCTCAACCTGACTTTTCACGGTCGTGCTCCAAGTCCAATGTGCCCCAGTCAGCCTGATCTACTTAGAACTGTGCCCACCACTGGAGTCATCTGGGCCAGGGAAAGCCAACAGCTTATATGTCCTGGGCCTGCTGGGCCTGAAGGGACATGGAAGGGATAGGGAACTGGGATTGAGGGGAAAACTACATTACATTTTTCCATCTATGTGAGGAAGGGGTGGGCTCTGACTGCAGGATTGGTGCTTTAGCAGGACTAAGACAGTAGCCTGGTTCACAGATGTTAAAAAAAATACACACACAAAATAAAGTATCAACATTTCTCCCCAACCTAATAACTCTCCAAAGAGAGGACGAGTGCTCTGGAGAACCAGAGGTTTTTGCTACTCCTACTCCCTGTGCAAAAATGCCTGGCACCTTGCCCCCAGTGGCAGGGAAAAGCAGGGTAGTCTGGTGGGCAGCTCAGTCCCAAAATAAAAATAAGCAAGCCTAAGAGATGAACCAGGAAACGGGTGATGGCAGCTGCTAGGAATCTGGGCTGAAAGCCCAAGAGGAAGAAGCAGTGGTAGTAAGCAAGCTCTCCGTACAGCTCTTCTCAGGATCTCAGGGACACAGATGAAGGGGAAGCCAGAAGAAGGGTTAGCAGGGGAGGGGTGGAGTAGGATTGGTAGGGAGAGTAGGTTTCCTTAGGGCAGGACTGAGTACAGGGACTGAGTGAGGGAGCCCAGTTTGGCAAGAAAATTAAAAATAATGGGGGCAAGGGATCCAGGCGTGGAGCCTTTTCAGCAAGAGCAGTTCAAAGTCTCTGTCCCTGTCCCCAGACAGGCCACCTGGCCCAGGGCAGGGCTAGGTATGTGGTGGGGGCACTTGGAGAAGGTACTATCCTTCCCACTATGCCCCTGACCCAGAGTAGTGTGGGAAACAGCAGGCTTCTCTTCCCGCCACTGGTTACCAGTGTCTCGAATCCACCAGCTCAGGTCGGAGGCTGAGTTTCTTGAGGCTCTCGTAGCCCACCACAATGACAATGGTGGAGGGTGTGGATGAGATGATTCTGGCCGAGAGGCCCTTCATGAGGCCCCAAGGCCCTTCTTCTGCCATCAGCTGTCTGAAGGTCAGGATGATGGAGTTCTTGCCCTCAACCTGGAAAAGTCAACACAGTGGAGGGCCACGGTCTGCAGTCAAAGCACCTCTGCTTCATCTCCCTCTGCCTTAGGCTAAAGTGGGAAGATCTAGACTTGGGAGTCAGAGGGCTGGATTCTGCTTCTGAGAGACAGTACAACACAGTGAGTTAGTATAGGCTCTGGTGCCAGACTGGCTGGGTTTCAGTTCTGCTCCCCAGTTTACTAACAGCATAACTTCAGATAATTTACTTAACTCTTTGCACCTCAGTTTCCTCAAATATAAAACAATAATAATACCACCTACCCCACATGGTTTTTCTGAGCGGTAAACAAAAGAATACTTGTAAATGCTGAGAACAGTGCCTGGCAGACAGTAGGTGTTCAATGAATGTTAGCTGTTATGAATATCATTAGATAAACTACATTGCTATGAGTCTTTGGACTGGGTGCTTCTCTCTGGTCTCAGGCAGGCTGGATTAAATCACCTCTAAGGTCCTCTGCAGCTTTGCCAGTCTGTGATTTTGATTCTGATCATCTCAATCCCTCTGAGCCCCCAGGGCTAGAGTCCTCCACTCTGACCCTGTCATCTTCCAAGCACCCCATGACCTGTCTTCCCTGTCACACTGGAAGCCTGGCTAAGGCAGGAATCTCTTCTCTCTTCTTTTTCAACAGGCCTACCCCCACCTCAACCCCCTCATACCCTGCCACCAAGCTACACCTTTAGAGACTGCCCCACTCAGACCCTCAGCCAATGCAAGACAAAGGCACTCCTTGTTCTACCTCCCCCTACACTGTATGGCCTTCACAAGATAATCCCTTCTATGGCTAAGAACATCCTACCATTCCTCCCTGAGCACCCTGCTCCACACTCCCTTCCTCTCCAGTACACTCATCTGACCACCTCTGCTCCCCTAACCCTCCCGCTTATCCACAGCCATGTCAAGGGCTATTTCAGCTATGCCTCTGGCCCTCATATGCACTTTGTCTCCTCCAGCCTGGGAGCAACTCAAGGGAGAGACTTGTCCTTTCCCTTGGATCTCCTTGTGGAACACCCAGGACAAAGTTCAGGAGAGAATGAGGATGGAACCTATGCACTTCATTATTTGCAAACCAATCAGATGCCAATTTATTCATTTTCAAATGTGTGTGGTGGGGGGGGGGGCACTCTTTCCTAGCGACAAATATACCTAGATTTACCAGCCACCTCCATCCCAACATCCTGCTATCAGGGAAGCTGACTTCACCCCCAACCTGTTAAAGTTATTTTCCTTCCCGCCTCTCCTCGCCATAACCCAATGACTCCACCCTCTTGGACAGCTTTCCTCTTAAGCTACCCAAATCAGACATTAAAATCCCCCATTCTCTCCACCTAAAGCTTTATACAGCCAAAACCTACCATTTGTATATAATACATCATCATTCAGCGCAAACCCACCATTTGTATATAATACATCATCATTCAGACACTGTTTCCTTGGACTTGGTGCTGTGAAATTGTCTTTGAGCTGACTGAAGACAAGGACTATAATTCCTAGACAGTGCCACCCAGGGCTTTGTCAGTGTTTTTGCTGAGTCCACACAGTACAATCTGTGAAACCTATTCAAGAACAGTCACTCTCACTGTCTGTAAAGAGATCAGAGCCTAGTGCAGAAACCAGACAGACTTAGAAAATTAACTGAAATCAGTATTTCTAATTACCACAAACCTGCAAGGTAAGGAGAAGGTGGTTGATAGGCTATGCTAATAGAATGAAAGGCTAGAAGAAACCAGTAAGAATTCCTAGATGCATGGGCAAGTAAAGGAGTAGAGGCACACAAAGTAGCAGATAGGATGAGAGAAACATTCTAGGTACTTTAAAGTGCTCAGCTGGTTTCTGTAGATGGTAAGTCGTAACCACAAGGAAGGGTCTGGATGACCAGGAGAAGGCTGGCTGGACTAGAGGGCCATGACACTAGAGATCAGGGGAACGCTGGAGGACCTGAAGATCACGCTTCTAATGGCTTCTCTGGGAGGAGAGTGGGGAGGAGGCTGGTCTTACCTGTACTCGGGTTCGGATGACATCCATGGGATTGGTGAGGATGGAAGCAGTGGCTGCAGCCAGGGGCCCCGAAATGGCTTGAAAGACAATGTGAGGGCACTCCTTAGGACAGAGGTATGAGAGCTGCTCTGGAATCAAGGGAAAGACAATGCCTCAAGACGTGAGGTACCACCCCATCCGCCCTCATGCTGCTTCCACCAGTTGGCCCAACGATGACAAACCCTCCATCCTTAGCCACTTCACCGTGTAACTCCCATCTTTTCTTTTTTTTGCTTCCATCTGAACTAACAAAAAATTATAAATCTCAGGCTCCTTCCAGAAGTCATCACCCATTTTGAACAGGACAAGATTCCTCTAGAGAAGGGGATTATCTTTTTTGCTTGCTGACTCCTTTCATCTGATGGACAGAAATCCTACCTGATATAAAAACCTTATGCTAGTGCTCTACTCCTCCCAATTCATAGGCTAGAAAAACACACACTACATATTTTCTTATATATGCACTGAATAACTGGTAACACTGATTGTCTCTAAGGAAGGGCCTGGGTGACTACAGTGGGTGAGGAGACTTTTCACTGCATACCCTTTCCCACCTTCTGAATTTTGAACCATATGAATGTTTTTTAAAAAAAAACACAATTACAATTAAAAGAGAAAGTCATATCCTATAGTGAGAACTTTTCTCCAGCCTATATCAAGAACGAAAAAAATCACTTTTCAAAATGCTCGTAAGAAGATGGAACAGTACCCAGATCCACCCATTCCCAGTATCGCTGGGAAGTTCACATGCAATTGAATTTTTGCTTTACTCTCCCTGGAGATGAAAGACAAGAATTCATTCATTTATTCAACAAAGATTTATTGAGTGACTAGCATGAGCCAGTCACCCTGGGTTCTAAGGATATAACAGTGAATAAAGCAGCCTCAAATCCCTGCCCCTATCAAATTTACATTCTAGTGGGGGAAAAGAGACAGTAAACAAATTGAAAACAAAATATATAGCTATGTCAGAAGGTGATGTGTGCTACCTATAGATAAAAATAAAGCAGGAAAGGGAGACAGGGAATGCCAAGGGTAAGGGGTGAAAAGGTTGCCATTTTAAATAAGGTAGTCATGGAAGCCCTCTCCATGAAGGTGAAGTTTGAGCAAAGACCCAAAGGAGAGTGCAAGCCATAGGGATCTGTGGAAAGAACTTTCCAAGCAGAGGTAACATCCTATACAAAGGTCCTGAGGCAGGAGCATGCCTGAAGTCTTCCAAGGGGCAGCAAGGCCAGTATGCCTGAAGCAGAATGACTGAGGGAAAGAACAGTAGATGAGGTCCAAGAGTAAGTCATTTAGGGCCTTGAAGCCATTGCAAGGAGTTTGGCTTTTATTCTGAGTGAGACTGGATGTAAAACAGATTCATCATCTCAAAGATCCCCTCTCAGTTTTCTCTCTACACTTCAGTTGCCATAATACCTTTAAGAATTTTTTTCTCATGCTCCTAGTTTTGGTAATTTGTGGCCAGGCAACTAAAGATTAGGGAACAAGTAGGAAGGTAGGGGGTTGGCAGGGCAGAAGTGAGAGTTTCTAAGCCCCACCGGCATGGCAGAATTCCTTAAGCCCTACCAGAACCACCTCTCCTCCGATTTCTAATCCCTTTCTTCCCCAGGGTCAGCATGCAAACGGAAACAATGTGAACTGGCAGCTCTGCCTCACGAGTGTCCTGTTTCTCCTAAGAAACAAGCATTTTGCAACCATTGGAAGGTAGCAACTGGACTGGCACTGCCAGCCTCCTTGGGCCTGTCTGCACTGGCCCCCAGGGCTGCAAGCTGCAGCAGGATCCAGATTCCAATTCTTTTTTTTTTTTTTTTTTTAAAGATTTTATTTATTTATTTTTTCCCCCCAAAGCCCCAGTAGATAGTTGTATGTCATAGCTGCACATCCTTCAAGTTGCTGTATGTGGGACCCGGCCTCAGGATGGACGGAGAAGTGGTGCCTTGGTGCGCGCCCGGGATCCGAACCCGGGCCACCAGCATCGGAGCGCGCGCCCTTAACCACCAAGCCACGGGGCCGGCCCCAGATTCCAATTCTAATCATGCACACATGCCATTTTCCTGGGGCTTAGGGAGAGGATGAAAAAACAAAGGCAAGAGGTTGGGGGAAGAGCCCCATGTCTTTCCTTCTCCATCATTCATTCAACAAATGTCTACTGGGCACCCATTATCTGTACGGCAGAAGATAAACTCAGGATGACTTGGTTTAAGTCCGTTCTGGCTAAATGACTTTGGACAAGAAACATAAATGAATATTTACTTAATGGTTACTAGATGCCAGGCACCGTGATAAGCACTAGACATAAAACAGAGAAATGGACAGAGAAATGCCTTCATGGAACTTACAGTCTAATTAAGGAGCTGGGAGTTGGGGATAAAATAATTGTAAATTATGACAAGTGTTATGAAGGAAACAGGTGCTGAAAAAGAAAACAGAAAGAGCCCTCTTTTCAATGGGGTAAAGAAGTCCTCTTTGCTAAGGTGGCATGTAAGCCGAGGCCTGAGGCATGAGAAGGAGCCAGCCACACAAAGAACAGGGGAAAGGTTTTCCAGGCAGAAAGAACATTATCTGCAAAGGCCCTGAGGTAAGAACAGACTTGGTGTGTTTCAGGAACTGAGAGAAGGGCATTGGGGATGGACCAGAGTGAGTAAGGGGAAAGTAGTATGAGATGGGGCTGGAAAAGCAGGCAGGGGCCAGACCATATAGACCTGTATTGACCATGGGAAGCATTGGATTTTATTCTAAATGCCCATCAGGCAGCATTGGTAGATTTTAAGCAAAAGGGAGTGACAAGAACAAATCTACCCATTCAACAAATATTTACTGAGCACTTAACAATTCGCCAGACCCTGAGACACAGAGTGTCACAGAGCCTGGCACATACGGGATATTCAATAAATGTTAGTTTAGTTTCCTCCCCCTTCCAAGAACCTTTCCAGTCAATTATATCTCAATAAAGGTAGGAAAAAAAATGCATTAAGAAAAGAACCTTTCCACATAGTAGAAGAGATAAGGCACACAGAAATAATATCAAGGCAAATGTTATAACTGCCTTAAGAAAGATTCAAGCAATGTCATGGGGGTTGAAAGGAGGGAAAGATCACTTCTGGGTTTAGGGCTACATGGAGAGGATGGGAGGGGAGGCAATAAGAAGCACTTAAAGTAAGTCATGATTTCACAGGGTAAGTGGACCTGGAAGGCATCTAGGCAGAGGGATGATATGAACAAAGCAGAGGGGGAGAGAGGGTGCATGGCTGAGGAACTGAGCATTAGCGGGCCTCGCTGCAGCACAGACTATACACAGGGAGGTTTCACTGCAAAGGGAGGTGGAAGTCAGGCTGAAGTTTGGATTTTACTCAGCAAGCAGTGGGAGCCACTGAACATCACAACCAGGGTTTAAAAAGTTAATCTGTTAGGGAGGTGGGTGATGGATTGGAAGGAAGAGACCTAGAAAAACAGCTAGATGGGGCCGGCCCCGTGGCTTAGCGGTTAAGTGCACGCGCTCCGCTATTGGTGGCCCGGGTTCGGATCCCGGGCATGCACCGACGCACCGCTCGTCCGGCCATGCTGAGGCTGCGTCCCACATACAGCAACTAGAAGGATGTGCAGCTATGACATACAACTATCTACTGGGGCTTTGGGAAGAAAAAGGGGGTAAAAAAAAAGAAAACAGCTAGAAGGCCAATGTAGCAGTCCAGGAGGGTGGTAACAGGGGCATGGTTTCCAGGAAAGGCAGTAGGAATGGACAGAAAGTTGGGGAAGACATTCTGGGGTCACCAGGACAAATGATGTGGGGACAAAGAAGAGGGAGTGGCCAAGCACAATCCCCAAGGCTTTAGTCTCAGTGCTTTGGACAATAACATGGCCACTGAGAGATGAAAGTAAGTCAGAAGGGAAAGCCAGCCTGGGATGAAAAATAGTTAATTGAATAAAATTTCAGATGTAAATGAATGCATTCGAGTTGAGAGGTCCAACAGTCAGAATGTCTGCCCAGAGCTGTGGACAGGTTAGTCTAGGAATGGAAATACAGATTTTTGGACATATTAGAAAAGTACAACTCAATTGTAAATGAAATTAAATGAGGAGAGAAGGGCAAAGACAGACTCCAGAGAAAATGCTCACATTTCCTAGGAGTCTTTTTAACATGAAGATTGCCAGGATCCATTCCCAAAGAATCTGATAGAAAGCGTCAGGCTGGAATCCAGGTATGTGAATTTTACCAAATACTCTAGATGAAAGACCGTGTTAAACAGAAGAAGAAAGAAACAGGGCTAGCCAAAAAAAAAAAGGAAGGTACAATCAGAAAAATAGGAGAACCGGAAAAGTACAGGGTCATAGAGACAAAATGATTACAGGTCAGGAAGTCATTACAAAATTTAGTTAGAAAAGTTCCAGATGGGAGGGGACAGAATGCCCACTGCCAAGAGTTAGAAGCCAGCAGCAGGGATCAGGGAGGTTCCAGGCACAGACTGCCCTAACTGGAGTTGGGTGGTTACCCAAAGCTGTGGATGTCACAGGGTAGCAGGCACACTCAGGTCCTGCTCTTGGCAATGCGCTCTGCCCTTTCAGGAGGAAATCTGGCAATATGTTTATTGAGGCCCTCAAAATGTTATCTTTTGACCCAGTAGTCCCATTTCTGGGAAATACTTAAAAAGAAATAAAATGTCTTATGAACAAAAATACATTATAGGAGTGGAGAGGTTCAAGGTTCCATTGGGCTGGCCCGGTGACGCAAGCGGTTAAGTGCGCGCGCTCCACTGTAGCAGCCCGGGGTTCGCTGGTTTGGATTCCAGGCACGCACCGATGCGCCACTTGGCAAGCCATGCTGTGGCAGCATCCCCTATAAAGTGGAGGAAGATGGGCATGGATGTTAGCCCAGGGCCAGTCTTCCTCAGCAAAAGAAGGAGGATTGACAGATGTTAGCTCAGGGCCGATCTTCCTCACACACACACAAAACAACATAAAGTGGAGGAAGATGGGCATGGATGTTAGCCCACGGCCAGTCTTCCTCAGCAAAAAACAGGAGGATTGGCAGATGTTAGCTCAGGGACGATCTTCCTCACAAAAAAAAAAAAAGGTGGGGGCGGGCCCAGTGGCACAAGCGGTTAAGTGCGCACGCTCCGCTGCAGTGGCCCAGGGTTCACAGGTTCGGATCCTGGGCACGCACTGACGCGCCACTTGGCAAGCCATGCTGTGGTGGCGTCCCATATAAAGTGGAGAAAGATGGGCACGGATGTTAGCCCAGGGCCAGTCTTCCTCAGCAAAAAGAGGAGGATTGGCAGATGTTAGCTCAGGGCCAATCTTCCTCACACACACACACACACAAAAAGGTTCTATCACATCTTGGCATCCAACTCAAAAGCTCACTGTTATCCATCAATTTCATCTTCAAATCTCAAACATCCCAGGAATTTTGTCCTTCCCCACCGTCCAATTCTCTGCCAGTAATCCACTAACCCTAGTTGATCCCAATGCACCCAGAACATACTCTATGTTCTACGTCATCTACTTGACGTGTCTGATTCCTCCCATTATAATACAGTCATGTGCCGCATAACGACGTTTCAGTCAATGATGGACCGCATATAATGGGATGGTGGTCCCATAAGATTAGTATCACATAGCCTAGGTGTGTAGTAGGCTACACCACCCAGGTTTGTGGAAGTATACTCTATGATGTTCACACAATGATGAAATTGCCTGACGACGCATTTTTCAAAACGTATTCCCATTGTTAAGCGACGCATGACTGTATAAGCTCCCTGAAGACAAGAACCATGTCTCATCATCTTGGAACCTCTTGGATTCAAATATTTTCTGAATAAATTGCCCATTCTCCCATTAAGTCTCCCACTCCAACATGCACAGAGCAATAGTATCTCAGCCCCATTAGTAAACCCCTCCTCCCCTCCCACTGTCCTGGCCCCTGCTTACCTGCATAGAAGTGATAGAAGGGCCACCAGACAGCACTGTTTGGGATGTAGGTAAGCAGTGAAGCCACGTAGCCTCGGTAGAAGCCTCGAAGCCCATCAGCCCGCAGGATCTGCCTGATGATGTCCTTGGTTTGGCCAAAGGCAACTACCCCTTGTCCCCCTGAGTTCCCTCGCACTTGGAAGCGGCCCATTTTCTCACCCTTGCGCTGCATCATCAGGTGCTGGGAGACCACATCAATGGGCACCGTGATGCTCTGGGCCACGAGAGAGGCTGAGCCACCGGCCACCAGAGATTTGACTGTGTTGCTCTGGCTGTAGTCTGCTACAAATTTCCGGGTGAGCTCGTACGTGGTGACATAGCACTGGCCAGAGATGAGGGTGAAGGTGTTGACCAGGAAGCCCCGGTAGAGGCCAGTCACCCCATCTGCTCGCAGGATCTTGATGAAGGCGTCAAAGGTCCCATGGTAGAGGCTCTTGCCTTTCTGAACCTGCAACCGGGTGCGGATGAGGGTGAATGGGTAGACGCTGACACGGATCATCATTGTCATTGCCACACCAAACACGTAGAACTTCTTCTTGTCCAGGTGTTCCCACTCGATGATCTGGATGTTGCGCTTGTCCTCCATTGTGCCTGAAGACCTGAGGATTTGAGCAGAGTGGAGGGATGTGAGGGAGGAGGTCAGAACTTCTCACTTCCCCTTCTGGCTAGGCTCTGAAACCCCATTCTCAGCCTTCATCTCCTGGGGTACTCACCTCCCCAAAGCTTAGACTTTACCCAGTCTGGCTCTGCCAACCACCACCTGAGTCTCCTTCACAGATAAGGATACTGCCCCCTCTCTCTCCTTTATCAGTCCTTCCCAATTCCAGAAATTGTTCCCCACCTCAGCAACTCCCCTGGCTCCACTCCCACCTCAGTTCCCTACCCCCAGCCTATCGGGTCTCAATCCTGGTCTCTCTGCTTCTGCCTGGGCTCTGGTGTCATAGCCCATTCTCCTTTTCCTTCTCTGGCTCACCCAGGCAGAGCTCAGGATGCTATGGACAAACCGATCACCTGACAGGACACAAGGCCTTTAAGTGGGCTAATGGGATGTCACTAAGTGACATTTACGAGGTTCCTAAAGGCTGAAGAGAAGTGCTCCATTTCTGATGCTCCTGGGCCCACTGAGGAGTCACCACCTTTGGCCTTTCATCCTCAGCAGGGAACCTCTTTTATCACCATTTACCAGCTGACTCACCTTATTTTATTTCTGGTTTCCTGTGCTGGGCCCTCTGAGCTCCCCTGACCCATGCTCACTACAGTTATATTTTCTCCAGTCTGCATTAGAAGCAAGTGTGGGGAAGAAGCTAAGTGGGGCTTTCACACCACAGGGCCCCCCCTCCCTCCCCGCCCTCTTATGAAAGGAGTTAGAAAGTTAGGAATAAGCCAAAGGTCAGAGTCCTCTTTGGTTATTAGATAACTCACTCTAGAGAAAGAAAAGATCCACCTGAGAGGTAAGTAGTTTCCCTGAAGAGTCTTCAGAACTTCAGAGGAGAGAATATGTTTGGCCCTTTTCATCCCTAAGCATATAAATCATAACCGCAGTCCTATATAATGAAGGGAAATTCAAGTGACAGAAAAGATAGAGACTCTGCCTTCGAGAAACTCACTGTCTGTTCAAGGAGACACGGTATCCCTCTGGGGATTGTATCTCCCTGGGGAAGGGATGTAAGATACAGAAATAAAGAAACCAGGGAAATTAATGTACACGTGGCCCTCATGTTAAGTGTATCCATCACCTAAAATTTCAAACAAAACTAATAATCTTACTAATGGAATAACTGTATAAAATCAGGAGCTTCCAACTTAAGAACTGTCAAACAGGAGGACATCATATGTTGGACATATTCTTATTGGACATATTCTTAGTGACAATCTAAGTGCTCCTGTGTAGGGTACTGGACATTTTCAGCCAGTAGGGGAAAGTGGGAAGTTAAATTCCAGGAAACGAGAAGTCAGGGGCTCCCCAGCCTGTGAGAGAAATCCCTAAGGGCTGGGAAGGGATGTGGCCACATCAACGGGACAACTCTAGAGAGCTGAAATGTTCTATACAAGCAGTCCCAGTGCCAGTGCCTTGGCAAACCTCACGTCGAGTATCTAATCAGAGTTCATCTTCAACCACTGTCCCCACCCAAAGGTCCCAACTAGCATAAGTAGCTTCTTGGTTTACCAGGGAAGTCAGCGGGGAAGCAAAGTTAGCTTTCCGGAATTCCCTGAGCTGGACTGTATCACTTTCATTAAAGTATGGGCCACCAGCAGTGCAAACTGGGAGTACATGCGAGGTGAGGGAAAACCTCAGCTTCAAGGTGAGGCATGGGTGAGGTACATGTGACCAAGACAGGCTTCCTGGAGGAGGACAAAGCAGCATGAATGAAGGAGGAATACATGTAGAGAGTGAAAGAGAGAGAACAATGGCTTGAAACAACTGGGTTGGCCAGAATGGAGAAGCTAGGCTGTGGGAAATGAGCTAGAGGTGGGGTTCTAGGAGGAGAACCCCTGAACATTAATATTGCCACTTGCTGTGGGCAAAAGTAACCCTTCCTCCCCAGCCTCAGCCTAGGACACCCACCAAGTCCAGCAGGGCAATCTTCTCCTTGGAGGCTCTTCAAGAGAAGGTGGTCACTGTCTCCCCTGCCCCAGGATGTTTGTCATCCAGGGTCCCAAGGTCATTTGTCCATTACAACTGAGAGATGAGGAGAGATAGAGAGACACTAGGTTTTACAGAATAGCTATTACCTCATGTAATCCTCACAACTTAACCTGTGTACAGTTAGACACTTCTGCTAAATGAGGAAATGGAGGGTCAGACAGGTTAAAAGGACAGGCCCAAGGTCATGCAGCTGGTCACTGGTGGAGGCAGGATATGAGCCAGGATTTCTCCTCTACTCCACCATGCCTTCTACCTCATGGGAGTTGAGGAGTTCCAACACAAATCTCTCTGTTCAGTCTGAAGCCAATTCATTCCCATCTGTGGGAGGCAGAATTCCCTCATGACTGCCAGTCACCCAAGGGTTAAGCATAAGCTCCTGGCCCTGAAGATGCCCAGAGACCTTTCTCAGGTCTCTGTTTCAGAAAAACCAAGAGCTGCCTCTGCTTTTCCAGTGTGCTTGTGGAGTGACCGAGTTGTGTGGCTGGGCGGGCATGCTGTTGTCACAGGACAAATAAATATAGCAGGGCTCAAGCAGGAGGGCCTCCTGCCGAGCTCATGCAAACTGCATGCCAAGCAGGGCAGAGGGGCAGAGCAACCAAGGATTCTGTTCCAGGACCTGGTTTTGTGGGCACCATCTCAACTTGTCAAGCTGAATGACAAAATACCAATATCTCCTGATGAGAAATCCTAAGGCAGGACCCAGTGCCCCATTTCCCCACTTTCCTCCATCTCTCACATGTGCCAGTCTATTTTAAATTCCCAGAAGGAAGGGCAGCCTCTGCAAGGCCGAAGCAGGTAACTCCTACCATTGCCATGGTGACAGGAGAAGCCACGAAGGGTCATGCCTCAGGGGGACAAGCCTCCACAGTTGAAGGGAGAGGGGGCATTGCACCCATTCCCTCTACCCCTTTAAAAGGTTGGGCTGCTCCTAAAGGTGGGATCTCAACCTCGTCTTTGTTATATAACCTCCAGACTTCCTGCTGAAATATCAAAACCAGTTCCCCTTGTTTTACTCTCTGGAAAATCCTCCTTGCAGTTACCACCTGTTTGCAGACTTCCTTCAGCCTTCCCTTCTCCTAACTCAATCAGCCCAACTTCTTTATGGCTCTTTCCCAGACCCTTATTTGTGTGCATGGCTCCAATTCTGAATTTTCCCCCATCTTTTAACACTGCTCAGGTACAAAGGTTGAAGTGCTTCCCCTGGGGACCCAACAGATGACCCAGGATGTCCTGAAGTCATCAAATGAGAGGTCAGAGGCAAAGCCCCCACTACTGAGCCTATCAGTGAAAAGGGACAAACTTGAGGGATGGGTACATCTCCCCTTCACTTCCACTCTCTCTGTACCAGAAAAATCACACCAGACTATTCACTAGGTTCTGGGATAAGATTCTGGTTCAGGACAAGGCAGTGTCACCTGGAAGGCAAAGTCATACCGTAGAAAGAATACTAGTAGTCAGGAGAATCAAATTTGAATTCCACTTCCATTACTTACTTAGTAGGATTGGAACCAAGTCACTTCACTGAAATTCAGTTTCCTCATCTGTGAGATGGGGCTAATAAAGCCTGCCATGGCTATATAACAGTGTGGTGCAACTCATATGAGCTAAGATGTGTGAAAACATTTTGTTAACAGCAAAGCATTACTACCATTGCAGAAAGCTCTGTTGGACAGTGCTGCTCTAAATCTTTGCTACTCAGACTGGTGCACAGACCAGCAGCTTGGGCATCACTTGGGAGCTTGTTAGAAATACAGGATTTCAGAATGCACCCTAGATCTGCTGAATAAGAGCCATCATTTTAACAAGATCTCTGAGCAATTAATACGTGCATCGGAGTTTGGAAAGCATTGCTTTAAATATTAAGGATTGTCAGTATCATAACAACAACAATGACTCCAGGAGTCCAGGACCACTAAGACTAGATTAGGAGCCCTCTGACTCCATCCTGACTTGTCACCAGAACTGGGCCCAATGATGACGGCTAGACTCATTCAGATCTTTTCAGTCAACCACTCTCACCAAATCAGATCACCTTCTGCAACTCCTGACAAGACACCATGGGGTGTGGTCCCCACCTCTCAGCTGGACACAAGATCTTTTCTTCCTCCTTCTGTTCCTCTGTTCTCCCTACTGCATGTGCATCAAGGCTCTGCATCCTGGGAGCAATCTACCACATGAATGGGAATATATTTACATGCTTGCCTACCTGTCCTAATGAATATGCATTTCCTTAGGGGAGGTCCCTGGCTATGCCTCCGACCCCTCCTTCGAGATAATCTCCTCCCTCAGACATGATGAGATTCCCACCCAGCCTTCTTTTGGTCTTCCATAGGTACCCACGTGATCCCTCATCACAGACACCCCCATGACAATCCTCTCCATCTACTCCACAGGACACCCCCTTTATGCAGCTTCTGTCTTGGCCCCTGCACAGCCGCCTCTGGGTCCTCGGACATGCCCCTTGCCATGCCTCTCGTCATGCTTCTTTCGCTGTTTGCGAACCTCATGCTCCACCGACAGGAAGAGGTGCCTTGAGGGAGTCGTCCTTCATCCCCAAAACTGCGTGGCGGGCTCCCATGGAACTGCAGCCGGGCACTGCAGACACTCACTGCCTCCTTGACAGCTCCAGGTCCTCGGAGACCTTAGTCCTCAGGCACCCCAAGCCGGTGGTTTCTTACCTTCTCAGATCAGGGCGGTTCCGCCGCGTCTGAGGCGAAGTCCAAGCCCGGACCTCTAAGCCGCAGCTCCCACTCTAACCTCTGTTCCCCGCGACTTCTGGCCTCGGGTCGCATCTTCCTCCATCTCGCCGGGGACCCCGGTGCTGCCGGAACCGGAAATTGGGACGCTGTCACTCCCGCCCCCTACATGGGGCGGGGATGATCCGTGGGCAACTCCACCAATGGCGTTCTTTAAGCCTCTCCCCACCACCCCTGGTGCAGGGATAGAAGGTCCTTGTCGGCCATCTTGAATTTGGGCAGAAGCCACGCCTTTATTAGCTTCGCCATGCCCTCAATTCTACGGCGCGCGGGCGTGTCCTTTCTAATTCGCGGAAATCGAGTTTCAGGCAGGTTCTTGAAGATCCAAATCTAAATGGGTCACCTTGTGTTTCAGATCTATTAGAATCTTTAAATGCAAATCTAATCTGTAATTTTTGCATAACTTTTCTCATTTATAGAGCCAAAACAGTAGAGGCCAATCTGCCTCAGGAAGGACTAAGGTTAGACAACTAATTTTGCGGTTTGGCAACTCAAAAAATTGCAGGAATAGGGGACATCCTGGAGGTGGAATAAATGACATTAAGGGTCTCTTCCAGCTCTGAAACTATTTGCCTGTAGTACATGGATTTAAAAGAAGAGGAAAAGCTTTTTAAATGAGGGACTGGGAGGTCTGAGGTGGAGAGCCAATTCATTTCAAAATAGATATTTCTACAACTCAACTATAGAAAGATAACCCAATTAAAAAAATGGGCAGGGCCGGCCCTGTGGCTTGGTGGTTAAGTGCGCGCGCTGCGATGCTGGTGGCCCGGGTTCGGATCCCGGGTGCGCATCGAGGCACCACTTCTCCGTTCATCCTGAGGCCGAGTCCCGCATACAGCAACTAGAAGGATGTGCAGCTACGACATACAACTATCCACTGGGGCTTTGGGGGGAAAAAATAAAATAAATAAAATCTTTAAAAAAAAAAATGGGCAAAGGATATTGGCCAATAAGCACATGAAAAGATGCTCAACTATCATCAGTCGTTAGGGAAATGCAAGTCAAAACCATAATGAGATCCTACTTCACACCCACTAGGATGGCTTTAAGGAAAACGAACAAACAAAAACCCAGAAAGTAACAAATGTTAGGAAGGATGTAGAGGAATTGGAACCCTCAGATGTTGCTGATGGGAATGTAAAATGGTGTAGATGCTGCGGAAAACAAGTTGGTGATTCCTCAGTAAATTAAACAAAATTACCATATGACCAAGCAATTTCACTCTGACTATATATCCAGAGTTGAGAACAGGTGTTCAAACAGAAACCTGTCCACAAATGTTCAGAGCAGCACCATTCACAATAGACAAAAAGTAGAAACAAACTGTAGTATATCCATGTGTTGGAATATTATTCAGTGATGAAAAGGAATGAAGTATTGCTACATACTACAACATGGATGACTGGAAACCATTATGCTCAATGAAATAGGCCAGACACAAAGGTCACATATTATGTAATTCCATTTATATGAAATATGCAGAATAGACAAATCTATAGAGAGGGAAAGTACATTAGTGGATTAGTAGTTGCCTAGGACTTGGGGGAGGAAGAGCGAGGAGTGACTGCTTAATTCATACAGAGTTTCCTTTTGGGGAGACCTACTCTGAATCCCCTACTGAAAATTGTAGACACCCCACCCACTCTCAACCTTCTTTCTCCAACTTAATGTTTTTTCTCCATTGCACGTTACCATCTAGTGTTCCCTACCTATTTTACTGATTTATATATCTATTATCCATCTCCCACACTAGAATGTATGCTCCATGACAGCAGGAATTGTGTCTGTTATGTTCATTGATGTGCCCTCAGCACCTAACAGTGCCTGTCACATAGCAAGTGCTCAGTAAATATTTGTTGAATAAATGAACAGATGTCAGCATTGAGAGAGTGCCTACCATATGCCAGGCCCACAGAAGCACAATGAAGCAGCAACATTGCATACAAAGGGTTGTACTGAGGTGTGCATAGGGCACTAACTCTGCATGGGAGGTTAGAGAAGAATCCACAGAGGGGATGATGTTCTAGGTGGAAGAAATAGCATACCCAAAGGAAGCTCATGGTTAGTTCCTTTAGGCAGGATGTCTATTCATCCCTGTGTCACCAAGGACTGGAGTAACGCTAGGCCCTCAATAAAGGTTTCCACGAAGCTGTATAAAGGGGCTCAGGAACTGCAAGTAGCATCAAGGTGTGCATGGAGGAGCTGGAGGCAAGGCATGCCATTCCAAGGGGTTGTCATTTTTTAATTCTGGATTTAATAAAAGCCATTTGGCAGTTTTAGGCAGAATTTTTTTAGTAAGCTCCTCTTGACCCTGACCGTAGAGCAGAATATGGATGGGAGGGGAGAAGGTGGCAGAGACTGGTTAGGGGTTGGCTCTGGTTGTCTTGGTGAGGTTGTCTGGGCCTGATGGGACTGGAGAGGTGCTGAGGAATTCCAGGGAGAGGGAAGAGGAGAGGAGAGGAGACCAGTGGCCCCCTGAATGTGGAGGGGATGAGAGAGGAAGTGTAGGATGAGTCCCAAGCTTCTACATTGCAGTGCGATTAACTAGCATGGGAACATGGGAGGGGCAGCAGGTTTGGAGAGGATGATCAACGTGGGACATGTGTTAGAGATGTCTGTGGTGTATCTGGGTGGAGGCAGGAAGCCTGAGCTGGCAATACACTGTCCCCTACCATACCTCTTCCCCATCCCACCCCGGCTCTGATTGTTGCCAGCCCGTCCCAACTGCTGGATTGTAAGGCCCGTGAAGGCAGGAAGCAGGTCTGATTCATGTGTCTCCCCAGCTGTCAAAGCCAGATTCTGAACCGTAGCAGGTACTGAGTGCATGTGTGCTGAATGAATGAATGGGCATCCTTGGTTAAGAGGTGGGAGCGGAAGCAATAGACAGGGAAGACATTGCCCAAGGGGACTTTTAAAGGGAGAGAAGAGGAGTGCTTGAAGGAAACTGAGAAGCAGTGGCCAGAGAGGTAGGAAGATAAGCAAGAGCACTGCAACCAGAGACCAAAGGACAAGGGTTACAAGAAGGAATGTGACCAATGTCAAGGGCTGCAGAGAGGTTATGCAAGATGAGACTGACCAAGGCTTTGCTCCCACAAATGGTAAGCATTTCCCAAGCACCTCCTTTCACTATAGCATAGTGCCTCATGCTGTAGGCTATGGAGATGAGGCTGAGATGCCTCCTGTCCCCAGGGTGTTGGCAGTCCAGCAGAGGTAACCACATGTGTCATCCCTTCTATATCTTACATCCTTATGGTTGGTCTAAGTACCTCATGAGTGATCCAGTGAGTGCTGGGGAAATCGTAGGGAAGAATAATCAGCCAGGACTGGGCAGGCTGGGAAGATGGTATGGAGGAGACAGCCTCTACATTGTACCTTAGAGAAAGATGAGGAAAGAGTACATTCCAGAGTGACAGTGGGGGGAGGCAGAGAAAGGGTGTGGTTCCAGGAGCCTCTGGGTCACTTGGATAAAGATGTCCAGCAGGCTTGTCCTTGTACTGCCTGGAGCACAGGAGAAAGGTTCAGCTCTGGAGCTGTATGTTTGACAGTGAGGGGTCCATAATGCTTAAAGCAGGAAGAACTTCCTGTGCATTCCTTCATTCTGAGACATGAAGAAATTGAGGTGCAGACAGGGAAGGCTGTCTGAGTCTGTTAACAGCAGATGAAGGTCCCAGGAGCCCAGTCTGGCCCAGTGCCCTTTTCACCACCCCACACAACCCCCACAACCCTTGGCCTAGAGGTCATCAGGGGAGCCACAAGAGAGGAAGTCTGGCAAGGGTGCTTTGAACACTGAAAGTCATGCTTGGGGTAAAAGTGCATTGGGAAATGGGAGGAAGAAAAGGAGCCAGCAGGGGAGAAAGAAAGAACTAGAGAAGCCAAATAACTCCAATATAGAAGCCATAGCAGACAGGATCTTGAAGAGATATTTTCACACCCATGTTCATTGCAGCATTATTCACAACAGCCAAGAAGTGAAAACAACCCAGTGTCCATCAACAGATGAAATACATACAATGGAATATTATTCAGCCTCAAAAAAGGAAGGAAACCTGTCACATGCTACAACATGGATAAACTTTGAGGACACTATGGTGAGACAAATAAGGCAGTTGAAAAAGGCCAAATACTGTATGATTCCACTTATGTGAAGTACCTAGCGTAGTCAGATTCATAGACAGAAAGTAGAATAGTGGTTGCCACGGGCTGGGAGGAGGGGGAATGGGGAGTTGTCCAATGGGTATAGACTTTCGATTTTGCAAGATGAAAAAATTCTAGAGATCTGTTACACAGCAATGTGAATATAATTAACACTACTGAACTGTATGCTTAAAATGGTTAAGAGGGTAAATTTCAGGGCCTGCCCCGTGGCTTAGCGGTTAAGTGCGTGTGCTCCACTACTGGCGGCCCGAGTTCGGATCCTGGGCGCACACCGACACATGGCTTCTCCGGCCATGCTGAGGCCGCATCCCACATACAGCAACTAGAAGGATGTGCAACTATGACATACAACCATCTACTGGGGCTTTGGGGGAAAATAAAGGAGGAGGATTGGCAACAGATGTTGGCTCAGAGCCGGTCTTCCTCAGCAAGAAGAGGAGGATTGGCATGGATGTTAGCTCAGGGCTGACCTTCCTCAAAAAAAAAAAAAGAGGGTAAATTTCATATTATGTGCTTTTTGCCACAATTAAAAAAACATTTTTAAAGAAGAAGTCTTCATAGAAGAGTGGTGAGAAGAACAGGATGGCCAAGCTGTGAAGGCTGCATGGAGGTCAAGGTCAGTTAGGAGCTTATGGGAAATCTTGGAGAGTCATTTGAGCCGAGAGGTGGGGAAAAAAGCCAGACCATGGGGGATTAAAGGATGTGAAGGCGACACTGGGGGTGGACTGGGCAAGGCCGCCAGAACGGACACTCTCTGGTGTTTGGTGGTAAGAGGAAAGAGAGAGCAAGTCGGGGTGGAGGGGGTAGACTGAAAGGGTGCAGTTGCAGGAAGGGTTATTGTTTTGTTTTCTTCATACAGAGAACACCTAGCACACCTGTGGGTAGGAGAGGGGGCATTAAAGATGAGAGAGTAATAAAGCGAGGGGGCAATGCTGGGGGCCTTGGCAGAGAGGAGGGGGCAAATACACTGGTTAGCCTTGATTGGAGGAGGGACATGTGCCCTCAGGACAGGAGAGAGAGGGGGAAGGTGGTATGGGGTGTAGACAGAGTGCTGTTTGTCAGATATTGGGAAGGATGTGGCCAGGATGGGGGTGGCTGTACAGCTGTTCTATAAATTCAACCCACCAAAACCTGAAACCAACTGCTGCCTTGGGGAAGGGGGGCTGAGCTGGAGTCACGAGAAGTGTGGGAGAGCTGGGTACAGCACCTGCGGGGAGCTGGTTCTGTGGGGCGAGCTGGCAGGGCAGAGGAAGTGGTCTGGAGTTCGAGAGAACAATCACCCCACAAACCTAGTCCTCCTCCCTACTGATGTCCTTGGACTGCCTGCTCCCCTCACATCCCGCAGTCCTCTGCTGGAGCACCCTGCTCCAACAAAAACAGCACCAGTCGTAAGCTTTGTCTTTTTAATAAAAAATAAACTGTCTGTGACAGGCAGTTTTTGAATCCCAAAACAAAGGAAAG
Source organism: Ceratotherium simum simum (assembly GCF_057802395.1). Classification (NCBI taxonomy): domain Eukaryota; kingdom Metazoa; phylum Chordata; class Mammalia; order Perissodactyla; family Rhinocerotidae; genus Ceratotherium; species Ceratotherium simum. The sequence continues at coordinate 40,747,888 of NC_141901.1, forward strand.
GGGAGAGGATAGAGGTCAAGGGGTCAGCCAGGGTGAAGGAGTGAACAAGGCTCAGATTACCCCTGCCATTCTAGCCAGGCCGGAAGGGATCACAATCTGCCCCAACTGAAGCAAGAAGGAAAGAGGTCAGACTTCAGGAAAGACCTCCTAGGAGCCAGTGGTGCACGGCCAATAAGGGGAGCAGGAGGGGGCAGCTCCCTGCAGAACCCTAGAGACCCCTGGGAGAGGGGAGTGTTGGTGTCCAAGGTGGCAGCTGCTTTCAGAGTGGAGTCTCCAGGAGCGGTGCGCTATCTTACGGCTGTTTAGATGTTTGGCGTTTATCACCATGGGGTCCTAGAACAGTCAGGTGTTTCAGAGTCTCCTGGAGCAGTATGTTTCTGGACGGTCTTGGAATGGCCAGAACTGAAGGATCCTCTTTAGGTCCTCATATCATAGCCTAGGTCCAGGTCTGGGGCAACCCCATTAGAGAGCCCATGTGCTTGGTAGAAGGGAGTCCCATAGGGCAGTCAGGCCACTGCGCCCACCCCGCTGAGTGCTGTTGGTGGCACAGAGTGGCAGGAGAAGCTCCTCGTGTGGGAGGAAGGTGGTCTTTTGTGCTCCTCCCACCCTAGTCAGGGCTGCACTGCTCCAGGTGCCCCAGCCAGCATGGCCAGGCGCCCCTAGCCTGTGCCAAGAGTTTAAGCCACCTCAGTGCCCAGGTGGTTGTTGTCAGTGTCCATGTCACTGGCAGAGGTCCTATGTTCCTTGGGGGGTTGGAGGTGCTGCTCCCTGCTCAATGGGGCCTTCTCTCCAGGGGGCAGGGTCCCACAGCCCTGGACCTTGCCCCGGGCTCGAAGTGCTCCCAGTGAGGAGATGAGGAGGATGATGAGGGCTCCTGAAAGCACTAAGGCAAGGAGCACAGTGACGGTGAGGAAATGGGGCCAGTAGGACCGCTGGGCAGCCAGAGTGACCCCGCCACCAACCCTGGTCAGTGGGGCCTCCACACGTTCTCGGGGAATGCCCGCCAGTTCAGGATCAAGCACCAGGGGCTGGTCCTGGCTGTCTACCCAGTAGGAGACCACGGGGTATGAGAAGCCACTCTCAGTGGCCCAGCACTGATAGAGGCCCCCCACCCCATCCCGCAGTAGCAGCAAGAGGGAGCCATTGTAAACCGTGGAAGAGGCTTCCGGGACTGCTGCTGTGCCACGGCTCCAGCGGTAAGAGGCCAGGGCGGAGAGGTGGGGGCAGGGGAGCTCCAGGATAGAGTTGGGGACAGCCAGGACTTCTTTAACTGTAGGTGAGGGAAAAGGGCAAAAGGTTAAGGGAAGGGGGAGAAGGAAGGCAGGAGGGAACATTCTGCCCTACATTTGGACCCCAACTCCCATCTCCAAATTCCATTTCAACTCTCAAACTCAACTCTGACCCCTTGCCTATCTCCAGTCTGGACCCCAAACTAACCTCCAATCCATCTGACTCCAACTCTGACACCAAAACCAACTTCACCCTAAATCCTGAATCCCAGCTTAGAATTCCTATTCCTCCCCGCTATAGCCAGAACCCAAATCCATCCCAACTCTGGGTGTTCAGGTCTCAAGCTGGGCAGGTGCTGCAGCAATTGAGGCAGTAATGCCCACCCCTGCCCAGAAGTTCTCCCGAGCCTTTGCGCCTCCCCTGGTCCCACACTCACTGATTTGGGGGCGGCTCTGAGGCCGGTGGCTCCTTCCCATGGGGCCATTGGCACAAGCCCACTCTGGGTTCCCTCGCTCCATGTCCTGCTTCCAGGACTTCCTGAGAAGGCAGGGAAAGCAAAAATCATCCCTTGAAACAGCCAAAAGTGGGAAGAGGAGGAAGGAAGAGAGGGAAGTGCAGTGGGGAAGAAGGTGGGCCAGGGGAGATAAGGTAGAACAGAGAGGAGAGGAAGAGAAAGCCAGGACAGCTGGAGCAGCTTCAAAACTGCCTGGCGCAATTCCATCCCGGGAGCAACCCATCACAGGAGGGGGGAATCATGGAGGGAATGTGTCAGTAAACCCTGGAGAGAGGAAGAACAGAAGCATAAGCTGGGTAAGAAGGGTCCTGGTGGGCCACCTGTGGCCACCATCCAAGACTGGCACTCACGGGATGGGGGTGGGCAGTAGGCGGCAGATTCGGGACTCAGGGTCCCAGGCACAGTGGGGGTCCCGGGCAAGGACACAGTCCACACAGCTCTCATAGACACTACAGTTGGCTCGGGGAACCCTCCAGATGCCCCCTGAGAAGCCTGCAAACACTGCGCCCTGGAAGAGAGATGGAGAGTGTCAGGGTGCCCCCACTACACCTAATAAGGACCCAGCATCCAAGGCCCAACCTATCAGAAAGTCCCTTCCCACCTGGGTGGGGGCCAGCTGCAGGTTGCGAACAGGTTCAGGATCAGGGAACAGCTGGATCTCCTCCACCAGATGAGCACTGCTGTCCCCGCTCACGACCGCCTTGTGGAGGGACCCCGTGGCTGTGGAGAGACAGAGAGCTGAGATTGTCTCACCTCATCCACAAACCCCTCTCGTGCTCCTCTCTGACTCCAGGTGGCCTCCCCAGCTGTCGGAAAGTTCCTTCTGAAGTGTAACATGCACTGGACACAGATGGATCAGACCATTTCCCTCTATGCCATGGGGTTGGAGCGCTCTTGTAAACAGCTTGAAATCCCTTGCCTGTCTGTCCTTCCTTTGCAACTGCCTGATAAAACTCCATTCCTGAAGGAACCCAGCTGTCCCGTTTCTCCATGGACATGGGATAGCGGACAGCTGAACGCTTCTGTAGACAATCACATCACCAGCCCCCCTCACCTCCATCAAGTGTCTCTACTCAAAGGCACTTCAGTGAGGTCTACTCTGACCACCCCTGCAGCCTCCCCAACTGGCATTCCTGACCTGCCCTTATACTTCATTAGTTTCCTAATCTCATAACATCCTAAGTAATTCACTCAGCATGTTTATTGTCTGTCTCCATGCACTCCACAAGGATTGACCTTTTTGTCTGTTTTGTTCTCTACTGTACACCCAATATAGGCACAGCTGATACAGTGCTTAGTAACACGTCCTAAAAGAATGAATGAATCTGGTAGATTTCTTCCACTGAAGTTCAAGGTCATCCACCTCAGCCAAGCCCTCGATATATATGCTTGGCAATCCTCCACTTTCCCCTACTTCTTTCCCCAATGACTATTTGAATCTACCCCTCTCTCCTCAAACCTCCTACCTTTTCCACCCCTCACTCCCAGCTCAAGACCTTGTGTCCTCCTACTTCATAGAGAACACAAAAGCCTTCACTTAAGATAAGAGTTCCCTCTGCTTCCTGCCTGGCCCCGTAGTCTATACACTCACCCAGGCTTACCTCTGCTACTCCTTCACTCCCATTCCAGCAGAGATGCTGTCCCTCCTCCACCTGTGTCCTGGACTCTGGCTTCCTGCTGCCTCTGCAACTTCACTGCCAATTATCCCCTGGCCTGCTCATCTCTTCACCATCTCTCCCTCTCTACTGGATCCTGACAATCTTTCCCATCTTTAAAAAAAGAATGCTGGCTGGGTCCCACACCCTCTTCCAGTCACCCCGCTTCCCCTCTTCCCCTTCACAGCCAAGCTTTCTGAAGGAGTGATCTCTACACTTGCTGTTTCCAGCTCCCCTCTACCCACTCACTCTTCCCCTCTCTAACATGGCTTCTGCCATAAGATAAACAGCTCTTGCTAAGGCCCCCACCAGACTGAAAGCTCAGAAAGGGTAGAGATTGGGCTGTTGTGCTCCCCCAATGTATTTTCAGAGCCTAGCAGGGTGCCAGGCACAAGCAGGTGCTCAGAAGACACTTGCTGAATGAATGCATGAGTGAATGATCTCGAAGCTTCTCTCCTCAACCTGCTCTAGTTGCAGGTCCTGCTCTAGTTCCCTGAGGGATGTCCTGGAGCCCTTTACTCACTGGTGCCCAGGTACATGACCAGATGGCTGTACCCATCGACGTCCTGGGCTGTCTCCACTGCAAGTTGTGTGTACTCCACACCAGACTTCACCAACAGGGGCGTCCCCACCACCTGCTCATCCATCAGGAAATGATCCTTCATGAAAGTCAAGGCTTTATCCGAGGAGGGGCCCACCGAGCACTGAAGGGGGAAGGAGGCAGATCAGCTTTCTCCTTCCCTTAACCTCACCCATTGCCTCTTCCCTCCCTCCCTCCCCCTCTGCTCATCTCCTTTGCCTCCCTCCCTCATGGCAGTCCTCATCTCAGGATGGTGGCTAAAGCTCAGACTCTGGAGCTGCCTGGCTTTGAATTCCAGCCTCTGCATCCTGAGGTTCCTTAACAGTGCAATGGCATATTACCAATACATCAGAGGCTTGCTGTGAGGATGAAATGCACTAATACATTACAAGTAATTAGAACAGTGCTTGGCATAAAGTAAGTACTCAATAAATGTTAGCTGTTATTACTTTCCTCCTCCTCATCACCTTCATCAAGGATGCCTGGCAGCCAGCAGGAAGCAGGGTGACAGCCCCTCGCAGGCAGGGACCATGTTTTACTCTTGTCTGTAGCCCCAGCCACAGCACAGGACCTGGCACACGGCTGGTGCCCAATAAATGTTTGCTGAGTCGGTGACTGAATGAAGGATATCACAGAAAGGGGTGGTGTAGCAGGGAGTGTTTCTCATCTCGGTTTTGCATGAACTTGCTGCATGACTCTGGGAGAGTCCCTTCTCCATTCTGGACCTCCTGTTTCTCACCCATAAAATGAGGGGGTTGGACCGGCTGTTCTCAAAAGGCCCTGCCAACACCAGCAGGCTGTGGCTCTGGGACACCTGTGTCCTGATTATTGGTCAGGATCTTTGTCCTCCATACCCAAGAGCACTGTCTTAGGGCCAGCCCCAACTCTGTCACCTACAAGTGGTGTCCTCAGACAAGTTACCCCAGCTCCATGAGCTTCAATTTCCTCATCTGTAAAGTGAAGTAGTAACATCTACATCTCATTTGGGTGCCAGAATGAGCACATGCACCTACTCTCGCTTCCTCCCAAAGGGTTTTTTTTTTTTAAAGGCATAAACCTACAAGGATGGGGAGAACAGGAGAGGAGGCAAAAGCAGCCACAGTTTGGATGCTGGAAAGCAAATGAACAAATAATAAAAGACTTGACGGGAAAAAAAATGAGAATCTTCTAAAGTCAATCCTGGGGTACCCCAAAACTATCTGATTTACAAGACAAAATTCCTCAAGTTCATCAATTAGTGGCCCAAGTCACCTCTGGAAGTGAGGTAAAAGAGAGGCTGAGTAAAGAAGATTGGTTGAAAGTCTGTTTAAGAAGCAGACAGATCTCCTCCCAGCTCCATGCAGCTGGATGACTGTCCCTTCCACGCCCTGGCCCAAGACTGGAGGTTTATTCTCTGAAGAGGGTGAAACAGAGGTCTCTGGATGGAGGACAGCAGGCACAGTTGAGGAGGGACACCATCATGAAAGCAGCAGGTAAGGGGATTAGGTGCAGGTAGGCACAGGACATGCTGAGACTCCTCCCCCACATCCAACGCTCTTCCCCCACCGTCTCCAGGCACCAGGAGCCAGACCACCTCCCTCCAAGCAGAAGACTAGAAGAGTCTGCTCTGGAAAAACTGACTAAAGTTCCGGGAGGAAAGACTTCAAGATACTGACATTGAAGGTCCCCAACAAAGCAGCCCAGCCAGACCATCCTCAGTGGAGCTACAATGGAGCTCAAGTTGCCAGGTCATACGCACAAGGGCAGACTTTCCAAACAGCTTCACGGTCCCACACTCTTAAATATGATCTGATTACCAAGGATTACCAGACATGTGAGTAAAACCATGAACATGAAAGAGACCAAAACAAACAGAGAAAAATGAACAAAGAAAAACCTAAGAGGAAACAGAAATGATTTAGAGAAAAGAAAACTTCATAGCAAAGTATTATTACTATCTTAAGAGAGATAAGTGAAGATAGTGTACCCATGAAACAAGAACAGAATGCTATGAAAGAGGAGTTCTTACTTCAAAGAGGGCAGCCAGACATTACGTAGGTCCTGAAAGAAGACCACACTGCCATACAAATCAAACTTTAATTTGATCAAGGCTCTAGATCCAACCACCAACCAATTTACAGAAAATACTTAAACTCCACCACAGAGATGCAAAATCATCAAGATCCAGATTGCAGAAAACTCTACATGACAAATAAATTGTAAGAGAAAAAAATGAAGATGGAAAGGGAACATAAAGATTAAAAGAGACTCAAAACAACAACCAGTCCAAATTTATAAATCTTATCTGGATTTTGACTCAAATAAACAAACTATACTAAAAAGCTCTTATGACAGCTATGAGACTATTAGAAATCTGAACACTAAATGCATATTAGATTAGGTATTAATGTTAATTTTTTAGGTGTGATAATGGTATGACGGCTATTTTCCTAAAGCCCTTATCTTTTGGAGATACATACTAAAATATTTATGGATAATGTAATGAGTTGAATGGTGGCCCCCCAAAAGATGTGTCCATCTAGAACTTATGAATGTGACTTTATTTGCAAAAAGGGTCTTTGCAGATATAACTAAAAATCTCAAGATGAGATCATTCTGGATTATGGAAGGCTCTAAATCCAATGACAAATGCCTTTAGAATTGGAGGAGACATACAGAGGAGAGGGTGAAGTGATGACAGAGTCAGAGATTGGAGTGATGTGTCTACAAGCCAGGGAACACCAAGGATTGCCAGCAGCCAAGCAGAAGCTGTAAGAAATGCATAGAACAGATTCTCCCTCAGAGCCTCCAGAAGGAACCAACCCTGCTGGCCTCCAGAACTGTGAGAGAATACATTTTGAACTCTTGGCCTCCAGAACTGTGAGAGAATAAATTTCTATTGTTTAAAAACACCAAATTTGTGGTAATTTGTTATGGCAGCCCTATGAAACTAGTACAGATGAAATGTTACGATATCCAGAATTTGCTTCAAAATAATAAGGGAGGAGTGGGTGGGGTGTAGATGAGCCAAGTTTGATTGGCTATGAGTTGAAGCTGGCTGCTGGGTATATGGAGGTCCATTATACCATTCTGTCTACTTTTTCTATGTTTGAAATTCTCTCTAATAGGACATTTTTATAAAAGAGATATTCAAAGCTCAAAAAAATCAAGGAAATTAAATATTTTAGCAGAAATTAAAAATCTGATAGAAGGATCACAAGATAAAACTGAGACACTCTCCAAGAAAGTAGAACAAAACCAATGACTTGGAAAATAGGAAAGGATTTAAAAAGTTGGAGGACCAGTCTAGGAGGTCCAGAAAGAAGTGAGAAAACATACATCAGAATGTCAGCTCCATGAGGGAGGGGACTTTTGTCCAGTGCCTAGAACAGTGGCATGTGGCCTCAAAAAATATTTGTTGAATGAAAAGGAAATAGTTCAAGAAAATTTCTTAGAACGGAAAGAACTAAATTTCCAGGCTGAAGGGGTATATTGAATGTCCAGCACAATAAAAGAATAGAGTCCCATAAAAGCACAATATCATGAAATTTCAGAACAACTAGGGACAAAGAAAAGGTACTACAAGTTTCCAAGGAGAAAAAAACAGGTGACATTCCAAGAGTTAGGGGTCAGAACAGCTTTGGACTTCTGAACAGCAGCACCGGAAGTCAGAAGATAATAGAGCAAGCCTTCAAAGTTTCAAGGAAGATTAGTTCAGTCCAGAATTACATACACCTAGCCAAACTATGACATGTGAAAGTAGAATAAAGACATTTTTAGACATTCAAGGTCTCAAAAAATTTTACCTGCCATGTATCCCTTTCCAGGAAGCTACAGAGGCTATCCTCCACTAAAATAAGATAGAAAAAAAAAAAAGAGGAAGCCATGAGATGCAAGAAACACGAGATCATCACAAGAAAGAGTCAAAGGAAATGCCCAGAATGATGAGGAAGGGAAATTCCAGGATGGCAGCTCTGCCCCGGATGTAGAGGGCCACCAGTCCACACCGCAGCAGATAGAAGGATTTCCAAGAATATGAAACTATAAGAGTACCTAATGGGTCTGTCTTCAGAAGAGATTCAGATAATTGAGGAAGAGTCTGGGGTTGAATTAAAGAGCTTAGAAAAGCAAGCAAAAAAGGAAAAAAGATAATTACTAACCCCAGGGAAAAAAATTATGCAAAAAGGCAAAGTAATCATGGCTTACCACCTGGCTCAGCTGTGAATAATAAGAGTCATAATATAAATATTGACCTAATCAAATTACTATAAAACTATGTTGGGAGATGAGGGGTGGGTGCCGTGGTGTGTTGGTAAGGCAGCTCTTGTAGGGGGGTGGGGAAGCCCTGATTTGTAGTGTTTGCTAATTTCCGTGGTGTATACTCCCACCATGGCTGATTTCAAACTACCACTGTAATAACACTGGACATGAATTTGGAAAGAGATCTGCAAAAAGAGTTCTTGCTACTTGCTGCCAGCCAGCTCCAGCACATCACTGGGGGTGGGGGGTGGGGGCGGGGGGGACACACAGTTAAATCCTCACCTTGCAGAATGGGAATTCAATAGATACTGCCTGAAACTAAATATCAAGAAGCAGCAATAAAAGTATGTTATTTAGAGATTTGGAGATAAATGCCAAAAGAATCAGCTAAAAGAGATGAAGGTGGTTGTCTCTAGAAAGGGAAAAGTGGAGCATAGGGAATAGGGCTATATTTTTGTAACCAACCATGTAGATCTATATGATTCTTTTTTTTTTTTTTTTAAAGATTTTATTTATTCAGTTTTTTCCCCCCAAAGCCCCAGTAGATAGTTGTATGTCATAGGTTCACATCCTTCTAGTTGCTGTACGTGGGACTCGGCCTCACGTTGGACGGAGAAGTGGTGCCTCGGGGCGCTCCCGGGATCCGAACCCGGGCCGCCAGCATCAGAGCGCGCACACTTAACCGCTAAGCCACGGAGCCGGCCCGATATATGATTCTTTAAATGGTGCACATATACAACTCTGATCAAAAAACAAAACAGAAGTTAAATAAAAAATGCAGGTGCAGATGCCCAAGATAGTGCTTGGCCCAGCCGATGCTCTTTTGTTTCCTCAGGGATATACCCAGGTATTTGGTGTGCACTTAGCTGGGGTGAAGGAGGGCTGCCCTGTGTGTACACACCTGTGTGTGTGTGTATGTGTTGCACACCTGTGGAATGTGGGCAGCTGGCCCAGGCATATATCTGAGCAGACAGGACTGGCCAGGGGGGGCGGGGGGAGCACTATCATTTATTGGGCTTTTATTATGCCATGACAGGTGCTTTGACATGAGCATTATGTGTGTGTCTCTGTGTGTAGACTTTGCTCAGTGTGGGGGATGGTACTCACACTGCCTGGCAGGGGACTGATATCGGGGACTCCGTAAGTAGTCCAGCGTGAAGTCTCTTTGTCCAACTCCTTGTACTTCCCCTCGAAGACACGCGTGATGTCCTTGAGAGAGAAGGCACAGACAGCAGAGCTCCTGGTCCCGCCGCTCTGCCTGGAGACAGCCAGAGGGGATATTGTCTGTGATCTCCTCTGCTATACCAGGAAAGGCCCCCCTCCAGCCTTGGCCCACCCTTGATGAGAAACCCCAGGAGGACAGGACTGTGGGGGTCTAGGCCAGCCTCCAGCTGCCTCTCCTTCCCCCAGTTGTGGTGATAAGGGCTAGGAGAGCCCCTGACTCTGGCCCATCTTAGGATCTGAAGTGTGACTATCCTTAATGAGAATTAATTGGGGCTCAGGCCCTGGGGCAGCTCCTGTCTGTCCTGCCCAGGCTGGGCTGTACCCATGGGAGGGGCAATGTACCCAAGCTCCCAACAGGCTCCAGATGTAGACTTCCTCCTTGGGTCCCATGAATTTCTGATCTTCAGAGAACCAACTAGAGCCTGACTACAAGACTAGTTTTATTCCTTCAGCCCTGGTCTGTAGAGACAGAAGGTCTGTCTCTCTTATTCTCTTTAACCTGACTGTGGCACACACCATGCTCTCAGTTCTGGGTGTCCTATATAGCAGACCCTGCTTACACCAGATATCTTTGGTACCTGACACATTGTCAGCAGGTACCCAAACACTGTGGGGCAGTGACCTTTCTCAGCCTCCAAACAATGACTTTATTTTTATCTTATGATGCTAATGGTGTTTCCCTCTTTGCTCTGGCCATTAGGAAGCTCACAGCTAAATTTGTGACCAGTATCCAGGAACTATATAATTTTATTTATTTATTTATTTTTTCCCCAAAGCCCCAGTAGATAGTTGTATGTCATAGCTGCACGTCCTTCTAGTTGCTGCGGCTTCAGCATGGCGGGAGAAGCAGTGCGTTGGTGCGCTCCCGATCCCCTGGCGACAGCAGCAGAGCGCGCGCACTTAACCGCTAAGCCATGGGGCCGGCCCCATCCAGGGACTATATAAATGACAAACATTTGTAATATGCTGACCCTATCCCTGGCTTCTCTTATTGTCCTCTTATTCCATTTTCTTATCAATCTTATTTTATTTTATTTATTTATTTTTTTTAAAGATTTTTTATTTATTTATTTTTCCCCCAAAGCCCCAGCAGATAGTTGTCTGTCATAGCTGCACATCCTTCTAGTTGCTGTATGTGGGACGCGGCCCCAGCATGGCCAGAGGAGCGGTGCGTCAGTGCGCACCCGGGATCCGAACCCGGGCCGCCGGCAGCACAGTGCGCGCACTTAACCGCCAAGCCACGGGGCCGGCCCATTTTATTTTATTTTAATGTTTGCCTTTTGTAAGCTGCCTCCTATCCTTTTTGGAATCAGGCAGGATATAAACTAATAAGAACCTCTCTGAGCTTTATTTTTTCCCATCTACATTAAGAGCATGAGTCAAATTCCTGGGAAGTGGTGATGATCAAATGCTGTCCTATGTGAAGTGCGGAGTATGTGCTCGGCTGACGTCAGTTCCTCCGCCTCCCTGCGAGCCAGATCCCACGTCCAGCCCCCACGTTCCCGCCCCGCTGCTCACCACTGAGAAGTGAAGACTGCGTAGACGCGGGCATCGGTGGAGGAATTGGCGGGCAGCAGGACGGCGTGGCGGATGACGTTGAAGGGCAGCTGCCCCGGCTGAGCGCAAAGCAGCTGGGCCTTCAGGAAGGTGGTCCACTTCCTCTGCAGCAGCTTTTCGCCTCCCACGTCATTCTAGGGGCGCGGGCGGAGTCAGGGGGCGCCCCCCACCACGCCCCGCATGTCTCCACCCCCTGCCCGCCTGTCTCCGCTCCCATTGGGCCCTAGGCACTCAGCCCTGCCTCTGCCGTCTCCCCATTGGCTCCTCCATGGCCAGCCGCGCCTCCCACCCAGGCTGCAGACCTTGCAGACTCTGGCCACCCGGGATGTGTGGAGCTTCTCGAAGAACTCAAACTCGCTGGCTGTCTCCTCGAAGAAGAAGTAGACAACCTGGGTCGAAGGGATGGCTGCCACGAAGGAGGCGTCCGCTGCAGGGGCGGGGCAGATAGGCTTAGGGACTGAGTGCCTGGATGTCCTGGGTTCCCGTTGGTGAAAACCCTCGGGTTGGCTCTGGAGGCCAGGAGACGTGATGCCTCGGATCCCACAGCCAGTTGAGGGATAGCCATGAGGGGCAGGTGGGGGAGGGGACCGACTGGTATTTATTTACGTAAGGTGATGGGAGTTTTGTTTCTTCCCTGCTGTACTCCCAGCGCCTAACAGTACTGCCTTGCATGTAGTATGCCCTCAACAAGTGAGAGTTGAGTCAATTAACAGCAGTTCACAGTGCCAGGTCTCTGGGATTCGGGGAAGGGGGCCACACCTGTGCTGGGTGGGCCTCAGGTCCTTACGTTCCAGCCAGCGGAGGAAATTGTCAGTCTTGAGGACAGGCTGGGATCCCAGTGTGCGGATCAGGATGGGCTCACTGCCCAGGAAGTTGTTCATGGTGCCAGAATAGAGCATCCCATCTAGGACAGGGCAGAGGTGGGGAGACCTTATCAGCTGGAGGATGCGCCTGCCCTCCTCAGACCTGCCTCTGACTGGGGCCAGGATTTGCATCAGTCTCTGGCCCCCTTTATTTGTGCTATGCCTTCCTGTGGAGCCCCAAAGCCCAGCTCACAGTCCCCTGCTGAGCACCCTTCTTAGGACCTTCTGCCCACAGGGAACAGCTAACCTTGTGGCCTTCTGTGTTTTGGCACTTTTCCAGCCTTTCTCTGGCTACTCCCTCACACACCCAGCTGAACCACTTGCCGAATAGAATCACTCATTGTTCCCGGAATGTGGCTCTGTTTTCTGCTTGCACACCTTGGGTCCTACCCTTCTCTTCCTGGAACACCTTCCCTGCCTGTCTACCTATCTTTTAAGGTCCCACTCAAAAGCCAAAGGCCACCTCCTCCAGGAAGCCAGAGTGGGAAGTCTGTAATGGTTTGTGTCCAGGAGGACACAGGGCCATGATTTCTTCTTTGTAACCCCTACGGTTCCTAGCATGATGTCTGTCGCACCAGAGGAGGTGTTCACACAGTGCATATTTGTTGAACAAATAGCTGAATCTCAGGCCTCTTCTCTGCCTGAGACCCTTCCTGGACCCTCCTGCCTCTGAGCATCCATCTCTCTCCACCTCCTTTGTGGAAGCTTCAGCAGGAGCTGGTGGTTGGGGTGCCTGATTCTCCCTCTGATCTCGTGCTCTGAGGCTCCTGGCTTCCCCTCCCTCTGTCCCCTGCCTTGCAGGAAACTGTGTTAGATTCCATATGTCACAGAGTGACCTGGGAAAGCAGATGTTGGGATGGACCAGGGAACCTGATACTCACCTGCCAAGACAGCTGTGTGCTTATGGGCGGGGTCGAAGGGGCTCTGGCCTTTCCCCTCCACAACCTTGTCCTCCGAGACGGGCAGCAGGTAGGAATCTTGGAGTTCCTAGAGGGGGGGAGAAGCTGGGGGACCAGAACGCCAGAGTCTCATGTCCGGGAAATGGGGGGCATGAGGGAGGAAGGGAAAGGGACATAGAGTGAAACTGGCCTGGGGCTGGGAAGCTCACAAGGGTCCTGCATCTGGAAGACCAGAGTTTTCCAGAGCTACAGAGGTTGGGCTGGGAGATGTGAGGAGGGATGTGTGGGGCTTGAGAGCTGGGTGCCAGATAACTCACAATGAAGGTACAAGCAGGGCTGAAGGCGAAGGTGCCACAGGCGTAGAGATGAGTGGCATTGAAAGAGACCAGGACACGAATAAAGTTGAAACACTGTGTCTGGGGGAGATAGGGAATTCAGGCCTCTTGCCCCAAACTCCTGGGCCCCCAGAGGCTGCCCCCTCAGTTCCTAGTGGGGAGAAGGGCTGGGCAGTCCCTGTACATCTTTATAGAACAGGATGCAGGCGATAATTATGCAAACAAGCATCCTCCGCTGCCTGCCCCACCTGAGGTCATCCAGTGAAGGGCTGGGGATGCCAGGGTTCCCTACCTAGAGCCCCTGTACCCCCACCTCCACTTACCTCACTGCTCTTCTTCTTAAAGGCACACTCACTCTTTTTTCTGTCACTGGCTGGCCAGGGTATCTGAAGTGGGGAATGGGAGGGGAGAGATGAAGGGAAATGAGGTCTTTAGCTCTAGCTGTGACCTGCCATCCCCTCCTTGGCTCTGGTGTGAAATCACCAGCAGGCACGGTGGTTAGTGACATGCTCATGGGCTATAATAACATCAATTTATGACCATAGCTATTACTCTGATGACACTGATATTCATTAGGACACAACTCCAAGGTAGAACATGGCCTATGGAATCAGACAGACCTGAGTTTGAATCTAGGCTCACCCACTTACTGGTTGAGTGATCTTGGTCAATGGCACAGGCTTCTGGAGGGCACAACTAGGTACATATGTAAAGCACCTAATGCAATGCATAGTATATAGAGCAACAGTTGTCAAACCACAAATTTCCTGGGGAAATTGTTAAAAATTTCAGTTCCCAGGTCAATGCCTCAGAGAATCTGCATTTTTAACTGGCATCCCATACGTGCAGGTGGTCCACAAACCACACTGAGAAACAGAAACCGTGGGGATGCTCAGTAATTGCTAGCTCCTTCCCTCCCTCTGTTTTTTCCTTCCTTCTCCCTTTCTCCCTCACGTTGTTCCCATTAGTAGGGTGACTATAGTTTAACACAGGAGCTTCAGTGATTTCTACCAATGGCTGGATATCACATTATTGATATAATGTGAGTCAGTGTTTCTCTCATATGTCAATGATTTCCATATCAGACATTTTAGCAATTAATATTATTCAACCAGTATTCATGATATCAACGAACAGTGAGGCCACTATAGTATTTCTTGTCTGTTATATGGATCAGATATATATAACAAGAATTGCTGATTATTGCTGATTATAGATAACAGTAATTGGGCAGTTATTCATGCATTGGCAGCTGCTGGCGCCCTCCTCACTCCCAGCCCACACCCTTTATCCCTGGCCTCCTCACCATGTTCTTCAGCCTTGGCACCCCTGGATCCTGGATATTCAAGGCCAGAATGGCCTCTCGAGCCCCCACATAGAGAGTGCCTCCATCACCACTCAAGAGCAGAGTGTCAAAATCCTGGAGGCCCTTCTGGTGGAAAAGGCTAAGAGCCCTGCGTCCGTCCCCTGTTGGGAGGTGGTGAGAAGGGGTGAGTGATGAGGAGTTGGTGGGCAGGCAGCTGATTTCTGAGATAAAAGTGGGGAAAGGAAAGGGTTGGTGGAGTGTGCTCCCTAGGCCTTGGCAGCTGGTCCCTCTGTTCATCAACAGCTCCCCCCTTCGCCCCACCCTGCTGGCAGCCATAGGACCTCTGTATGTTGAGGCCACAATAGAGAGGAGAGGCAGCCAGAGAAAGGGTAATGACAGCCTGGGGCTGGAGGAGGGTGGCCTGCACCCAAGAGACAGACAGAGGGACAGGAAATAAAGTGAGGCACAATGGATGCTCTTGCAGGGCTGGAGGGGCTGTAGAGGGGAGGACACGTTGGCCCTTACTGGCAGGAGGGGCAGAAGGCAGACAGATAGACAGGAAGGTGTTGGCAGCCACAGGCAGGAAAGCTAGACACAGCACTGTGTGTCAGAAGAGCTCTGGGTGTAGGGGTTCCACTTGCCAACCCCACTTCCTTCCCCTTCTCTACTGAGGAAATTTCCGCCCCTAAATCACTGCCATAGGGTGAACAGAAAGTAAACATTTTTCTTCAGAGGTCCCTGTGGGCATGCCTGGATGTCACCTGGGCAGGGGAGGTCAGCCTAGGAGGCTCACCTAGGTCTTCTCCATCACTTTGCTTCAGGGGTGGTGGTGGGGTGTGTGTTCGGTGCCACTGGCACATCAGCAACGGGGAAGGAGCTCCTCAAATCCTCTCTGCTGAGCACATGTGCACTTGTGCATTAGTTGGAGGACTGACTTGCTAATTGTTACCTTTGGAGGCTCAGAGAATCTTAGACAGGACCAAGAGGAGAAGTTGGGGAATCATGTGTGACAAGGTGCTGGAAGGGCCAGCCTCCCCCAGAACGTATAAACCCCTCAGTTACTGAACTGATCACCCTGTAGCATGATTGTCTGCTTGTTCATCTGCTTTCCCCTCAGAACTCTGAGCACCTTGAGGGCAGGGGCTGAGTCTTGTTTACGTTGGTAATCCCACCACCCAACACAGAGGAGGCCTCTCCATCATTAGGCACCATGTATTTCCTTCACCAGGTTGCCCCAGAAAGATGCTACAGGCACAGCCGTGTCCAGGAGACCCCACCCCTACAACTCCTATGGGGCCCATGTCCTTCCCTGAATCTTCTCCCTGGAGGTGAGAGGGCCAGCAGCTCCCACAGCCTCAGAAAGAAACCAGCCAAGCTGTGCCTATAGGGTCCCAGGGCCCACAGCCCAGCCAGGCCACCCTAACTTCTTGTATTCCTGGCGTCCACAGTACTGGATATGGCACAGTCCAGCATGATCTGTGTGGTTGGCATGGGCCTGGTGTGTTCTGGGTCACCAGGTCCACAGATGATCTTCTAGCATGGGCCTTAGCTTTGGAGGCATCTGGGAGTATCAAAGCAGTTAGGGGTTTGAGGTGCCCAGCTTGATGACAGTGACATTTAAGGAGGAAAAGAAAAATCACCAACTTTGGAGAACCAGAGGGAGCAGTGCCTCTGGCCCCGTCCTCAATCTTCGCCCCAGGTAGGTTTCATCGTTCACTCCTTTCTCGGTCTAAATTTCTATTTCTGGCTGACTTTCTCTCTGAGGCCCTCTATCTCTCCCTGGCATACCTCTCTCTCCTCCATGTCCGTTTTCCTCCCCCTCTCCCTTAGTTCCCCCTCTCTCCTTCCTCCACCCACCCCCCACCAGCTCAGTGTTGTCATCCCCGCACTTCCTGGCCATCAGACACTTACCTGCGTAGTATTTGACCCTGGGCATGGGCCCCTGTCCACCGCCCCCTGCGGTTGTCGGTGGCAGCAGCAGCAGGAGCAGTTGGAAGAGGAAAAGGCCCACGAGGCTCCAGGGGTCCAGGCCCAGGGCTGGAAGGGCCATGCTCAGCCAGAGGCTGTCGCCAGATAGCTCTGGGGAAACAGACACTGGGCACTCTCTGGGTGAGCAGTCCTTACCACATCCCCACCCCGGGGACCAATCGGAGAGTCCCGGCAGCAGAAGTGTATATGGGGGGAGGGTGCTGGGGGAGGAGGAGAGGGTGCTAGGGGAGGGAACGGTTCCCTCTCAAAGGGCCCTCAGAGAGTCTCACTTCCATCATCCTCACAGGCCTCAGCCTCCTGCCTCACTCTCCTCTCTGGGTAGGAGTCTAGATGTTCCATCCTGCCCTTCTGATCTCTTTTCACCAATAGCCCTGCTCTGCCTTTTCTCACCTGACTTTCAGGGAAGTCCTTCTTGCTATCTGCTCTTTGCCTTCCTTCTTCCCATATCCCAGAACCCAAACCATTGCCTGGCCCTGGGCAGGGGACTTCTGGGGAGCAGATTCCTGCACTCAAAATATGGACTTCTCAGACCTGACTCTCCTGGCACTTTGAGATCTGTTGCTACCCTGTGCCTCATCTCACCCCTGCCCTCTGATGACCTAAGCAGGCAGACCAGGTCTGAATCAACCTGCTCTGACCTTGCCCCCAGCCCCAGCTGGGCTCCCATCTTTGATATGCTCGGTCCTCCTTGGCCCTCTTCTTGGAGGCTATCTGCACCAGGCCATCAGCATTGCCCGGGAAGTGGCCCAGGGCAGGGGGTGGCTGGCAGTCTCCCAGACTCTGCAGCTGCCCCCTCTCTCTCTGGTCTCCGCGGTGCTGCTGTCTGTCTCCCTGGGTCTCTGCATAATCTTCTCCCGGGGCCGCCAACCCCCAGCCACTCATCTTATCTCACATACCCTTGAGCCAGCCACAGTGCAGAACCCAGGTGTCCGGACTCTGGGGCGCAGGTGCCATCCAAGAGAAAGAAGGAGGGGGGTTCCCAGGCCCCAGAGGCAGGGGACGGAAGGCTCAGCCCGGCTGGGCCGGGAGTGCGGCCCTCCAGGTACCCATAGTGCCAAAGCCAGCACTGGGAGCTCTGGGCAAGGGAAACCAGAATTTCCACCTCTCGAGTTGTGACAGATCCCTGGCTTGGGCGGAAGTTGGTGGATTGGGAGGGGAATAAAAAGAGACACACCTCTGTCTTTCCCTCTTTCCTTGCCTCCCTCTATCCACAAAGTTTAAAAGGCCAGAAAGTTTCTAGGTTATTTCAGCCATTCCGCTGTCCCTCTGTCATGTCACATCCAGTCTAACCAGCCTAGCAGTGGTTTCTCCTCTTGCTCAAGATTTCCCTAATGGGAGACTTGACACTCTCTTTCATATTCCTCTTTTCACTTACCCACAAGGTGGGTTCTCTGCACTCCTACCTGCTGGGAAATCCTTGCAGTTGTCTAACCTTCAAACCTCCCACTTCCAGCTGGGCCATAATCTTTAAAAAATAAAACAATTGCCTTAGGTTCTTTTCCATGGCTTTGCTGAGGAAGTCCCTCCTGTAGTCTAATCTCCATCATTCTTAGGGCAGCATCAGGCCAGTGGGAGGCCTAGAAAATTTCCCATCTGAGCTCATACTTCTGGAACATACTTCTGAGGCACCTAACCTCCCAATGGTGGCTGCTCGCCCCTCCCTGAAGGCCCCAGGGGGAACCTCATAATGTAGGGTTAATGAGGTATCTAGCACCAAGGGCTTCATGACCTATAAAGTGGGTAGTTTCCTGCCCACTCAGCCCGAGACCAGCTGACTGCTGGTTAAAGAGCACAGCCATCCTGGGGCTAATCCGACTCTAATAAATAACCCACCTCCTTCTTAAACACACATTCCTCATGGTCAGGAAGTCCTTCCTGTAGTGTAACTTCCATCCCTCTTGCCACAGCACCAGCCTACAGGGTGATGGTACAGCCCAGGCTACTCCTTAGAAGAATTTCTTGTCAGAACCTGCTCAGCCTTCTTTTCTTCTCCTTCTGCTCCCATTTTCCCTCACTTTCCCAGCGAGACCCTCCTGACAACTGTGTCTGTGAGGACTTGCCTAAGATTCCCCCAGACTCTCACAGAGGCTCCTTGCCAGGTGCTTGGGAGAAGTCATGGGCCAAGCCACCCAGAAAAAGTCATCTGGACTCTCAGAATCAGGGGAAACTCCTACCAGGACTCCACCTTCTCTGTCTCCCCAACCCCCAGCTCAGATTTGGGCACCACCCTGCCCAGACCTCTCTGCTTGAACAGATTGGCTTATCTGGTTCGCTGGGAGGAGTTCTGCTGGGGGGAGAGATGGGGGAGGAAGTTCCAGCCCCACCCTCCCTGCCTGTTGCCCTGTGCCCGCCTCTCTGGAAATGTTAGATTCAATGCCCAGCCCTCTCCAGAGACACAAGAATTCTCCTTCTGGCCCCAGGTCTCCTCTTCCCCAGCCCCTCCAGCCAAGATGAATAGTTTGCATTATTAGGCTTTGGTCTACCCAACAATTTTAGCAGATAGGTATCAGCATATTCCCATTTTACAGATAAGGAAGGTGAGGCTCAGGGAGGTTACACTGCTAGAAGCCAAGTTAAACTCAGATCTGTCTCATTCAAAAGCTAATCCCGGGGCGAGCCCTGTGGCTTAGCGGTTAAGTGTGCGTGCTCCGCTGCTGGCGCCCCGGGTTCGGATCCTGGGTGCGCACCGACGCACCGCTTCTCGGGCCATGCTGAGGCCGAGTCCCACATACAGCAACTAGAAGGATGTGCAACTACGACATACAACTATCTACTGGGGCTTTGGGGAAAAATAAATAAATAAATAAAATTATACAAAAGCTAATCCCTTAGCTACGCTGCCTCCCTAGAGTTCTGCTCCTGCAGTCTTCCCTCCTACCCCAGTCCAGGAAACTCAGCTCTGAGCTACTTGAATGGAGAAGGCACGTGTGGAGGGTGGGGGGTGGCACGCTCTAGCTCCTCTGGGCAAAGAAACAGTATCTCTGGGGTGATTCCTGTCTCAAGAGGGAACAGAAACCTCTTGGAAGAAAGGCCATCAGGTACAGGTGCCACCCTTATGTCCACAAGGGCCTCCTGATTAAAGTCCATGGAGCCTGATGGGGAAGAAGGTCACCCTGCCGCCTTCTGCTGCCCCTCTTGCACCAGAGCCTCTGGAGTCACATCCAAAGTCACACTGCCATCTCCCTTCCTGCAGCTGGCAGAGCCCACAGCCAGGGCTGGCTTCGTGGGCGCATGACCTGAGCAGTCACACAGGGCCCCACGCTCAGCAGGGCCCATGCTTGGTCTAATGCTCTGCTGCTGCCGTCTTGAAAGTCTTGGTCCTTTTTGATCAAGGGGCCCCACGTTTTCATTTTGCACTGGGCCCCACAAATGATGTAGCAGGTGCAAATGATGAAGCAGGTCCTGCCCACAGCATCCAGGAAGCTCAGAGCTGGCAGGGCTCCACTCCCTCCCTCACTGTACAAATGAGGAGACCAAGGCCAGGGAGGGAAAGCGTCTGGGCTGGGGTTGGAGTCGGGCAGCAGGTCAGGTGGGGTGGCTGTGTGAAGGAGTCAGATGTTTAGGGACCAGGCCCTAGGGGCTGTGCCATTTCATAGCCCCAGTGTAGGGGTTCTCCAACTCCTTTCTCCTCAAGCCCCGGAGCCCAGCCTGGGGACTCCCCATGAAAACTATGCTGAGTTCAAACTTGCCCCCCTGCCCCAGGGTCCAGCTCCTTCGGAGACTCTGCCCCCGTGGCCCCTAGACCGCACCAAACAGTAGCCCCTTCCTGCCAGGCTCACTGGCACAGGGTAAAGATCCAGATGTGGGGGTGGAGCTGGGAGGGAAGATGGAGATGTCGCTCCCCATCCCTACCCCATGCTCACCCCGGGGGTTCTGTCTCTTCTGCACCCCTAGGGAGCATGGATACCTCACTGGCTTCGCCAGTGCCCAGCAGGTCCAGTTTCCCCTACCCCCTTTCCCTTCCAGCCTCAGGGGCAGCCCCAGAAGAGCACAGTCCCGGGGAACACCCGCTTCCTGGCTCCCCTTCCTTAGCCCCACCTCCCTGCCCCTCACTCCCGTCTGTTTATGATCACAAGCAAATCAAATCAACTTAGATTTATTAAGTGCCTACTGTGTATAAGGCACTAGCGATGTCCCCAAGCCTCTACTCCTCCAGCATCCTCTCACCTCTTCCCACCCTCACTGCCTCCCAGCCTTCTTGCCACCCGCCCAGCCCAAATCCCCCTACTCCTTACCCAGTGCCTCCTAGGTTTCCTCCTCCAGTCTGACTAGTGCTGGAAGGCTGAGCTGAGTATTGCACACAATGGCCCGACCCCCTCTGTCTGCCCCCTCCTCAGGGCCGAGCCAGCGCCAGACAATGGCCCGCCCTCTCTTTTCAGAACTGTCAGCTCTCCCGCTCCCTCACCTGGAGCTTGGGGATGCCGCAGCGTTTCCCGCCCCCTGGAATGCCAGGCGTTCTGTCTCCCAGCGCCTTGGTCCCTGCCACACCCCCGCCCCCCATCCCCAACCCCATCCCGCCTCACTGGTCCTCAGTCACCATGGCGACCGCCTCTCTAAGTGGGAGGGACTAGAATCTCCCCATATTCTTACTCCTCCTACCCGTGTCCCCCTGTGCCCCACCTTCTGTGGCTCCTGGATCCACATGTGTGGAGGAGGCGCGGCTCCAGATGTGGAGGGAGGTGGGGAGGGCGCACACTAGCCCCCAGGGTCCTCGCTCAGCTCCCTTGCCCACCGTCAGGCAGGCACCACAGCGTGGATGTCCCCCAGCTAGGTTCAAGGGCAGCTGGGGCCAATTCCCCTTTATGGTCAATTTCTCTGGGTCTCCCTCTCCCCTGGGAACTGTGTATATGTAGGGGGATCACATCTAGACACCAGCCAGCCTGACCCCATGCAAACTGAGTTTTTCAATAAGGATGTAAATGAACATACAAATATCTATGCAAATAAGCCTACAGGCAAGGTCTCTTCTCTGTCAAGAAGCCTGAGAAGCTCTCTTCTGTTAATATTACCCTGACTTCCATGGGAAGAGGTCCACTGTCACGTTCAGGTTCTTCCATTTCTTCCTAAACCAGCTTACCAAGAAGATGTCTGCTCCAGAAGCCTTCTTTTGCTAACCCCCTGAGACCCGTTAGAAGAGAAAGGTTTGTGCTGTAAGAGGAGGATGGAGAGAAGACTTCAGGAAGGACTTGCCAAAAATCTAGACTAGATAGGGATGAAAAAAGAGACAAGCCTGAGCTGGATTCTTTCCCATCTGTGGGGGAGCAGAGGCAAGCAGGGGTCTGGGTGTTAGCTTTGGGAGCTGGCCCTTGTGTCCTCTCCCAGCCCTGATCCTGAGCAACCCTATTTACCAGAGCTCCCTCCAGCCCCTGCTGGGCTTCAGTTTCTTCATTGGTAAAATGGAAGAGTTGAAAAAGCCTCTTCCAGGTTGGCTTCTCTCAGCTTGTGGGAAGACTGTGAAAAAGTCAGCATGGGGCCAGGGAGCAAGAGCCCTGGGTCCTAGGCCTGGCTGCCTGAAACTTGCTGTGTGACCCTGGGCCGGGCACTTGCCCTCTCTGATTCACATAGGTAAAATAATGGCTTTCCAGCCTACCTGGGAGCAGCTTGGCTCATCTCTTGATTTAATAGTATTTTTAAGAAGAAAGAAGTGAGTGTGCTGGTGCCGGCCCTGGGCAGAGGGTTTCATAGGACAAGTCTGGTTCCCTTTTAGATCTGGGTTGGGGTGGTGAGTGAGCATTCCTGTCTGAGTGGTGCAAGGAGATCTGGCATGTGCTGAAAGCAGAAGTGGACTCTGAGCAGGGCTGCTATCACATCCCCCACCACTTCCTGACACTCCATCCTCGCTGCCGTCGGCACCTAGGCCTTGGGGACTCAGAGATGCCTACTTGCTCAGGCGCTTCCCCCCAGCACTGGGACACCTGGTAGGAGGGGAAGAAATGATTTGGGATCAAGGTGGCAGGGACTAGAGGAAACTGAACTAGTGCTGTGACAGGAAAGAAGCAGGCCGGGCTGCAGGGAGACTTCACCCCCAGGGGTTGTCCCCAGGGTCCTGCCCCCATCTCCTTCCCTTTTAGGGGAATTGGGCCCAGTCTCTGTGGCAGAATTGGAAGGGGATCCATTTCTGAAATAATCCAACAGAGTAAAACACGGGGAGCCTACAAGCTTCCCCGGGCTCCACGTCATCCCGGATTACCCAGCTGGGCTTCAGGGAGCCCCCTGGCCTCGACATGTGGAAGTAAAAACTTCCAGGAAGGAACTAAGTTGTTCTGATGAGGGAACTAGGGACC
Organism: Ceratotherium simum simum; assembly: GCF_057802395.1. Taxonomy (NCBI): domain Eukaryota; kingdom Metazoa; phylum Chordata; class Mammalia; order Perissodactyla; family Rhinocerotidae; genus Ceratotherium; species Ceratotherium simum. The sequence goes on from NC_141901.1 coordinate 40,770,563, forward strand.
TAGTCTCTGGCGGTGGCCGTGACTGTAGTTAGAAACTTGCTGGGGCCCCGGGGTGGAGAAGGAGGGAGAACCTTTCTACGGTCTCATCTCCATTTCTCCGCTGCAGTGCACACAGCTCCGTTCCTCTGGTTTGCCTAGCCTCAGTTTCCCCACCTTGGGCAGATGGGGTGTCAGGGCCCTATGTCTTTAATTGCAGGAGGGACAGGGAATGGCTGATGGAGTTTAGCAAACGAGGGTCCCGGGAAAATGAGATGGGGGAGTGGAGGGTGAGGAGACCCAGGCATCCTGTCCCCTAGGCTCTGCTCCTCAAGATCCCTGGAGCTACTCTTCCCCTAGTATGAAGCTGAAGGACCACCCAGCCAGGGCCCCCTATGGTATCCACTGAAGTTGGCACGCAGACCACCATGTCCATAGTGCTAGGAAACTGACATCCCACCCCCGCTCCCATCCCAGGGACCACGGTCCCTCTTCCCCACCACTTTCAAGCCTTACCCCCAGCCCAGCAGTGGAGACCCTAACCCAGGCGTCCAGGACTTCCAGCAGAGTGTGTACCAGGCAAGGGGCGGAGCAGATATGGCAGGGGGAGGCCGTGGGGGCCCTGCCAGCCCCCTCCGGTGCCCCAGTTCCCAGGCAGCTCTTAAAGGGACCAAAACAAATTAGCTAGGGGCAGCTTAAGGGGGTGGGTGTAGAGGAAAGTGGGTGGTGGGGAGAGGATTAGGTTTGCCAGGGGCAGAAGAGCCAGAGTGGGGGGATTGACACCTCCTCTACTCCCCTGGAAGCCCCCAGACTCCTCAGTCTAGCCTTTCCCTCATCCCATGTGACCCCCATGTTGGCCACCCAGCTTGTGACTACCACCTCCTCAGATCCTGGCCCCTTGTCCCCTTGGGCCCCTGCCCACTTCCTCCCCCCTCCCCCATATTCGTGCCACCTCAGTCTCCGGTGAGAGCTGCCAGCTGGCACTGGCTGGTACTGAGCTCTGAGAAGCAGCCCAAGAATTGGAAGGGCCTGAGGCCTGGCTGCAGAGAGGGAGGGGAGGCCAGCACCTCAGAGTCACTCTAGTGGGTGGGGGGCAGGAGGCACCTTCCCCTCCCAACTGCCTCTCCAAGTCTTGTTTCCTCCACCCCTCTGGGGGCAGGATAAGGCTGCTGGTTCATCCTCCCCCTCGTCTACCCCCTGTTAGGCTGTCAGAGTGGTGACATGGAAAAGGAAAATGACTTAGCCAGTTACCTCTGGCCATGGAGGGGCCGGGGCAGCCCAGAGAAAGACATAGATAAGGAGAGGGACAAAGAAATGGAAACTGAAAGACAGCAGCCAGACAGCGAGCCAGCAGAAAACGTCAGTTCTCATATCACTACTTCGCTCAAAAATCCCCCCTGGCTCCCCAGTGCCCAAGGCATTAATTTCAAACTCCATGGCTGGTGTTCGGGGCCCCCTCCCATCTCCTCAGTGTGGGAGGGCTCTACCCCAGTCCACCTGGACCCTGCCTTTCCTCAAGTTTCAGTTTATCCTATATCTCCTACCTGGAGTGCTATTGCTTCTCATTTCTACCTGATAGAATTCTTCCCATCCTTCCAGGCCCACCCCTAAAGAACCCCTTCCTCCTCAGAACCCTCTTCAGTCCTCCCACAGTATTCTGAGCTGGCGCAGTATTTTCTGGGAGTCAGGAGTCCTGTGCTCCAGCACCAGCCAGCTGGGTGTCTTCAGGTAAACCTCTCTCTTAGCTGGGTCTCAGTTGCCGCACTTAAAATGGGAAGACTGATAACCTGCCCACTGGTGGTCAAAATGCAGTGGTTACATCTTTTTGGAAGCAATTTGGTAACAGGTCTCAGGTTCTGCAAAAGTGCTCACACTGAACGGTTCCATTTCTGAGTCTATGCATTTGCAAATACTTACAAAGTACCTACTATGTTGTCAGGTACTGCACTAGGTACTGGGGACTCAGCATGAATAAAACAGACAAAAATACCTGCCCTCGGGTGTATGCGTTCTGGCATGGAAGACAGAAAATGAATAAATACACAAATGAAATCTGTCCAGTGGTGTGAAGTGCCCTGGAGAAAAATTAAGCAAGAAGGGTAGCTCAGAAGCGATAGGCTCAGGATGGCGAGGAGGACACTATTTTTAAAAATTTGGTTGGGGAAGGCTTTACTGGATGGTGACATTTGAATAGAGACCTGAAGAAAGCGAGGGAACAAGCATGCAGATATTTGATGGGAAAAGTGGTCCAGGCAGAGGGAACCATCAGTGCAAATGTCCTGAGGCAGGCATGTGCTTGGTGTAGTCTAGGAATACTCGGGCAGTCACTGTGGCTTGAGTGGAGTGAGCACGAGGGAGAGTGGTGAGAGATGCGGTGGAGGGGTTGTCATGCCTGGCTTTGCATGCCATTGTGAGGACGTTAGCTTTTACATTGAGTGCTTTGGGAAGGCTCTGGAGGGTTTTAAGCAGAGGAGTGACCAAACGATTAAAGGTCACTCTGCTGCTGTGTGACGAATAAACAGTGTGGAGCAAGGGCAGGAGGCCAGTCAGGAAACTAACGCCATCATCCAGATAAGACATCGCGGTGGTGGTAAGGATGTACTGGATTCCAGATATATTTTAAAGATGGAGCTGAGGGCCGGCCCCGTGGCTTGGTGGTTAAGTGCACGCGCTCCGATGCTGGTGGCCTGGGTTCGGATCCCGGGCGCGCACCGAGGCACCACTTCTCCGTCCATCCTGAGGCCGAGTCCCACATGCAGCAACTAGAGGGATGTGCAGCTATGACATACAACTATCTACTGGGGCTTTGGGGGGAAAAAATAAATAAATAAAATCTTAAAAAAAAAAAAAAGATGGAGCTGACAGGATTTGCTAATGGAGTGAAGGTAAAAGAGGATGAGAGGGTATGAGAGGATAAGAGGAGTTAAGGATGAACTCCAGGATTTTTGGTCTGAGCAACTGGAAAGAAGGAGGGTCATCAGCTAAAATGGGGACGATTATAGGCAGAGCACCTGGCGGCTGGGGGTGTGGGGTGGGTGGTAGAAGCCAGGATATCAGTTTTGGACACGTTAACTTCGAGATGCCATTAGTCCATCAAGTAGGTATTCAGGTCTGGAGTTCAGGGTGAAGGAATAAGCTGAAGGTGTAAACTTGAGAGTCACCAATGTGTGGAGGGTATTTAAAGCCAAGGGCCTGGAGGAAGTCTCTCAGGGCCCAAGTGTAGACAGAAAAGAGAAGAGTTGAGCCCTGGGGCACTCCATCTGTCGGAGGTCAGGCAGAAGAGGAAGAATCAGCAATGTAGGCTGAGAAGGACCAGAGAGGGATCATCTGCGACAGACAAGGTCGAGGAGGACGAGGACTGAGAAGTGACCACTGGGTTAGCAATGTGCAGGGCACGGGGACCTTGACAAGAGCAGTCTTTTTGGAATGAAGGAAGCAGGTCAGCAGCTGACAGTGAGGAGGGGAAGTTTGAAGAGAGAGGAGAAGGTGTGAAAGAGTCACCTGGAGAAAGGAGGTGGCTGGGCTAGGGACGGGAGCTGTAAGGGAGGCAGCACCAGGGGTGTGTGGTCATGAAGTTAAAGAAAGGCCAGTTAGTGGGGGAATCATCAGGATTCCATCCTAAAAAATTACCTGAAATATTTACAGAAAAGGCATTTTACTGCAGCATTATTTACAATATAAAACTGAGACTTAGGGCCGGCCCCGTGGCTTAGCGGTTAAGTGCGCACGCTCTGCTGCTGGCGGCCCGGGTTTGGATCCCGGGTGCGCACCGACACACCGCTTCTCCGGCCATGCTGAGGCCGCGTCCCACATACAGCAACTAGAAGGATGTGCAGCTGTGACATACAACTATCTACTGGGGCCTTGGGGGGAAAATAAATAAAATCTTAAAAAAAAAAAAAAGAGACAATCTAAATATCCAGAGGGGATTGATTAAATGAAATGTTGTATATACATTCAGCCATTAAAAAGTGTGTCCTGGGGCCGGCCCCGTGGCTTAGCAGTTAAGTGCGCGAGCTCCGTTACTGGCAGCCCGGGGTTCGGATCCCGGGCGCGCACCGACGCACCGCTTCTCCAGCCATGCTGAGGCGGCATCCCACATACAGCAACTAGAAGGATGTGCAGCTATGACATACAACTATCTACTGGGGCCTTGGGGAGAAAAAGGGAAAAAAAAAAAAAAGGAGGAGGATTGGCAATAGATATTAGCTCAGGGCTGGTCTTCCTCAGCAAAAAGAGGAGGATTGGCATGGATGTTAGCTCAGCGCTGATCTTCCTCACAAAAATAAATGAATAAATGAATAAATAAATAAAATAAAATAAATAAATAAAAGTATGTTCATATAATAAACATCCTTTATAAAATATTTGCAAAACATATGGCTTAATAGCTATAGATAGATAAAATCAAGAGGGAAAGCTTTCTCCCTGAATCTTAAGAACCAATGTGAAAAAGATAATTTTGCCAATAAAAAAATGAGCAAAAGGAATAAAAACATGTTATTCACACCAGAAGAAACGCAAATAACCAATACACATGAATGAAAAAAAATTTCAACTTCTCTTCAAAGAAATGTACTTTGAAACAATAATGAACTATAATTGTCTTCCTATCAAGTTGGCAAAGATCAAAACCAAAAAACTTCTGGCACTGACAGGAGTTTGGGGAGAAGTGAGATCCGCTGCCGATGAGAACAGTAAGGGTCCAGCTTCTCTGGATGACGCTTGGCAATATTATCAGTGGCCTTTATGATGTGTTTACCTTTGACTTAGCTAGTCCTCTTCTTGGAATTTATTTCATAGAAATGCCCACAGATGTGTGCAAAGCTGTATATTCCAGGAAGTGTTATTCATAACAGCCAGCAGAAAATTGTAAATATATGTATATATTTGAAAATTGAAAAAATATATATAAAATGCTTGAAGGCCTCCCCCCATAATGTTCATAGCGGTTATTGCTGAGTAGCGGAAGCACAGATGATGATTATTTTTTTCTTTCTCCTTTTCTATCCTCTCTGTAATGGCCAAGTATTACTTACATGAACAGATAGAAAAAGAATCAATGTTATTTTAAAAGAATGTTTATAGACTTTGAAATAGCATTAGAAAGTGCTTATGCACGTTAACTGCAGAATCAAAATTTAAGCCACAGTGGGATCTTAACTATGTAAAGTATATGCTCAGGAAAAAATCTGGAAAGAAGTGGTTGCTTCTGGGTAATTGAAAAGGGGTGACTTGTTTTTCTTCTTTGTATTTACCTGTGTTTTCAGTTTTACTGCAGAGTATGTGTTACAGTCTAACAAAAAATTTTTTTTTTGCTTTTTAATAATTATACGTGGCTTGCTGAGCGCCGAGCTGTGTTATGAGCATCATGTGAGGCAACCACGTGTGCGGACGCTCTAGCTGCGCGAGTCCGCAGCTACCAATTCTACCGCAACGCTAGCTTGCCGCAGTTTTTGCGGACTTTGCCTCATCCGCCTCAGCCCTCCTCAAGACCAGGGACCTCGCCTGCTCGCGCTGGTGTTCCCCAGCCACAGAGGCCGCACGGCCTCCTGTGTTCAGAGCCCGCGCCATCCACCAGGGTTTAGCTGAGCTGCGGCGAACCCACGCCTAGGGTGCGCGTACGCAGCGGCGGCAGTGGGTGGGTCTCTGGCGTCCCCAGGTGCCCGGCCCGGGAAGTGCACCTGGAGATAATGGGACTCCGCTGCGGCCCAAGACCCTATTCCCACGGGGGCCCCCAGTACTTTCGCCCAGGGCGGGGAGAGGAAGGGTTTCCTTCTTCGAAGCTGCCCGCCTGAGGCAAGGACCTCTTCCTCCAGCCCACACCCCTTCTTCTCAGCATCCCTTTCCCAGAGGCCCCCGGTCTCAGTCCAGGGGGAGTTACGGGTTTCCGGCATGACTTCAGAGGCTTCTCTCCTGTCATTCATTCTGTTTTTTCCAATCTGTTTTCCCATAATCCCAGACATGCTCTTTTTCTCACTGACTTTTGACTCAGGCTCAACTTCTCTGTCCCTGGGAACATAAGCGTACTTTATCATCACTATTTTTTGTTCAGAGGGGGGAGCATGTCCTCACAGGCGCAGGGGTGTGCAGCCAGAACCCTTGGGATCTCTGCCACCAACTAGCTGTGTGGCCTTGGGCAAGTTACCTCTGAGCCCCATTTCCAAGCGCAAGGGGACAATGACCACCTCTCAAGACAGTGTGAGGGTCAAATGAAATAGTGCAGAGATGTTTTGGAATCTATAAAGGGCCAGGGCCAGGTTGGTTACTATAGCTCACCTTCCTCGTTTGGGGCCCTTTCCCTCAGTCCTGGCTCCTCATTGCCCCCAGTTGTAAACCGTTTCCCTCTCCGAGGCTCCTACTCTGCCTGACACATCCCTGTGGCCACAGCAGTCCACGTTTTCGGACTCCCACAGGAGTGTACGTTCCCTGAGGACACTGACCGTGTTGTCTTGTTCGTTTCCCCATCCCCAAGCTGAGCAGAGTGTGGCACAAAGGGACATGAACTGCTTGTTTGCAGTCAGTCCTACTCCTATCGTGGTGCCTTCACTAGCTTCTACTCCCTCCTCCCATGTCCTTGCCCCAGGTCCCGAGATGTCACCATCCTCGGGCTGGGTCCATATCGTATGTCTTAGTATTCTTGCCGAGCTTGGGGTCCAGCATGCAGCATGTAGAAGGTGTTCTCTAAGTGCTGGTTGGATGAAGGAAGTGAGGGAGGAAACGCCCTCCTCCGGCTCTACCTCTCTGAGGGACTTCCACGGAGAAAGAGCCCCACAGTGGGCGGGCGTGGCTTATGTCAAAGCCTCTCCCCGTCAGCCACCACCGAGTGCCCTGATGGGCCCCTGGAGAGCTCTGAGGGCTTCATCTCATCTCCCCCACAGCAGGGGCGAGGCTGGGCAGCAGTGAGCATGAGGATGCGGGGACCGTGACATCTGTGTGTGTGTCTGCCCCTCAGAACACACAGTGACGCCCACCAACAAAGACAGACACCACAGCAGCCAGGGATAGAAACAACTAGTGTATTGATTCAGGGAGGAGAGAAGGGGTGCAGACGGGAAATGGGGAGGCACGGGGCTCTTTAGTGTTTGCCAAAAACCGCTGCCACACACCCTCCACCCCTTTTCACCTTCCTCCTCTGGGGCACGGCCCCAGCAGGCTCTCACCCTTTCCAGTAGGCCTCCCTCTCCCTCCTCCCCTGCACCCACTTGACCTGAACCTCCAGTGACTGGGCAGAGCCCACCCCCGGCTCTAAAGCTGGGTGAAGCCAGGCTCAAACTAATCTTTCTTCCCCCTCTTCCACCTCCCACCTCATTCCCATCTCTTGTCTAAATACAGAAAAAGCAAGCGCAGCTGGTACCTGGGAGAATCACATCACCCCGGGGCTGGGGCAGGGGCGGGGCGGGGGGCGGGGCAGGCTGAGGAGCCTCGACCAGGTGTAGTGGGAGGACAGGGCACAGGCCCAGGGGCCTGGCTCAGCCCTCCTCCCTTGGAGGCTGGCGGAGAAGACTCCACACCTGCCTCTCAGGCACCATGTCACGGGGTCCCCGGGGCGCGGGCAGCAGGCAGGGCAGAAAAGCAGAAACTAGGCTCTGTAAAAGCGTCCCTTTCCCTTGGCTCCCTGAGGAAGCCCTCTTTGGTTTTAAGGCAGATATGGAGTTTCCTGGAAGCAGGGAAAAGGAAAGGAGGGGATTGAGATAGATGCTTTTTTTTTTTTGCTTGTGTTTTTCCTTCAGTATAAAACCACTGTAGAAAATAACTTCTCTTAGAAAAAAACAAAACATGGAAGAAAAAACCAAAGGGGTATTTTTCTTTGGCTTCAAGCCCCCTCCCATGAGGTGCAGGGCGGGGGTGGGCACGAGGTGAGCAGGAAGCCAGAGGCCTCGGCCCCCACCCCTGCCTGGCAGGTCCCAGATTACATGATGCTGCAGTTCTGGTTCTAAGAGAGAAGAGAGAAGGGGAGAGGTGTGAGTGGCAGTGTCTGGCTCTGTACCCTCCCTCCCCTGACCCTCAGCCCTGCCCCCGCCCTCCAGTCTGGGGCTCAGACGGGAGGGGCAGGATGCAGGAGTGGACTGTCTAGGATCTTGGGCTGCAGGGAGGAGGCTCCCACTCCCCCGGGCTGCGGAAGAGAAGGCTCTCCCCCCTACAAGGCCACCTTGTCCTAACCCTCAAGGACCAGGGTCCTCGGCGTGCAGGGTATGGAGGCAAAGGGACAACTCACCTGCGTTCGGGGGCTGGAGTTGCCCAGGAGGTAGGAGCGGGTGACCAGGTTGTCCCCGAAGCTGCCACCCCCACTGCCCCCCACACTGCGGTAGCTGCGAGTGACTGTGACACTGGAGGCAGAAGAGCCAGAGGAGATGGATCCGCCCACCTGGGCTCCCGAGCTGCTGGCAGACGCCTTGTCGGCAGGCTGCCCGCACGTCCCACACAGCACGGTGCGTGAGCGCAGGTTGTACTCAGCGGGGTCCCCCGAGCTGCTGCAGTGGGAGCCCTGAGGAGGGAGACAAGGCTCAGGCGGGACGGCGGGTCTGGGACTGACCGCTCAGGCCCAACACCCAGGCTCCGCTCCTGCAGGCTCCCAGCCACCAGGCAGGAAGGTGGGGCTCTGTACGCAAGAACCAGAGGGCCAGAGGGCGTTGGGTGATAGGGCTTGGGAGGCTAGGGCTGGGAAGAGGGGGAGGGAAGACACAAAAAGGGAGAAGGGTCAGGAAGACTTGGGGACAGGGGACCGGAGCTGTGGCTTTGACTCTGTCCTAGCTGCTCTGTGCTTGAGAGAGAGCAAGCAAGCTTGTAGGACAGCAGGCATGCAAAATAAATTGGGGAGGGCGGGAATGAGAGAGAAGGTTCTTACAGGAAAAATGGGGGAAATGAGAGGACATGCATGCAACAGGAATGGAGAAGGGGCAAGAGAGGAAGTGCATGCAACAGAAATGGGGGGAGAGAGGTAGGGCTGGGTGCCCCACATCTGTCCTCCCGTCCCCTTCCCAGGAGACAAATCCAGACCTTTGTCCACTGCTCCCATAGGAATACTCCATGGCATCAGAAAGTTCCCACTCCCTTCCTTACCAGAGTAGGGCACCCAGACACCTGGGTTCCCTGTTCAAGGTATAGGGAGGAGAGAGAAGAAAAGCCAGGGCAGCGAGTGAAGTTCCAAAACATTCTTTAATGAAAAGATTTTTGGCGTGGGGAGGCCAGGGAGAGGCTGCCCCCAGGCCTGGCTGGGTGCCCCAGTGTGGGCTTGGCCTCAGCGACGGCTGCCACTCACGTGGTGGTGATGGAGCAGGTCATCTCCATCCTCATCCTCGTCGTCCTCGACCACAGTCACTGAACGCACAAGCTTGCGCATGGCCACCTCCTGCCAGGGACACGGGACCAGGCCCATGCGTTAGGGGTCAGGGCCAGGGGAGGGGTGTGCAGTGTATCCAGCCACAGTGGATACCTTTCTGGTGGTCTGCCCTTTGTCCAGCCTGCTGCTTACTCTGTCCTCTGTGGTATTGGAGCTAAGGAACTTGTTTCTACCCCAGAGGGACACTGTCAAGCTTTCTGAGTAGTAATATGGTTCTGCCTTTAACAATCCTCGCCATCTGACTTCCACCCCTCATGCTGCTGGAGGAGGCATCTTTTGAGTTGCCCACTGGGTAGAGTTTAGGGCCTGGGACTGTCCCTGAGAGCTAGGAGAAAGTGGCCCTGAATTGGCTCTCTTGGGTGAGGGGCAGCCAGCTCCTATTTGGGCCACCAGGGGAGCCTTGTCCAGAAAGAGGCCAGCCTGCAGCATACTCACTTCCCCAGTGGAGTTGATGAGAGCCGTGCGCAGGCTGTTTCCACAGCCCCAGGTGTTCTGCGCCTTCCACACCAAATCGGTAGGGGGGCTGTGGGTGGCCCCAGCTCCTGCAGCCCAGATCTGGGGAGGGAGGAATAGAGAAGGGCATTCACTCCAGCGCTCCCATCCTCAGGCTAACCTGTCCCCACTCAAGGCCACCCCAGAGTCCCAAACACCCTGCCACTCACCGTCACCACCTGCCCAGCCTTCAGGGTGAACTTTGGTGGGAAGCGGTAGGTCAGCAAAGGATCATCTCCATTCTGGCGCTTGATCTGCCAGTTGCCCATGGACTGGTCCTGCCAGGAAGGGAGGGAAGGGGAAGGCGGGGGAGGCTCGTTCAGGCTCTTGAGTTTATCTTGCTCAAGGGCCCAGGCAGGCCACAGCAAGAGGCCTCTCCCTCCAGTCCCCTCTCCATGCCCTCCCTCTCAAGGATAACAGCTCCGATCTGTGGGCACTTATGCTGTGCCAGACACACTTGATGCTTTCATCTTCCCAACAACTCAAAGAGTTAGGGACCATTATTCATCCCCATTGTACAGAGGAGGAAACTGATGGTGAAAGGTTACATAACTTGCCCAGGGTCTCCCAGCCTGTGATGAGTCCTGGAGCCAGGACGGGAACTAGAGCATGGAGGAGTCACACACTCATGCCAGTCTGCCTCTGAGGAGAGGAATACTCCTCTCTCCAAACCGCATCCCTAACCTGGCTATATTCTCTTAGACCCAACTGGGGGGCCTACCTCATTGGACTTGTTGCGCAGCCGCACGAACTTGCCCTCCTCGTCCACCTCCTCCACGGCCACACGCCCACTGGTGCGCGCGTGCTGCGAGAAGCTGCTGCGGCTCTCGCTGGACTCCAGCTTGCGCTTTTTGGTGATGCTGCTGCTGCCCTGAGTCTGGGATGAGTGGGAGGAGGCACGGCCACGGCTGCGCTGCGAGGTGGGGCTGGGGGACAGGCGCAGCCTGGGGAGGGGAGACAAAGTGGGGGGCCTGGTTAAGGCTGGTCGTGGACCAGAGGTAGCCGCCAGCCCCTCCCAGACTCCTCCCCAACCCACCTTTCCTCTTCGCCCTCCAGGAGCTTGCGGTAGGCGTGGATCTCCATGTCCAGAGCCAGCTTGATGTCCAGCAGCTCCTGGTACTCGTCCAGCTGTTGCTGCATCCTTGCCCGCATCTCTGCCATCTCCCTCTCCTTCTCTGCCAGCAGCCGCCGGCTGGTGTCCCGCTCACGGGCCAGCGAGTCCTCCAGGTCCCGCAGCTTCGCCTCCTTGGCTGCCAGCTGAGTGAGGGAGGCGGGGGTCTGGTAAGCTCCCAAGGGCCCCAAGTGTGGAGAGGGAGGGGTAGGGGACACTTAGCCACCCTCCCCAGGATCTCCAGGCTCCCATCAGAGCCCATCAACATGGGCTCAACATCGCCTTGGCTATCAACCAGGAAGTCCTTCCCAATATCTAACTGAAATCTCTTATTCTGAGGCTAGAACCTATTTCCTCCTGTCACAAATGGCACAGCCAGCTAGAATAATATTAATGCTTTTAACACCTCACATTGAGTCTCGTGGCAGATCTGTTAGGGAGGATAAGAATGATCTCCATTTTCAAATGGGAAACCAAGGCTCTGAGGAGTGAAGGTAATAGGAGGCCAGATAAGAGGTAGTCCTGGAACAGCAAACAGGTCACCTGACTCCAAATGCTAGGCCCCTTACTCGGTCTGTGGTCCTGGGGGCATCTTCCACTCCTCACCCCCTCCCCTCCTCAGGAAGCGCCCCTGGGCTTCCACCCTACATCCTGCCCAGACTATTGGCGATGGGAGAAGGCGTGAGGTGGGAGCCTCACCTGCTTCTGGAGCTGGCTGAGCTGGGCCGAGAGGCTGTCGATGCGGATGCGGGACTGCTGCAGCTCCTCGTGGGCGGCCCCCACCAGGTTGCTGTTCCTCTCAGCTGCCTGCCTCGCATTATCCAGCTAGCAGGGAGGACACAGGGTTAGGGCTGCGGGGACCGTGAGGGAGGGAGGGACCTGAGAAGACTACCATTGCTGCAGCCTCAGGTCCTGGGCACCCAGAGCTCCCACCACCATCTCCCTGACCCCCCGGAACATCCCAGGGTGGGCGGGGGTAGGGCTGCTGGGGGCAGAGGGAGCAAGGGAAGAGCAAGCACCTTGGCAGAATAGGTCTTCTCCAGCTCCTTCTTGTACTGTTCCACCTGGTCCTCATGCTGGGCCCGCAGCTCCTGCAGGGCGTCTGCCAGCCGGCTCTCAAACTCACGCTGTTTGCCATTGTCAATCTCCACCAGCCGGGTCTCATGGCGGCGCTTGGTCTCACGTAGCTCCTGGAAGGGTGGGACACAGAAACCAAAATCAGAACTAGTCCTCAGAGGCCAAGACCCAGGGGGCCGAGCTCCCTGCCTAGTCCTAACCCAGTGAGCCACTGTCAGCCCCACTTTCACCTGGGAGCTGGGTGCTCCACTCCCCATCCACCAGTACAGGGGAGTCAGGCAGATGAGCTCCGCACACAGCTGATCCCCCAGCCCCAACTCCGGTGTCAGTCACCACCCAGCCCCATTCCTCTGGCCTGCAGGGCACAATCCCCACCTCGCTGTAGATGTTCTTCTGGAAGTCCAGTTCCTCCTTCAGGGTCTGCAGCCTGTTCTCAGCATCCACCCGCCGCAGCATCTCATCCTGAAGTTGCTTCTTGGCCTCGCCCAGGGCTGCCTCGAGCTGAGAGGAAGGGGGCAGAGGTCAGGGAGAGGGGTTACAGACCATCAGAGCTGGAAGGACGCTGAGCAGTGAGCTGTTCCCAGTGCATCCCTTTACACGTGCAGAACCAGGTCCAGGGGAGTGAGAGCCTTGGATGCCCACAGAGATGATGATCTCTACTCACTCACAGGAGCTGCTCTGGGTCGGTAGTGTGCTAAGAAAAAAAAGACAGCACCTCTCCTCTCTGGCACAACATAGCAATTGCTATAAAGGAGGTACATCCCGAGTATAGAGGGAACGTGAGGGAGGGAACCAAAGTGTGCCCGAGGTGGCCCAGGGGGCTCTGGGAAGGCCTCCAATAGGCTGAGACCTGAAGGACAGGTTAGTGGGGCCCAGGGAGGGACACTGCCATGACTGCAGGGCAGAGAAGAGCAAGTGCAAAGGCCCAGAGGTATGAAGGCACACACATGTTCTTCAGGATGATCAGTACTGCTGAAGCATGAAGGATGGGGTCGGGGGGTGGAGTGATGGGAGAGGGGGCGGGACTGGAAGGCAGGGGCTGGATCATGAAGAGATGCCCTTATATGCCACAAAAAGAACCTCTGAAGAAGTTTCAGCAAGGGAGCACCTTTCTTATATTCTCGTCCTAGAAAGCACAGGCTGGCCAGTGCAGCTGGGAAGGGCTGGTGGGGAGCCGGGAGCTGGAGGCAGGGGACCTGGGAGGGGAAGGGCCCAGCCTCAGTTTTGGAGGCAACCTGCTGGCATCTCCCGGTCTCTCCACGGTGTAGAGGGCAGTGCCACAGTGGCAGGGCCCAGGAGGGGAGAGGGCCCAGGACAGAAGCTTGCCAACTGACTCTAGTCCTGGCCCTGCTCTGAGCAGATGAGGCTGTGAAATGGGGAACAAGCCAGCTTCTTTGATTCTGTTCTCTAGCTTGTAACATGAGAGATTAGGGGATAGAATAGATAGCAAAGTGTTTTGAAAGTAAAGACCACCATATGCATGTAAAGCATTAAGAACATGCTTCCCATATGCGATTAACCATCAACTCCCAACTGTGGGCTCTGTGGCTGGTCGATGGTCCTGTCCATAGGAGGGCCAAACCGGGAAGGATCCAGGGCTATGCACGGTTCATCGCAAATTTAAGCGGAAATAACTTGTGGATTATTTTAAGTTCACTCTGCAAGATACCGTGAGCAGCAAAGGAAGATGAAAAATGGTCTCGATGGGTGGAATGATGCCAGGACAGGTGAACGGCTCTGAGGCCATGTGATGACAGGTCAGACCAGGCACCTCCGGAGGGCGACTGGGGTGGAAGAGTGTGCATTTGTCTGGGGACAGGGGTGTGCGTGTCAGGTGGGGTCATGGGCAGGCCCTGGAGGGTGGCCTCACCTTGGCCACTTGCCCCCGCAGATCATGCAGCTCGCCCTCCAGTGTGCGCTTCTCGCTGAGAGCGGTGCTCAGGGCCGCCTCCTTGGAGTTGAGCAGAGCCTCCAGGTCCTTGAGCCGGGCCTGGGCGGCCATCAGGTCTCCCTCCTTCTTGGTATTGCTAAAGAAGAGAGGGAAGAGTGGGTTTAAGAGGAGGAGTCTGTGTCCCTAGAGAGAACCAGGTACCCCAGGGAGATAGGGAAGTCGCTTCCCAGGAGGTCAGGCTGGGACCTGGCCCTGCTGTCCCTCAATCTGCCAGGAGAGGGCATCCTTGGCTTTAGGTTTGTCTGCGTTGGTTGCCTCTGGGGCTGGACTCCCACTTCCCCCCAGGTCCCCCAAACCCCCTTCCTGCTTCTCCACCCTTCCCATGACTCAGTGTTCAGGAACGTGCCTGGGGCTAAGGGCAAAGCTGGATCTCATGAGATGAATGCTTTTCCCTCTCTCCCCTCCTATTCCTTCCCAAAGAGACAGGGCCACCTTTGTCTCCTGTCCCTTCCCACACAGGGCCTTAACCTTCTCCTCCTTGACTCCACCCACCTGCCATTCAGTCAAGCCTCTCTCCCTATGGGGACCAGACAGCCAGGCTCCAGCCCTGGGGTCCATGCGTCCCTAACGCTTCTCAGTTTGAGCCCCAAAGATGTTGGCCACCTCTCCTAGTCCCTTTTACATACTGGGGACTGTGGGAGGGAGTCTGGTTAAAGCTCAGGGAGGGGCCGGCCCCGTGGCTTAGCGGTTAAGTGCGCACGCTCCGCTGCTGGTGGCCCGGGTTCGGATCCCGGGCGTGCACCGACGTACCGCTTCTCTGGCCATGCTGAGGCCGTGTCCCACACACAGCAACTAGAAGGATGTGCAGCTATGACTTACAACTATCTACTGGGGCTTTGGGGGAAAAAAATAAATTAATTAAAAAAAAAAGCTCAGAGAGACCTGGGATGAGGACAACCAGGCACAGTATTGACCCTTCCCTTTCCCAGACCCAGTCTGGGCCCCTGCTATGGGGAGAGGACGGGGCTTCCAGCCTTCCTCCCTCCAGGTCTCATCAGAGCCTGAGAGAATGCTGAGCCCACCCATCAACCACAGCCTCAGCATCAGGCTCCAGATGTGGCCTCCAGGTCTATGTGGGCTCTAGCCTTGAACCTCCCCACTCCTCAAACTGAGTAAAGCTTTAGCTAGAACCAACCAAACAGGGGTTGCCTCTGCCACCTCCCACCCTTTTCTGGGCCCCTGATTCTTTTTTGCTGGATAGTGAACTAGAGAAATGGAGGGGTCCTGTTTTCTTAAAAATCTCCAGGTTACCCAAGAACTTTCCAGATGTTATGATCCCTTCACCAATATACGGTGAGAAAAAGCAGCAGACCCAGGGAATGGAGGGAAAGATCCAAGATGCCTGGTCCTGGCTGCCATCTGTAACTCATCAGTCTTTAAGCACAAGCCCACCACAGCATATGGAAAAAAGGAAATCCAAACGTGGGCAGGGGGGGAAAAATCTATCCTGGAAAGGAGAAAAGTGGCCTTGCCACTTTTTTCTCCTGCCACCGAAGCCCTAAGCTCCAAGAGACCCAACAATTCACTGAGAAGCAGGATGGAGAGGGCTAGACTTGAGGAAGTTCTGGAGGGAGGGGCCGCCCAAGGCCAGGTTCTCCTTCCATCAGCTTAGGAGATTCCAAACAGGAGTCACCTCCCCTCCAACTGGGCTCCACTGAGGGCTGTCCAGAGGGGCAGGGGCAGGACGGGACGACCTGGAGGGAGCGCCCCAGCCTGCACGCTTGCTCTGTCCAGGCCTCTGGCCACACCTCAGAACAAGCTGTTTAATGCAACAGTGTCTGTCTCCTGTGAAAAGAGGCCCTTCCAGAACTGGAGGATGTCTCCCCTCCTCCGTCTCAGCCAGAAAAGCTAAAAATAAAGTCAAAACCCAGCTCAGGTTTTGGCTGCCATCCGGCCCAGGCCCTGGCTGGGAGCACAGCCCCAACTTTCCATGACTTCAGAACTTTTCCGAAGCTGAGGCAGCTGCAGGGGGAGGAGGGAAGAAGAAGAAAAACCGCTGGTAAAGTGAAGCGACGCGGCCGACTTAGATTCCGAGCTCCTTGGGCCGACTCCAAGGCTGGCAGGGGCTTCCCAGAAGAGGCCTCTCTACCCTGCAGGCTAACGGCTGCAGCTGGCCGCCGCGCTGGGAGGCTCTCGGAATTGAGAGAACTAGGAGCTTAGAGTGGGTTCAGGTCAACTCCCTCCTTTTACAGATGAGGGAACTGAGGCACAGAGGAGGAAGGTGAATGGCCCCGTGTCAAACACTGCAAGCAGCAGCAGAGACGGGGTCAGAGTCAGTTCTGGCTGCTGATCAGGACTCCTCCTCCTCTACCTCCCTGCCTGCCTCAGCCACAGGTCTGGAGAACAGACAAGCCGGCAGGAGGAAGAGGGCTCCCCGACCCAGCCAGCCTGAGCTGGGAGAAGCAGGAAGGCACGATGCCACACATTCAGAAGACATCTCAAGGGCATCTCTTCCCTGGTCCTGCTTCCCTGGCCTCCTCCGACACCAGGAGAGGAACTCCAGGAGTCCTCCTTGGAAATACCCTTCCCATGGCAGTGCCAGGCAGACACGGACTGAGGAACACAGGGTGCATGGCCCTGCCCTCTGGGAGCTTACAGTCTGACAACTGCAGGAGTTTGTTCTTCAGCCTGACCTCTTCACTTCCTACTGCTCCCAAGGGGTGGTAACATAATAATAATAATAATAATAATAATAATAATAATAATAATAACGACAGCAAACACTTACAGGGAGCTGATTATGTACGAGGCACTGCTCTAAATATTAGCATGTTAACTCAATCTTCACAGCTTCCCTGTGAGACGGGTGCCTACTATGTGACTGAGGAGACTGAGGCGTCCAGAGCTACGTCCACCACCTGCCCCGCTATAATGGCCTCCAGAGAAATTAAAGGGGGCTATCTCCCTTTCCCTCCTGGAGGCTTTGATTAGCGCTTGAAAGAGGTGTGACTAAAGGACAAAGACACACCCTGCAGATGAGAGAAACCACGAGCAAAGAGAGGGAAGCGAGGAAGAGCCTTTGCGGTTTTCTGTCAGGCGGGGAGCCCCCATCTGTGGGGAAGAGACCATATCACCCATGGGCTCATGACTCAGACCTCAGGAGCTCTGTGGCCAGGGAGCCACACGCACACCCCAAGACATGGGGGTGGGGAGGGTACATAGCCCAGTGCCTCTCCTTCCTCCTCCCCAGTCTTGCCTACCCACCAGCTCCAAAAGCCATTTCCTCCCTAGTTGGGGTCTTCAGACCTAGCAGGGACCCCAAGCAGACACTGGCCATGTGCTCAGCCCAAGGGTGGAGGTGCTACCCGTGCCCAAGTCCACTGGGGGCTGGCAGTGGGAAAGCTGGGCACGTGCCGACTGCACTCCCACACTGGGTTGGCAGGGAGGACAGGGTGGGGCAGGCAAGGGGAGCTGGGAAGGGTGGGAACCAGGGTCTCCGCAGGTGACTCATCCTCAGCCAGACAATTCCCGGGCAGGGGTCGGGAAATCCTCTAGTGCTCACAGGGGAGACCCTGGCTTTGACCATGTCCCGCCCAAGGCCCCGTGCAATTCCAGTGGGGACCAACGCTTTCCCTCACATCTGCCAGGTTCCTCAAGCACAGGAGTGGCTCCATCCCAGTGGGCTCGTAAGGCAAGCAAGGCTGGGCATCCTGTTTCTAACTCTTCCCACAGCTGGCAAATCTGATCTCAGAAGGAGGGAAGAGAGTGGGTGGGGGAGGGCAGGGTAGCACAGAGGAAAAGAGTAAGTAGAAACCAGAGCTGGGAGCTGGCTGGCCTGGCCAGAGACTGGAGCTCCGTCAGGCTGAGGCCTGCGGGTCAGGGCAGCCCGGATCCAGGGCCACTGCAGGCCAGGACTCGGGGCGCTGCTTTAGGGGGAAGAGAGGAGCCCAGCACGGCAAAGGGGCTGGGTGGGCACTGGGCCAGGCGCTGACCCACCCGCTGAGTCACCCTCCTCAGCCCCGCTCGGATGCCAGATATGGGAACCAGGGCCGGCCGCAGGCCTGTTTGGGCCCCGTTGTTGGGAGCAACTTGCTAGGCCCAGAGGGGGAGGCCCCCATTTCCTCCCCTGGGCTGAGGAAGAGACAAGGGGAGCAGAGACATCAGGATGGGGCTAAAAATAAGAAGTGGGAGGGGAAGATGGTCAAGGGGGCGGTTGAGGAGCTAGCCCAGCCTTGCAGGGTCTCCCTCAGCCCACCCCAGTCCCCTCGCTGGCCACCCCTCAGCACCTCAGCCCCTCAGCCTCACCAGCCCACGGAGTTCCCCATCGCTGAGCCGAGACCCTGGGGGGTGGGGGAGGGGAGGCAGGCTAGCAAAGGTCTCTGAGCCCCTGGGCATTTCCTGCCTCACAGGAAAGAGCGCCCCCTGTGGCTGGGCAGGGCAGGGCGGGGTGGGTAGCAGGGAGTCCCTGCCCTCCTGGTTTGGCGACAGTCCCTGGCGGCTAGACCTCTGCCCAGGCTGACTTCCGGCCGGGTGGTGGGGCGTCTCCTGTGGCTACTGTAAGCCTGCCTACACGTTCCTACCACCCCTCCTTTTGTTCCAGCAACTCCTCCCACTGTAATATATCCTCCTTCCCTCCCTGCTTCCATCTATCCAAATCCACCCCCCACCTCACTAGAGCCCCGCCTCAGCCCTGCTCTGCTGCCTTCAGCTGTTGTTCTACCTGCTGGCTTATTCTCTTTCCACTTATATTGTACCTGTCTTGGGGCTTTTTCTGTATGTTCCCTGAATGCCCTGAGCCTAGGAGGTTCATATGCTCAAGGCTTCCAGAGGGACCTTCTCCTGGACCAAGTCCTGTACTTTTTTTGGTGAGGAAGATTAGCCCTGAGTTAAAGTCCGTTGCCAATCCTCCTCTTTTTGCTGAGGAAGATTGGCCCTGGGCTAACATCTGTGCCCATCTTCTTCTACGTTATTTGTGGGACGCCTGCCACAGCATGGCTTGATAAGCAGTGCATAGGTCCACACCCGGGATCTGAACCTGCGAACCCCAGGCCACCAAACTAGAGCACATGAATTTAACCACTATGCCACCGGGCCGACCCCCCAACTCCTGTACTTTTACAGAAGGGGATACCAAGGCCTGGAGAAGAGCAGGCTCAGACACTAAAAACCTGCCCATCCGGTCACCTGAGGACACTCTCAGCAGACAGGAACAGAACACAGAAAATGGCATGATGCATGCAGGGGGCACAGAAAGTAGGACAGAGACACCCAGGAAGAAAGCCTGGGAGATGCCTCAACCTCTATCTCGCTTGCTGGGAGACACCCCAGTCAGAGACAGATACAGAGACCTAGTGAAACAGCCCTCAGACATCACCTACTCCCGCAACTGTGTTTGACTTCCCCACCCCCAAAAGTAACCACTGCTTGGTTTCTTGGCCAGTCTGTGGGTCTGCCATCACTTTCAGATAAGGGCAGGATGTGGGAAGGCTGGGACATCTGGCTTCCCTATTCTGGCATTCAAGGCACTATCCCTCTCTGGAAAGGAGACCTTGAAGAGAGGAACTGGGGGGCAGGTATTCCAGGGACTTAGAAGCCCCTTGAGCCTTCCCCAAACCCCACCCTGTGAAGTTCCAAATGTCTTACACCTGGAAAGCACATGGTAGGTCCCCCAGTGTGGACCCGCCACCCCTGACCTCCCCACATGTGCACATGCACCCATAGCACGCCTGGCTCTGCTTCTGCATGCTTCTCTTGGGCATGACACCCACCACACGTGCCCGAAGTCTGAGGTCCCTTAGATCCCCTTCCAGAGCCACCAGGCTCCCAGCTGTCTTCCCCCCAGACAAAGGCAGGTCTTAATTCCAGGCAGAGGGAGGGCTGCAGTGGGAGAACTGGTGCTGAGAAGGGGGACAGGAGGCCTGTTGACATGTTCAGACGCAACTCCAGCAGAGGCGCTGGGCCTGGCAGGGGGCCAGGCTTGAGTCACAGCTGCTGGGCTTATCAACGTGGCATTGTACAGAGGCAGGAGAAGCCTGCCGCCACAGGCCAGGGCACTGGGGTCCTGGATAACAGGCAGCTGGCTTCCTGACCAACCACTCCCTCAAGGTCCCCTGCCAAACTCCACTTTCCTTCTTCTTGGCCTGTCTCTCCAGAAGTCATTCCTGTGTTGTCACAAAAATGCAGGAGGCCTGGGGACGGACCAAAAGAAGCGGAGGCACAGAGGGGGAGGGACAGCCTAGGAAGGGGTAGAATGTCCTGGCGGGAGAGGGAGGGAGGCCATTGGCCAAAGGGAGGGACATTTAGGGGATCTCCATAAGAAGCCATCTCAAAGTCCCTTCTTAGGACATATTAACCCTCCATCTGGTGGCTCATGGCTGTTAACCCTGACGACAGCAGGAGGGGGTTGGAGCCGTACCCCACGAACAGGAAAGGTAGTAGGGGAGGACCTAGGAGTTCTGGTCCCACTGCATTCCAGCTCCGGCCTAGGAAGATGCAATGCTCACTCCCAGCCGGCAGAGGGTGGCAGCGCTGGAGCTTCGAGAGGAAGGGGGGCAGTCTTGGCAATCCCAAACGGCCTCCTCTCAACTGCCCAGAAACCAGACCCCTTGATGTGAAGGGTCTCTAGCTCCCCTGAGCCAGCCCTAAAGGGACTCATGTGTCCTGTCCCCCTCCATTTGTCCCTCATGTGATTCATACCCTCATCCTTCTTGCTGCTACTCAGCAAGAACCCCCATGGCAGTTCTAAATAAAAGGCCACCCCTCAGCCTTTTCTTCTCTGCCTGGACAAGCTCAGGGTCTCCTGTCCACTCTCCACTCTGCCCTCTAGCGTGACTCAGCTCCTCTGCTGGGCCTGGGATCCCAGCCAGAATTATTCCTGGTTTCAACAGGCAGGATTCGGTCTTCCTCTCCCACAAAGGGACAGGGAGCACCCCCTCCCCCTCCCCTTCCCCCCCAACCCCTCCTCCCTCCCAAACTCTGTCCCCTTCCTTAAGGGATTGTTAAGGGCCAAGACCTCCTCACAGCCCAGCCTCAGGTTGAGGGAGCCAGAATGGGTGCAGTTCAAGGTCACCCCGCACCTCCCTCTGGCTCCAGGCACATGCTGTCTAATCCCGGCCAGCTCTAAGGTAATAGTCCTGCCTTTCCCAGGGCCCCCCTTCTACCCTCAACACAGGTCAATGGCACTCTCCCTCTCCTTCTACACAATCCTGCCCTTTCTACTGTCCGAAGACAGACGCACTGAAAACGAAGTGTCCTTTCCCACGAGCAATAAAAACAAAGCGTAAGCCAAGAGTGTAACGTCATAATAATTAACCTTTTCTAACGAACTTTCTTTGGGAAATAGAGAAGGGTGTTAATACTTTCAATTCCACAGCTTGTGGGAAATATTTATATTGGGAATAGCATTTGCTATTAATTATATTTGATAATTATATTTTAATATTTATAGCTTGTTATTTTAGAGGACTGTTTTTTCACTTTGTGGGTCATTGTACTACTTTGGAACCTGAGGGGTCTCTGGAGACCTTCTGCTCTAACTCCTTTCTTTTTTTTTTCTTTTTGGTGAGGAAGATTGGCCCTGAGCTAACATCCATGCCCATCCTCCTCCATTTTGTACATGGGATGCCACCACAGCGCAGCCTGATGAGCAGTGCATAGGTCCGCACCCGAGATCTGAACCTGCAAACCCCGGGCTGCCAAAGTGGAGTGCGCAAACCCAACCACTATGCCACCGGGCCAGCCCCCTCTAACTCCTTTCTTTTATAGCTAGGGAAAACCAGAGAGGGGAGGTGATTTGCTCAAGGTCACACAGCAATTTAGTGGCAGGACCAAGCCAAGAACTAAGGACACCAAGGGCCAGGGCTATTACCAGTACCTCACACTACCTGTCATTTTGTTGGTGGACCACCTTCCCTCTTTGTTAAGGGATAGGAGACCCTGCAACCTCCCCAAAGACCCTCTCTCCAGATATCTCCAAGAATATTAGAGCTTGGCCTATGTCACCTTTAGTACACGGGGGGACCAAGGAGGTGGCAATGGGATGAACTGCACTAGTGTCTGGTCAGGGGCTGGTGAGGAGGAAGGTAAGGGGGAGGAGAGCAGAGGGCACAGCTGGTAGGTGAAGGCATCTCCTATCAGCTGTCCCCTCAGCTGTCCCTGGCTCCCGCCCTGACACTGAGCTACTGAATCACTGGGAGTGGGGACAATGGGCACATCCCATGCAAGTGTAAGTCTCAGACTCTAACAGGCCAGGAGAAGTGCCAACCAGGGACATCGATCGTGGGAGGCAATCGGGGGCCCTGGTAGGAATTATTGTCTCTTTTGTTTCTCTTGGGCCCCTTAAGGAGCGCTCAGCCCCCAGGCTTAGCTGCACGTTCTTCTTTCCCTTTGAATCAGAATGTGGACTTCAGCACATGGGGAGGAGACATAACACCAGGAGGCTCTCTCAGGTGAGGACTGGGGCCCAGGTATCCTCAAAGGCCTCCATCCCTGTTATCCTTATGTATCTGCCAAAGAGCACAGCCTCCTTCGGATCCAGGTAGACAATTCTCATGAGAAGTCCCAAGACAGTCGTCAGCAGTCTCCCAGAACCCTGTCCCATGATCTGTGGCCTGGCAGGGTCCTGGGTCTTTCCAGGTACAGGCTGGTGCAAAGGCTCTTGATCAAGTGTTAATAGGCCCTGGCAGGACAGCAGAGCACTAAGGTGTCACTGGTCCTAGAGCAGAATCTCCAGACTTCAGGAGTGAGCCTCAGCCACCCCGCCCTGCCATCTGTACCCTCCTATCTGTCCGCTAAGCTGGAGAAGTAAGGTTTAATGGTACAAGCATTCAACTGGAAGACAGAAGGCTTGTGCTCAAGTCCTGGTCTGTCACTCCCTTGCTGTGTGACATAGGACAAGCCTCTGTACCTCTCTGGCCTTTGCTGTTCTTATCCTGATGAGACCTTGGATGAACCTGGGCCTGCACCTCCCTGCCTGTCCCGACTGCGGCTGCGTAAGGCGGGCAATCCAGGAAGTTGTCGAGCTCCCAGCCTCGTCCGGGGGGAAGAGGCGCTTCTGCTTTGTGGGCCTGGGATCGCCCCACTTCTGACTCAGCCTTCCTCCACCAGTTCCGCATGGGAAGGCACAGACCCTGACATCGTCCTGCAGCACAAGCCCATAACTCTGGACTCAACTTGAGAACCACTTGTACATACTGCCGCCCAGAGCCCTGGTTCCAGACCACCACCGGAGGTCGTAAGGAAGGAGGCAGGAAAGGATCCCAGGATGCAGTGGGGAGTAGGGGGCAGAAGATGCAGACATTTAGGCCCCCATCCCTCCCTTTAAGACATCTGCTGCTGTCTCCACCCTGTCTCCTGCTGTCTCTTGTAAAGCTACCAGGGTGGGAAGGAGGGGGCAGCTCTGAGTCATCCACCCAGCTGTCCTGCCTGGGGTGGGGCCAAGCTCCAAGCCTGGACCCCAGGCAGGCGTCCCCTGGTGATTTCAACCTCCTCAATCTCCCTGCACTTAGGTGTCCGAATCCTTCAGGCTCCAGAATAGACAGAATGTGTGTGTGTGTCTTTGGGGGTTGGGGGGCATTCTGCTTGGAGCCCATAACCCAGCCTGACAAGAGGGAGTCCCAAACCCCTGGGTGTGGTCAGGATACCTGGCTGGGCTAGGGATGGCCGCAGGATCACACAGACGGCTCTGCATCCCAACCCAAAGCCTGGCCCTGGACTCTGAGCTCTAATTAAACATTAAACCAGAAAACACCTTCTCTCAAGGCTTTAGTGGGAGGAGTTAGGCCAGTGCCTTTCTTCCTCTCCCAAACTCTTCATTCCACTCACTTCTCCACCTCACCTTGAGAACAGCACACACAAAAGGGAGCAACAAATCCTAGCTCATCCCACTGGGGCATAGAAGGGGACAGACACCCCAGTCTGAGCTCACTTTTTCTCCACCCGGCCTCCCGTCAGCCTGAGATCCAGGTGTGCAAACCCACCCCCCTTTTCCGGAAGCCCAGCCTCCCCAGCCAGGATCAGAGAGGGAGTAGAGAGGCAGGTGGCTAAATATAACAAGTACACACACCACCCCCGCCCCTGCCCCACGTGTGCACATGTCCGCCTGGTGTCCCAGGCCTGGACAGCTGCGCTGGGAGGCAGAGGAGACAGACTGGGGTGGCTGGGTTAGCAAGAGACCACAGACTCCACTCGTCCTGGTCCATGATCAATGTCTTCCCCAGAAAAAAATCTGCTAAGAATGCCCTTCACAGGGACCTGCAACGGGGGCTCTGGTAGTTGAATGGACTAGTTTAGGACACTAACTAATTCTCTGGAGCTCCTCTAGCTTGCCTCCTCTCTGTCCTGCTAAAGTTGTTCATGTCGCTAGTGGAAAAGGACAAGAGTGATCCCTTTCAACAGAAATAAAAGTCAATTTGTCTCCCCATACAATTTCTGTCTGTTCTTCACAAGGGGATGGATCTGCCACACCCACAGGGCCTGGGGCTGAGGGCTAGTGAAGGGGTAGAAAGAGCATGGAAGACAGAGTGGTTCTGAGAAGAGCATGAGTTTGGAGAAGATGGTGTAAAGGGAGGAAAAGAGCGGACGTCAAACCATAGGGTTCTCCCCACCCCATGGATCTCCAGGCACCTTTAGTGCTCTTTGGCTGGGGTCTTCATAGAGAAAAGGGGACAGAGAGAAGGAAACCAAATTCTTGGGGGGCTGGAAGAAGATGGCCTAAAGGTCCAGGCTCCAAAGGCCTTTTTAAAAAAGAGGGTGGAGTCAGGTAGGGTGGGGTTGGGTAGGGCTGGGATGGGTGAGGTAGGAGTGGCCTGAAGCTTCCAACGGCTGGATTTCAAAAATGTCACTGTATTCCAGCAGTTTAATAAGGCAAAGATCAAAAAACACCAGCGGCTGAGAGGATGCGCCAGAGCAAAGACTGCTCGACTTGGCTGGGAAAGTGAAAGTGGCTCACCCCAAGGAGGGAGGCAGGGAGGAACAGAGCCCCCAACCCTCGAAGACATCCGGCAGAGGGCCAAGGGGGACGGCCACCAGACCTGGGCATAGCACAACTTCCTGAGCCGGGTGCCTCTGCCCTCCGTCTCCCTCCCTCCCTTGCATTCCTGGGCCAAGCAGGCCAAAGGCTGTGGGAGCTGTGGGGGAGCCGCTCTCCTGGAGCTGTTTGGTGAGCCCGTCAGAGCCCAGGGAAGGGCCCAGACGTGCAGGGAGTGGGGGAGAGCTTCCCAACTCTTAGAAAGAGCCCCGGAAAGGGTCGTGCCAAGAGGGCCACTACCATGCCCCGGCAGGGGAAAAAGGGTGTCACCCTGCCTTGATGACCTCTCTCCAGCACCACTGGACATCTTCCAGCGTGGGAGCTCTGTCTTAGTGGGTGTCATGTGTTCCGAGCCAGTCTGGCAAAGGTGGCACAGTGCCAAGCCTGCCAAGAAAGTTCTAACAGGACCCTTTCACCCACTCCAATGCGTCCTAGGTGCCCAGATTTCTTAGACCTGGCAGGGCCAGTTCTGCTTTGCCCAAGCCCCTCTCCCAGGCTCCAAATAGCTGGCAAACCCCACCCAGACAGAATGTGGGTCTGCCACCAGCCCCTACTTAGCCCTGATGTCCCCACCATTCCTTATACACCCCGCCCTCTCCCAAAGACCCCTCCCTTCTCTGTCCTGTCTTGACAATTTCCCTTGGCACTGCCAGTCACCTGCTGGGGGCAGTTCCGGGGAGAGAGAAGGCTATATGGCAAGGTTATCAGCCGCCTAGAGGCGAGGAGGGGCGCGGGGTCCGTTGGCCCTCTCCGCTCCCAGCCCCGCAGGCACCACCTGGGCGCACTCACCGCGCTTTGAGCTCCTTAAACTCCTCGCGCACTTTGCTCAGCTCCAGCTGCAGGCGGGCGCGCTCCTTGGCCACCGAGTCGAGGGTCTTGCGGGCATCCGCGAGCTCGGCCTCGTAGGCGGCCTTAATGCCGGACACCTCGCGGCTGACCACCTCCTCTGACTCGGTGATGCGAAGGCGCAGACCTGCATTCTCCGTCTCCAGCGAGCGCACACGGTCGATGTAGACCGCCAAGCGGTCATTGAGCTCCTGCAGGTCCTCCTTCTCCTGCAGCCGGGTGATACGGGTGGGCGACAGCGGGGTGGAGCTGGCCTGCGCCCCGCTGCGGGTGGCGCGCCGCTGGGACGGAGTCTCCATGGCCGGCAGGGTGGCAGCGCTGCCCGCAGGGCAGGGGTCCCGGGAAGGGCGCGGGGCTCTGGCCGAAGGACAGAGAGTGCTCGGGGTCGGAGCGCGCCGGCCGGCTGGCTCGCGGCTTGCTCCTGGCAGGCGTGGGGATCTGGGCCGGGCGCTGTCGGACCTCGGGATCTCGGTTGGCTGGTGTGGATGCGGCGCTCCCGCGAACACTATGAGTCACCGGCGTCCGGGCAAAGGCTCTAATAGGTCTAGGGAATGGGAGGAGGGGCCACTGCTCTTAAAGGGGCCGTCGCATACCCACAGGGGTGGGGGCAGGAGCGGCGAGGAGGGGAGAGAACTGCCTATCTGTGGCAGAGTCGGGCCCCACCCTCTCCCGCGCACCCTTACGTGCCTGGAACTTCGCTGAAGCTCCTGGCTCGGTTCCTGCCTGCGCAGCGCTCCCAGCTGCAAGCTTGCCCCCACTGCCTCAGGCCTTTTTGGGTAGAGGGCAGAGCCGAGGAGTGGGTGAGAGTGGGTGGGCAAAGGGCAGGGAGGAAGAGGAAAAGTGGGTGTAAAGGAAGGGAGAGCCAGGCAGGCAGATCCAGGAAAGTAGGGGGAGGGCTGAGGCTGGTGCCCATCAGGGTGACTCACTCTTCTTCTACCACTGGCTCCCCCTTTCCTCCCCATAGTAATAGTGAGTCACCCCTACCCCCCTTCCACATGTGGGCAGCCCATTCAAAGCTACATCTCAGAATGCCAGGGTGGGGTGGGGAAGGCATGCCTCGGTTCCTTGGGGGGTTGAGGTGGGCTGCAGCAAAGTTCTAGATCCTGAGTTCCTTTATATCCTCAATTTGCGGTGGGGACCAGGAATTTGGGGTCCCTCTTTTCCTATCTTCTGCCCCAATTTATCTCCCTTCAAAACCAACCATTGGGTCTTAGACCCAAGCAACAAGCCACAGGCCCCCAGAGAAGGCCAAGAATAGGACCCAGGCACTGCCCCACCCGCCATCTTCTGCCTCCTTCCTTTGGACCCAAGCAATTGCAAAAAGAGGCAGCCTAGGTTCCTCCCCACTCAGTCCCTTCTACTCCTTACCCCACCCCACCAACTCCGGACTGTACTTATTTTTTTTCCAGGACTGTACTTATTTTAATGGATAATTTAAAACAGATACCAGAGCTGTGCGTGCATTCATCATGTTGCCAGGACACAAGGTCCCAGATTTTTGTGGTTCCCAGAGGGGGCCCGAAAGGGGGAGCAGGGCAAAGGGCTGGACAGCGAATGTTGGGTCTCCCTTCTGATTTCAGCAAGAAAGGAAGTAGTAGGGGAAGGGACAGCAAACACCCCACACTTATCTCTGCATTCCTCTCTGGCCAGCTCTGCTTTGCCACTGGCTCCAGGGAGGGGCCAGGTCCTCTCACAAAACAAGATCACCCAGGTCCCCAGGCTTCCCCACCCCAAGCTCTGGAGCCTCCATCCCCAGGCCTCACCAAGGACTCCTTTGATCAGCCTTCCACTCCCCTCGTTAATCTTGGCCCTGGCCCCTCCCAACACCTCATCCTCTCTAAGAGGTGGCCGTGCTGAGGCTCCAGAACCCATGTGCTTTCATTGCCTTCCCCTGTGCCTCCCACAGCTTATTCTCTGGTGAGGAACCTGAGAAATTAAATTATGTTGCTAACTCCTACAGCTCCAGGATGTCAGGGTTTCTGTAATACACAAGAGAAGCAGAGCTGGATACGTCCCCTGTTCCGGGTTCTGGAGCAAGGCCTCCAAGTGGACAAGGGGCTGGAATGGGATTAAGGCAGGGGCTCTGAGTGACAGGGGAGAGGGACCGGGGAGGGGATGCTTAGGTTCCCATCTCTATGAGGGTGACTGGGTAGTGTGAGGAATATCCAGGATGCACCCAGGAGAGGGACCCAGGATATGGCTTCCTCTCCCGGCAGCCCTCTCCTCCAGGGCGTGGCACCCACCCTCAGCTTCCCAGACAAAACAAAAAGTCTTGATCTGCTTCTCCCTCTTGGGTTCCCAACCAGGAGCACAGGCAGGGTGGGGGAGCCAGTGAAACGTGAGGGACAGGGCTGGTGCTGTTCCCTCTCTGCCTCAGCACCCCCTGGCATTGAGCCCCCCCACCCCGCCCCACCCATTCTTCCCACACACACACTGAGCACTCCCTCCACCCCACCCATTCTCTTTTCTTCTCTCCTCCCCCCACTCCTGGCCTGGCTTCCCCTCCTGGCTGGGGCAACAAAACCACACTTAACCCTTCCTATCCCGGACCTCCCCATCTTTGGGGAAAAGAGGCAAGAGAAAGGAGGGGGAGCTCATGCTAAATGTCACTCTAGGCTCTTTCCGAAGGGTCCCCACCACCACCACCACCAGCACCACAGTGGCCGCAATCCTAGATCTGAACTTCAAAGTGGGCCTTTATCCTGATTATTCAGTCCTAACTCTGAACCCCAAATGCCATTGGTCTACTCTCCCCCTGCCAGGGCATAGATGGCCAGTCCTACAAGAAGCAGGAGAGAGCAGGGGAGGCCAGGTCCAGAGGAGCGGAGCCTGCTGGGGGTGAGGCGAGGCAGAGTTGTGACTGGGCAGAGACCAGGTTCCAGTTCTGCCTCTCACTTGCTGTGTGATGACAGATCTGCTACTGAATCTTCTGGACCTTCCTTTCCTCATCTGTAACATGGGCAGAGTGGCTATCAAAGGCATGGGGATTAAGCTACTGTGCTTGCTCTCAAGGGAGCTGCCCACTGGTAGGGAAGACAGAGCAAGCACAAGCGGTTAAAGAGCAGTATAGGACAGCGAACTGGACAATGAATTCCAAATGGATTCCAGAAGACCAGAAGCTTGAGCATTAATGAGTGATATCAGAATATAGTGGTTGAGTCCAAGGGGTGGTTTGGGCAGTGGAAGGGGCATTTGTCTTGAAGACCAATGACCTTAGAGGGGGCCCTCCTCTGTTCCCATTGCATCCTGGGCCTCCTTCAATGACCCTTCCTCCAAAAGTGCTGTGAGGGACAGGAGGGACCAAGTCTTGGTCATCTGTGTCCCTAACACCATGCCCAGTGCCTGGCACACAGGAGGTGCTCAGTGTTTCTTAGATGAACAAGTGCATCTGGCACTGCCACTTTTCAGGTGAATGACTCTGGGCAAGTTATGTCATTTCTTTCAGCCTCAGTTTCCTTATCTATAAAATGGAGATGCTGCAATCATTGAGGAACACGCATTTGAAGGAAGGCTTCTTGAATGAGGTCAATTTAGGCCCTTAACAGAAGCACCTTATACATGGAGAGTGAATTCAGTCATCCAACAAATATTTCTTGAACACCTACTGTGTGCCAGGCACTGCTCTAGACACTAGGGATAGACACTAGGGATACAGCAGTGAATAAAACAGACAAAATCTCTACCCTCATGGAGCTGACATTCTAGTGGAGGGACATAGTCAATAAATAAAAGACAAAATTACAGTTTGTTAGAAGGAGGTAAGCACTATGAAAATCCAGGACGAGCTTCACTGCCTTATGCCACTTTGGTGGAAGCATGAGAGGTGCTGGGGTGGACTGGTGCCAGGGAGGAAGTCTGTGCAGAGGTACTCAAGTTGGAAAGAGCTGAGGAGGGCGTGCAGCCCAGCCTGCTGAGGGGAGCAGGGAGCCACTAGAAGTGAGGCAGGAAAGTGTGGGAAGAAGGGCAGGACAGGAGAAGTGGGAGATGGAGGCAGGGACCCAGAGCTGGGATGGGGTCTGAGGGAGAGGATTCCGGCTGCTTGGTAAGGCTGGGGTCAAGAAGGAGAGAAGGAAGGCATTGAGACCATCAAGGAAGGAGTCAGAGGTCCTGGCCTTGGCAAGAGGCAAGCTAAATGGAGTGGGCCCAGCAGAAGCATGAAACCAGGAGAGATTCCAGAGGCATGCTAATAACCCTGCCTGTAGGGAGTATTTATGGAGTACCTACTATTATTAGGCACTAGGTATTCGCATGACCTTGTTGAACCTACACAATAGCTCTACAAGGTACATATATTATTAGCCCTATTTTACAGATGAGGAAACTGAAGCCCGGGGAGGTTAAGGCATTCATTTAAGGCAGGGTTTCTCAACTTTGGCACTATTGACATTTAGGGTCAGATAATTCTTTGTTGTAGGGGGAGGTTCTATGCGCTGTGGGATGTTTTGCAGCATCCTTGGCCTCTACCTACTAAGGTACATATGGTTAGTAGCAGAACTGGAATTTTAATACAGGTTGGCCTGACTCTGAAAGGCAAGATCTTACCATCAGGCTATAATCCTGGACAGGTGGGAGCAGGAGAGACGAGGATTCAAATGGGTCCTAGGCCATTGGGGAAGCAGTTATGCTCCCCCATAGGGGTGGGAAGGGGTCACTCTTTTGAGGTCTAGGGAGTGAGGGGTGATTTGGAGATTTAAGGCCATGGTTTGGGAATCCTTTTATAGTGCATTCTTGAGGGAGGGTCCCTGTCTTATTCATCCTTTGATCACAGGGTCTGGAACTAAACAACTGTTGAACTGCTGAGTCACTCATGCACAGGTGACTCTATAACCTTGACAATAGAAGGACTTGCCTGTTCTTTAAGTGGCTGCCATGTACCAGGCACCGGGCTAGGGGCTATTGTGGAGGTGATCCCATTTAATCTTCATCTCAGCCTTATGAGGTAGGTATTATTATCTGCATTTTACATGCCAAGAACCCAAGACTCTGAGAGGTTAAGTAATTGCCCTGAGGTAGTACAGCTGAGTAGACTGCCTTCTTCCTACCCAGACTCAGCAAGGAGGAATGAGGCAGGCTCAGAGCCATCAGCAGGGGAAGGCTAGGAGTGAGTGATTGACAGCCATTTGTAAAGCCAGAGACTCCTTATTTGAATGAAATCTCACCAAAAAAGCCCAATATACTAAACCACAGAGGTAGAATCTCTCAGGTAGGGAGATTTGGGGACCCCTTCCCCCAGGAGGCCCCCAGGGCTCTGGGGAATACGCTCCTCTCTTTACAAGTGGGCTTCTGAGGCCAGAGGAGGAAAGAATTGCCCAAGGTCACACAGCCAGGCCTGCCTAGAACCCCCAAGATAGCGCTCTGACCCCATCTCAAGATACTGCAGGAGACAGGACATCATTTAAGGGGCTAATCCACCTCAAGGGACTGGCATTGATGTTACTATGACATGGGGAGGCTGGCTGCTGAGCCGGAGCCCACTTATCTTCCATCACTGCTCCAGCCAGGCCAGAAGGGGTGGCCGGATAATGGGTAAAGAACCAACCCCTCACACCTCACACCCAGGCAGCTGTCCCTGGTGACAACCCTTTCACAATCAAGATTACTACCTTAACCCTCTCCAATCTCTTTGAGGTGCACAGAGCGAGCACCATTATCTTCATCATACAGATGAGGAGATTGGGGTGTGGGCAGTTTAACTGATGTCCTCAAGGCTACATAGCTGACAAGTGACAGAAGCAGGCCCCAAACCCCAGGTGTCTGCCTCCAGGTTAACTACACCCCACCTCTCTTCAGCCCAGACCCCAAGGAGGCCAATCCAACAGCAAAATCCTAGAGTTTGCCCACGAGCTCCTTCCCAACATCCCAAACCACCTCCCCCAGCCAACTAGGCCAAGGTAGTCGCCCCACATGTGTCTCAGGCTCGCAGAAGTGTCACAATACACAATACTGTCACAATACATGCCAGACTAGAGCCAGTCAAACAGAAATGCAGCAGCAACATCTCCTCCCCTGTCCATTCCCCAGCTTTGGCTCCTCCCCATTTGGTGGGAGAGGGAGAGGGGGAGGAAGGGATGGGAAGGGGCGGGGCACCAGACACGTGGGTGGGGCCCTGTGAACGGGCGGGTCCAAAGGCAGATCAGTTGGGGCTGGTAGGCTGACTCGGCCCTGGCCCGGCTGTCCCGCCCCGCCCCCTCCGGAGGCGGACAGTGCTGACGGCTTGTGCTGACGCAGGCGCCTGCGTGTGGGCGGCTGTCTGTGAGTTTTGTGTGTCTGTGTGTGTGTGGTTGCTGGGGCCTCCCCGGCCTACTAAATGGGGGTTTCCTCTCCCTGTTACCAAGGAAACAAACAGAAGCGCCACAACTCCAGGACTGGGGCTGGAGACAAGGGTCCCCAAGCCCCGCACCCCTACACATTTCCAGGAAGTGAGGCAGAAGAGGATTCCCTTTCACCCTCCCTTCATCAGGGTGCTGACGGAACGTTTGTGGGGCCTGAATCTAGAGTGGCCAACTGTCCCAGTTTGCAGAGCACTGAGGCGTTTCCTAGGACAAGGGACTTTCAGTGCTAAAATCAGGACAGTTCCTGGCAAACCGGGACAGTTGGTCTCCCTACACGTTCATCCAATTTTTGTGGGGAGGCCCTGTTTAAAAAATATGAGAATGTCTTTTACAAATTTTACATGGCTATATGACCATGTGGAAACACGGGCAGGCACCTCTCAGGGTCTTGGAAGGGCCTGTGCAACTAAGGGGCGCTGAAGCTTCCCCTTCATTAGCTTCATGATAAATCTGCCCCTGTCCCCAGCCCTTGCAGCCCTCCAGCTCTTCAGGGTCCCCTTTAAAGGCTACCCCCTGGCACTCAGACCAGGGGGCTCAACTGGGAAAGTGAACTCTCTCCAGGAGGATGGTGGTTAATCTGCAGGGAATTTCCTGATGGGTGGGGCAGAGCAAGGGGCACTTTCTGGAGAAGTGGCCAGGGCTGCCAGGTGGGGCAAGTGGATGGGCAGGCTCTGCCAGATCAGGAGCTCCTGGAGGGAGGCCCTGTGGGATGGGGAAGGGACTGCCTTGGGCTGGTGCTTCATCATTCATTGCCTAGAAGCCAGAACTTCAGAGCTGGGAGGAGTCTCAGGGCATCATGCAGGCCAATGCACTCATTTTTAAACCTGCCTTGGTCCAACTCCCCATATTCCCCTTCCCACCATCCCTAAGCCAGTCCACAGGCCTGCCCCAGAGCAGCACCCCATTGGCTCTCTTTGCCCAGTAAGTCTAAAGCTTAGACGGTGAGAACCCACCTCACTTTGGTCCTCAACCCCCGAGGGGCTCTTCATCACAATGACAGGTAATGGGGAAACCAATGCAGGAGGGATGGGGCAGGAGGAGCCTGGCTCCAAGGGACAGGATGCACAGGCTGAAGCTGGTATGCTCACAGGCTGCCCAGGGAGGGGCCAAGAGGGCATCTGTTTCCTCTTGGCCATGGTCCCCTCAATCCTACCCCCAGAGGAGGTGAAAATGGTGCTGGTTTCCTGAGGCAGAGCTTCCTGGCCTGGGGATGGAGTATGGACAGGGTGTCCTGAAAACATCCATGTCCCCTCCCCTCTCTCCCCCTGGAGCTTCAGGGAGCTGAGCTAAGGCTTAGGGACTGGGGCATACTTCCTGTTGGAGTAGAGAGGTGAGGTCCTGGGCTTCAGTGAGCACCAGTGATGTACCAGGAGCCATAGCCAGGCTGTGCTCCCAGTGGGATGTGGTGAGGGAGAGGCAGGGGACCTGTCTGGCTCAGGGGTGGGGCCTCACTCAGGTACCTTAGTGGATCAGGGGTGGAGGATGAATCAGAGAGGTGAGCACAGAGAGTAAGTGGGGAGGGGATGACAGGAGAGAGAAGAGTGGGTAAAGGGAGGAAGTTGGGGAGGAGGTCTACCGTGAGGGAGGAAGAACTGAGCTTTGAGGTGAGGGGGACAGGGATCACATCTGGAGTCCAGGCCAGGGGGTCCGGGAGTAGGGAGCTGGGCAGAGGAGAGGCCCAGGAATTGAGGCGAGGGGCAGCTGCCAGGCTGACGCCAGCACTCCAGTCCTGATCCTGGTGGGGCAAATATTTACCCAGCGACTGTTGCTAAGCAGGGAGGAAGGAGGCGGGAGGCCAGTAGCTAGAGGGCCTTCCAGGCTCCTCCCCATTCCTCACAACAGCCAGAGAGGGTAAGCCATACTGCTCCCCTCAGCTCTCCATCCCCACCCCACAGGCTCAGCTATATCCCTCCAGGCACACATATCTTGGGGTCACCTCTACCTACCCCACCCACCCCCAAACTGGCAATAGGCCAGAGTGCTGGGCAAGGGGGAATTTAATCCCTGGGCTGCCAGGCCTTCCCCCAACCCTGGGGCAGCTCTGGGGGCTCAAACCTTGCAAAATGCCCCCTTCCCAATCCACTGTTCAGTGGGGGCTGGAAAAGGAAGTAGTCCAAGGAGTCAGGATATGGTGAGGGAGGGGATGCTGAGAGATGGAGTCAAGATGTCCAGGGGACCGAGGCTGGAAGAGAGGATGAGGAAGCTGAAAGGAGAGAAAAGAGTGACTCTGTTAGAGTCACTGTAAAGGGGTAGGTGAAGGGGGATGATGGACCCCGAGAAGAGGGGTCCTCAGGGGTTCTCCCTGCTCTGGCCTCTGGGCAGAGGAGGATGAGGGGCAGAGGAGGGGAGGGGAGGGTGTGCTCAAATGGAGCCAGATGTGGCCCATGTGATGTGGGCTGTCCCTGGCATGGGCACAGTGGGGGCTGGACATGCAACTCCACCAGGAAGGATTAGTCAGAAGCTGGGAAGGGGCAAGGGAGATGGACAGCTAGTCCAGGACCCCCAAGGAAGCAGATGGGAGCTTTTGGGGAGGGTGGAAAGGCTCAGGGCCTGCAAGGAGGAGTTGGCTAGGGCCATGGGCTGCCCTCCCCATCCGTTACCCTGGCTGAGCCTCAGTTTCCATATCCAGAATAGGGATCCTGACACCCCTTCCCGGGGCACAAGATGTGTCCAGCACACACAAGGGACACACGGGTTCTCTTCCTTACCCACCTCCTCAGGGTGAGGTCTCTGCTCTGCAGGGCTTCTCCCTGGGGGTGGATAGATTCTCACCCTCGGCCACAGGCACTCTGGAAATTGGGGTGCAGAAATGGGAGGGAAGGGCACAACGAGGAAGCTGCTGGCGCAGAGAGGAGGGTCCCGGAGCCCAGGCTCCCTGGTGCTGACAGAGGTTCTCAAGGGTCGGAGGGTTGGCCAGAGCGGCTGCAGTCCCCATAGTCCACCCTGAAAAGAGGGTAGATGGAGGGCTATCACTGTGAGATGACACCAGGGGAGAGACTGAAGCTCCACCCCACGAGGGACTTCTCAAGGCCCCTATGACAGCATGAGCCAGCCCAGAGGGAGAAGGGGTGGGGGACTCAGGAAACAAAGCAGACCTGAAGGGTGGGCCGGGGCACAGCAGTTAAGAGAAACAGAACGATGTACCCCTGGAGAGCCAGGTCCAAGTTGGCAATGAAAAGGGTGTTGTTTTCCAAACTCCCATTGGAAAGTTTGAAAAATACACATGGAAACATGACTCACTGCCCCCTCCCCATGGCCCCCCTTTCCTGGTTTCTGTGATTTTTCTCCCAAGAGTTAATTCAAATCACATTCTCACAGAAACCAAGTTTAATGAGGGAGGGCAAAGAGCGGGCTGCAGGAGGCAGAGAGGCGCCGTGGGGTGGGGGGGTCTGGAAATGGAGAAGTGGGCTGGGGCTGGGCAGACGGGCGGGCGCGGTGATTGCCCACTGCGGAACACCTCGGAGGGGGAGAGAAAGCAACTTCCACACACTTACACGCTCAAGTGAAGGTGGAAGCAGGATTCATTCACACCACCACCACTGAAACTGCGCAGTGGCCACCACGCCCTGTTCCCTGTGTACCCCAGGCCCAGAGAGCTGGCCTCTGGCCGCCTCCTTGGAACCCATTCCCCAGGGCCACAACTGAGGCCAGAGGCTGGGAAGTGGGAGTGGGGGTGGGGCTCCCTGCCTCCACTGCTCCCTCCCCGAAACGTGTCCTGGAGCAGGCTCGTGGGCACATCCCTCCCTTGGAGCTGGGAAGGATCCAGGCAAGCCTGCCCTGACACGGTGTCTCTGGGCCAGGAATTCCCAGCCTGTCCCAGAGAGGCCAGGGAAAAGGAGAGCCTGGCACTGGGCCAAGGGTGAGCGCCCGTCCCACTCTTGCGAGTTCTTGGAAGAAGACTCCTAGCATTCCCAGGCCGGGGGTGATTCCTGAGCTTCCATACTTGCTGTCCCTCCTTGGATGTCCCAGATAGAGTTCTTTATGTCTCCCAGCACCACCTCAGCCCCACTCTGCTCCTCCGTCTCCCTTGGCCAGTGAGCCCCCAAGTCTTGTGGATCCTACCTCCATCCAGAATCTCTCCATTCTGCGCACTGCCTCCAGCTCCCTGGCTCTGATCTCCATCAGCCCTTGCCTAGTAACTGCAGGAGTCTCCCAGCCTCCCTGCCTCCACCCTTGCCTCTGCTCCAATCCTTTCTCCTCCCTAAACCACAGCCATCTTTCCAAAATGTAAACCTCGGCATGTTTACATAAAACTTCAAACTAATAGTGCATCCCAATGGTATTCAGGATAAAGTCCAAATTCCTTGACCTGGCTTGTAAAGCCTTCCGTTACCCAGGCTCTGCTTGTATCTCCAGCCTCATCACTTGCCCTCTAGATTCCAGCAATCCCAATGTCTCTCGTTTCTTCTAAGCTAACCTTCCTGGACTTGGCACAGGCTTTGCCCTCTGACCAACTCCTACTCATCCTCCGGGCTCAGCTAATAGTGCCACTAAGTCTGAGTTAGGTGTCCCGCTAAGCCCCCAACATCTCTTGTCACACTATAGTGACACTGTGTACACCTCTGTCTTCCCCCATTAAGGGAACTCTTTGAGGGTAGAGGTTGGGTGGGTCTGGCCTCTCGGAGATGCTCAGCTCAGGCGGGAAGAGAGCACCTTCCGTGTCCCCAGCACCCACATGGGTGCTCCACTTCTCCCTCTACTTTTTCCACACACCCTACTCTTCAACACCTAATTCTCGCCTCACCTTCCCCCCATGTGCCCCCACTGCCTTCCTTCACTGGAGCTCCATGTGTGCTCTGCAACTAGGCCTCTCTCCACACCCAGCCCAGGGCACAGTCATAATGCCAGTAGTAACAACAGCTACTGTTTATAGAGCACTCACTATGTGTCAGGGCCTGTTCACGGTTCTTTCCATTCATTGGCTCATTTGATACCCAGCAGGAGCTAAATAAAGATATTGGCCCAAGGACCTGACTTGTCTGATGGTTGGGGACAGATCTCTCCAGGAGCTTATAACTCCATAGTCACAGAGTGTAAAGGAGCTGGGGTATATGCTAGGCCCTCCATAAATGTTTATTGAGGGAAGGAACAATATAATTGCCTACCTATAATAGCAGGTCCTATCACTAGTGAAACATTATCTCGGGGCAGCCCTGGGACGGTGAGCGGCAAGGTCATTATTCTCATTTTATAGAGGAGGACTCAGCCCAAGTGAGTGGGGAGGGACCTGCTTCCGGCCACACAGGGGGTAATGCGCCCTCTTACAAACTGCAGCACCTCCAGGGCTGAGCAGAGCATCCTGTGTGGCACAGGACAGGGAGCCGCTGTGCCCGGGGGGTAGGGGAGGGTTTTACTGGAGAGTTTTCAGGGATCAGGGCTAAGGGGAGCCCTTCAAGACCACACACCCGGTGGTCTCAACCCTCACTGGGCATCAAAATCGCTTGGGGAGGGGACTTGCAAAACTGCCAATGCCCAAAGTCTCAGATATTTTGATTGAATAATTGGTTTGGAGTGGAACCCGGGCATTTTGCAGTCAATACCACTTCAATCTGTCATTTTATAGATGAAGAAGCTGAGGTTTGGAGTGGGAATTCTAGTAACAGCTAACACTCACCAAGTGCTTTTGATGCCAGGTGTCCCTCTAAACAGTGCAGGTACCCTATCCACCTGATCCTCACCATATCCCTGCATGGGAGGGACTGTTATTATCAGCTCAATTTTACGGGTGAGAAAACAAAGCACCATTGGTCCAAGGTCACATGACCCGTCAGTGGTGGGGCTGAGATTCAAACCCCAGAGACCTGGTCTCGAAGCTGACACTCTCAAGCTTGATCCCGTAGGTGTCAACCCCAACATTGCAAAGGAACCAGTGGTGGAGCCAGGCCTAGATCCCATGTCTCCTCTGAGCAGAAAAGTCAGAAATCGGTGAGAGTGGGTAAACTGAGGTCAGAGAAGCCACAGTCCAGGTGGCAGGCCTGGAGGCCCCTGTCCCCTCCCTCACAGGGGCCAAAGGAGTGGTGAGGAGCTGGGCAGTGGGGCAACTTCCCCACAGGGCCATCCTTCACCTTCCTGCCTCCCTCCCCTCCCGAAAGGGATCCCTGACCAGCCCCATCTGAGCTGTCACCCTCCCTGTGCTAATTGATGCAGCCTCCTAATTGCTGATCACAAGGAGGCAATTAAGTCCCATTAGGGAGAGAGAGCTAATTAGTACTCAGCTTCCCACAGCCTCTGGGCACCCCCAGGGTCAGCTCGAACCTGCTGCCCACCTTCCCTCTCCCAGGGAAGAGAAATGCTGCTTGTATTGAGCATGGCAAAAGTTCCTGTTCCTTCCTTGATCTCCCAAGGATCAAGGGTCAAGCACCTTGGCTCCTCCTATACCTCCACACTGTGGGGCAGCCCTGTCTCCCAGTTCCGCTAGACATGACTCGCCTTCCCTGACAACCAAGAACATTTATGTCACCCCACCATTCACAAGTACTTGCCCATGTAATCCCATCCATCCTCCACGCAACCCTGGAGGTAGTGTACCCCACGTGATCTCTGGGGCTCAGAGAGAGTAAGTGATCTGCCCGAGATCACGCAGTCCACATTGACCCCAGATCTTGTACCCCTGACATACGTATGTGATAAGTCTGTCCAATGGTCTCATCTCTGTTATTCCTGATGTAACATGGTAGGTAGGTGGGGCACGAACTGTACACCTTCTTTCCATGTGCTACATTGTGCTAGGTTATCCCATTTAATCTGCTTCTCTCCCTCTGTTCATCTGCCTGACTCTGTCCCAAGAACCCAGTGCCAAATTCAAGAAGGTTCTCTCTGGGATCACAGAACTGAGATTCAAGAGACAGAGTATCTAGTGCTCTCCTCCCCTAACTCACTCTGTGACCTTGGAGAAATTGCTTCCCATCTATGGGTGTCAGTTTCTTCACCTGCAAAACAAGTGGATGGGACTGGACAATTCCCAAGGCCCTTCCAGCCTCCATCCCTTCTGCTGCAGAGGAAGGGATGGTGAAGAGCTGTGCTTCCCTCTTGCATGCCATCAGGGCCCGGGGGTGGGACGGGGATGCCCCTTTCATACTAAAATTGTGGGGGCCCCACAGCTTAACAAGAATGAAACTATCCTGACAGCGACTGGGGGAGGCTGGGAACTCCCAGGCTCTAGCAGGGGCTGCAAGCGGGGAGTGAGGGGCAGACAGGATGATATCTCTCTCACACACACACCCCTGCTCCAGGACCAGGGCACAGGGAAAGTGATGGGGGATGCTGGATGGATCAGAATTGGAGCCTGCTTTCTTGGGCCTAGAGGAGAGTGAGAGGCAGGCTGGATGCACAGTTCCTGGCCCACATCAGGCCATGGATTTTGCCAGCCTCCCTCCTTATCAGTGTTGGGCTCACACAGGGCAGGGCAGGCAGGGAGACTGGGGGAGATGGAGGGGCTCCTTCCCATCTCCTCCTGGGTCTTAGCCACACTCTAACTTCCATGCCCCTGTTCTTCTTTTTCTGCTTTCTAGGTCTTCACAAGCATGGTTAGAATCAGATTAGCCTGGGTTCTAATCCTGGCTCTGCCACTCATGTCCTACCTGTGTCACCCTGGGCCAGGGCAACAGTTTCATCTTCTATAAAATGGGATAACAGCAATTCCGGAGGGCCACTGTGAGCGATAAGTGAGATGTGTGTGTACAGTGAGGAGGAGACGGCCTGTGCCTTGTCAGGGCTCAGTCCCCCTCCTAGTATCTGGCAGAGCACAGGCCCAGGGGCCGGGGTTGGGGAGTGTGTGCTGAGCACTGAGAAGGAGCCACATGGCATCCGGTCCCTAGCACGCAGTCCCTCTGCAGTGTCCTTTTTCCTGTGGTGAATCACTGCTCACAGGCCCTGGGGACCCAGGAGTCCCCAGCTTGCCACAAACACTACCATTGTCATAGAAACTGGGCATCCTTTTCCTCTTTTGCTGATTGATTTCACCACATTGTGCCCCACACTGTGTCTGGTTCTTAGATCTCAGCTTTTGACTCATTGATTGAACCACTTCTAGTTTCATGTCCCCAAGTTACCATCAGCCTTGTCCCCATTCCATGTCTGTGCCCCTAGCCCCTCAGCTAGGCCCCTTTCCCCAGCGGCCCCCACTCCCTTCCCTGCCAAGGAAGGCTGGGCACCCCCTCTCATTTGTCCGTGAGAGGTAAGCGAGCATCAGCCCCTGCTGCCTGGGGCCGGGAGCCCGGTTGGGACTCAGGACCCCACCTCTCCTGCCCTCAGACACCTCAGCGCTACGGTGTGAGACAAGCAAGGGCAAGGGAGGTGGCCACGGGTGGAGACCGACGGGCGCTGGCGCCACCTGCTGGGCCGGGGGGACCAGCCCCACCTTCTTACGCGTGGGCGTATCCAGGCTAGTCCTGAGTGGCAGAAGGCCCCAGTGATGTGTCCTCTCAGGGGAGACAGTCACCCACATCATTCATTCATTCATCACAGATATTTACCATCTGTGTCCCCAAAATGGCTCTTGTCCTCATGGAACAAGCAATTAAACTGCTAGGAGTGCCTTGAAAGGGGCAGCTCTGGATGCTAGGGGGCAGAACCCCCGGGCACCTACCCCAGGCTGCGGTTTTGGAGTAGGCCTGCCTGAGGAATGGATGACTGAGTCCTAAATAATAACAACCCACATTTATTAAGCACTATCTGTGTAGTAGACGCTATGTCAGAACTTTACATGCCTCTTGCCACTAATCGCACAACAATCCCATGAGGTAATTGCTGCTCTTATCTTCACTTTATAGATGGGGAAAACAGGTTTGGAGACGTTAAGTGATTTGCATAGGGCTCACAGCTAAGAGGCCGCAGCACCTGCCCACCCGTAGCCCAGGTTTGGAGGATGTCCACACTATGGGCTTCTGCTTGAATAGCCAGGCAGAAAGGGAGAAAAAAGTGTGTTCCGGGTGAAGAAAACTGCAGACATGGAAACCTTTGGCCTATGGACAGAGGAGGAGAGGTGGACAATTGAGACTGAAAAGGAGCACCCAGGGAGTAGGAGAAAAGCCAGGGAGGGAATAAAGAGTTTGGAGAAGGAGGCAGGGACCAGCAGGGTCAGAGGTCAGAGGTCAAGCAAGAAAAAACTGAGACTGGACACAGCCCCTGCTCTCAGGAAACCCTGGTTGGTGTGGGAAGGTGGGGCACAGAAACTCAGGGAGAGCAGAGTAGAAAGTCCCTCTGCACAGGCCTGAGGTCAGGGCTCCAGCCAACCAACAGGCCTTGAGTAGTCTGCAGAGGCTGCCTGGAGAGACATGTACAGTCACCCACCCGGAAGGGCATGGAAGTGCCTCTAGAATACTGGCAATAAGGGGCACCAGAGAGCCTGGGTATAACTATCCAGGTCCTGGAACTGGATACAAGAGATAATCAGAGGTGCTGGGGAGGTAATAAGAGTGGGGAGCAGCCTGACCTCCCCCAGACTCCTGAGAGAGGGGCCTTGTGAAGGATGTTGGAGCTAGAAAGTGCCGTGGAGGTCCTCTGGCCCAAGCCAACTTACCCGCAGTGGTGAGATGGAGGTGGCTTGCACCTGCTGGTGAGAGCCCATCGTTCACACTGAAATCAGCCATGGTGAGAGAATTTACACCAGGGAAACTGGCAATTGCCACAAACCAGGGCTTTTTTCCCCTGGTTATTAAACATGTACAAGCACATTGCTGTTCCACACTCTCCTGCCCCCACTTTACAGAAGAGGAAACTGAGGCCCACAGATGGGGAGTGACTTGTTCAGTATCACATGGTAATTTTCTTCCTTTTATTCATTCAATTAATCATTCACTCCACAAATTTTTATTGAGTGCCTGGTCTATGCTAGGCTTTGGAGAGACACGTCCCGTCTGGGGGAGCTTTCAGTCTGGTGTAGCATGCGGACGTGTAAACTGGCCTTGACAGCACTGTAGGCCAAGTACTAACAAAGGGGTAAGTACCAGGTGCCGCAGCAGACTCAGGAGGAACACCAAAGTCTTTCAGCGTGGTGAGGAGGGCCTCTCAGAAGACATGACTCCTAAGCTCAGCTCTGGAAGGTGAGTGGGAGATAGCCAAGACGAATGAGGGAGAGAGGGTTTGAGGCAGGGAGAATAGCACTTGCAAAGATCTAGGGGCTGGAGAGGGCCTGGCAGGAGCAGGCGACCCATGTATACTCGGCACTCTCGAGGAACTACTACCTGCAAGACTCGTTTACCAGCAGTGACTGAGGAGAGGGACTTACATGATTAGAGATCCCTTCCGAGCCATCAGGCAGAAGTCATATCAGGGAATTAGCACTATTGTTGATTTCCTACTGGGTATGAGTTCAGACTAGGTTCAAGAGAGAAGAGGAACCCAGTGACAGTGTATGCCATCTGTGCAGACAGCACCCCCTCAGAGATCAGATGAGGGAGGGCTGTGAGGGTCCAGGTGTGGGGTGAGGAGGGGAGGGGAGAGAGGGAGCTGGGTGTGGAGGGTAGCAGGGACGATAGAAAAGCAGAGGGAGAAGTTGAATATTTGGTGGGGTCGCGGGGGGCGTGGGCGTGGGGGAAGGCTGTTCAGGAGGGAAGTATGGATGAGCATGCCCAGCTTCCAAACAGCAAACATTGATTGAGCACCTACTGTGTACCAGGCACTGTGCCAGGTGCTGGGAATACTAGGAGTAGACTAGATCCAGTCCCTGTCCTCACAGAGCTCCCAGTGTACTGGGGAGCAGAAACGTAAACAGACAGTTATAGTGTGATGAATGGTAAGGGACACCCAAAAATGACCAGGGGAGATTTCCCAGGGAAAGTGATATCTAAGTTGAGTCCTGCAAGATGAACCAGCAGTACCCAGATGAAGGGTGAGCGAATAGCAGATGGGACAGCACAGGCCAAAGCTGGGTGATGAGCAGGACACTGTGTGCTCAAAGCCCCGGAGGGAGGCCCATGTGGCTGGAGTAGAGAATGGAAGGGAGGGCAGGACCAGCTGGACCGGTGGGCAGGGGCCAGAACGTGGAGACACTCTGAACCACACGAAGCAGTTTGGTCTTGACTCCACTGGCCATGGGGAGCTAACACAGGGTTTTAAGGAGAGTTTTACGACCAGATTTGCTTTTTTTTTTTTTTTTTTTAATTTTTTAAATTTTTAAATTTATTTTTCCCCCAAAGCCCCAGTAGATAGTTGTATGTCATAGCTGCACTTCCTTCTAGTTGCTGTATGTGGGACGCGGCCTCAACATGGCCAGAGAAGCAGTGTGTCGGTGCGCGCCCAGGATCCGAACCCGGGGCCGCCAGCAGTGGAGCGCGTGCACTTAACCGCTAAGCCACAGGGCCAGCCCCTGAGATTTGCTTTTTTAAAGTGATCTCTCTGGCCAGTATGTGGAGAATGGGTTGGAGGGGCAGGGGAGACAAGACCAGAGGAGGGAGACCAGTTAGAGGCTACTGCAGGCAGGAGATGATGGTGGCTCAGAACAGGAGGGTAGCATCGGAGGCGGGAAGTTGGTGCATTTGGGGAAGGTTTTGAGGTGTAGTTGAGAGGACTGGTTGAGGACCTAGATGGGAGGAAGTTAGGGAAAAGGCAGAAATCAGAGATGGCTCCAGATTTCTGGCTTGAGCAACCAAGTGGATGGTGATGTCATTTACCGGAAGCGGGGGAAGCTGAGGGAGGAGCAGCTTTGGACTACTGCGGGCAGAGCCAGGGCTAAAAACTCAGGACTCCTGGTTCCAAGGCAGCACCTGTTTTCCCCATGGGGGCTGCTGGGAGAAGGCACAGAGAACGTGGGACAGAGGAAGGGGGAACATGGGGATGGATAGTGGCGGAAGCAAAGGGAACAAAATAACAGTAACAACAGCTAACAAAAGGCCAGGCACCATGCTTTATATACGTGGTTTACATACGTCTGGTTAAATTCTCACAACGTGACCTTTCTCACTTCGCCACCTCACATCTTTTTACCCCCATATCCTGCTTTATTTTCCATCATAGCCATTACCACTACCAGAAATTACGTGATCTACTTGTTTACTGTCTGCCTCACCTCCGCCACAGAATATCGGCTTCGTGAGAGTAGGGACTTTGTCTGTCTTGTTCAGTGCTGTATCCTCAGTGCCTAGGATAGTGCCTGACACAGCGATTGTTCAATATATATTTATTGGATGAAAAATTTTAACTCCTTTTTAGGTAGGTATTCTTATTATTCCCCTTCAGACCCAGGTCAGTTGGATTCAAATGTTTCCTTAGCCTGTCTCCTGAACAGTGCCTCCCAGGGACTCAGGAGGGCAGCTGGACATGAAGCCAGTCTTAAGCAGCTGGAGGGGGCTCAGGATGACCTGGGGAGCTGGTCAGACCATGGGGATGCCCAGGTGTGAGCCACCTGTGTTCTTGTCCTGAGTCAGAAATAGACTGGTAGCCTCGTTGTCTCCCATGCATTGGATGCCCCGCCAGAAAAGGGCAAGGTGGAAGCTC
This sequence comes from Ceratotherium simum simum, assembly GCF_057802395.1. Lineage (NCBI taxonomy): Eukaryota > Metazoa > Chordata > Mammalia > Perissodactyla > Rhinocerotidae > Ceratotherium > Ceratotherium simum. Next base: position 40,815,092 of record NC_141901.1, read on the forward strand.
GAGATGACACCTGAGGAGGCAGGGCTGGGCATGGAGCCCTAGCTGAGCAGGGAAGAAACATCTGGGCCCTAGTGTCCCAGCCTGGTCTGGAGCCATCCCAGTAGCTGGCCTGGAGTGCCACCTTGTGGTCAAGGTTCAAAGACACTTTTCCTCCATCTGTCCCCTGCTCCTCAGGATCCAGGCTGGTGGCTGCCCAAGCAGCAAGCCTCCCTGGGCTCCTCTGGCACCAACTTCCAGTCATCCCTCCAATCCTCTCCCTTCAAATGAACCTCACTCATCCTTCAGGGACTCCTTCAGATGCACTTCATCCAGAAAGCCTCTCCAAACTGCTCCAGCTTCAGTGATCACTCCCTCCTTGTCCTCCAGGCATTCACTGGGTGTCACTGTTTATCTCTGGGGTCACAGGCTCTGGAGTCAGACAGATCTGGCTTTGAACACTGGACTGTCCACTTAAAAGCTGTGTGACTTGAGCAAGGTACTTAACCTTTCTGAGCTTTAGGTCCCTCATGTTAAGCAGAGATGAGAATTCCAGCCTCACAGAGTTGTGAAGAGAATTAAATGAGATCAAGTCTGTAAAGGCCAAGAAGAGAACCTGGCAATGAACAGTCACTCCGGAAATGGCAAGTCCCTTCCCACCCCTCTCTCTGACTTCCTCTTCCCTTTCCTAAAAAAGGAAGCACGATGGAACAGAAGGCACAAGAGAGTCACGGGACCTGGGTCCTCTGGGCCTCACAAGGCCATTAGATAATTGATGAAGCCATTCATTCTTGCATTCATTCATTCATTCATTCACTCAACTTCTATTCCAGCTATGACCTTCTGTACTGTGAGTATATCTTTTATATTCATCTGTGCCAGACTGTGTCTTGTGCTTCAGTATTCCCTGTTAGCGTCTAGCACAGAACCTGGCTCAGAGAGGGCAATGGAAAAATCCCTCCTCAACAATCTACCAAGGGCATGTTTACTGCCTCCCCTCCCTGCCCCAAGAGAGCACCCAGCCCTGGCTGGCACCAGGCGCCTGTCCCCTCCCTCACCCCAGCCCGAAACTAGAGCTGGCGCCACTGGGTGAGGAATCTGGGGACCAACTGTCACAGCTCAGGTATCACCCGCCTCCCGGACGCCTGGGTCTGGCCCTGAGTCCCAGAAGGGCCCTGTCAGCCAGCTGTCTTGGGGGGCCTTGGCTCCGCCCCAGCCTCTCTGAGCTGCGCTCCCTGGGGAAATCAGACGGTGCAGGGGACCTGGTAGGGGGAATGCTGGCGTGGTCCCAGGGGAGGAGCAGAGGTGTTTGTCTGTCCAGGTCCAAACCTCAGGCTAGGCCTTTAAAGCCCTTGGAGATCGAGTCCACAAGGACCCATAGTGACCTCCTCTCTCCTCCAATCTCTGCAGCTCTCCCAGTCCAGAAGACTGTTTTGCCCTCACATTGAATCCTGTTTGGCCATGTTCTCTGGGCCATGTAGGCCGGTTTCTGTGTCTCTGTGTTTCTGCTGAAGGCAGAGATCAAGTCTGCTATTTCCTTCATATGTCCTACAGAATTTTACCCAATACATTCTCATTGATTGAAATTAATGAGTTGAGTGTATTCCAGCAACAGAAAGAAAACTGGCTGCCCTCTCAGCAGGAAGGATGATGTTTAGGTGGCAAGGTGGACTTCCCATAAGGGAGAGGTATTAAGAAAAGAAAATGGAAATCTCACAGAGCATGGGAGAGAGGAGGCTCGGCTGACTAGGACAGATGGAGAAGGCATTGGAGAGGAGTAGGAGATGGAGGAGATAACCTCATGAGGGCCAGCCAGCTTGGGAGAGCAGGCTTGGTGCAGCCTCCTGTCTCTCCCTCCCTCCCTAGGGGCTCTGAGAACAGAGCAGAGGAGGGGCAGGTGTTAAGTGTGTGCCCCATCCCTTGGTTCTGGGTGAATAGGCAGTGATAACAGGTGCCCAGGTTTGCTCGGAGGAGAGAGGGGACAGAGCTCCACACACAGACAAGCACAGTCTGGGTCACCCCCCAACTCCTGTCCTCCAGCTTCCACACGAACCCTGGGCCACCCCACTCTCGACTGGGTCACCCTTCCTGCCTGGCAACCAGGCCTGTGTATACACACATGAACACACACGCAGATACTCTTGCACATAGACACACATTGCACATACAACCAACTCAAAAACTCCACAGCGTCCTCTGTTCCTCAGGCCTGAGGCCAGGAGCCTGGCCGGTGTGTGTGTGCGCGCGTGTCTGAGAGAGAGTGAGAGAGAGAAAGAGAGAGAGTGAAAGAGAGAAAGAGAGAGAGAGAGAGAGAGTTCACCTGCATTCCAGTGCTCAACAGGAATTATTTTTGGAATTATCTGCTGTTTGTTTTGGATGATCTTATTTCTGCAAGTGTAGATCTAGAACTGACTTCAAGTGACTCACAGTGGGTCAGGATCTCCTCCAGCGCCTAGCACATCCTAAGCACTCAATAGGAGGTGGTTAGCTGAATGAATTAATGAAAATTAATTAATGAAGACCACAGTCTAGCTAAAGTCAACTGCAAAGGGAGAACAACCGGAGCTGGAAAACTAACACTGACTGAACACCTAAGCGGAGCCAGGCACCGCGCTAGGGACTTGGCTTATTATTTCCATTTTAGAGATGAGGGAACCGAGACTCATTGGGAAATGCTTGCCCAAGGAGCAGAACTAAGAAGCAGCATGTTTGGCTCTGAGGCCTCCTCCTTCCTCTTACACCTTGAAGCTTCGAACATGCAATTACACTCCACACACCTTTACTGAGCATCTGCTCTGGGCAGGGGCATGTGCTGGGCACTGGGAGGCCAGGGTGGGGGACAATGACAAAGATGAGAGACACAGTCTTCTCCTCCAAGGGTCTTGAAGAGGAGAGATATGCCACTACACACCTTTGTGGTCATAAGGCAGAGAGTGAGGGGTGGGGTGCAGTGGGCACAGCTGTCTGTTTCCAAGCAAAATTGTTTAGGTAAGGCGTTTGGCCCTCATGCCTTAATTCTAGACTGAGCAGGCAGGGGGAGGGAGGAAGAGGAGGGCCCATGGACAGAAACCTAGCTTGGCCAACACAAGTCACCTCCACAAAGGAGGCCACTGGCCTCTGGGAGCGAGGCAAGGACACATCAAAACCCTCCCTGAGAACCCGGCTCCTCAAGGTGCCCACCCTCGGGCTCCTCCACCACCTTCGCACTCTGGTAGTCCCGGCGGTGGTGGATATACCCCCACAATCTGCAGGCACACACTCCCATGTGTCTGCCCACGCCACAGACCTAAGTGCTCACACACAGCCTGCCCTCTACGTGCCAGGTCCCGCTCGCCTCTCCTGCCTTGGATATCTGTCTGGAGTCGCAGCGGGACACCGAGGGTGGACACGTGGCAAAAGAACGCACCCAGGGGGCTGATTTGTCCTTGCTGGATCAGTGAGGGGGGTCCAGCAGGGACCGCAGCCTCCCCCACCCCACCCCTCAGTCTACCCCTTCCCACTCAGCAGCTGTCCCCCTCCCCGCTCGCACACACTTGTTTCTGTCCTTTGTTTTCCTCCCCAGCCAAATCCCCAAGGCTTCTTTGGTCATTAACCTCCCGCTTTAATTAGCTTAGTGGGGAGGAAAGTGGAAGCAGGGCAAATTCAGGGGTGGGTGTCTAGGGGGACAGGAAGGCTCAGACCAACTGGAGACAAAAATGCCTGGCACACAATCAGTCCTGTGCAACTGTTGGCTATTTCTATTAATGTGAAAACCAGTTCCCTGGTCCACAGAGCAGGAACCTTACCCCAACGAGAGCCCCACGGTCCCGAGTACCACAGTTCCCCCAATCCAGGTTCCTGGGGCAGAAGGAAAGGGAACGAGAGTAGGGAACAGCCCACTCCCACAGGGCCTTGTCTCTCCAATTCTTCCTCTCCTGCTCTTGCTTGGTGGCGGTAGCGCCCAATCCCACAATAAGGTTTGTTGTTAATCTTATGTTAAATCCATGATCCAGGGGGGACCCTTCCCCAACTCTGGGGCCTTCTGGGGTTCCTCAGTCATGGCTCCCCTTCCCTGATCTTCTGCCTAGCAAAGGAGCAAGAGCCAACCCCCAACCCCTCCTGAGATCCTCCACCTTGGCTCCCACCCTCCCATTGGTGTGCACATTTCTTCTTTCCAAGAATCAATTTAGGGAACTGGGCTTCGCAGTTCAGCCCTCAAGGCCTCATAGTGCCAGGTCTATGAGGTCATCTCATCTGTTCCCCTGCCTCCAAGCAGGACGTTACCTCACAAACTAGCTCAGATTTTTGGTTTCCAAGGCACTCCAGAAAAGGACAGCTTACCACTGTAGCTCACCCACCCATTCGTATAAAACTCTTTTTGGGAAGTTCTTCTTAAAGTCTGATCTCAAGCCCTCAAGCTGCAGTGCTATCCTTTCTCCTCTTGGGAAAGACCCAGGCATAAAAAGGGTGACAAAAAATAAATGCTGAAGATATGGGCTAAGGGGAGAAGAAAAGATTGCATTACACTCCAACTTCCCCAAACTCCCCCTACAAGTACCCAACTGTCCATTTCATGCCTTAAAAACTTATTTTTACTTTCACCCAATTTCCAGAGTCAAAGAAGCTGAATTAATGGGTTTCCAATGGGGGAGACATGGGCAAGGCAAAGTGGAATGATGATGGAGGTTAAGGAACAGTTCACCTCCAAGCTGTATGCATGGCCCAGGCCTGAAGGAAGTCTGGGTCCTCAGTCGATCCCGTGTCTCCTCCCTCCTGTCGCACTCAAAGCTCATGGCTCTCACCCGAAACTGTTAAGTCACATCATGCCTTTAAGACTTCCCCTGCCTCCTCGCTCTCTGCCCCCCACTTCTCTCCTCTCCCTCCACTCCCTCATCCTCCTCACCTCATCACTCCACAGCCCTCCCAGCTCCCCTCCGCTGATCAGAAGGACGTGAACTAACTCACCTCCCAGTCGGTGCCTCTCAGATCTCCGAGACTGGGGGGCGGGAGGGGATGAGGGGGGATGGCTTGCCGCTTGAGGATGAGAGGACCCCGTCTTTTGCCAGGGGGTCCCACCCTCCAGCCCGGCACCGCATTCTGGTCCCCACAGCGCGCAGAGCCGGGTTCTCCCCGCATCGCGGTTGCGGGCTTTGTCTGCTTTGCGGAGAACCTCTCCCCGCGGCCCCGAGCCGGGATCGACTCTGGAAGAGCGGGAGGGGGAGAGCGGAGAGGGAGCGCAGCAGGGAGGGGGAAGAGGGTAAAGACAGAGAAAGCCGCAGTGACCCAGCCGGGACTGCTCCCCGCCCTCTCGCCCCCCCTCATTATCATAAGAAAGAGGGACCCAAGACTGGCCGGGATCCGGAGAGAGCCCGTCTTGGGAGGGGGGCGCGCTCCATTAGCCTTTTTTCAATCCCTTCCTTTTCTGTACACTGATTCCTCTCCCGTGCCCGCGCCTTGGAAAAATTAGGGACCTCGACTTCCATCCCACCCCCAGCTTTGCCTCCGAGCCGTTGTTAAAGACCGAAGGCACATCACTATCCTCCTCGGGTCAAGGAATTCGTCCCCGCGCCCCCGAGGGCGGGAAACTACAACTCCCGGCATGCCCCGGGCGCCCCCGGCGCGCCCCCCTCCCGTCAGTTCCATGCTGCTCCATCCAGTTCATTTAAAACAAAAGAGTTTGAGCGCTGGAAGGGGCTGGGCTCTATTGGGGGCCACTGAGCGCCGCTCCTGGACTGGGGCTCGGTACGGGAGCCTAACGGGGGCGTCTGGACGGCGGGGTCTAGAGACTCCCGGGTCCGAGGCGGGAGGGGTGGGGGCAGAGATCCCGCAGCCCCCCGCCCCCCGTCAGCCCCGGAGAGGAGAGGAGATCTGCCTTCTGGGTTTTGCTTCTCTTTCCCCCCACCCCCACCCTGGGGGCTGGGGCGAGGGGAGTCGGGTTACAGGGTGTTTGGGGAGGGGGGCTTAGGGGGAGGGTCTATCTTTCTATCTCGCTTTCTTCCCCCCTCCCCAGTTCTTTGTTCCCCCTCCCCACACACCCCCCTCCTCTCCTCTCCCCTCCCCTCCTCTCTCCTCTTTTCCCTTCCACCACCTCTCTCTCTCTCCCTCTCTCTCTCTCCCCCAGCTTTTGTTTCGCCATGCCTAGTCTAGTGGTATCTGGAATAATGGAAAGAAATGGGGGCTTTGGAGAACTAGGATGTTTCGGGGGAAGCGCTAAGGACCGAGGGCTGCTGGAAGACGAGCGCGCCCTTCAGCTGGCTCTCGATCAACTCTGCCTCCTGGGTTTGGGGGAGCCCCCCGCCCCCACGGCGGGCGAGGACGGGGGAGGTGGGGGGGGCGGCGCCCCCGCGCCGCCGGCCGCCCCCCCGCAGCCGGCCCCGCCGCCGCCGCCCGCGGCGCCCCCGGCCGCCCCGACGGCGGCCCCCGCGGCGCAGACGCCCCAGCCCCCCACCGCCCCCAAAGGGACCAGCGATGCCAAGCTCTGCGCTCTCTACAAAGAGGCCGAGCTGCGCCTAAAGGGCAGCAGCAACACCACCGAGTGTGTACCCGTGCCCACCTCCGAGCACGTGGCCGAGATCGTGGGCAGGCAAGGTAAGCGGGCGCCCGGACCGCGGAGAGGGACTGGAGTAGGGGGCACCCCATCCTAGCGCGGAAAGTTCATTTCCTCTCTCCTTGCCTGCCTCTGGCTCGGTCCCTTCCCCACAAAGGGGGACCCGCCCCCTACCCTGATTTCCAAGTGCCACAAAGTTCCCTGCTACCCCCAGTCGGGACTGTCCTCCAGATCTTTCCTCCCCCAGGGCTCTGCCCTTAGACAAAGAAATATCCTCTCATAGAGAGAGGGAAAAGGGAGGGGGAATCGGTCTCCCAATCCAGGGAGGCTGTCCGGAGGGGGTGTCCACTCCCAGACGGAAAAACTGGTGGAATGTGCAAAGAGTTACTCAGAAGCCCCTACTCTGATATCTGAGAGTGGGTTGGGGAGGGGGCACCCCTGGGACCTTCAGCCACCTGGAGTTACAGACTTGGAGGGAGACCTGGCCCGGGAAGCCAGATTATCTGTCTCTTTGTTGGGCTAAGTGTAGGAATGGAAGGGGGTGTGGCTCATGGGAGGGTCCCAGCCAGGGGGAGAGGTGGGGAGGGGGCTGCTGGGAGGAGGGAGTCCTGTGGTCACCCACACACCAAAGTTGAACGGTCTGTGAGGTTTTGGAAGCGGTGCCTCCAACGAAGTGCCACGTCCTGGTGTGGACCTCTCCTCCTCCCTCTCAAGCTTTTGTTCTGGGCTGGCCATGGCCAGGGGCCAGAGGCCTGGAGAGGGGGTCTCTGGTCCTGAGAGAGTAGGACAGAGTGGGGGGGGGGTCATGCTGGGGGGTAAGAAACCTTTACCTGGAGGTTTGGTGGAGGGTGTGTGTCTGTCTGGATGTGTTGTTGGGTGAGGGGGTGTAGAATTAATCCAGTGTAGTATGTCTGATACCACACCCTCCTCCGTTCCAGCATCTCTGGGCGAGTGAGGGTGGGAGTGTTGGTGAGGGTCCAGACTGAGCAGAGGGGGTCTTGGGGACCCTTCCCTCTCCTGGTTTCCCAAAGGGGAGTGTGTGGGGGGTGGGATTTGGCAATTGCAAGGGGGCTGGGCTGGGGAGGTGTTGGGTGGGGGAGGAGCAGGGGAGGAGCTGTCCCACCGTGGGGAACAATAGAGGAGCTGCATTCCGGCTGGGAGTGAGGGAGGAGGCCGGCTGCTGGCAGGGGAAGAGGGGAGGCAAGCCAGGGGGCCCCTTACTCCACATCCCACCTCATCTACCCGGAGTGCTGGGGGTTGGGGGGATTTTGCAGGGAGATCCAGAATGGAGGAGGGGAAGATGCCACTCCCCTGCACAGCCCTCATCCCCCTGGGGCACTCCATCTCTTGAGATTTCTGGTTTAAAAAGTTGGATTTCCTCTTGTTGCCAGAAACTAGGGACCCAGAGCCCTGGAATTGGGTGGGGACACTGATATCTTTTCTTGGATGTGGTGGTGATCTTGGGAGGCCCCAGAATTTCATGGAGTCATTCTTTCCTCTTCTGCCTCCGCATCAGATGGGCCTGTCTCTCATAAAAGTAGGGGGATTTCTCCTATTCAGAGAAGATAAACCGCCCCCTCATTCCTTAAGTCTATGGAAGTACTCCCTCTTGTCTAACCTCCCTCCTCCTGCTGCAGTGTCAGTGCTCCTCTATTTGACCTCCAGGAAGGTGAAGCCCAGTGGGTCTTCCCTTCAAAAGATGCTTCTTCAGAGTTTTGAAACCCAGGCTGAGGTCCACCATCAGTTCTGCACCTCCGGGCCTCTAGCTTTTCTCCTTCCTCTTATGCCTGAGCTGTCCTCCTCACCCCAGCCCCAACCCCCAAAGACACCTAGCTCTCACTTAAATTTATGGACCCAAAACTTAGTGCCAGAACCCAGGTGCCTATCAGATGCCATGTGAGCAGAAGTTGTAGGCAAGAGGACTTCACTGTTCCTCAACCCTCCATGCCTCACAAATGGAACAATCATTTACTGACAGTAAAGCAGCAGGGATGTGGGTTTGACAACAGGTAGGACTTCTCAACTGCCAAGAGGTCTGAAGACAAAAAGGGAGGAGCAAATTCTCCTTCCTGAGGTATCTTGAAGGTGAGGAGAGCTGCCCTCAACCCACTCTATCCTCCCACCTGCAAATCTGGTAGAGTTGGAGAAGAAGCCATCTGGAGTGGAGGAAGGAGAGGGAAAAAATGAGCTCACCTCAGGCCTGTGGTTGGACGGTTGGGGCAGAGTCAGAAAACTAGGACTACTGGCGTTGGTTTTGGGGGGGGATAGGTAGTGTGGTGGGGGAGTGAGAAGGGGAATGGTGAGTATGTACCTGGAGAGGGGTGTGAACGTGTCTGGTTGTGAATGGGGGCAAAAGTAGTGGGCGTGTATAGGAATGTGCTGTTTGTGTGCTGGGGATGATGGGGATGGAAGAGTGGGAAGTGTGAAAGGTTGAAACGCAGGGAATCCGTGTGTGTTTTTGTATGTGTGTGTGAAAGTGTATATTAGGCTTGCACCACAAGTATTGTTTAGGTAAAGGCACACAGTGCCTCACAGCTCTTAGGTCCGTGTGTGCGCGTGCGCACACACACACATGTGGCATGTGTGCTTTGAGAAAGCGTGTGAGTCTCTGAGGCTCTGTGAAGCTCGGGGCAGGGAGAGGGAATGTGGGAAAAGAGGAGAGAGGCTTGTCCAGTCAGCCATTGAGGTCTGCAACCTTTAGTGATGGTATGGCCATCCCAGCCTCCCTCACTCTTCTCTTTCCCCTTCTCTCTCTTTGTTTCTCTTTGTCTCGGCTTTCTTCTTTCTCTTCCTGCCTCTCTCCCCAACCTCCCAGCTTTAACCCACTCCTACTTCAAAGCAGGAGTATAGGTCCAGAATACCTTCCCCCTCAGCCCTGCTCAGCCCCAGCCCACGTCAGCTCTCCTGCCCCCAGGGGGACAGGGTGGCAGGAGTGTCCATAAGGTCTGGTGCTGTCCCTCACAGGTCATTATCTTTAACTTCATACTCCTCCTTTCTCCCTTGAAACTCTGATTCTCAGACCCTTCCCAGTCTCCCACCTCCACTAGTTGCTGCAAACTTGCTATGAATTTGGGACCCACTGAGAGACACTAATGGGCGGAAGGCACGGGGGCGTGGATCATAGAGCAGATGGGGGTCAGGGGTCCCTGAGTAGATTGGAGGACACTTGTAGTGAATGGAGGTCAAGTGAGGAGTGGATTGTGGAGTCACTGAGTGCCTTGGGGTTCTGTGGGAAGATCATGGTCAGTGACAGATTGGCAGGGGTGATTAAGTGATTTGGAAGTTTGTGAGTAGCCAAGAATCAGTAGAGAAATTGAAGGAACAGCACATGGTTGGGGAGGAGTTCATGAGTAGATTTGAGGTTAGCAGCTTGTCTGGGAGGGTCAGTGATTATTTCTGGGCTTCAAGGAGTAAATGAATTTGGAGGGCTCTGAATGGAATTCGAGGGAACGTTGGTACATTTTGACATCTGTGGTTGATAGAGATGTTGGGTATATCTGAGATACATGAGTGGATTGTTCAAGTCAGGGTATATTGGGGGGCGGGGTTCAAAGGGTAGACTGAGGGGTTCTTGGGGGGCTGGGTATCTGAGTAAGGATCAGGAGCTTATTGGTCTCAGCACAAACCTTCTTGCCCTGTGAGTTTCTTTTTCTCTCTTCCTCCCCACCCTATCCCAGGCTGCAAGATTAAGGCTCTGAGGGCCAAGACCAACACTTACATCAAGACGCCTGTGCGAGGCGAAGAGCCAGTGTTCATGGTGACCGGGCGGCGGGAGGACGTAGCCACAGCCCGACGGGAAATCATCTCAGCAGCCGAGCACTTCTCCATGATCCGCGCCTCCCGCAACAAGTCGGGCGCCGCCTTTGGCGTGGCGCCTGCTCTTCCCGGCCAGGTGACCATTCGTGTGCGAGTGCCCTACCGCGTAGTGGGGCTGGTGGTGGGCCCCAAGGGGGCAACCATCAAGCGCATCCAGCAGCAGACCAACACGTACATTATCACGCCAAGCCGCGACCGCGACCCGGTGTTCGAGATCACGGGTGCCCCGGGCAACGTGGAGCGTGCGCGCGAGGAGATCGAGACGCACATCGCGGTGCGCACAGGCAAGATCCTCGAATACAACAATGAAAACGACTTCCTGGCGGGGAGCCCCGACGCCGCGCTCGATAGCCGCTACTCGGAGGCCTGGCGGGTGCATCCGCCGGGCTGCAAGCCCCTCTCCACCTTCCGGCAGAACAGCCTGGGCTGCATCGGCGAGTGCGGAGTGGACTCTGGGTTTGAGGCCCCGCGCCTGGGCGAGCAGGGTGGGGACTTTGGCTACGGCGGCTACCTGTTTCCGGGCTATGGCGTGGGCAAGCAGGACGTGTACTACGGTGTGGCTGAGACTAGCCCCCCGCTCTGGGCGGGCCAGGAGAACGCCACGCCCACCTCGGTGCTCTTCTCCTCCGCCTCCTCCTCCTCCTCCTCTTCCGCCAAGGCCCGCGCCGGTCCGCCGGGAGCGCACCGCTCTCCTGCCGCCTCCGCAGGCCCCGAGCTGGCAGGACTCCCGAGACGCCCGCCGGGAGAGCCCCTCCAGGGTTTCTCTAAACTTGGCGGGGGTGGCCTGCGGAGCCCCGGCGGCGGGCGGGATTGCATGGTGTGCTTCGAGAGTGAGGTGACTGCCGCCCTCGTGCCCTGCGGACACAACCTGTTCTGCATGGAGTGTGCAGTACGCATCTGCGAGAGGACGGACCCGGAGTGTCCCGTCTGCCACATCACAGCCACGCAAGCCATCCGAATATTCTCCTAAGTCCCCTGCCCCATGCCTCCTGGGGCCACTCCCCAGGGGCCCGCCCTGGAGCTGTTTTCCACTGGGGCCTTTTGGAAATCAGTGATTTGAGGGGCAAGGTGCTTAGAGATACTCGCTCGTTGGGGAGGGGGAGGGGAGGCGGTGGTGGCTGGAGGGTAGGCTACTGTCAGAGCCTCTGGTCACCCTGTCCTGGAAAGGTTGGGAGGGGACCAGACCAGAAATTTTACTAGAGTTACAACTCTGATACCTCAACACACCCTTCAATCTGGAAGCAGCTAAGAGAAACTTTTGTTTTGCCAGAGGAGGCCGCTAAGGCATCCTGACCCCTCTGTCCACTACCCCTTCCTCTGTGAAGGAGATGAGGAAAAGGAGAGGGGGAATTACCATCTGTATCTAGAGGCACTCTTTCCAATGTGCAAGCCCTCTGGTCCTGACCTCCAACCTCCTAATATGTCCCTTTCGACCCTCCACCTCCGTATCCTGTTTGGGAATCTGTTCCTGGGTTTCTAACGGTATAAGGGGGTTGGGGCCCTTTGGGAAGTCTGCATAGATTTTCTTGGGGGAAGGGGAGAAGCGTGTCAATCAGTAAAGGGCTCAGAACTCATCTGTCCCCGCAAAGCTGGGCTAGGGGAACCTGGACAGGGTGCTCCTCTCTGCCCCTCCAGCTTTCCCTGTGCTTCCTCCCCCCCCTTTCCTCCTTTGGGTTCTCCTTTCTCCTTTGCTCTTTCCCCAGCTCTTTTCTTTGCTTCCCCTTGGTAGTGTCACCCCCAGCCCTGTCTTGCTCTTTCTCTTTCTTCCCTTCTTCCCGCTCCTTCCTGCCCCTTCCAGCCCAGCTTTGGGGACACCATCCCCCTGGGGAGAAGTAGGGGGAAGAACATTTTGATGGTTCCCCCTGATTCCTCTTCTGGCATCTGGAGGCCCTCTCTCCCACTCCCCCAAAGAAACACCTCAAATTCTTGATGGAATGTATCCCCATTCTCAGAGAAAATTTGAGGAGGGGACTAATACTGGGGTACATAAAGGGTCAAACCTCCACCTTTATCATCTTTGGGCATTACATTTAGGGAGCAGTTCTTGGGCTGAGTTTTCTGGCACTGGGAAGGGAGAGCCAAGGCAGTGTGTTTGCTGTTTCAAGGAGCAGGAAGGGGCCTGAGGCAGAGGAGAGGCTGCTGGAGGGAAGGGATGCTCCTCCTCCCCTGCAGTGCCCCACCCTCTGCACCCCTCTCTAGACCTGACCCGAACCCTTATTAGCACCCTTATTAGCGAGCAAATCATGAAGTCTCTGTCCCATTCAATGTGGTTGGGGAGAGAAGCCAAGTCTTCAGAGAGGGGTCAGTCCAGGCCCAAGCAGGACTGGGGTGTAGCAGGGCCTGTTCCGAGAATCATGTATTGTACAGGCCTTGTATCCCCTTTGCTGCTTCCCTGCTGCTCCCTTGGGGCTGCCACCAGCCTCCCACCCTCCTGGTTCCGCTGGCCGGGCCAGGAGAGGATGGGAAATGGGAGTCCCTGGGGGTCCCAGGAGATTCTTGTATATAGTGGGGTGGGACTGTTGTAAGTGATCTCTGAGCACTTAAGCTCAGGAGTCCCATTCTTCCTGGATGGAGAGGGGGTGCAGGGATGGGGGTACAGAGGGGATTTCCTCCTCTCCTTCCTCCTGTTGTGAATTAACTCACCTCTCCTCAGCCTTCCCCTCCAGACCACCAGCCAGGGATGGGGGAGGAAGGAGGTCACAGCCAGGAAAGCTGGCTGGTGACAACTTCCCTCCTTCCCGCCAATGTGAGCCATCCTGAAATGTCTGTACAATAGAAACCAAACCAAATGGGCACCCTCGGTTGCCGAGGGAGGGTGGGGGGGGGGTGGGAAGATGGGATGTCTGTCTGTCGATCCCCCTCCCCCTCTCCACTCCTTACCCACAAAGGCAGAAGACTGTTATGCTAGGGGGCTCGGAATATTCAATCCCACCCTTACTGATTGAGCCAAACCTAGAAACAAACGCAAAACACACGTGAGAGACAAAATAGAGGAGAGAAAGAGCGCGAGAGGGAGCGAGATAGGCGACCAACACAGAGGAGAGAAAACAAAAATAGCAAAAAAAAGAAAAAAAAAAAGCAGTTCTTTATAATTTAATATTCTATTTTAATAAAGGCGTTTATTACCATATAAATGTAGCAAAGAACCTGGGCTAATATGAAAAAAAAAAGACTTTTTATTAGGTAATTTATTATATGAAAAGGATATTTTATTTTATGATAAAGTGATCCTTAAAAAAAATAAAAAAACTTTAGAAGGTTTAGAATATATGTAGGGAGAGAAGAAGAAAAAAATACATTTGTATTCAGAGTTAAATCTTAAAAAAAGTGTTTTTAATATATGTTCGGGTTTACGTTCCTTTTTTCCCCCACTTTTTTTCGGGAAGGAATGTCATTTGCTTTTCGGAGGGGAGCATCCTGGGATGGATGGTGGAGACAGGGGCTAGGGGAACCTGGTCCCTCTGGGGCCCTGCAAGTAGATCGGATTTCACTCCATGGGCACCCCCTCCCCTCTCCCCCTCCCCCTCGGGGGAGCCGGCAGAGCCAAACAAAGAAAGGGATTAACAAGAAAGGAAGAAGCAGTAGGATTGAGGACTGAGGATCCTGGGGTGCCCCCGCTTCCCCTGCCCTGTCCCAGGGGCCAGTGAGGAGGGGAAGTCCAGAACTGAGGCCTAGCAGGCCTACGGGAACCCTCAGAGAGGTGTGAGATTTAAGAGAAATAGTTTTGTTTTTTTTTTTTTAACCAAAAATGAGAGAGAGAGAAGACAAAGTAAGAAACCGAGGGGTTTAAAAGAAAAGAATACTACAAAATAATAATTATTAATAATAATAATAATAATTCAAATTTATTTCATATAATCCTAGAGAAAAAGAGAAAGAATTACTAGTTACTTAGTAGACGATATTCAGATAGCTTAAAGTTTAGTAGCATTGAGGGCCTTTGGGTCCAGTAGAATGTATAAAAGTCGTACCGAAAAGGAAAATAAAGGAGGGAGTGGCTGAGTCCACCCTGAGGCGCCCCATCTTCAGATAGCGGGGTGGGAGCAGGCTGCTAGTTAAGGTTGGGAGCTTCCAGTCTGCTGGGGTTGATTCGGAGAATCCTTGGATTTTTAAATTGTAGGACAAATAGATGAAGGGCTGAGTTCCTAGGGTCTTGGAAAGGATGGGCATTGATCATTTCAACCAGATGGAGGCTGGGCTGGGGACAGCAGAGGAGGGTGAGCACATTTGCCTGCATCCCAGTACCTGGGGGCCTGGCCATCCTGTCCATCCCTCTGTCTCTGTTGGGCAGCCCTTACTCCCTCCAAAGTGATATGTCCTCTCTTGGGGCTCTCTGGGAGGATGGAGACCGCCCTGCTCCAACCCTCCTGAGCCAACTTCTTCCAGGCCTAACTGAGGAAGTCCTTCTTGAAGCGTAACCTCAGTCCACTTCACTACAGGATGATTCAAGAGCCTGGTAGGTCATTCCACAAATCGACGCACACGCACACACTTTGTACCTTCTCAGAGCTTCAAGGGGACTGAGGAGGTATGTCCCCCATCCCTGTTCCCACCCAATATTCCACTTAGCTTTTGGCCTCTGTGGCAGCAGTAGGAGTAACAATAATCTTTGTCCTTGAAAGCTGCGCAGTGCTTTACAGATTTGTAGAGTGCTTTATTGTCTCGTAGAAGTTATATTCCAAGAAGGACTTCCCACCCACTGGGGTGGAGTGAAGATACTCCTTGAAGGCCTGGGAGAATGGGGTCCCCAAGGGTACAAAGGCAGGGGAGGGCGGCAGGGACTTTGGGTGACCCCGACCCTAACCCTCTGCCCCAGTCCACCTCCATCTGTAAGTATTCAGGTAGGGGTCATCCCGTGTGTCCTGGCCTGGGGCACATCACCTTCCCCACAGGAAATGGGGGAGCTTGGCTTTTGCATGTGAGAAATCAATGAATTTTTTAAGCACTTGCCTTCTATCAACCCCAGCTTGCAATCAGGTCAGGTCCCTCCCCCTATCCAAGGGGGCGCATATGCCCCTTGGCTCTCCTTTAGACAAGAGGAGCCTGCTCATGACACCAATGACTCTGTCATGCCCCTCCCTGGCCCTAGACCCCAAACACATCTCCCTCTCCCCGATTTACTCTTCTCGCCCCACCTAGGGACAGATTTCCCCCTGCTCTTTTTGTCCTAGAAACCCCGCTAGTTTGGGAAGGTAGCGTCTGGGGTGGGGAGGGCGTCCCCTTCCCCACTCGAGGGTGCGGGTGGGGTAGGGTGGGTTGGGGGAGACAGCCCTGGGGCAGGGGAGATGGTCTCTCCACTGTAGAAAGTAGAGTAGGATTGTGGTCAGACTTAATTTGAGGCATCTAGTGAAGACACGTACAAATCCACCACGGAAAAATATTTCAAAAGCAGAATAAAGGCGGGAAACAAAACAGACCCATGAATAATCAAGTCAAAGTGATGTTGCACAAAATTCAGAGAAACCAAGAAGGGGGAGGGTTAATGTATTAAATGTGCTATTAAGAACTTAATTTTATTAAAAGTATTATTACTTAAGGCTCTGGCTTCTTTGCATATGGGTCTGAACCACCTTGGGGTGAGTGGGAGAGACCGCTGTGGGTTTTCTCTAGTGTCATTCTGAGTGCTCCTGCTCAACTTGCAGGAAGTGGATGGCTCCTGTCCACCTTCACAGCTCCCTCCTGGAGTCTCCAGGCGCTCAATGCCCCCTCTTATCTCCCCACTTACTGCCTTCTGTTCCTTGGGGTGTAGTCAGACCTCCTTCCACCCTGCCCTGCAGAACAGGAGAAGGCGAGGCAGGGTGACCGAGCCCCTGCCTGGACAGCCAGCTCCTGGGCTTGATGGAGAAGGGGCAGAGGGCTGGGAGACAGACCCTTCCCATTCATCCCCACCAGATTCAATCTGTCCCTACTCCACACCCACTCTTCTTTGGGGTCAGGCAGAAAACTGGATGGAAGACTTGGGCCTTCCACCTCCCAGGCTTAACCCCCTTCCCCAGAACACACAGACAGGGCTGGCCCTGACTCCCCCTTCTCTCTAGCATCCCCCCCTGCCTCCTCCCCTCACCCTTGGCATTGGAGTGACCTCAGTTCTTGGCACCAGGGCCTTGGGCACCAGATGGTGCCCGCCGATGGTTTCCTTTGTCTCGCCTTCCAGATACCCCCTCTCCACCATGCTGCCCTCCCTCCCCCACCTGCCCTGGGGGTTGGCAGAGGGAAGGGCGGGCACCCCCCGCGCCCTTGGCACTGTCCCCAGACCACAAGACTCCAGAGGCAGCTGGCCCTGGGGGGCAGTAAGTATGGTGGGGAAGATGGAGAGAGGGGGAGGAGAAGGGGAACAGGGACTCAGAGGAGGGGCAGGAGTTAAAGAAGAGGCACAGACGGGAGGCAGCAGGATGGCCAGACATTGATACAAAACACAGCTTTATTTGAGGGCCTTAGTCTCTAAGGGGGTGGACAGATAATAGAGGTATAGGGGGTGGGTGAGGCATGAAGACGTTAGAGCTCTGCGGAGCTGTGAACAGGGAACTGGCCACTCTGACATCTGGAACCACAGGGCAGGGAAAGGTCCTGGTGCTGGCGTGGGGTTGGGGGCACCAGAAAGCCAGTGGGCAGGGTTGGTGCTAGACAAGGTTAGAGGCTGATGCAACAGGCCCTCTTCTCACCGGGGCCTGGCTCCTGCCCAGCCTGGGCACTGCCCAGCGTGATGGCATTGGTCCGGGTGCTGTTCTGCCTCTGCTTGGACACCTTTGCAAAGATCTCTGAGAGGGCAGAGGGCAATGATCAGGTCAGAAGAAGATTTAGAGCCCATGCTCCCCATATGCATACCATATGCCCCTTTCTGAGTACTGGGGGTGGCCGCACTTAAAGGAGGTTTTGCTGGAAGGAAGTGGAATTTGGGCACCTGGTTCCTTCTACTTACCTGGGTGGAGAAGGACTAAGGCTCAGCTCCCTGGGAAGTGTGGCCTTCTGGTTCCTTCCCTAAGCTCTGGGCTGAGTTGGGGGCACTAGGAAGGGTCTGAGGGGCATGCTGGGAGGCTCTGAGGTTGTTGGGGGCCCATAAAGGGGCTGAGGAATCAGCTGGGGTGAGAGCTGGGTGTCTGCATTCCTACCACCACCCAGGGATGGAATGGGGGTGCCAAATGGAGGCAGGGACTCTAACCTTTGAGGACAGTCTCAAAGGCCAGCTCAACATTGGTGGAGTCCAGGGCTGAGGTCTCCAGGAATAGCAGCCCATTGTTTTCTAGCAGAAAAGGAAACACATCATTAATTGTGGGTGTTAAAGGCAATAATAATAATAATATTTACTTAATATTTACTATGTGCTAAACCCTGGGCATGTGTAGCTCATTTATTCCTTAAAACAACCTTGAGGTAGGTTTGAATACTATCCCTTTTTTGTTGTTGTTGAGGAAGATTCACCCTGAGCTAACATCCGCTGCCAATCTTCCTCTTTTTGTATGTGAGCCACTGCCACAGCATGGCCACTGATAGATGAGTGTATAGGTACACACCTGGGAACTGAACCCAGGCCACTGTAGCGGAATGCTTCTGAACTTAACCACTGGCCACCAGGGCTGGCCCTACTATCCGTTTTTTGTAGAAGAGGAAACTGAAGCCCAGAAACACAGAGAGAGTGACTAAAGAGCTTGCTCAGCATCCCACATCTAGTAGCAGGCCAAGGGATGTGAGGCTGGGCCGTGGGACCCCAGAGCCTGCACCCTTAACCACTATATCTTGCTGCCTCTAAACCCCAGAAAACTCCCAGGGAAAATGTGACTGGAGATGGTCAAGGGGAGCCCACCAGCTACACTTAGGATCTCTGAGCGTTGCAGGGTGGGGCTGTCTTAAAACCAACTATAAATAATTGCCCCTAAAGACAATCTCAGGGCAAGTGGTGGGACATAACGAGGGACACAAGGTCACAGAGGGGAAGGGCTGGACATCCTGAGGAAGAAGGGATGGGGGTAGGGGATCCTATGGAGGAAGTCCAGGTTGGGGCCCTAGGGTGGGAGCAGGGGCTGGGGAGGCAGAAGCTGCGATTGCGTGGGTAGTGTTGGAGGGGTCACACTGGGTCGCGATGGGCTCTCACCGGCAAACATGCGGGCCTCTTCAGTGGGCACCTCCCGGGCCTGGCTGAGGTCACTCTTGTTACCCACCAGCATGACGACGATAGTGGCCTCGGCATGGTCGTAGAGCTCCTTTAGCCAGCGCTCCACCACGGCATAGGTCTGGTGCTTGGTTAGGTCAAACACCAGTAGGGCCCCCACTGCACCACGATAGTACCTGTGTGGGGGGTAGAGGGGTGGACAGAGGCAAAGTCAGGGAGGACAGGCCCAGCCTCAGAGCAGAGCCTCAAGCCAAAAAGCCAGAGATGAGTACCAGAGATTGGGAAATATGAAAACTGGGTCCAGGGATCCAAACCCAGATAGGGCAGCCCAAGGATCCCGTGCTCCATGCTGAGAACCCTCCAGGGATTCTGATCTTGGCTCCCGTCTTCCTTCATAGCCCATCTACTTCCTTCCTTTGTTCTGATTTTGCCCCTGCCATCCACCAATGCATACCTGAGCTCTGGTCAAATCTGCTTCCTGGGAGCTCCACCTTCAAGATCTTCCTCACGTGGCTCCTTGACCCACAGTGCCCTCTTCTCTCTTGTGGCCATCTTTCTAGAACTAGCTAAATGGCTACCCCATGCAGCGATCCCTGATTTGACCATCTGAGGCATCCTTGCAAGAACCCAGCCTCACTCCTAGAGTTAGATGGAGCTTCTTTGGTGATATCTAATTACTCCCATTTTACTGATGAGTCCACTGAGGCTCATAAGAGGTCAGGTGACCCATCCAAGAGTGATGAGTATGTTGTGCTGCTGGGTAATGAAGCCCCTGACTCTTGCTCCCTGCCCGCTGGAAGGTACTGTCCCGCACCACACACACACAGACCATCTTTCTCACATTTGGCCTGATGCTGCTTCCGAGGCGCTCTGCACATGGTGTCACATGTGGCGTAATTTTCTCTGTGTCCTCTGAGTCTTTGTAAAGTGCAGCTGAGGGGTCCAGCCCTTTGCTTTTGTGGTTAGATGGCAAAGCACTGTGCAGAAGTGAGGGGCACTCTCAATTGGGGAGCCTGCCCTTATCCCAGCTCCACCCAGCTTCTTGTTTTTAAACAGGGATTGATGGGAGCATCTTACTCCCATGGTACTTTGAGGATGACATAAAATGCCCCATGTAAAGTGCCTTGTACCTCCCTGGGCACAGAGCAAAGACTTTCAAGTGGTGGCAATGACTCTTGTTTTTAGTCCCAGCAGTCAGCATCGCTACATCCTGTCTCAGACTCTTTGTGGCTCACAGTACTGTGTCTCCTCAACCAGCCATGGCGCCCAGTGATGCCACCCACGGAGCACACTGCTGAGTGCCCTTGCCTCCTCCTCCTCCTCCACCTCTCCTCCAGAGGTGCTCCCTGACTTCCCCAGCACCCCCACACCCCAGCAGTCCCCCGGCCCCGGGCTCACGCCGAGGTGATGGCTCGATATCGCTCCAGGCCAGCCGTGTCCCAGATCTGAG
This sequence comes from Ceratotherium simum simum, assembly GCF_057802395.1. NCBI lineage: Eukaryota > Metazoa > Chordata > Mammalia > Perissodactyla > Rhinocerotidae > Ceratotherium > Ceratotherium simum. The sequence goes on from NC_141901.1 coordinate 40,834,967, forward strand.
CCTTGACAGCGGCGGTGCCCAGCATGACAGTGCGGGTGGAGAACTCAACCCCGATGGTGGTGCGGCTGTCGTGGCTGAACTCATTGCGCGTGAATCGGGATAGCAGATTGGTCTTCCCCACTCCTGACTCGCCGATCAGCACCACTGAAGGAGTGGAGAGATAAGGGCTGAGCTTGGAGCAGAGCGGCCCTAAGCTCGCCTGAGCTTGGAGAGTCTGCCCGCCAGTAAGGGGGAGCTGAGCTCAGAAAACTGAGGAGGGAGCAGAGACTGGGGTCTGCAAATCTGCGTGATGCGTCTGTGAGTTTGAAATGGGCTGAGGGGCTTTAAGGGTTCTGGGCTGGTCTGTTGAGACGGGCTGCAGAGTTAGCCTGGGTTTCTGCTGATGGAGTGATGTCTGTGGGCTGTTTGTGGGTCTTGGTGTTCAGGGGTTGTGTGGAGAGGTTAGCAGAGTGTGTGAATGCGGAGAGAGATGGCAGGAGGTCTGGGGGGGAGGGTGCACATTTCTGGACTAGGGAGTATGAGAACATTGAGCACGTTTCTATGTATATGAGCTGGGAGGACAAGTGGGGGGTTTGGTGTGTGTGTTTGCATGGGAGCAGAGGCGCGAATAGAAGTGTGAGTGAGGAGAAAGTTGGCAGGTGACATGTGTGTGGGTGGGGGGAAGGTATGCAGGCGGTGTGTAAGAAGTTAGGATCCAGTTGTCCCCAAGGAGGGGCAGTCTTGCATATTAAGACCATAGGGCTGGGTGTTGGACCAGCTGTGTGTCCTTTAGCAAGTTATTTAACTTCTCTGACTTTCTTCTTCGTATGAGAAATGGGAATAACAATAGTGACTATCTTATGAGTTGTTGCAAAAAGTAAATGAGATATTGCCCAGGATATAGTGAGTGTGCAAAACTGTTACTGCTGGGATTGTTGTTGGTAGGCCAGAGCTTTTACTTTCAGGTTTTCAGGGACAAGGATCCATCAGAGGGGCCGTGAAGAGCCTTTGGGCTGGTGGGCAGCATCCAGGGCCCAGCCTTACCATGGGTGAGCTGGGGGCTGGGGGAGAGTGTAGGGGGCTGATTAAGTATGACCCGTAAATTGCACCGACACTGAGCTGAGCATCCAGGGTTAGAGGAGGCCGCCCAGAGTGGTTCTGGAAAAGCAGGCTGATGCCCTGGGAGCCACGTATTCTGGGGGCTCTGATCCCCACTCAGCCTCTGACTAGCCATGTGACCTTGAACAAGTGGCTCACCTTTTCTGGGTCTCAGTTTCCTTGTGTATAAAATCTATAAAGGCCCCCTCCAACTTTAAAAATTCCTTATTTGTGTAGGACAGGAAAGAGCTGGGAGGCTTATGGGTGTGTGTGTGTGCTCCTGCCTCTCCCCTACTGGGAACTTCATCCCCATCTCATCCCTCTGGTGGGTGGGCTCCTAGCCCTACCCTCAGGCCCAACAGCTTCTGAGGGCAAGGATTTTGGAGTCAGACAGACTTGGGTTTGAATACTGACTTTGTGACCTTTTGTAAGCTACTTACTCTGTCTCATCCTCGTCTGTAAAATGCAGATACTAATTGTTAACACTGATTGAGTGCCAACTATGTGCCAGGCACCATCCTAAAGGCATTACCCATATTAATTCATTTAATCCTCACAATGCCATGAAGCAAGTACTGTTATCATTCTCATCCCATTTTTACAGACAAGGGAACGGAGGGGGTTAAATGACTTGCACAAGGTAACACAGCTAGCCAGCTAGCGTGGTAAACGCAGAGGTGTGCTGCCTGGATCCGGCTTCAAGGAAGGACTGGCCCCCAGCTGCAGACAGTGCAGTTGGCAGACAGCCTCCAGCTGTCAGCTCCTTCAGCATGTGCTCCTGGTGCAGAGAGCAGCTGTACCTGAGGTCATGCCTTTCCCGGGCAGCCCACCTCCAGTGCCGGAGCAAGGTAAGGGGATCACAGAGCTCGCTGCCCTTGGCCGAGGCTTTGTGATCCTGCGCTACAGTTTGCTTCCTGCCCAGTCCTGTTTCCTCCCCCTTCCTTTCACTGGTGTTGATCCATAATAAACATCTTATACCCCAAACTTCTTCTCAGTGTCTGCTTTGGAGACCCCAACCTGCAGTACTGAGTAAGCGGCAGAGCTGAGATCTGAACTCAGTCTGGCTCCTGACCATGATGCTATAATGACCATTATGCTTTCAAAATGGAAGATAACTTTTGGGGGTTGTTATGGTGATTAATGAGCTAGCGGCTGGCACATGCTAAGGGCTCAATAAACAGTAGTTACTAGTGGTCGTACTGCCCCAGACTATTGCTAGCCCTTCCCTGGGCTCCCCTTCCTGGGAAGGATGCCGGGACTACAGGTTCCCCAACCCCAGATGCCTGAGAGTCCCAGCCGGAGAGAGGGCGGGGCTGAGGCTGGGAGAGGCGTGGGTTGGGGTGGCAGGACAGGGAATCATAGCTCCGCCAATCCACCCTGCCCAGAAGGAGGCGTGGAGGTGGGGTGGCATGGGGAGTGGGGAACAATAGAGAGGCCAAGCACAGGGGCTGAGATAAAGGAGCAGGAAAGAAACACGCACACTTCCAGGGACAGCCAAGTGGAACCCAGGGCCTGGTATTTGGGCCCAAGGGGTCTGCCAAGGGACAGCAGACAAGACCATGGCCCTAGGAGTCCTCTGGATCCTATTAGACCCTGCTCCCAAATCGTTACAGCTTCCCTATGTCTTCACTCAGCCCTATGATGAAATAGATCTCTCCTTTCCTATACATCTTCCCAGGAAGATGACTTTCTTTCTTTTAAGTCTGCTTGTTTCCCCTTTTCTCAGGAGGGAAGTCCTCTCTGAAGTCTGATCTCCATCTCTTGTGCTGCAGTGGCTGACTATTCCTAGGGATTTGGGCTTCCTTTAGGCATGGGGCAGAGGAGCCTAACTCGACACTATTAAGGAGTGATCACCATCATTATTTACAACAGTAGAGCATTCTAGCAGCTCCAGGACTTTCGCCCCTGTAATCAGACCCTCCCTCACCTCCTGCAGCTTTCTTTCTTATCCAAAGGAATGATGAGCCCTGGGGGGTCCTGCTAAGAGATAAAAAAACAGGAAGGGGCCGTCTCTGGTTTGTTGGTCTCTTTCTGGGTCTCTCTCAGGCTTCCTCTCTCTTTATGGACCCCAACTCACCCTTGAAGACAAAGTTATAATCTTCCTCGTTTCCGTTCCCCATCTTGGCTCCGCATGGAGGGTACAAGTGTCTTCAAGGGCAGAGGTGACGGGTCTATGCGTTAGTTCAACGCCCTCAACCCTCAGTTCTCAAGAGACCTGGATCCGCCCCTCCTCTCATTGGAGGTAAAGAAACTTCTGCAAGCCAGAGGGATTGGGGGCCGACTCGAGGCTAGGCAGAGCCTAGGGAGGCTCAGCTCTGGCAGGTGGGGGTGCTGCAAGGAAGCTGAGAGGACGGAAGCTGAGAACAGGAAGAGCAGGGCGGCTGGAGACCTGGGGCCCAGGTGGGTGGAGAGACGATGACGTCAGACAGGTTAGACAGGTTGGGTGTGTGCTCTCAGCCTGGGCTCCTGCAAGCAGGTGAGCAGGCTCCAGAGGGTGATAGTGGGGGAAGCTGGGACAAGGACAGGGCCTTCAGAGAGCCAGCTGAGGACTGAGTACGCATGGCTAGGCTCCTGAGACCTGTGGCCAGGGGGGGCCCAGCCACCAGCGAGTGAGAAATAGCCTCTCAGGGAGCAAAAATCTACTTGACCGCCTGCTTTTCCTTCAGAGCCCTTGCAGGGGTTATCTGGGGGCACCATGGCAAGGGCTGTTGGGGCAAGGGGCTGGGGCTGACGGGATGCCAGTCACCCTGCCGTGCAGAGCTCTGGGAGCTGCATCTCCCATACAGCAACTTCTGCCCCTCCCTGACAGCCCAGGGCCTGGGACGGGTAGTATGTCTCACCCTGGGTGGAGCTGGAATTTGCAACCTACCTCTTCTCTGGGATGGGTCCCTTCCTACAGCACTGGGTAGCTCCCCATCCAGACCTGCTCTTAAGGACACTGGGTACCGGGAGACCTGGGGCGAAACAGCCAGATGGGGTGAAGAGTCTGAGTGGAGGGGCAGAATCTGGAGGGGAAGCCCTCTGAGAGGTCTTCTGGGTTTCTTTTACTCCCTCTCCAGGACCTGAAGCCTCACAACAAAGCCATCCTGTCTGCAAAGGGCTGCAAGATCTGGAGAAGGTCTATGTGAGCACGTGAATGCCTGGCAGAAGAGGAAAGGGGTGGCCCCTTGTAGGCAGCTAGGGGACACTCTCCCAACCCCAAGAGTAGAAAAGCTCCCCCACACCTCAAAATCAGGATGAAGGACACTGAATTCCCAGGGCCCTATATTCTCTTTGTTCAACATGACCTTCCACCAGCCCCTTGCACCTCTGAGCTCACACCCAAGGTTTTGCCATCAGGTGGGTGAGATTCTGCTCTGAGTGGCAGGGACCAGGGGAGGTCACACCACGGGAGAGGCCAAGGGAGTGAGGCATCACTGCCCAAAACCATTTGGTTGTTGGAGGTCCTGGTGAAGGAATGGGTGGAAATCCATCCTTGCAGCACATGAAGAATCCTATAAGAAATCCCTGCTCCTTTCTATCTCCTCTGATTGCTCCCACTCAAGAAAGCAGCCAGGACACAAGACAGGAGCTGAAGTTTATTCTTGGAAAAAACAAAGTCCCACCCTCCCTCCACAGTCCAGGAAGGTTTCCCCAGGGGGCCCTGCCCCTCCCAGTGGTCATCTCTCTTTTCTGACTCCAGCTTCCACCAACGCCCACTATGATGCCGCTACTTGGGTGAGGGGATCCTCTAGGTACTGCACCAAGGCCTGCGCCTGCAGAAGGGAGAGCAGAATCAGTCCCACACATGGCCTGCCCCTAGAGGGATCCCAAATCCAGGTCTACACCCAATGCTGAGCACCCCCTCCCAACCCCCGCTTGCTCCTGGGAGTTAGCCCACACCAGACATGGATTGGGTGACAGGTGGCCTGCAGGAAGGTGGTGGGGATGGGAACAGACAGTGATGGAGCACAAAGGCTGGGCCCAGGATTGCGGAGGGATGGGCATGTACACACCTTGGCCTTGAGCATTCCGAAGCCAACAGTCTCCTTGGCATACATACACAGCAGAAGGTTGGCCACTCGGGTGATGGCTACACGGCCCTCCTGGTGGGGACGATATCATGGGATGTGATGTTCGGCTTGGCACCTTAGCCCCCTCTTTCCCCAAGGGCTCCTCTTGAGAGAGACTCTATCTTCCTCCCATGCCCTGGGCACACGCAGGAGCTTCAGCAGTGGGGCTTTGGCCACAGCCCTGGACATGGGGTCCTGAACCCCAATTCCAGCCTCAGCACAGGCACCTACTAACCAAGTTACCCTGGGAAACTCAATCTCCCAGGGACTCCGTTTCTCTTTCTGTAACCCCAACCTCACCCCAGCTGGTGAGGGTGCCAGTACACATGAAGGAGTCTTGTATCTGCAAAGGGCTGTCCAAATGGGTGAGATTATTATTATGGGTTGACCCCAAAACAATGTAAGGGGCTTGAGAGCAGTAACCCAACTTATGCTTCTCCTCTTTTCCCATGGTAATGCTTTTCAAACTGCAGGTCTGACCCCAGGGTTAGGAGATCAATTAAGAAGGTGATCAGCATTAAAAGAAAAAAGAAGAGAAATGAAGTGCATTGCATGTTGTAAGCCGAGACCTTTTTCGCGAAACTTTTGTTTTAGTGGGTATATGTGTGCACTGGGCTCTGACTTAAAATGTACTTCTTATGGCCCAGTTGTGATCAAAGCCTTTGAAAGCTATTGCTCTAAAGCACCAGCTCTAAGCTAGGCACCCAGGAGGAGTCATCAGTTGAACTGAAATGACATCCTTGGTTGCACAGGGGGTAAGGATGAGGTAGGCAGCTGAGTTACAGTGGAATTCCTTTCTGGAGAGTTCATTCTTGGGGCCTTTTTATTTTTATTTATTTATTTATTTATTTATTTTGTAAGGAAGATCAGCCCTGAGCTAACATCTGCCAATCCTCCTCTTTTTGCTGAGGAAGACTGGCCCTGGGCTAACATCTGTGCCTGTCTTCCTCCACTTTATATGGGACACCGCCACAGCATGGCTTAACAAGCAGTGCCTCGGTGCGCGCTCGGATCCGAACCCCAGCCGCCAGCAGCGGAGCACGTGCACTTAACCGCTAAGCCACGGGGCCGGCCCCTGTTGAGGCCTTTTTAATTTGGTTCAGCAAATTTTCACTAGGTATCCAGCGAGTGCTGGGAACCAGGTGCTACACTCTCTGCCTGTCTGGACTCTGCTCCTACTAACCTCCCCATGCCACTCTGATGCCACTCCAGCCACATCAACCTTGTTGATCCTTGACCAGGCAGCATTCTGCCTCAAGGCCTTTGCATCTGCTGTTCTCTCTGTCAGAAACGTTCTTCCTCCAGACAGCCACATGGCTTGCCAACTTCCTTCAGATCTGTGATGAAATGTCACCTTTGCAATGAGATTGTCCCTGACACACATCCCCCTCTATCTCACTTCCTTGCTTTATTTTTCTCCACAGCATTTTCAATACCTAACATACTACTTTTTTATCTTATATACATATTTTACTTATTTTGTAAAACATATTTACACACTTATTTTACAAAACATACATATTTTACTTATTTTAAAGCATGTCTAAGACTAAGTTTCATTATAAATAGTTTTTGTCTGTCCTGTTTGCTACTTTTCTCCAAGTCCCGAGAACATTGCAGGGACCTAAAAATTTGTTGACTGAACAGATACAAAGGTGAGTGAGACAGTTTCTGTTTCCAAGAAGTTCACAGCCTAATGGCCACTTCCCCTTTCTGGACTTCATCTGCTTTCTCTGTAAACTGAAGGGACTGGACTAGTGTCTGGAGACTGTGCCATTCTTCCCTGAGTCTGTGAATCTGGGATGACAACACTTTGTGTCTGTACATCATCCTACGGTTTATATCCACTCTTTCATTTGATCTTCACAACAACCCTGTGTGTATTGTTTCCCCCTTAGAGGTGTGCTAAGGAAGCTCAGAGAGGTTAAGTGACTTACCCAAGGTTCCACAAATGTTAGTGGCTGGCTGAGACCAGAACCCCAGTCAGACCTCGGGTCCAGGGCTCCTCCCTCACCACCACTTGATGCATAGGGTCCTGCCTATTATAAATGCTGCTGCAGACCAACTCTTAGTAATCTTCCAGAGATCCTGTCCCTGCCCCTCCAACCATCCAGGATGGGGTCCGGGTCGCCCCCTGAGAATCCCCTTCGAGGACAGAGGAAGTAGCTCTCCTCTCCATACCATGCAGTCCATGAGAATGAATTTGAGATTGTCTTCATTAAACGCTTGGTTCCCGTTCCGGTCATAGGCGGCCCAGATGTTACTGGCGATGGCTGCGGTAACCCGGGCGTCCGTATCCCCGTAACCGGAGTAGGCCAGCAGAGATCCCTCGTTATTCAGCAGCCTGGCAAGGGACGGAGAGGGATAGTGACATGCTCAAGATCGGAGTAAAATGCCTGAGATTCCGTCCCAACTCCCGCCACCGGCGCTTCCAGAAAGCAAGGGTCTGTGCTGAGGGTGTCCTGGGATATGCCCCGAGCACCCACCACGTCGGTTTCTCTTTTCGAGAGGAGCCATCCCTGCCTGTTGCCCTGCTCCTTCTGCCACCTCCTCCCTTCCCGGACATCCTACCCTACCCCTCCCTTGGAGAGCCGCGCGCCGCCCCACTCCAGTGCTCGCGCTGGGGTCCTCAGTCCGCACTCACAGGGTGCTCTGGACACCTCCAGTGTTGGCTTGGCTTAGCACCTGGGTTAAAGCCTTGGGACGCAGCATGCCTGCGGCTCCTAACCTTGGGCTTTTGCACCCAAGATCCCGGAGTTGCCTCTTGCTGGCCTCTGCCTGCCGCTTCCCGTAGTCCAGCGGCCCTGCTCCGGAGCGTCCCGGGAGTTGTAGTTTCCTGGCCTGGCTTGTGTGGGTCTGACTCAACACCGCCCCACCGCGGGGGTCACCGGGAATTGTAGTTGCTTGTGGCCTCGCGAGGCACTCTGGGAACTATGGCTCGCCTTTCCAGTGAGACCACGCGGTTATGGGGGAAAAGAGCGGGAGTAAAAGGACAGGGGCAGTACTGGAAGGACATTTAACGCCCTCGGGGAGAGAAGAGTCATCATGTCTGCTTGACAATCCACGATTCAGTAATTAAAAAAAAAAATCCCGCTTTTTCTCAGGCCCACCTTTGGTTACTTTTCAAAGCTGTTTTCTACGTTTTGCGCAGTTCTGTGGGATGAGGAGAAAGATGCTATTGAGGAAATCAAGGTTCAGAAAGGCCATGTATGCAAAACCCAGGTCTCTGAAACCGTACTTAATAGGCTTCATTCAGGCCACGACCTTTGGGAGAATAGAGTCAATCCTAGAAATGAGATCTTAGGTGGACGTCCAGAAGTGGGAAAATCCAACCTCCAAGTCGGGAGAGGCCTCAGATCTGGAAAGGACTTGGGCTTCCCGAGAAAGACCAGTTATCACAGTGAACGGAGATAAAGCGACGATACAGAAAGTCCTTTGTCCCGGAGCAGGAGTTACCCGCGGAGGGGGCGGGGGCCGCTTTGGACCGGAGGGGACCTCAGCGCGGCTCGGGCCGGCTAGGATGGGCGGTGGTCTCTCGCGGGGAGCTCGCGCCCGACCCCACAATGAAGGACTCGCCCGCCCCCGCCCCGAGCCCCTCCAGGGGCCACCCCCCAGCGAGGCCCTGTCCAGGCTGCCGGACCCCGGGCTCGGCCTAGGGCGGACCCCGCTGCAGTGCCCCCCCCGGTCCGCCCGGGGCGCTGTGGTTGCGGCGGGTCCGGAGGGGGCGACGAAGCCTTGGGGAAGGGAGGGGAGGGGAGAGGGGAGGGTTGGAGGCGCCGGAGCCGGGCCGGCCGGGCGGGCGGGGAGGAGGAGGAGGAGCCGGGGAGGGCTGGCGGGCGGCCGGGTGGCGGCGGCGGCATGGCGGAGCCGAGCGGGGCCGAGACGAGGCCCCCCATTCGGGTCACCGTCAAGACCCCCAAAGACAAGGAGGAAATTGTGATCTGCGATCGAGCCTCGGTCAAGGAGGTAATAAGGGTGGCGGGGGGTGAGGGGAGCGCGAAGGAGGGGTCTGCGAAGAGAGGGGGTGGCTTAGAGACGGTCGGGTGTACCGGAGGGCCAGGGAGAGGAGGGCGGGGGCCCAGCAGGCGCTCGGAGGAGCGGGAGGGAAGCAGAGGAGGGTTGAGGGCGTCCTGCGAGGGTAATCTGGGGGAGCGTGGCGCGTGTTGGGGAAGGGAGGCCGGGGTTTGCCTTGTGGCCTGGGCTGGGGGCGTGGTGGAGTGTGGGAAGGAGACACCTTGCACGGGGAAGGGGGAAGGACCCTGGGTTTGAGGGTAGTGTGCGTCCCGGTTACTGGTCGGGGTTCGAGGCACCGAGGCAGAGTTGGGGCCGGGCAAGGTGCTGAGCCAGGAGAGCGGGCGAGGGGCGCCGGCGGAGAGCTCCGGGCGCCTACTGTGCCCCAGAGAACGCCCCTGCCTTCTCTGACGCCTGGGCGGCGGGGGGAGGATTCCCTCTGCCCAGATCCTTCCTACTCTTTCCAATCAAGGTGGTTACATTTGGTTCTAAGCCCCTCTGGGATTTACAGTGTGCAGTAGGTGCTCAATAAAAATATGTTGAATGAGTGAATGAGGGAATATTGCCTGTGTTCCACCCCCCTGTGGCTTCTCCAGAATTTCACATAGGCGGGGCTTGAGATAGGCCATCTGGTTGGAAGGGAGGGATCTGGAAGCTCCCTTTGCTCAGCAAGTGCACTGTTTTTACTTAGAGTGTATGTTTTGTTTTGTTTTGTTTTGTTTTAGGAGGGGCTGATAGATTTGGGGAGTCTAACTCTCCCCAAGCCAGTCTTTTGTGCCATCGCTGCCCCCACCTTTAGAAAATGACTACATTCCGGAATTTAAATACTTTTCCCTGCAAAACTGAATTTGTAATCAGCTCTAATTGAGAGGCAGTGTGTTTCGTTAAGAGCCTAGGATTTGGCATCAAGACCTGAGTTTCATTCTCCCCGGGGCAAGTTACCTAACTGCTCTGATCCTCAGTTTTCTCATCTTTAAAATGGAGATAATAATTAATATGTATTTCATGGGACTTAGACTCTTAACTCGTGAATAGTTAGTGATCTGTTTGTTGTAGTTGTTACAAGAACGCTGCAAATAAAAGGAGGAGAGAAATTTGGAGTCTGAGAAGAGAATGCTGAAGGGAGACAAGGTGTGGGTCCAAGGCTGTTGAAGGAACTGGGATGCAGAGAGCTGCCCAAGGCAGCACCCTCACAGGGGACTGGTGGAGGGACTGAGGAGGGAGTGGCAGATAGCAGCAAGAGCTTTCTAGGGTGAGAGGCCCTGGGGTAGAGCTGAGAGGGGAGCCTCTCACTGGTCCATCTCCATGGTTAACAAAGGAGCTGCTTATTGCAGCTGGAGGGATGGAGTTGAGACTGCAGAAAGGACTTCCCAGGACTAGCGTTGGGAGCAAGGGCATGCAGAGGCTTTTGTTTTGTTTTGTTTTATAATTTTATTTATTTATTTTTCCCCCAAAGCCCCAGTAGATAGTTGTATGTCATAGCTGCACATCCTTCTAGTTGCTGTATGTGGGACGTGGCCTCAGCATGGCCAGATAAGCGGTGCGCCGGTGCGCGCCCGGGATCCGAACCCCAGCCGCCAGCAGCGGAGCGCACGCACTTAACCGCTAAGCCACCGGGCTGGCCCCAGAGGCTTTTGAAGAAGAGGCAGGGTGTCTGGTGGGTGGAGCCCAGGCAGCCTCCATAGTGACCTCTGCCTCTTGATCACAGTTCAAAGAGGAAATCTCCAGGAGGTTTAAGGCTCAGCAGGATCAGCTGGTCCTGATCTTCGCAGGCAAGATCCTCAAGGATGGGGACACACTGAACCAGCATGGGATCAAAGATGGGCTCACTGTCCATCTGGTCATCAAAACCCCTCAGAAGTAAGTTCAGGAGAGGAGCAGGTCCAACTTCTGATTGGGCTTCTTTTCCCCATCTGATACTTTCTCACCTGTCACTCAACTGTACCTAGAGGGCCTATGCCACTGGCCTATGAAGGTGGCTTTTGGATGGATTGCTGGACAGCCCTGTGGTCTCCCTCCAGGGGAAGGAACCTGACGTACCTCTCCCAGAATGCCCTGAAGACAGAAGATACTAACTTCTCCCTCCCTCCCTCTGTCTGATTCACTGACTGTGTCCCTGGCATCATCCCACCCCCGCCTCAGGGTTGCAGAGGAGGTGGCTTAGGTCAGGGCAGTAGCTGCCCAGCAAACTCTAGATTGTTGTCTTCGCTCTTCTTGTGATCACTTCACCTAGGACTTGTCTTTCTCTGTCCTCAGGGCTCAAGATCCAGCTGCTGCCACTGCTTCTTCCCCCTCCACTCCAGACCCTGCCTCAGCACCCTCCACCACGCCTGCTTCACCCGCCACCCCTGCCCAGCCCTCTACCTCTGGCAGTGCCACTTCAGATGCTGGCAGTGGAAGCCGGAGGAGCAGTGGGGGGGGTCCCTCCCCAGGGGCTGGGGAGGGACCTCCCAGTGCTACTGCATCCATACTCTGTAAGCCCTTAGGGAGGAGGGCACAGTCCTGTTTTGGGCTGGGGAGTGGGAGAGAGCCAAGAGGAGCCAAAAACATGGTCCTTGTTCCTGGTCTGGTGGGGATAGGAGACCCCTGGACATAGAATTCCAGATATTGGTATTTGAGCCAAGTAGGGGAGGAAACCAGTCTGTGAGTGCTTCACTGAGGAGAGGAGCATGGCTAAATGTTGAGAGTGAAGGGAGAAATGGGGCTGGGGATGTGGGGAACCTTGGGTGAGGATATTGGAGTTTGGGGAAAAAGTGGGTCTAACCGTAGCCAGTTGGGGAATATTTATTTACTCATTCAACAGGCCATCACTGGTTGCCCTCTCTGTGCTCAATACTCTGCCCGGCTCTCAGTCTCTGCCATCAAAGAGCTCTCAGTCTAGTAGGCTTACATCTCTTTCCAGCAGTGGATCAGGCCTGGGGCTGTGGGAATGATGTGAGAAGCAAAGGGGGCCTGTCCCAGAGACCTGAATTCAGTGGCTCTGGCCAGGTGGGGGAAGGGCTCTTGCAGCAGACTGTGACGCTGCCCCCTCCCCACAGCTGGCTTTGGGGGCATCCTGGGCCTGGGCAGCCTGGGCCTGGGCTCTGCCAACTTCATGGAACTGCAGCAGCAGATGCAGAGGCAGCTCATGTCCAATCCCGAGATGCTGTCACAGATCATGGAGAACCCCCTGGTCCAGGACATGATGTCTAACCCCGACCTGATGCGTCACATGATCATGGCCAACCCCCAGATGCAGCAGCTGATGGAGCGGAACCCCGAGATCAGCCACATGCTCAACAACCCCGAGCTCATGAGGCAGGTGGGTCTGAGAGAAGGTTGGAGGGGTGGGTGGTGGAGGACACCTGGCACCCAGCCTTGCCCTGCCTAGCATTTTCCCACCTTGTCCTAACTTGAACTGTTGATTCAGTCATTCAGCAGCCGTGTTTTGCACACTGGGGGTACAGTGATGGAAAGACACAGGCCTAGCTTTCCAAGAACTTATGGTCTCAAAGGGAAGTGGGACAAGTAAGCAGGCAATTATAATACAGCAGGATTGGTGCTATCATAGAGATAGTCACAGCATCCCCTAGGAGCACAGAAAAGGGCCCCTGACTCTACCCTGGGGCTCAGAGGAGGCCTCCTAGAGGAAGTGTCACCCAAGCTGAGACCCAAAGAAGGAAGAATGAACCAGAGGAAGAAAAAGAGAAGAGTGTTCAGGGCCGAGGGACAACAAGTACAAAGGCTTGGGAGTAAAAGACAGTAGGATGTTCGGGGAGCATTGTGGCTGGGCAGGGCTGGGTGGGTGAGGGAGACCCAGGGGACGCAGTTCTGTGTTGGTCTTTGGGAGCTCCGTCTCGGCCCAATCCACGGGGAGACAAGGATAGACAATCTCAGTAGAGCTAGTGCTGGATTTACTAGAAGATAAGTTCCGTAAGAACAAGGATTTGCAAGTGTTTTGTTTACTGTCTAGAACAGTGCCTGGTACATAGTTGTCACTCAGTAAATACTTATCAAGGGGCCGGCCCCATGGCATAGTGGCTAAGTGCGCCCGCTCCGCTGCCAGCAGCCCAGGTTCGGATCCTGGGCGCGCACTGACGCACCGCTTGTCAGGCCATGCTGTGGTGGCGTCCCACATAAAGGAAGGAAGATGGGCATGGATGTTAGCTCAGGGCTGATCTTCCTCACAAAAGAAAAAAAAAACTTATTGAGTGAATGAATCAGGGGATAAGAGATCAGAGTCTTGTCTTAGACGTAAAGGTGTCTTAGAAGAGGGAAGTGTGGAGCAAATTTGGGAAGAAGGACAGGGGAAGCATTCCAGGTTGCCTGAGGACAAGAAGTAGCTGTGCCCATTTTTTCTATCATGCACTGCTGTCTGTCCCCTGGAGTTGACACAGGCCACCCCTAATTGAGAGTGAGCCATTAGCTCCAAAAAGAAAGCCCCCATCCTCACTGTTTCTCAAGATTCAGTCAGGCCAAGACCTGGGGGGCGGTGTTGAGAGTGTCAGTAGCATTGTCCCAGCTTGAATCCTTTCCCTCCCCGACTGTGGTCATTTACCAGGCTCCACAGTATGGCCTTGATCAGACAGACCAACCTGGCCTTGAAACCTGGCTCCTGCACTAACTGGCTGTGTGTCCCCCAGGCTGTGAGTCTCTGAGCTTATTTTCTCATCTGCAGAGTAGTGACAGAAATACCTCCTGGGGATGGTTATTATGGGGATTAAATGACTTGAATTCTGTAAATTGCTTAGTCCAGTGCCTGTGTGTAGTATATGTAGTTTGTAGATGTTAATTTTCTCTTCTGCCTCCTCCCCTTTTTTGTGTCTTTTCTTACTCAATTTCCTTGTGCTCCCTGACACTTCTGAGGACCCCCTGAACCTGAGGGAGCGAAGCTTCTGCCCTCACCCCATCTGGGATCATTGTTCTCCACTAGAAAAAGCCAACCAGAATACCCACAAGGATGCAGGGTTGGAGCCAAGATGACGGACAGTAGAGAAAGGAAGCCCAGTTCAACCTACTCCCTGCCACTGTGGGGCAGTTCCTGGGCCCTGGGCCCTGGTCCTGATGCAGACCCCTTCCTCAGGGCCCACGCATTTCCAAGCTTGGTGCTCCCCTGGTTCCAGGGCCCATTCTGTCTCTCTCCCTTCTCCACTAGACGATGGAGCTTGCTCGGAATCCAGCCATGATGCAGGAGATGATGCGGAACCAGGACCGGGCCCTGAGCAACCTGGAGAGCATCCCCGGAGGGTATAATGCCCTCCGCCGCATGTACACAGACATCCAGGAGCCCATGTTCAGTGCTGCCCGGGAACAGGTGGGGCCAGGGATGGGGGCAGTGGGAGGGCTGTCTGGGCTCGGGATTCCCTTCCCCCAGACCCAGGCAAGCCTGGGGTGCTGTCCGCTCCTCTTTCCTTCCCCAGCCCCCTAAGGGAAGACCTTGGCTTGAGAGCAATTCTCACAGTGCATAGCCAGGGATGGTCCAACTTGGCATGGGACTGAGGCACTAGGGCAGAAGACGGCAGAGTTCCTCAGGGAAGTGGGCGAGGTGTAGTGTCCAAGGAATTTGACTGTTGTTCTGACAGATTTCTTGCACCAGGGGCTCAAAGGTTGTGAGGCAGATCTGGGGTCAAACAGCCGAGCCTAGCACAGTGTGTCTCAAGTGTGGCCCATGGATCACCTGCATCAGAATCACCTGGGGAGGTTGTTAATAATGAGATTCCTCGTCCTCACCTTTGAGCTACTTATTGAATCAATCCCTGGAATCAGGCTCTGGGAATATGCACTTTTAAAAATGCTTTATGAATTCTTTCCAAATAGACAAAAAGTATAGATAAAAATAGAGCATTCTCTTGTACCCATGTTGCTCTAACGTGTTGCCATTCAGTGCCTTTTTGGTTCTTTTTTAAAGTTTAATTTACATTAAATATGTTATATATTTACATATTTCAAAATTCAAAAGGTACACAAATAAACAAAAGGGTACTGGGGCCGGCCGGGTGGCGCAGTGGTTAAGCGCACGTGCTCCGCTTTGGCTGCCCAGGGTTTGCAGGCTCGGATCCCTGGTGCGCACCAGTGCACCGCTTGTCAAGCCATGCTGTGGCGACCTCCCATATAAAGTAGAGGAAGATGGGCACAGATGTTAGCCCTGGGCCAATCTTCCTCAGCAAAAAGAGGAGGATTGGCACTGGATGTTAGCTCAGGGCTGCTCTTCCTCACAAAAAACAACAAAAAAACAAACAAAAAAAAAGGGTATTAAAAAGAATGGAAAGGTATACAAAATGGATCCTTCTATTTTTGTCTCCCAGCCACCTCTTTTCTATCCCAGAAGTAACGAATATTGTTAGTATTTTGGTTTTTTTCCTAAACATATTTAATATTTGCAAATGAGACACTACAGATAGAATCGCAGCCTTCACGTACCCCTCCTCCACCTTATACCCCTCTCCCTCTCCAGAGCTAACTACCACCCTGAGCTACCTAGGTTCTCTACTTCTCCTAGCTAACTACCATTTTGATCCTTTTATTACCTATGTATGTACCCATAAATAATTTATAATATTGTTCTGCATATTTTTCAACATTTAGAAGTGGTATGCTGTTCATATGATTTTTAAATTGCTTTTTAAAAACATTTTTTAAATGTTTTATTGAAGAATAATATAGCGACAGAAAGGTGTACATATCAGAAATGTACAGCTTGATGGATTATCACAAACTGAGCGCACAGCCCCCTAACCAGCGCCCAGGTGGGAGGGTGGGCTCTTGCATGGCTTTTTCCTGTGGAAAGGAAAAAGCGCCATATTCTGAGTGACCTGTGTTATCCCAATGGATTCCTTGTTTGTGCCGTCTCTGTCCTACACCAGGTCTCCACAAATGAGTGTGTGTCTTGCTGACTCTACTCAGTCCCACTGGTGTGTGTGTCTGTCCCTGCGATGATACCACCTTGTCCTAATTAAGTCTGGGCATCTGGTAGAGTGAATCCCCCGCCTTATTCTTCAGCATCATCTTGGTTATTCTTGGCATTGCTCTTTCAGATTTTAGACAGTGCTCGTAGGGATCAACTATGAATTTTTAAAGGAATTTATTTGTTTATTTTAAATTTTATTTTATTCAGGTATTTAATTAAAAATGTATATCAAACTAATGCATGCACTTGGTTAAAAAAAAATCAAGTAGTTGAGAAAGGCTTATAAAAAGCGCTCCAGGTAATTCTGATGCACACGTAGGTGTGAGAACCACTGGTTTAGCTAAAAGAACATAGCATTTGGCATCAGCAAACCTGGGTTCAAATACCTGTTCCACTATATTTTAGTGGTGTGATTTTAAGCGCGTTGCTTAACCTCTCTAAGTCTTAGCTTCCTCATTTTCAAAATGGAGACAATATATTATAGCAGTGGTTCTTGATCATCTTGGTCTCAAGATCCCTTTATACCCTTAAAAATTACTGAGGATCCTAAAGAGGAAGTTTTTGTGGTTAGATCTATCGATATTCACTGCATCTGAAATTAAAACAGAAATTTAAAAAAGTATTTATTAATTCATTTAAAAATAACAATAAATCCATTACACGTGAACATAAATAGCGTATTCTTTTGAAAAATAACTTTATTTTCCAGAACAAAACTTTAGAGGAAAAAATGGCCTTGTTTTATATTTTTGCAGATCTCTTTAATGTCTGGCTTACTACAAGACAGCAGGATTCTCAGATCTGCTTCTGCATTAAGTTCATTGCAGTGTCACACGTTATGTAGCCTTTGGAAAACTCCACTGAATACTCATGCGAGAATGAGAGAAAAAGGCAAACAACATCTTAGAATTATAAAAACAGTTTTAAACCTTGCAGGAGTCCTAGGACCACACTTTGAGAACTGGTGTATTAGAGGGATATTGTAAACATGAGAATAAATGTGTCAGGCACACAGTAGGTGCTCAGTAAATGGCAGCTGGTATACCTATGGGGAGTTGAGGAAAAGCGATTCAGTCCTTAGGGTACACCAGGGAGAACGAAGTAAGACCCAGAACTAGATGGGGTTGGGTGCAAGGCAAGATATGAGAACAGGAAATCTGAAGCAGGGTGAAAGACTGAAACTGTGGTGCATGAATCCTGGCCTGCAAGCCCTGTTATCTGAACAGGCATCTGGTAAGGCAAAGGAACCACAGCTCAGAGCAGGAGAGTCCTTGGTCAGCCCAGGTCCCCATGACCTGCTTTGAATAAACAGGAAAAGTGACTGGATATGAAACCCCATGGTGGGGAGGGGCTGAGGCTACTCAGCTACCTCCTGCTTAGGTCAAGACTGCCTGGGAACTCAGGGGAAGGAGGCTAAGTTAGGGAAATAGGGTCTGGGACTCCATCAGCAAGCGCCCCTTGGACAGAGCTCTTTCCTGGATGCTGGCGGGTCCAGAGGAAGGAGGTTCAGGTCCACCTTGGGCAGCGCACCACATGATGGGGTGCGGACCCTGAGACAATGCTCGGTGACACAGTGGGGGGCCTGGTGCTGAGGGGGACTGCTTAGCTGAAGCAGCCAGTTCGAGGAGATAGGCTAGGGGGAGAGAGGAGAAGGAGGAGAAGATCCAGGGAGGGCGTGCTCAGCCAGAGATGTGCTCCACTAAGGGGCTCCATTGGTGTGCCTGGATGGACAGAATGCCACTTAGGGGACCTGGGGAGTGAGGGAGAGGGTTCTGGGGAGTTAGTATTGGACCCAGGTGGCTGGAAAGCGGGAAGCTAGAGGCAGATGAGGGTTGAAGTACAGAGCCAGCTCCCATCAAGCCAGCCATTACTTATTGAGCACCTACTAGTGTCAGGGGCAGGAGGGAAGGGGAGGGATACAAAGGTGAACCAGACATTGTCTCTGCCCCTTAAGAGCTGAGGAAAACGAATACCTCGCTACACACTGGGAAAGTTGGTGTAAAGTACTATGGGGCACAGGAAACTAGAGACCAAATACTTAGAAGCACTAGGGGAGATGGGAAGTTTCCAATTATCTGAGGGGTTCAGTTATCTAGTCATTAGCATCAGCCAGTTGCCACCCTGAAGGATGAGAGTGGAGCTGCCCATTGTGGGGCCACAAATTGAGCTGAGGACCTCCAAGGTCTTAGCTCCCTCTCCCCTCCGGGGTCTTAGCTCCCTCTCCCCTCCAAGGTCCTAGCTCCTTCTCCCCTCCAGGGTCTTAGGTCTCTCTCCCTTTCCTGGGGAAGGGGAGGCTATTAGGTGAGAGGAAAGAAAGGGCCTAGCCCTTGTCCCTGATTTGTTTCAGTCCTTAACCCAAAACCTTTCCCTCCTCCCAGTTTGGCAACAATCCCTTCTCTTCCCTGGCCGGGAACTCCGACAGCTCGTCCTCCCAGCCTCTGCGGACTGAGAATCGAGAGCCCCTCCCTAACCCCTGGAGCCCCTCGCCCCCCACCTCCCAGGCCCCCGGGTCCGGTGGGGAGGGCACCGGAGGATCGGGGACCAGCCAGGTGCACCCGACAGTCTCGAACCCCTTTGGGATCAATGCGGCTAGCCTGGGGTCAGGTATGTCCTAGGGTGGAAGGAGCTTAGTGGGGTCACCAGGGCAGTCCCTCTGCCCCAGGACTGAATGGGGTTCACATAGCTCCAGAATATTGAAGACAGAGGTGAGAATGTAATTGAAGCCACAGAGGGGGCTCTGCAGCCTGGGGTAGTGGCTCCACCTCTAGGGGGTGAGAGTTGGTCTGGCCATGTCCTGATGTCCCTGACAGTGACCTAAGTAATGGCTCATGAATAAACCAGGCCCCACCTCCTAAGCTCTTTCAGCACTGCTGGTACTATCCAGTATAAATGGGTCAGACTGGGGAGGGTGGTGTGGGAAAGGAATCAGGGCAGACCTGGGGACAGGCAGATGTGAGGCTGGGGGAGAAGGATGTGCAGAGCTGCCGTGTACAGAAGTGCAGACTATGCACTGCATAACCCTGGGGGATGCCCCATTTATCTGGACTATGACTATATAGGTGACCCTGGGGATGTCATTGGTAGATGCCCTGATTTCTCTGAACTCTGGGGGACACCTTGATTGGGACAGTCCCTTCCCCTCTATGTGCTTCAGTTCCCTTATTTATAAAATAAGGGACTTGAAGCTGATCCATGGTTTTAAAATTGTGCTCCTGCGTCCTGGGGGGTCTGGACCATCTCCAGGATGAGGGAGGACCAAATAGGAGAGGTTCCAGTCTTCCTACCCCAGCTCCAACCAGACCATTGACATACTTGCTTTCTGAGTAATATTTGGTTTGAGGAAACGGTCTCTGCAGCTAAGACAAGTTTGAAAACCATTGATCTAGGTGATCTTTAGTCAAATCCTTTCCAACTCTGACATTATCTGAGCTTGTGGCTGAAACAGTCCAGAGGGGCATGAATCAGACCCAGTTTCCAACTGGCTTGTCCTTAGCAGAGTAGATGGGAAAGGGGCCAGGCCAAGGCAGAGCGAGATGGCCTTGGAGTCAGGAGAGACATGGACCCACACCCCAGTACTTGAGGGCCCATTTTACTGTTGTCTTTCTGAGTTTTGTCACCTCTCAGGGTCTGAAGTAAGGTAGATTGAAGTGAGGCAGCTGGTTACCATCTGGACCCCTTTTCTCCTGTTGTGTTTGTTCTTTCCTCCTTGTCCTAGGGATGTTCAACAGCCCGGAAATGCAGGCCCTCCTCCAGCAGATCTCTGAGAACCCCCAGCTGATGCAGAACGTAATCTCAGCCCCCTACATGCGGAGCATGATGCAGACGCTCGCACAGAACCCCGACTTTGCTGCTCAGGTATGGAACTGGCACAAGGGGAAATGTTGGGGGCAGTTACTTGTGGTCAAAGCACTCTGGAGCCAGACTGCCTGGGTTTGTGTCTCCAACTTTGCCGCTCCCTAGCTCTCACGCTCTGCCACTTCCTAGCTGTGAAAGCTAAGCAAGTTCTTTAACCTCCCAGTTCCTCATCTGTAAAGTGGTGATAACAGTAGTTCCTGCCTCATAGAGTTGTGAGGGTTAAATGAGTTAATACATACAAAGTGCAAGAACGTGGCATGGCACATAGTAAGCACTGTGTACTCGGAAATGTTAGCTATCATCTTCTTCAGACCAGGGCTGAGCAGCCTGGCTCCTGAAACTCATCACTGCCCAGAGTGTAGTTCTGTTTCCTCTCGCTGTCCCACCTAGGCCTTCAGGATACTTTGGAAAAGCTGGCCAGATTTCCTACAGTGGTAGGGGTGCTGAGGGAGACTGAGGCTGTAGGGGAATTCTTAGGGTGGGTAGGCCCAGGCCTCCCCCTACTCCCTTCACCCTGGCAGATGATGGTGAACGTGCCGCTCTTCGCGGGGAACCCCCAGCTGCAGGAGCAGCTCCGCCTGCAGCTCCCGGTCTTCCTGCAGCAGGTGAGTGCGGGGTGGAGGTTGAGGGCAGCAGGTGGACCCTGAAGCCCAATGGGTGGAACTTAAGGGAGGGGGCAGAGCTCGGCTCTGGACTCAGGATTTAGGCTGCCTCTCGTGTCCTGCCACCTCCGGGTGCCTTTCTCTGCTCGTTTCCCACCAGATGCAGAACCCGGAGTCGCTCTCCATCCTTACCAATCCCCGCGCCATGCAGGCGCTGCTGCAGATCCAGCAGGGACTGCAGACCTTGCAGACCGAGGCCCCCGGGCTGGTACCCAGGTGAGGGTTGGGGACAGGTGGGCAGCAAGGTTCTGGCTCTTCCTCCCCTTTGACCTCCCTCTGCCACTTTCTGAGCAGCCATTGTGTCTCTGAGGGTCTGTTTTCCTGTGTCCTCCAACCGCTTTTCCTTCCGGATCTCACGTTCCCATCCCTTTCTCAGAGGCCATCTCCCACTTCTTGGTCTCTCCTGCCTGCAGCCTTGGCTCCTTTGGGATGTCCCGGACCCCAGCACCCTCGGCAGGCAGCAACGCCGGCTCTGCACCCGAGGCCCCCACCTCCTCGCCAGCCCCACCAACCACGTCTTCTCCAACAGGGGCTTCCAGTGCTCAGCAGCAGCTCATGCAACAGATGATCCAGCTTTTGGCTGGAAGTGGAAACTCACAGGTACATGGGGCAGCAGGGCTGGCAGTGGGACCCCCACTTGCATCCTGGTGGTGTTAAGGGTGGCAGTAGAATGGAGACAGCAGAGCAGGCTTTGGCGTCAGCCCGACCTGGCATTAGATCTGGTCTGCCACTCTCTAGCCTTGGGCAAGTTACCAACCTTCCCAAAGTTCAGTTTCCGCAGCTGTAAAATGGAGATGAGAATAGAAATAGCATTTACCAGGTGCTGGGTACTCTTCTATATGCCTTCTGTGTAAGAGCTCATTATGCTTTATTCCTCACAACAGCTTTGTGAGGAAGCTATTGTTATTATTTCTTTGTTACAAAAGGGAAAAACTGAGGTCCAGAGAGGTTAAGTGGCTTGCTCAGAGACACATAGCTAGTAAGTTGTGGAGCCAAGATTCTTTTTTTTTTTTGGTGAGGAAGATCAGCTCTGAGCTAACATCCATGCAAATCCTCCTCTTTTTGCTGAGGAAGACTTGCCCTGGGCTAACATCCATGCCCATCTTCCTCTACTTTATGTGGGACGCTGCCACAGCATGGCCTGACAAGCGGTGCATTGGTCCCCGCCCGGGATCCAAACTCGGGCCGGCAGCAGCAGAGCGTGCACACTTAACCGCTACGCCACAGGGCTGGCCCCTGGAGCCAAGATTCGAATCAAGGCATGCTGGCTTCAGAATTTACTCTTTTTGCCACTATGTTATAACACTTCTGCTTATATCAAAGGATTCTTTTGATAATTAAAGCAGCCTCCATCTCTGAGACTGGAGAGGAGGACTCTGGGAGGTGAGGTGACTAGAGCCCTGGGCCACAAGTCAAGGCCAGGGGTTTGGGGGAGGAGCAGAGGTGGCCTTGGGTGAACCCCTTAACTTTTCTCTGGCCTCTGTGACTCATCTGGGTAAAGCCTTTCAACAGAAATGTAAGTGCCCCACTCTGTGCACGGCCCTGAGAGAGCTGGACCAAGTGATCGCCAAGGCCCAGTCCAGCTTCAATGCTGTGGACTAATGAGGAGCAGCACGGAGCCCAGGAGAGGGTTGTTGTACTGCATGTCAGGGACCTCTGTGACTGACTTGCTCTGTGACCCTTGGCAGGTCCTTTCCTTCTCTGGAGCTCACTTTCCCCCTGTCAGCGGCCAGGTGGCCTGTGATTGCTGGGCTCCTTCCAGCTCTGAGCCTTCCGTTCCTGAACTAGGCTAGTGCTTCTAAACATCCCTTGGGAAAACATTCTAGGAGATGTTTATAGGAGTGTCAAAAATTAAAAGCCTTCTCATTTGTGAAACTGTGTTTGTTGATTGGTTAAACAAAATTAAACAGGTTCTTTCTTTCCTGGGGCCCTTCTCTGGCCTTTACTATCGCTACCTGTGTGATGACTGCCAGGAGGGGTTTGGAGGCAGTCAGGACATCTTATCCAAATCAAAGCATCTTATCAACCACAGAGCATTTGGCTTTTGGAGTGCGTGTTAACATCTCCAGAGTGTTGATGGAAAGCAGTTAGGAATATAGGCTAATCTAGGCCTGTTACTTTGAAATTTTAAGAAAGATACCCCCGCCTTATTATTACACAGTGGTTTAGTGACTTGGGACACAGGCTCCTTGGCCCTTGTTTGCAGCTCACCCCTCCCTGCCCCACTGGCTGACTTTGAGGATGTTTGAGAAGACCTACTGGTCTTCTCTCCATTATAAACTCTCAGATCCAGATAGGCCCCCCCGAGGTTGGTCCTGTGCCCACTTCACAAGACCTGTCCCCTCCAGGTGCAGACGCCAGAAGTGAGATTTCAGCAGCAGCTGGAGCAGCTCAACTCCATGGGCTTCATCAATCGTGAGGCCAACCTGCAGGCCCTGATTGCCACAGGAGGGGACATCAACGCAGCTATCGAGAGACTCCTGGGCTCTCAGCTCTCCTAACCCCTGGGCCCATGCCTCCTGCCTCTCCCTTCCCTGGACGCCAGCATTTGGTTCCTCTGTCAGTCCCTACTCTCTACAGCTTGTCAGCCCTTCTGTCTTCTCCCTGGTCCTCTCCAGACAGCAGGGTGACTGTAGAGGCATGGGCCCCAACCCCGTAGCTCTGTCTGAGAATTTTGGCTTTACTTCTACATCTCTTACAGAATCTTCTCTCCTGGTCCTGCTTGAGCAGAGCTGTTTAAACAATTCAGTTTTGTCGATTGGCCCCACCTCCATGCCCCAAACCACCTTTTGCAATCTTCAAACTTCTCACTGGCAGTGCAGAGTTGAAGGAGGAGCCAGCTATCTGGTTTACTGAAACAGAGTCTTCCATCTGTCCCACTAGGGTTTTGCTTGTCTTATGTTTGCTTTGGGTAATTCTCTTCCTTCTTTCTCTCCTCTCATCCCCTCCCACCTCCACCTAACCAATGCTAGAATTTCATGCTCTGAAGGAGAGGCAGGGGAAACAGGCTATGATTTTCCTTCTCACCCCCTATTCTGGTCACTTCATTTAGCACTTTTTCGTGGGGTCTGTTGCAACTTCCAGTGGGAAGAAGATGCCTGTTCTCCCTGTCTGAAGGGGGAGATGAGACACAGCCCTCTGGACAGGGAATTAACAAGCCCTGGACCAGCCCAGTGGAGGTTGGTGAGAGGAGGAGGGAATGAGATTTTTCTGGAAGAAGGGAATGGAGAAAACAGCCTGAGTAAAAGGCTTAGAAGTTGGAGTTGACAATTGGGGAGCGGAAGCACTAAGAGCTCTTTTAGGCAGGAGAGTCCAGGCTCAGGCCTGGCAGAGGAGACTTAGAGATGCTAATGGAACTTGAGTTGAAGAAAGGGGCTCAATGAAGCTAAGTGATATGGCTCCAAGGGGTCGTATTGGCTCTGTTTCCTCAAACACATGCTTATATACACACTCACACACACATTTCCATGAACCCAGGACCTGCCTGTGTCCCCAGATGCTAGTGATTTGAGCCCCCCTCAAAAGACATGAAGGGGATTGGGGTCTTTCTCAGCAGTGGGTGTGTGTGGTTGGGTGGGTGGCTGCATGCATGCACGCAAGCATACACGTGCATGTGAATTGAGTAGGAGGGTGGATTCTTTGTTGATCTCTGGTTCAGAGCTCTCTCCCACCAGAGAGAAGTAAGCAAAAGGGCCAGTCTAGGGCAGGAATACATACAGCCCAGAGAGCTAGGTCCTGTGGGCCTCTGGATGCTGGGTAACCCAAGGGTAGTGTGGGTACCCCTTCTGAAGCTGCCAGGGTGGTGACCCTTGTCACCCCTCCCCTCTTGCTTTCAGGGAATAGTAGAGGGGTCTTACCCCCTAGAGCCCCTGGCCTTTGGCATCCTAGTCCCTGCCCTTTGAGTTCTTCATTATTTCCCTCCAGGCCAGAAAGTTCTATTTGAGGAAGCAAAGGAGAGGGTGGCAATGATGACTTTAATCTGGAACTGGACATTGCTCTCTTGGAGCACAGAGGAGGCTCATATCACGATATCACGTCCTCTCTCTGCTACTTAGCTGAGCTGCTTGGAGGACCCATGGCTGAGAATATGGAGGCAAGAGGAACAGAATTTTCTCCAAGTGGGAAAGGGTCCCAAGCAATCCAGAGAGAATGTCTGTGTGGCTTTCCCTCCCCCAACTCCCACACCGGCCTTTGTAAATAAATGGCGTGGTCTTCGTTGTGAGGGTGTCTTGGTGTTTGTTTTCTGGGGGGAGAGGAGGCTGGCTGAAGACAACTTCTTTGTTTTAGAGGGTTTTTATAAAGTGGGATCTAGAGGAATATGAAACTGGGTTCAGTTACCACAGGTGTTATAAAACATTGAAGGTTGAGGGGTAACTGATCATGGGAATATTTATAATTTGTGGTTTAGGAATGGGAAGGAGTGCATTCTTCCATTCCCAATCCCCAGACCATAAGATATCAGACACACACACACCCTCCAATAGGACAGGGCAGGGCTGGGAGAGGAATGTATGAAACGTGTTGGAAAGAGTAATGACACCTAGTGGCAACAAGCACACCCAGTGCCTAGATAGTGGTTTCTAATACCATTCTTCAGTAAAAGGAACCTGGTCTTCTTGGGTTCTAGGACTGGGGCAGGAAATAGACAAGATGTGCATGGAGCATCCTGTAGTGCCAGAAGGTAAGGAAGTGGAGACCGGCCCGGTGGAGTAGCAGTTAAGTGTTCACGTTCTGCTTCTGTGGCCCAGGGTTCACCGTTTCGGATCCCAGGCACGGACCTATTCACTGTTCATCAAGCCATGCTGAGGCTACAACTCTACAACTATGATATACAACTATGTACTGGGGCTTTGGGGAGAAAAAAGAAAAAGAGGAAGATTGGCAACAGATGTTAGTGCAGGGCCAATCTTCCTCAAAAAACAAACAAACAAAAAGTAAGGAAGTGATTTAAAAAAACCCACAATGATGGGGCATGTGAAAGGGACAGAAGAGCCAACTGAAAGAGCTCCCAATGACCAAAGCTGGAAAAATTTGAGCAAAAAAAATAAAGTAGTATAGGATTATAACCCAAAGTATAAATAAATGTGAATCTGTACTGATACAAATAAGTAATTGAACAAATAAATAAATGGGTGAGAAGAGACAAATCGGTGCAGAAAAATTCCAAACAATTTATGTAAATGGTCTGCCCTCGAGGTGGAGGATAACTCCCCACTCCTCAAGTCTGGGCTACACGTGTCTTTCTTCCAAAGAGTACAGTGTGGAAGGGGGGCAGGGCAGGGAGTGACTTGAGAGTGGAGGAACGCTAACTCAGCCAGGTGATCAAGGTCAATGATAAATCACGTTGACAGTATGTACTCTTGAGATGACGTGATTTTACGTAAATGGCATTTTACCTCTGTTTTCTTCCTCCTCCAAACTCATAACCCCGGTCTAATCATGAGAAAAACACCAGACAAATCCCAGTTGAGGGACATTCTACAAAATACCTAACCAGTACTCAAAACTATCAAGGTCATCAAAAACATGGAAAGTCTGAAAAACTGTCACAGTCAAGAGAACCCTAAGGAAACATGACAACTAAATGTAATGTACCATCCTGGATGGGATCCTGGAACAGAACAAGGATATTAGGTAAAAACCAAAGAAATCTGAATACAGTATGGACTTTAGTTAATAAGAATGTATCAGTAGTGGTTTATTAATTGTAACGAATGTACTATACTAATGTAAGATGTTAATGATGGGAAACTGGGTGTGGGGCTTAGGAACTCTCTTTACTATCTTCACAATTTTTCTATAAATCTAAAGTTGATCAAAGTAAAAAGTTTAAGACAAGGCAAGAGAGAAAATAGAATATACAGAACAAATAGAAATTACATAGAATATGTGCACATAATATGGCAGATTTAAATCCTAATATATAAGTAATTTTATTAAATGTAAATGGATTAAATGCTTCAATTAAAAGTCAAAGATTGTCTGGGGCCGGCCCCGTGGCTTAGCGGTTAAGTGCGCGCTCTCCGCTACTGGCAGCCCAGGGTTCGGATCCCGGGCACACACCGACGCACCGCTTCTCCGGCCATGCTGAGGCCGCGTCCCACATACGGCAACTAGAAGGATGTGCAACTATGACATACAACTATCTACTGGGGCTTTGGGGGAAAAAAAATGAGGAGGATTGGCAATAGATGTTAGCTCAGAGCCGGTCTTCCTCAGCAAAAAGAGGAGGATTAGCGTGAATGTTAGCTCAGGGCTGATCTTCCTCACAAAAAAAAAAGTCAAAGATTGTCAAGCTGGGTGAATAAAATAAAAATCTAACTACGAGGCCCTGAAGGTCCTGTACATGGAGGCTGTGATGTAAGCCTGCAGGACAGCCCAATCCACACCCCAGCCTGGGGTCCCTCAGCACATAGACTGGGGACCCCGAAGCCAAGGCCAGGAGGCCCTGGTCCACTGGTCTCCTCTGAAGGGAGGTGAGGGCACTGAGCCCACCATGAGGCTGAGCAGGGACACCCTAGGGGCTGGGAGCAGCACTCACAGGGCCCATGGTGGGCCGTTCCCAGGCCAGCTGCCACGTGCGGAGGAGCAGCCTTCCGTCCAGAGACCTTGCCACCTCCCAGGTCATCCCTGCCTGCAGAGCGATGGGGGAGGAGGAATATGGCCCAGCCTCAGAAGAGAAGCTGGTGTTCCAGAGGGGCATCGCAAGGGGCTGGCTTTAATCACTCCCTCTTAAATGAAACATTCTGAATTCCCCGTGGCTGAGGCTGGGGGTGAAGGCAGCAACCTAACTATATGCTGACCACAAGACATTTAAAGAACATAAGAAAACAGAAAGATTGAAAGTAAAAGTCTGGAAAAAGATAAACTGTACAAACACAACCAGAAGAAAACTAGGATAGCTATGTTAATAACAGACCAGATAGAATTTAAGGCAGAAAGTAACACTAAGACATAAAGAGGGTTAATGCATAATGATAAAAGGTAACATTCACCAGGAAAATATAATAATCCTGAATATGCATCTAATAACATGGCTTCAATATATAAAAAGAGAAAAATTGAGAGCACTACAAAGAGAATTAGAAAAACTCTCAATCGTAGATTTGAATACATCTCTCTCCGTAACTGATAGAATATCAATAGGGATTAACACATATCATTAATTCTAAAATACAGATTTTTTCACATTTAACATCTCTGAAAGGAGGATTTTATATATATATATATATATAAATACATATATATATATAAATGTACATATATGAAACTATTGGTGTCCTGGAATTGAGTCATAATTTAATTGGCAGCATTTTAAAACTTTTTGGTGATAAAGTAACAGTATGTTATGGGTTGGATTGTGTCCCTCAAAAATTCGTATGTTGAAGTCCTAACCGTCAGTACCTCAGAATGTGACCTTATTTAGAAAAAGTGTATGGGCCGGCCCCGTGGCTTAGCAGTTAAGTGCGTGCGCTCCGCTGCTGGCAGCCTGGGTTCGGATCCTGGGCGTGCACCGACGCACTGCTTCTCCGGCCATGCTGAGGCCGCGTCCCACATACAGCAACTAGAAGGATGTGCAGCTATGACATACAACTATCTACTGGGGCTTTGGGGGAAATAAATAAATAAATAAATAAATAAATAAATAAATGAAAGAAAGAAAGAAAAAGTGTAGTTGCAGACGTAATTAATTAAGGTGAGGTCATACTGGGGTAGGGTGGGCCCTATAAAAAGGGAAAATTTGGACACAGGCACACAGGGAGAATGTCATGTGAAGATGAAAGCAGAGATTGGGGTGATGCTTGTACAAACCAAGAAATACCAAAGATTACTGGCAAACCACCAGATGCTAGGGGATGGGCATGGCGCAGATTCTTCTTCCAGCCCTCAGAAGGAACCAACCCTGCCAACACCTTGGTCTTAGACTTCTAACCTCCAGAACTGTGAGACAACAAATTTCTGTTGTTTAAGCCACCTCGTTTGTGGTACTCTGTTAAGGCAGCCCTAGCAAACAAACACAAAGTGCATCTTAGGTTTAATGAAATACAATATATGTAATGCTGCATCCAATAAGTATAGAATATATATATTTTTCAAGCACACATGGAATACTTACAAAAATTAAATATACACTGAGATATACAAAAATTTGCAATGAATATTTTTTTAATTTTTATTTATTTATTTTTCCCCCAAAGCCCCAGTAGATAGTTGTATGTCGTAGCTGCACATCCTTCTAGTCACTGTATGTGGGACACGGCCTCAGCATGGCGGGAGAAGCGGTGCATCGGTGCACGCCTGGGATGCAAACCCGGGCTGCCAGCAGAGGAGCTCGTGCACTCAACTGCTAAGCCACGGGGCCAGCCCTCAATGAATTTTAAAGGACAGAAATAATACAAAGTATGATCTCTAATCATAATGCAGTTTTCTACAACTCAAAAAGATTTTTGGAAATGAGGAAATATACTACTAGGTAAACCATGGATCAAAAAATAAATAATAATGTAAATTATAAAATATTTTTAAACTAAACAATATCAAAAAATTACCTATCAAAACTGGTGGAATGCAGTTAAAGCAGTATGTAGAGGAAAATTTGTAGCCTTAAATGTGTATATTAGAAAAGAAGAAAGCTTGAAAAGTAATAAGTTAAGCAATCATCTCAAGAAGTTAAAAAATAGGATAGCAAAATAAACCCAAAGAATGTAGAAGGATGGAAGAATAAATAGAAAAACAAAACTTAATGAAATAAAAAATAAACACAACAAATCATCTATCTGATAAGGGATTAATATCCAGAATATACAGAGAACTTCTTTTTGTGTGTGTGTGTGTGTGTGAGGAAGATCAGCCCTGAGCTAACATCTGTTGCCAATCCTCCTCCTTTTTTTTTTCCCCTTTTTCTCCCCAAAGCCCAAGTAGATAGTTGTATGTCACAGTTGCACATCCTTCCAGTTGTGAGATGCCACCTCAGCATGGCTGGTCAAGTGGTGTGTCGGTGCGTGCCCAGGACCCAAACCTGGGCCGCCAGTAGCGGAGTGTGTGCACTTAACCATTAAGCCACGGAGCCGGCCCCCTACAGAGACTACAGAGAACTTCTAAAACTCAGCAACAGTAAAGGATACAACCCTATTCAAAATGGGCAAAGGACTTGAATAGATATTTCTCTAAAGAAGATATACAAATGGCTAATAAGCACAAGAAAAGATGACTAATCATTAGGGAAATGCAAATCTAAACTACAATGAGTTACCACCTCACACCCATTACATGGCTACTATCAAAAAAGCAGAAAACAGGGGCTGGCCTGGTGGCATAGTGGTTAAAGTAGTGTGCTCCACTTTGGCTGCCCAGGGTCCGAGGGTTCGGATCCTGGATGCAGACCTACGCACAGCTTATCAAGCCATGCTGCAGCAGGCATCCCACATATGAAGTGGAGGAGGATGAGCATGGATGTTGGCCCGGGACCAATCTTCCTCCCTCAGCAAAAAGAGGAGGATTGGCAACAGACGTTAGCTCAGGGCTAATCTTCCTCACCAAAAAAAAAAAAAAAAAAGCAGAAAACAAGTGTTGGTGAAGATGTGGAGAAATTGGAATCCTATGCACAATTGGTGGGAATATGAATTGATTCAGCTGCTGTGGAAAAGAGTATGGCGGAAGTTCCTCAAAAAATTAAAAATAGGGGCTGGCCCTGTGGCTTAGTTAAGTGCACGAGCTCTGCTGCTGGCGGCCTGGGTCCGGATCCCGGACGCGCACCGACGCACCGCTTCTCCGGCCTTGCTGAGGCCGCGTCCCACATACAGCAACTAGAAGGATGTGCAACTATGACATACAACTATCTACTGGGGCTTTGGGGGGAAAATTAATTAATTAATTTAAAAAAATAATGAAATAAAAAACACAAAAAAGCAAACAGAGAAACACAAAAGAATATATACTGTATGATTTCACATATATAAAATTCTAAAACAGGCAAAATTAAACTTTACTTTTTCGTGTGTGTGTGTGAGCAAATCAGCCCTGAGCTAACATCTGCCAATCCTCCTGTTTTTTTTTTTTGCTGAGGAAGACTGGCCCTGGGCTAACATCCGTGCCCATCTTCCTCCACATTATATGGGACGCTGTCACAGCATGGCTTGCCAAGCAGTGCGTCGGTGCGCACCTGGGATCCAAACCGGCGAACCCTGGGCCGCTGCAGCGGAGCACGCACACTTAACCACTTGCGCCACGGGGCTGGCCCTAAACTTTACTTTTTAAGAATGGTTGTCTAGAAGGAAAATCCGTAATGCCAAGCAAGGAGCTGATTACCATAAAAGTCCCCATAGTGGTTATCTCTATGGGAAGTGAGAAGTTGTATTAGGTCCAGGAGGCCACGTGGGATAATTCAGGAGTGTTGATCATGTTCTATTTCTTGACCTGAGCAGTGGTTACTATAATTTCTTAAACTGAGCATTTATTTAATTAATGTTTTATTTTGACATACAGAAAAGTTGCAAAAATAGTACAGACAGTTCCCATACATTCTGCACGTAGCTTCTCCTACTGTTAATATCTTGCATAACCATAGTACAATTATCAAAACTAATTAACATTGGTATAACGATAGCAGCTAAACTACAGACTTTATTTGAATTGTACCACTTTGTCCATTAATGGCTTTTTCCTTTTTTTTTTTCTTTTTTTTTTTTTGTGAGGAAGATTGGCCCTGAGCTAACATCCGTGCCCATCTTCCTCTACTTTATATGGGACGCTGCCACAGCATGGCTTGACAAGTGGTGCGTCGGTGAGTGCCGGGGATCGAACCTGCGAACCCCGGGCCGCCGAAGCGGAGCACGCACACTTAACTGCTGCGCCAGCGGGCCGGCCCCATTTAATGGCTTTTTTCTATTCCAGGATCCAATCCACCACATTGCATTTAATTATCCTGTCTCCTCAGCCTCCTTTCATATGGTCATGGTTCCTCAGTCTTTCCCAAGTCTTCAGAGCCTTGGCACTTTTGAGGAGTACTGGTCAATTATTTTGTACAATGTCCCTCAATCTGGGTTTGTCTGATGTTTTCTCATGCTTGGACAGAGGTTGTACATTGCCACAGAAGTGATGTGCCTTCTCAGCTCATCACATCAGGGTTCACAATGGCTTATTATTGGTAATGTCAACTTTGATAACTTAGTTAAAAGGGTGTGGTGTCTGCTGGGTTTTCCTCTGTAAAATTATTATTTTTACCTGTATAATTAATATATATCTTGACGGAGATACTTTGAGACTATGCAAATATCCTGTTTCTCCTCAAATTTTCACTCACTAATTTCACTGTCCATTGTTGGGTCTGGCTGCAACAAATATGACTCCTGTGTTTTAATGGAGGTTTTCTACTTCCCTCATTCCTTCTATAAATGTTAGTTGCAGTTCCTCTGTAAGGAACAGCTGTACTTTATCCCCCATTTGTATGTTTATTTTGATGCACTTTTCTGTAATACACTTTTCAAGCACACGTGGGACATTTACAAAAATTAAATATATTCCGGGAAATAAAACAAATCTTAATGAATTATAGCAGTTGCTGTCGTGGTGCCCTGCCCAGATTCCCTTTACTGGACATACACCCAATCTCAGCTGCTGCAGGGGTGATTGCTAACAGCTCCCAGATAGTCCCTTCCCCAGAGAATTGCCCTCAGTCAACAGGGGGCTGTCTTGCTGTCATCCCCTAACCTTGGGCAGCCCACAATGATTGAGTGATATGGGCTTACAAAAGGCCGACCCCTTGCCTCAAAAGTGCGACCAATTTTGTGGTGTAACTCATACTCCAGAGCTCCCGGAATCAGGCTGAGGCTGACTTTCACCAAGACCTCATCCTTGTTTAGCTTTCTTCCCCTGCCCTCTCCTGCTTCCCTCTCACCTTCCTTCTCCTGAGAGCACTCTCTCTATAAATTGCTTGCACAAGAACCTCCATCTCAAGCTTAGCTTCTAAGGAAGCTGACCCAAGACAGTTATCTTTCCTGATCTCTGAATTCCTTCTGAATTACTACTGTGTATATGGGGAAGGGAGAGGGGGTGGGGAGGCTCTGGAGGGTAAGGGCCCCTTTCTCCTTTACTCAGGCTAAGGAATGAAAAGTGAGATGGCAATATAAATTTGGGAGCTGGCCTTAAACTTTGTTGCTAGAGGCGATCACAATCTTAAAAATGGCTTCTAAGGTCACTCTGGACAGTTTTTTTTTTTTTTAATAAATTTATTTATTTATTTATTTTTCCCCCCAAAGCCCCAGTAGATAGTTGTATGTCATAGCTGCACATCCTTCCAGTTGCTGTATGTGGGACACGGCCTCAGCATGACCAGAGAAGCGGTGCGTCGGTGCGCGTCCGGGATCCGAACCTGGGCCGCCAGCAGTGGAGCGCGTGCACCCAACCACTAAGCCACGGGGCCAGCCCTGGACAAACAGTTTTTGTTCCCATCTTATTGTTTGCTCCAATTAGAAGCTCAAAAGCTTTGCTTTAAGTTGAGAGTTACTAGGAAGAAGACGAGACAACTCTGGAGTTGAAAACCTAAAAAAAATTAGGCCTTGAAGCCTCCTCTGTTATTCAGGAGTCTTACTCTTCAGGTTGTTTTTCACCTTCTTGGAGTTCCAGGCTTCAAGGGTGAAAAAAGTCTATTCAGGCGCTGGCCCAGTGGCGTAGCGGTTAAGTTCGCACACTCTGCTTCGGCGGCTCAGGTTCACAGGTTTGGTTCCTAGGCGCAGACCTACATCACTCATCAGCCATGCTGTGGCTGCGATCCACATACAAAATAGAGGAAGGTTGGCACAGATGTTAGCTCAGGGCTAATCTTCCTCAGCAAACAAAAAAAGAAGAGGAAGAAGAAGAAAAAGAAAAAGTCTTTTTACATCTCTCAAGGTCTCACCCATCTATCCACTAGCCCCTTGTCTTAGAGACAGAAATTCATATACAGTTAGAAAGGATGAGATGTTCAGAGAGATAAGAGGAGAGAGAGAGGAAGAAAATGGATACATCTACTGAAAAAAAAATTGAGAAAATAAGATAAAAACCTGGAATCATCAGCCTCATACATACCACCCACAAAAATAAAATTTGCTTTATTTACAAGCTGAAGGATTACACTCTCCATTCTCCTGGCTTCTGCCCAGACCTTCCCTTGGCATCCCCCCAGGAGCCCCCTGCATCCATTGCTCACTAACGGAGCCTGGGACTGAGCCATTCTCATTTGGGTCCCTCCTTCCTTTGGAGTCTGAAGGCTTGTGTTCCTCCACCGACTTCTGCCTCCTGTGGCAGCAGCTACACAAGTATTGACGCAACTCAGCCAGACTCCAGTGGGAGGACTTGGTCTTGCAAGCGGGCATGTTACAGCTACTTTCCCAGATGCTCAAGTGCTCCCTTTGCCTCATTTGGCAGGTCCTTGAGCATGGGTATTGCTTCTGTCTCATCCTAGGAGATGGCGAAGAAGCAGGGGACCCCTCTGCCTCATCCTTCTCATCCTCCTTGTCATCCTCATCTTCCTCCTTTACCTTATTTCTCCTCATCTGGACAACAGTAGCCTTGCCCCGCTTCGGCCTCTTGGACTCAGCAAGGCTGAGATCTTCTTCCTTGGGGAATCCGAGAGCAAGGAATGAAGCGTGCTCCCCACTGGCCCATCCCATTACATATGGGACTTTGCATCTGAGCGGGAGAAGTAAGGCAGAGAAGGACTGAGATCAGAGGGAAGGCTGAAGCCAAGCACCCACCTGTGTGTGAGTACAGAGTGGACGGCACAGATAATGAAAGACTGCCCCATCTGGAATAGACATTCACTTAAAATTACTAAAGAGATGTTACGAAGCAGTATCTACAAAGGATACACAGAATATTCGGGAATGCATTAGAAGAGAGCTCATCATCTTGAAAGGATCCTGATGCAAATGCTTTGGTTAAATAGACGCATTTTAGAAGGCAAATAATAACTCTCTAATTTATCTGTTCTAGAAATCTTGGTTGTTCATATTTGGGAGTGATGGATATGTTTATTATCTTGATTGTGGTGATGGTTTCATGAGTATATATACATATATATATATATACATATGTCAAAACATCAAATTGCTCACTTTAAATATGTGCAGTTTATTGTGTGTCAATTGTAGCTCAATAACAAAAAACATGGCTGGCATTTAAACCCTCTCCCAAATAAACAAAAAGTTCATATATCAAGTGTGTTTAACAGCATGTAAATGTTGAAAGGATACCGTGGAGGACTAAGAAAAATGTGGTAGCGGGGCCGGCCCTGTGGCGTAGTGGTTAAGTGTGCATGCTCCGCTGCTGGTGGCCTGGGTTTGGATCCCGGTCGCACACTGACGCACCGCTTGTTAGGCCATGCTGTGGCGGCGTCCCACATAAAGTGGAGGAAGATCGGCACAGATGTTAGCTCAGGGCCAGTCTTCCTCAGCAAAAAGAGGAGGCTTGGCACGGATGTTAGCTCAGGGCTGATCTTCCTTGCAAAAAAAAAAGAAAATGTGGTAGCTAACTGGGAGGCAGTGTGTGTGTGAGATCTCGAGTCAGACACACGGAGCTCAAACTCTAACATCTCTGCTTCCTAATTCTGTGATCTTGGGAGAGTTATTTAACTGGCCTGGGCCTCACTTTCTTCATCTGAAAAATAGGGATAATAATAGTATCTACCTTAGAGGGTTGTCATGAGGTTTATAATTATTTTTATTTATTTATTTATTTATTCCCCCAGAGCCCCAGTAGACAGTTGTACGTCATAGCTGCACATCCTTCTAGTTGCTGCATGT
Source organism: Ceratotherium simum simum (assembly GCF_057802395.1). Classification (NCBI taxonomy): domain Eukaryota; kingdom Metazoa; phylum Chordata; class Mammalia; order Perissodactyla; family Rhinocerotidae; genus Ceratotherium; species Ceratotherium simum. Next base: position 40,870,290 of record NC_141901.1, read on the forward strand.
GGGACACGGCCTCAGCATGGCCGGAGAAGCGGTGCGTCGGTGCGCGCCCGGGATCCGAACCCGGGCTGCCGGCAGTGGAGCGCGCCCACTTAACCGCTAAACCACGGGGGCAGCCCTGTCATGAGGTTTAAATGAGATATAAATTCTTATAAAATGGCGTGTACTACGTACTCAATAAATGTAAGCTGTGATTACTATTATTGTTGGCATTTTTTTCTGGAAGGAGTAAATTTGAGCCACGTTTAGTAAGAATGTGAATTGGAAGGATATGGAGAAGATATGGAAGGTTGCCACAGGACATCTTAGGGGAGGTCAGTGAGCTAAAATGCCCATATGGTGGTAGAGCAAGGCATGCAAGACCCCAGAGGAGGGAGGGATGCGGAGTAGGGTACTCACACTGGTCAGGTCCTGGCTCCCTTGGTAGCCTAGGTCATCAGTGAAGCTGTAGATGGACGTCAAGGATACATCAAAGTTGCTAAAGGAGGGATTTTCTGCCCCTGAGGCTCCCCAAGCTTCTTTGGTCTCCTAAGGGGGAGAAGAAGGAGAGGTCAGTTAGGAGCACAGCAGGTCCCACCAAGCGGAACTTCAGAAGTCACCCTGCCCTTGCTCCTGCCTGTGTCCCAACCTGCCCTCTTACGTTGAGAATGGAAGATGAAGACACATTCTCTGTCTTCTTCATTATCATGAAGTTCTATGATCACTAATGTGATGAGACTCCAGGGTGTCCCCTCCCTCCCTCACCACACACTCACAATTCTTAGTCCCCATGTTCTCACAGAAGTGGTTGTCATAGCAATAGGAGGGTGGGGTCCCATGCCCACGGGCTCAAGTAGGGCTCCTCTGAGGGACGTGAGAGGACTCACATGTGCACACACACACACATACCCCCATCTTCACTTTTCAGCAAGAGGAGGCAGGGTATACTCCACTCCCTCCCCCTCTAAGCTCCATCAGGGCTAATAGAAGACTGAGCTTAAGAAGAGAGGCTGTGGTCAAATTCTGAAAATGGGACAAAACTCTGAAGGGCACCAAGATACGGCAGATGTAGATTCCAGGCTCCATCTTGGAATCTGCATGTGCTGGAGAGAAATTTGGCAAGAAGCAGAAAAATCCACCATCAACTTCAGGTGGCCAGGTCTGTCTGAATTTTCAAGGGATCCAAGAACTTAGAAGGGACACTTCAGTGTCTGTTTCAAGAGCCTGAGCTCTGTCTGAGCCTTCTCTCCCCTTTCTCCTCCCATCCTCACAGTCTGGGGCGGCAGTAGCTGAGGTTCTATCTTTCATGCATTTCTCTCTTCTCTCCACACTCTCCCTGGGAGAAGCTCATTTGGTTTAGTCTGCACGCATTTATTGATCAAATGTAATGCTGCAATACATCGTCCTTGATAGGATCCTAGACTTTTTTTGAAAGTCATAAATGGCATTTTGGGGGAAATTGAATATGGAGTCTGTATCAGAAAATAGTATTATATCCATGTCAAACTTCCTGGGTATGGTGATGTTATTGTGGTTTTGGAAGAGAATCTTCTTGTTCTTGGGAGATACAAGTACACAGGGTTGGAATGTCACGATAGGCAATTTACTCTCAAATGGTTAAAAAAACGTATATATGAATGTGTAGTACATATGTGCATAATATATATACATATACTAATTTATATATAGAGAATAAAGCTAATGGGCAAAATGTTAGCAGCTGGTAAATCCAAGTGAAAGGGATATAGGTATTAATGGAACCATTCTTTTAAGTTTCCATAGGTTTGAAGTTTTTCAAAATAAAAAATCATGTGTGGGGACACTTACTGAGCACCTACTATATGCTAGGCAGTATTCTCGGCGCCTGTAATCTGGCCTTTTTTTCCAGCTTCTCCTCTATTTCCAGCCAAACCTGATTACTTCAGGTCAGCAGCAGTGCTACTCTTCTCCCACCACGGCTCATTTCTGCTCAGAGACTATTTTTAGGGTAGCCACTCAACAGACTCGAGGTTATCTTTGCCCTCTAGATGCTTACAATCCAGTGAGGAGACAGACTTGGCAACAACTCATCTTACTACAGTGTGGTGGATGCAGTAGCTGAGTAGGAGCACAGAGCTGGAGCTCGCCAACACTGCCAGTTATCTACCCCCTAGTGTCCGGAAGAATGAATGGTGGGCACGGTTCATAATCTGAAAGAAAACAGACCCATTAGTAGCTGGTCATTAACACACACAGACTCCTGGCCTGGGAGGTGGAACTTATATGTACTCACTTTCTCCCAAAGGTTGCCTTCTAGAGTCAGCCTGGAGCAGATACTTGGAAGGCCCTTTTCCTTATTTACTTTCAGTCCTTCCACTGGGGCCCTACTTCTTCCTGCTGCTGCCCCTTATGGTGAGGTGGAGGAGATTGCTGTTTCTAACTCCTTCCTGGGGACCTCACAGTGAATCAAGCCCCATCTTCTTCAGTGTGGCATCTACAAACCAACCAGCCAACAAGCTGCTCTCTTGCTCATAGAGACTGCCTCTCAGAGCACAAGGATTCTATGCTCTTTGCTAAAATAGCTCCTCTTTACTAGAGATGAGGGTTGGGGAGGAACAAAAGGGTGAAGGGGCTATGGGGGACACAGAAGTCCTTCATATCACATTCTCCTGCTTTTGGATATCTTTGAGCCCTCAAAAAGGGAATTCAGCTACCTTCCACCTTAATGAGTTGGGAGACTGTGGGGAGGAAGGGGAGCACCCTGTGCTTTGTACACCCAGAAGCATCTACCACAAGGAAGGTGTCTTCCCTGGGTTTAGGAACTAAATGGAATCAGTCAAGATCTGGGCATTTTCTGGGAACTCACTGGGAGCTGTCCTATATCCTGTGCCTCAGACCCTCAGTTCCTCCCTGATGAACTGAGAAGAAGCATTGTTTCAGAAGAAACGCAGAGAAAATGATTTCTGAATATCAAAACCTTGGGCTTGTCTGAGTACGAAAGCCAAAGGCCAGAGATGTGTCAGAATATACAAGAACCTGCTGTCCGATATGCCAGCCAAGGGTGGCTATTCCAACTTAAGTTGAAATTAGCTAAAATGAAATAAAACTAAAAAATTCAGTTGCCCGATCTCACCAGTCACATTTCAAGTGCTCAATAGCCACATGTGGCTGGTGGCTACCATATTAGACTGTGGAGATATCGTAGAACATTTCCATTATCACTGAAAGTTCTATTCAACAGTGCTTCTTTAGAAAAAAAGCCATAGAGTTTTGTCTGTTTTGTCCACTACCATTTCCCTAGGGCCTAGATCTGTGTCCGGCACGAAGGAGAGTGATCAGTAAATTTTTGTTGAATGAGTACTAGAGAAGGTAGAGCCAGTTTTCCATCACATCTATCCCTTCACCCAACTTATCTCAGCTAGACAGAGTTTGTCCAAATTGAGGAGGAAGAAAAGAAAGAAGAGAGAACTGGAGAGAGGGGATCTTAGTCATCCATGGATAGAGCTCTGAGGCTCTGCTGGCCACCCTGCCCTGTGCTCTGACTTAATATAGTTTTGGATTTAGGGGAGAGGCATAAAGAAAAAACCCAAACAGTGTGGTGAATCCAAGAGCAAGAGGAGTCTCGCTCCTGTTCCCAAAGAATGCAATGGACAGGGCCGGCCCCATGGCTTAGCGGTTAAGTGCACACGCTCCGCTGCTGGCGGCCCAGGTTCGGATCCCGGGCACACACTGATACACCGCTTCTCCAGCCATGCTGAGGCCGCGTCCCACATACAGCAACTAGAAGGCTGTGCAACTATGACATACAACTATCTACTGGGGCTTTGGGGGAAAAAAATAAATAAATAAAAATTAAAAAAAAAAATAGAATGCAATGGACTGCACCAGAATTTCTTCACATCCCAGCATGGGTGCTGGAGCCAAAGAGCGGTCAACACTGGGATGTGCCCAGGTAGGGGGTCTGAGACACCCTTCAAGATTTCTGCTCACCCCTGGTCCCAGCCTGGTTTTCAGAATTGAGGAGTGACTTTGATTAGCAAGGAAGAGGTGAAGGGCATTAGAGAGCCCAAGTGAGTTCCCTGTGGCTCCAGAGAGGCATGAAAAAGTAGGGGGAAGTAAAGGGAGAGGGGCACCATGCCTGGGGAGGCCTTGGGATAGGCTGAGGGGGATGCAGCTGTGCTCTGAGCGAAGTCAAAGCCTGAGAGCAGACAGGATCTGGATGTCTTAGTGGATGCCAGAGAGGAAAAATATTGATGATCAAGCACCAGAAGTCCCCTCCCCCTGACCCCATGCCTCTTGCACATCAGGACCCCCTCTAGAAAATTAGACGCACCTCTGGAGAAAATGGCTGAGGAGTCCCTGCCTTAACATTAAGTTCTTGCTACCTGATGGAAAAAGGGCTGGAAACAGAAATTAGGTTTGATTTTAGAAAAATAAGGAAGTTAACATTTCTTGGACATCTAAATTTGCATCCTGACATTTATACCCAGTATATCAGTATTGTTTGATTTTGTTCATGAGAATATAAGCATGTATTATTTATATACATTAAAAATGAACTTATTATATGATTCTATTTGTATGAGGTAACTAGAGTAGTCAAATTCACAGAGACAGAAAGTAGAATGGTGATTGCCAGAGGCTGGGGGAGGGGAGAATGGGGAGTTAGTGTTTAATTGATAGGGAGTTTCAGTTTGGGAAGATGAAAAGTTTCTGGTCATTTGCAAGAACATAGATGGACCATGAGGGTATTATGTTGAGCGAAATAAACCGCACAGAGAAAGGCAAATACAGTATGATTTCACTCATATGTGGAAGATCAACAAACACAGCGATAAACAGAAGAGATTAGTGATTACCAGAGGGGAGGGGTTGGGAGGTGGGCGAAAGGGGTAAGGGGGAACATAAGTATGGTGACGGATAAAAACGAGACTATTGGTGGTGAGCATGATGTAGTCTATACAGAAAATGACATATAATAATGTACACTTGAAATTACACAACGTTATAAACCATTATGACCTCAATAAAATAATTTTTAAAAATAAATAATAATAATTCTTTTTTAAAGATTTTATTTATTTATTTATTTTCCCCTCAAAGCCCCAGTAGATAGTTTTATGTCATAGCTGCACATCCTTCTAGTTGCTGCATGTGGGACGCGGCCTCAGCATGGCCGGAGAAACGGTGCATCGGTGCAGGCCCAGGATCCGAACCGGGGCTGCCAGCAGCGGAGCACACGCACTTAACCGCTAAGCCACAGGGCCAGCCCAATAATAATAATTTTTAAAAAATGAGATATGTAGGCCGGCCCTGTGGCTTGGTGGTTAAGTGCGCGCGCTGCGATGCTGGCGGCCCGGGTTCGGATCCCGGGTGCGCATCGAGGCACCACTTCTCTATCCATCCTGAGGCCGAGTCCCACATACAGCAACTAGAAGGGTGTGCAGCTATGACATACAACTATCTACTGGGGCTTTGGGGGCAAAAAATAAAATAAATAAAATCTTTAAAAAAAAAAAAATGAGATATGTAGCATGATCCCATTTAGAAAAAGTCCTGGAGATGGATGGTGGTGATGGTTGCACAACAGTGTGTGCTTAATGCCACTAAACTGTACACTCAGAATAGTTAAAATGGTAACTGTCATGTTATGTATCTTTACCACCTTTTTAAAAAATGAATGTAGGGCCGGCTCCATGGCTTAGCGGTTAAGTGCGCGCGCTCTGATGCTGGCGGCCTGGGTTCGGATCCCGGGCACGCCCCAAGGCACCACTTCTCCGTCCAACGCTAGGCCGAGTCCCACGTACAGCAACTAGAAGGATGTGAACCTATGACATACAACTATCTACTGGGGCTTTGGGGGGAAAAAATGAATAAATAAAATCTGTAAAAAAAAAATGAACGTAAAAGAAAAAAGAAAAATGATTGTTGCTGTCCCTGTAACAGCTCTGATTCTGGATGTTTCTTGAAAACCGGCATGGTTCATATTCACTCCATTACAGAGTGCCCTTCCAGCTAGCTTATGCCCATCTGAGGCCCCTAGATTTGGCAGCAGGCTCTACTTCTGGGTGCCTGCCTAGCCACCAGCCAAAAAGCAGCTTGCCACTTCCTTCGCAGCTCAGCCACACACTTAGTTGCCCTCTTGTTGCAGACCCCCAAAGAGAGATTAGTGAGCAGCTTGGGCTTTGTCGTAAACATCAAGAAACAGGGCATGAAACCAGTGACACCATCCTGGGGGCACAATAGGTACCTTAGGTAAGCTTGTACTGGCTGTGCATGCCTCTATTCCTGGCACACAGTTCCCTGCACTTTTTTTTTTTTTTTTTTGCGAGAAAGATCAGTCCTGAGCTAACATCCATGCTAATCTTCCTCTTTTTGCTGAGGAAGACCGGCTCTGAGCTAACATCTATTGCCAATCCTCCTCCTTTTTTTTCCCCCCCAAAGCCCCAGTAGATAGTTGTATGTCATAGTTGCACATCCTTCTAGTTGCCGTATGTGGGATGCGGCCTCAGCATGGACGGAGAAGCGGTGCGTTGGTGCGCGCCCTGGATCCGAACCCGGGCTGCCAGTAGCGGAGCATGTGCACTTAACCGCTAAGCCATGGGGCCGGCCCCCCTGCACTTCTAACAAAGTTCTACTCAATCTTTTGGTTTGGGGTCCCCTTGAGGATGGAAGGAAGCCGTTTTATTCTTTGGGAAGTCTTTCAACAGAAACATTTCCCTTAGCAATTGACTCTCAAAATCTCTCTTCTAGTCAGAATAGATTCTAATAGGGAGACTGTAAACAGAGAAGATGTGTCTTTACCAACCCACGCCTTGTCTGAGACTTTCTTATCCACAGTGAGATATGTCAGGGTCCCAGGGGTGAGATGGTCTGTTATCACAACATTTTCTCAGATTCTCTCTGGTTCTAGAGAAAGAAAAAAACAATCTATACTAATTCCAAGGGGTTTGCTAGGCAGATTCACTTGGATGTAGGGAACTTTGGTGAACAATGTTTTTCATTGACTATATTGGCTGTGTCACATTTTGTCTTACCTTGGGTGTCTATTTCCTTCCCAAATGTCCAAAGTCCTCATGTGCTACCCAAAGCACCAAGAGGCAGAATTTCTAAGGCAGTACTAACTGCTATTTTAGAGGGCATTATAATTAAAACAAAGAACTCTTATTTATCAAAGAGATACAATTAAGAGAATGAAAAGACAAACCACCGACTGGGAAACCACATGCTAACCTCTTTCAGAGCACTTAGGACAATGTCAAAATAATCTGCTTATCTGTCCCTCCCCCTACCCCCAAACTTGGCTGGTTGTAAACTCTTCCAAGTCAAGTGTGGTGTCTTATACACATTTGTTTACCCAGAAACTAGCATAGGGCTGGTGATAGTATGTAGTCAATAAAGATTTTTTTGAACTTCAATAACTTGCACTGATCAAAAGTCTGAAAGTGAGAAAGTGGGCAAGGGGGAGTGTCTGTTTGGCTAAAGCAGGTGGGAGAAGTGACTACAGTGAAGGGTCTTGACTATCAGACAAAGGAATTGGATTTAATTCCATTGACAATGGGAAGCCACTGAATTTTTTTTTTTTTTTTGAGGAGTGCCTGACATCCCACTTGCCTTTTTATTATAGTCGTGAGTATATTTCATTCCCATCACTAGGTTCTAAACTCCTTGAGGGCAGACACCATATTTTATCTTTGTATCTCCCACAGTGACTATCACAGTGCTTGACAGATAATAGGTGCTCAAAAAATGAATGCTAAACGTATCAATGAATGAACAAGTGACCCAACTGGATGGAGGAGAGGCGGGAGAAGGGTCGATGCATAAATGGGCAAAGTAAGGATGAAGATTTTTCTCTTCTGAATCCAGAGCAGCTATTTTGTAGGTGTCTAGATGGTGTGTGCTGAAGATATATTCCTTTTGGGTTCAGCTGAGTCTGAAAAACGAGAACACCCACACTTCACATCTTTCCAGTCCTGGAGAAATTGCTATAGAAAACAATGCCTCGGGAAGGAATGAAAATTCCTGCAATGGGCAGGTGTTTCTTGAGCATCTCCTGTGTGCTCAGCATCGCTGTAGGGCCTTTGGATAAGCGTACGCTAGAGAAATAGCACCTAATCATTAAGGTAGTTTTTCAGGCCAGAAACAATTAGAAAAAGACACACTAAACTGCGGTGCTGCAAAAGAGCAATGTAGTCTGGCAAAGCCAAGGGAAGCTTCCCAGAGGGGATGAGACTAAAACAGGGCCCGAAGGATGGGTTGGATTTGGATAAGGAAAGAGAGGCAGTAGGGCATTTCAGGGAAGCCACACACAAAGGCCTGAAGGAAGGGCAGATTGGAGGTTGCGTGTAGATAAGTTGTGACTATTCATTCCTTGAGTACCCCCTGTGTGCTCAGGCACGACACTAAGCAATGGAAAACAGACAACCTGTCCTTAAGGAGCTCTAGTCTGGGAGGTGGGGAACGGAGGGACAGATACTAAAACAAATACAGGTGATGTATGTGTATTATTTCACAAGAATGTAACCCAGAAAGTAGAAACCTTGTCTGTCCTGTGCATCACTGTATTCTCAGTACCTAGAACAGTGACAGGCACAAATTAGGTGATCAACAAATGCATATTGAATGAATAAATGCTACAGTGGAGATAGAGAATAGTAATATTGATGGATACCATTTATTGAGCACATACATGGGCCAGACAGTAGGCTAAGAATTTTACATATATTATCTTAATTGATCCCCCAATATTTTGAGAGTACTATAATTATCTCATTTTACAGATCTGGGAACCAAGGCTTTATAGAAGTAACACTTGCCTCAGGGTTACCTAACTAGTAAGTGATGGAACTGACACTTGAATTCATGACTGCCTAAGTTCACAGTCCATCCTCTGAACCTAGAGTCTACTGTTCATGATTTTATTTATTTATTTATTTTTACCCCAAAGCCCCAGTAGATAGTTGTATGTCATAGTTGCACATCCTTCTAGTTGCTGTATGTGGGACACGGCCTCAGCATGGCTGGAGAAGCAGTGCGTCTGTGCGCGCCCGGGGTCCGGCCCGGGGTCCGGCCTGGGCTGCCAGCAGCAGAGCCCGCGCACTTAACCGGTAAGCCACGGGGCCGGCCCTAGAGTCTACTGTTCAAAGTGCTGTTTGGGGAAGCTGTCTGGTAGCTGACTGAAAAGTGCAGGGAAAGACCTAAGATAGGGAGACTACTGCAGTAAAAATAGCATATAGTAACGAGTATGAAATACAGTGGTTATATTGGGAATACAGAAAAAAGGATCTATTTTTTCAGCACCTCAACGGGCTTCTAAATAAAGCTCAGGGTTTGGTGACTTACTGGATCTAGGGGATGACTAAATTCCTCGCCTGGGAATAGAAAGAATGCTGGTAGCCCTGAGAGAAATAGCTTTTCCCTAATTCCTAATTCGACAGTACGCTCGACATTTTAGATAGATGTTCCAAATCTCTAGGTTTGCCAGTTCTGCAAAGCACCCAATCAGGTGCTAGTCACATACAGAAACGGCAAGCCAGCTTGAAAACCGATTGAAGAGGGCAGAAGAAGAAAACCGTGGAGGACCCACAGACAACCCTGTTTTAGCAGCGCTCGCAGACCGGAGGCAGGCGAGCACTACAAAGGGAAAGGTGGGGCTTGTTCAAGAACTACAAATCCCAGAAGGCATCGCGCGGAATACTAAGGTTTCCGACCAGAGCTTATTTCCGGTTTTTAGGGTGCTGACGCTCTCTTCCGGTCTTGCTGGCCGCCGAAGGGCCTTTGGGATGCGCATGGTGAGTCCCAAGGCCCTGGGGGTGCGAGCGGGAGGCGAGGGAGTCTTGTCTCCGCACATCACCCAACGGCTGAGGATTAGCTCAGGGAGCGCGGGTAGGGGAGAGGGCGCGCCGGCAGGAGAACGGGTAATCTTGACCAGACGGGGGAGGGGGCAGAGCGGACTGAGCCCCCAGAGGGACCCAGAAAGGGATGTAGGGGACGAGGACGAATAGGATTCCGGGTGAAGAATGGAGAGTGGGATACCGGGGCGTTGGAGAGGACCCCGCGAGCGCGCGGTGGGATCCCAGTGGAGCTGGGCGGAGGAGGAGAGGAGCAGCGGGAAAGCAGCAGCCGAGGGAAAGCTAGAGGCTGCTGCAGGTCCGAGATCGGCTGAAATCGGGCCCCCTAAGGAAAGACCTATTCTGGCCACGTGTTGTCCTCTCGGAGGACCCCACCAGTTGGGGAGCACCCTGGGCCCCTGACAGGAAGAGGGCAACTGATATGCTGGTGCTTAGACCGATTTTCCGAGGGCCGCAGCGCAGAGGAGATGGTAGGAGAGTCTGGCGACTGGGTCAGCTCTGGTGGCTTACGGACTTCCGTGTGGAAGGGGCTGCTGCTGTGATGAGATCAAAAGAGCTTTGATAGACTGTAAGGGAAGACTGTCAGGAAGATTTTGATGATGTTTACATGCTTGGTTGACTGCTCACTTTGCTTTTTTCTCCAAAGATGAGGCTGCTGGCATTTGTGGTGCTGGCTCTATTGGCTGTCACTCAAGCAGAGGAAGGAGCCAGGCTTTTGGCCTCCAAATCGCTGCTAAACAGATATGCTGTGGAGGGGCGAGACCTGACCTTACAGTACAACATCTACAATGTTGGCTCAAGGTAAGGAGGCCCTGGAGCTACAGGTTGGGCCCTTTTCAGGGTTCTTAGATTTCCCAGCTGGGAACAGGCACCAGTAGTGGGAGACCTCCAGCAACAGATATCATGAGTGAGTGAATATACTGATGGACCTACTTTTGGAAGAGACATTCTTACCTAAGCTACAAGAAACCATCTTCAACTTTTTTGAGTTGAAAGAGTTTCAGAGTGGGGAAGAAGCAAGAATTGTGGTGAAATGGGGAGAAATATATGATTCTTTGTAACCTCAGGGGTTTAAAGTTTCAGCTTTCTTTCTTTCATTAGCCTATAAGCATTTTGGGTACCTTTTTTTCATTTTATTCCCTTAATTTTCTCTTCCGTGTGCATCTTGCTTCTCTTCCCCTCCTAACACACACACACACATGGAGAAATTGGGGCAAGAATGGATTTGGACCCATTCCTTCTTAGATACTTGAGTGTTTTGGTGCTCCTGAGCCGTAGAATCCAGTCCTTGACCTGGATTCTTCAGTGCAACAAACCCAAGTTACTTATGTGACTTGTATCTGTCCTTTGTAGTTCTGATTTTTTAGGATAAGCTGGCACATCTGATTGCTGATTGCTTTAATTTTATATCCGTTACTTACTAACCTTTTTTGTTTCTTCCATTTTCTAGTGCTGCATTAGATGTGGAATTATCTGATGATTCCTTCCCTCCGGAAGACTTTGGCATTGTCTCTGGAATGCTCAATGTCAAATGGGACCGGATTGCCCCGTATCCTCTTGACACTGGGTGATGAAGGCTGGTGGTGTGGGGAGGGAATGCCACCAGCAAAAAAGCAGGGTCACTTCAAACCACCTGGGTGTGCATGGCCATTCTTCTGTCACCTCTCTGAATAAGAATGGGCAAGAGAGACTGGTGAAAATTATGATTTAACGTAGACCTGAGGAAGGAGCTTCCTGAAACTCAGGTTATAAGGCCCTAAAACATACTATATTAGGAAGATGTAGACACTTAGAAAGATGTTTGTGACCAGGCAAGGATTTTTAAGGTTCTTTTGAAAGAAATTCAGTTGGATGCTAGCGTGGAGGACCTGGCTGACCTTTTAAAGACTTTCCTCATTTGGATCTACCAGTTATTTCCTGAATGTTTTGAATTAGATTATTTTTTTCCCTTGTGAATTAAAGTATATTTAGATTTTCTGGTGAGGGTAAGTGTTCTCTTTGTCTTTTTTGTTTTTGTTTTTATTTTATATTTTCAAGAACCTCCGTCAGTTATAGTCAATGAAAGATTTTCTTTGAGCTTAAGGGACTAATTTTTCATCCGTAATGTATATTGCTTTGAAAGTTTACTTCAAAATCCTTGATGTTGAGTACATCAAGGATTGATTGTTGAGTACATCAATGTTGAGTACGTAGACCCCTTAAAACTTGGCTAGAAAGATATCATATTATACCACACACTTTAGACTTGGAAAAAAGTCTATATTTATACTTGCAGAGTATTGCAGGTGTGAAATCACCACATGGGTTGGCACCTGTTTTGTGAATGGTGCATTTAGTCCACAAATTGAAAGGTTGTTACAGCTTTAGCTTCATCTTTTTCCTGTCCTTAACTCTTGGGTCAGTGCTAGCAACGTCTCCCACACCGTGGTCCTGCGCCCTCTCAAGGCTGGTTATTTCAACTTCACCTCAGCAACTATTACTTACCTGGCCCAGGAGGATGGGCCTGTTGTGGTGAGTTCCCCAAACCCTTAGCTGGGTGGAGCTCAAATATGCTTTCCTTTGAAAACTTCAGAAAATTTCCAAAGCAGCCACTAAATTCTGAGGAAGATAAGAAGGACCAGAAACTTGGGATATTGTCCTTAGGCAGGAAGGATGTTTCAAATTATAAAGTCCCAGAATAAAGTAATTGAAATGGATGGGAGGGGAGTACTGTAACATTCCTTTCCTCTTCGTTCCTTCTGCTTTGGTTGTAATCTGGGATGTGTCATTTGCTGCCCAGTTTATTGCTGGCCTTGCCCTTCCAATCCATCTTCTGTGCTGCTGTCAGATTATTCCCAGTCTCCACTGTTTCTGTGACTTTATCTTGCTTAGAATGCTCCTGCTTATTGCATCGAGGACACACTTTTCTGCCTCTCATTGCATCCTCTCCAATAGTCCAGCTGTTCTCTGCCTCTCTAGCTTTCTCTCCCTCTCTCCCCACAAAGACCCTCCATCCTAATTAGGCCAAGCTCCTTCCTGCACTCCCTCCCCCTCTCTCAGTGCTACTTCTTTCCACTTTGCCTTTGTTCTCTGAAGTACGCTCTCTCCTCTACTTCATTACCTGAAGCCTTCTTAAGACCCAGCTTTGAGCTGCATCTCCCTTGTTTCTATCTTCTGCTTTTACAATTCAGATTGCTCTTTCCTACTCATTCTTTCAATAAACGTTCATTGACTGCATCTAAACTTCTATAGCTCTTATAGTCTATGCCACTTGAACATTTAATTATTTTCTGTCTTCAGTAGTTCCCTTTCTTATGCATAGGTCTTTTCCCTACCGCCACCTCCCAATTTAATTATAAACTCCTTGAGGTCAAGACTTTGTCTTAGATTTCTCTCTTTCCCCTGTATAACAGAAACTTGGTGGTAAACAATCTTTTGATTGATTGATGTAAATGTCAGCAGACATTTCTTGAGCCCCTGCAATGTGCTGAACTCTAGGGAATACCAAGAAGATTAAGATACTGTCATAGCCCTCAAAAAGCTTAGGTCATGAGTTGTATGGTCCCTGACAGGACCATACAAATGGGCTGTAGGCTACTAGGTGAATGCACAGTCGGGAAGTGACTTCATGGAGTCAACCACAGAACTGAAAGAAGTCTAAAGTTCTTTAACGGTCAGCGTACTTGCTGAATTTTCTTTTTTTTAATAAACCACATGGACCCGTATTCTTGTAATCCTAGTTACATTTTCACATCTTGTGTCATTTCTGCTTTTAGAATCAACTTTAGGACTCTTTGGTTCTACCTGGTACTTGATGGGTTAAAAGATACAAAATCAAAGGCTCAGCTGCCACTTTAGAACAAAGTTGTTTGCAGTGTGCTCCAAACTCTCGGCCACCTCTCCAAGACCAAGGAATGTGGGCCAGACGCCGCCCCGCCTCTAGTAATGTACATTGGGTAGGGCTTTATACCTTCCAGAATCCTTCTCATTATTTCATTTGAGCGTCATGGCAACCTGTGAGGTATAGAAGAGTATTTCCACTTGAGGAATAAGCAAATGATTGCCAAGGGCAAGTCATTCCATTACACACGGGCCCTGCAGAGAGGCCAGTGATGGTGAACAGCTCTCTCTCCAGAGTCTGAGGCTAAGATAGAAGGATTTGGCTTTAATTTCAGCTGCATACCTGGGCTACTTTTGTCTAGTAAATGTTCCTCATGGGTTTCTCAGGTCTCCTGGCTCCTAATTTACTCCTCTTTACAACACACTAAGAATCGTCCAACTCTCTCTGGTTCAAAAGCTTTTCTTTATCTATTTGAAGCGCTAAGAATCTAATGCTTGGACTTGGGTTGGTTGGAACTGCCCTTTGTCAGATGAGGAGTGTGGACTTGCCTTAATGCCCTTTTCTTTTCAGATTGGCTTCACCAGTGCACCTGGACAGGGAGGAATCCTGGCTCAGCGGGAGTTTGACAGGAGATTCTCCCCCCATTTTGTAAGCTTTGCAGTGTTCTCACTTATCATTCCCCTAGGATGAGAACACCCTTTTGGTTTGGGACCTCTTGGCCCTCTTAGAAGATTCGTTAGTTGGTTGGTTCTTGCCATGTCTGTTTTGTGGTGTCTGATACAGACAGCCATCAAATCCTGATTTAACCATGATTAGAGATTTTTGGCAATGAGATCACAATTGTCAGAACCAAGAAACTGCCCTTTTTCTCTGCTCAGCCTTGACTAGAGTCCCATCTTAGAGTTCTGGGTCTATTTTGAGGTTTAAAAGAATATCTGCTTAGATTCAAAGAGTTGTAGAGCATTGGGAAGGTTAAATGGGAGCTTTGTTGTGGTCTAGTCTAGGAGAGAATTTTAAGATTTGCCTGAAGTGGGCCGGCCCCATGGCTTAGCGGTTAAGTGCGCGTGCTCCGCTGCTGGCGGCCCGGGTTCGGATCCCGGGTGCGCACCGACGCACCGCTTCTCGGGCCATGCTGAGGCCGCGTCCCACATACAGCAACTAGAAGGATGTGCAGCTATGACATACAGCTATCTACTGGGGCTTTGGGAGAAAAAAATAAATAAATAAAATTATTAAAAAAAAATGATGTTTAGGGCCGGCCCTGTGGCTTGGTGGTTAAGTGCGCGCGCTGCGATGCTGGCGGCCCAGGTTCAGATCCCGGGTGCGCATCGAGGCACCACTTCTCTGTCCATCCTGAGGCCGAGTCCCACATACAGCAGCTAGAAGGGTGTGCAGCTATGACATACAACTATCTACTGGGGCTTTGGGGGCAAAAAATAAAATAAATAAAATCTTTAAAAAAAAAAAAAAAAAAAAGATGTTTATAAGATTTGCCTGAAATACTGAATGAGGAAATTCGTTGATAAGGTTCCTAATTATGTGCTCAGTTCTGTGCTTTGCTTTGGGAAAACAGTGGTGAACAAGACACAGTTTAGTCTATTAAAGATCTTATGGGGACTTGGAACAAGTCAATGGGGGAAAAAAGTTCTAGAGATCATATGCAAGGTGCTGGAGGAGCAGGCAGCAGGAACGTCTAATGGTCTTTGAGAGTCAGGGAGGGTTTTCTGGAGGAGGAGAAGTTTAACCTGTCAAAGAGGAGGTAAGGAAGGGCAGGCATCCTAGGAAGAAGGAGTAGCTCCAAAGTGAGAAAAAGCATGGTGCAGTCCACGAATGGCAAGTAGTGTAAGACTAGCAAGGGTAGAGGGCAGAATGTGAGGCGGAGGAATGGAAGAGACAGGGCTGGAGGCGTAAGCACGGGTTAGATCACAAGAGGCTTGGCTGCCAGGGCAAGACCTGGGCATCTCCTTCCTCAAAGATTGTCTCTTTGTCTCTTCCAGTCTGCGTTGGGTCAGCGGAGGCTTTGGCTCCACAGCTTGCTAGATGGATGGGTCTTGAGAGAGTCATTCTATATCAGGAGTGGTCAGAGAGGAACCTTCCCGCCTAGGTTCTGCTTAAAATTTGGGCTGGGCTGCTCCCTATCTCATTGAACCCCTTCCCTCTTGGTCCTCTCCTGTGCCCTAATCCAGACTTCTAAGCAAGGCCTTTGTTGTCTTCCACAGCTGGACTGGGCGGCCTTCGGGGTCATGACCCTCCCCTCCATTGGCATCCCCCTGCTGTTGTGGTACTCCAGCAAGAGGAAATATGACACTCCCAAAACCAAGAAGAACTGAGTGGGGCTTCCACAGCCCTCCCTTCCCAAGAAATCCAGGTGCTTTCCAGATTCCAAAGGGTATCTCAAAAGCAATCTCTTCTCCCTTAGCCCTTGGCCACCTTCTCCTGGATCCTGCCCTGCTCTCAACCAGAGTGAAGGACCAGGCCTAGGAGTCTATGAGAGCCTCCTTGGTTCCGTTCTGAAGCCACACAATCAGGAATGCCTTCAGCAACAGCTTTGAGCCTAGAGGGCCCTCTGGTGCACCACTGAGGTGCCGTGGGGTATACTGCTGGCAACGTGAACTCTCAGGGGTTCGGGGGGTGCACTTCGGATGCTGCCTGACACCACACCCATCCCCTGCCCTCCCCTTTCAGAAGAGGGTGGAAGATAAAATGAAAGCTGTGGGACTCTTAGAGGCTACCCAGTCTCTGTTCTGGGTTAGGGAAGTGCTTACCAAATGGGGTTTTCTAATAAAAACAAATGCCACACTGACTTGTCTGTTTTCCTGTCACCTGGGTGAGCTCAGCTTGGTGGAACTCAGGCCCTGAGCATTCTGGCTCCTGGGCAAGTGAGCCAAATTCCTGCCTCATTGCTGTAGAGCTTGTGGGTCCTGTTCCCATAGAGATACCTGCCCCCTGTGAACCCCTTTGCTTCCATCCTTTATTTCTCTTCTCAGTCACCGCCCACTGTCCTAAGCCTTGTTTGCCTGTCAGCTCCTCTCTACAGCTAGGGGAAATGGTGGGGGGTGTCTGGGGGGTGATGTCTGCAGATGAGCAGCAATTCTCATGCCCTGGAAGACTTTTGATCTGATTTATTTACTGATTGTTCCTGAAAAGATATCTCTTAGGCCTGATTCTAGCCCTTCCTCTAAGAACTAGCTTTTCTTGAGCTTGAATTTATTTTTAATGCCTCTGGTTTGAGCTCGGGTCAGGCAGAAGTGCCTGGATCCCCTGAGTTGTTACCTAAGCATGGCCTATGGAAAGGCAGTGGTTTTTGCTGCAGCAGCAGTGGGGAGAAGCCGCTCTGAGCTGACTCTGTCCAACCCAGGAATGCCGTGGTCCGAGAGCAGCCTCCCAGGCGGGAGGGAAACCCAACAAACGCCCGCTTTGTTCCTGCCACCGAGTTTCCCAGTTTAGATTCTGTTGGGGTGGGGGGGTGCCCAATCAGTTTAACCTTTCCTTCGCCCAGCAGTCGGAGCCTCTGGGCCCCGGGAAGGATGAAAAGGACATGGAGACAACGGGAAAATTCAAATGGAGTAGCCCTCCACCAGCTCACGTCCGTCTTTCAGGGGCTGCAGCTCGGACACTCCAGGACTGGCCAGGTCAGAGGGCGAGGAGGAAACATTTGCTTTTGTTTGTTGTGTTCTTGGTGGGACCTGGGACTTGCTCAGGAGAATAGGGAAAAAAGCACTGGGTCAGAAGCTTGGGGTTGAGAACAAGTGTAGGGAAGGAAAAGGGAGAGAGTTTGATGCGTATTGTCTTGCTCTCTAGGACTATGAAATGGTAGTCTTTGGAGAAGGCAACACACTGGTTTTCACCTGTGTGGTCTCCACTGACAGCAGAATGAGGAGTTAACCTGTTGGAGGAGGAGTTCTGGTTTAGAGGACAGGATAAACTTCATAACTCTGGAAGGTAATATAAGCGATTTCTTCCTTAGTCTGCATTCTGGGAGGTACTCCTGTCCTGAAAGTTGGGGTAATCTTTACCTTTCCTTGCAGGGCTCAGCACTTTGTGTCCTGGCCCTTGTTATGGAGGAGACTGGGGGAGAAGGTTGGGGGGGGGGGACCCAGGCCTGACAGGTGACAAGAGAAGCATTATGAAGGCAGTTAGTGTCACAGGCACCTTGAAAGAAGGCCAAAACCAATACTTCATCTCTCAAGAGATCAACTTCCGTGGAGTCAGGGTGGAATTTGAGCCTCCCTTAAGTAGTGGAGTTGGAATATAAGTCTCTAAAATCTATAGACGGGGAGACTTATCTGGAATAGTTGGCCTTAGGATTGAGCCCTCTGAACTTCTTGAGGTAATTTAATGGGAGGATGAGTAGCAGACAGCAGCTCTCCACTCTAATAGAAACCACCTTAGGGAGGTGCGAACCCTGATCTCAGGTTGCCTGCAGGTCTGCAAGGGAGAAGGAAAGTAAGCACTGGTCCCACGGCCTTCCTGGAGGTTGGGTACCACAACTGAGGGGCTCCTCCCCAAAAGGCAATACAGATAGTAACCCAGCTGCCAACATGTTCCGGGTCCCCTCCACCCCATGGAAACCATCCATTCATCCCTCCCACATTGTCCAGACTTCCAGCTGGCACCTATACACCCACACACCCAGTCCTGGTACCAGGAGGAGCCAGGTGCCCAATTTCCACCCCCTTCACGTACTGAGCTTTGGGACTCTACGTGAAGAAAGTCAATGGGAAAGGAGTATACGAATTTCAGAGAAACTGGGAGAAATCCAGTGGTTCAGCAAGTTATAAAGCTTAATCCCTTGAGAGAGCAGCTCAGGGCGGTGGAAGCAGCACTGACCTCAGGCAGGCAGCAGTGCTGGGTCCCAGCCCAAATTCCGCCACCCAGTGGCTGAATGACCTCAGGTAAATCACACTCCCTCTCAGAGCCTGTGTCCTCATCTGGACAATCATGAGACTGTTTAATTAAAGGATTTCTGAGAACCCCACACCAGAAAAATGAAGCAAGTGTTTCTCTTGTGTTCTTGTGAAGTGAGAAGCAATCACAGTCGCTCATCATGTGGATTGGGGCCCAGCCGGGTAGGAAAGGGCACACGGTTTCCACATCTGGCAGCAACTGCACTCTTCCTTTCACCCAGAATTTTACAGCAAGGATAGACCATGGGTCACCTAATTTAATCCTCTCGTTTAAAGATCAGGAAAGGCACAGAGTGAAGTGGCTGATCCAAGGTCACACAGCAAGTGGCAGCTAGCCTCTTTATTGAGTAACTATTATGGGCTCAGCATTTATGTTCTACTATTTGCACATAGCTCATGTAACACCCCCATTTTACAGATGAGAAATGAGGCTAATAGGAACTTCTCCAAGGCCCCATAACTAGTGAGTTGGCAGAGTTAGCCAAGGTCTCCCAACTCCAACGTACCCTTTCCACTAGACCACAGGGCGGTCAGGAGGAGGGCCCCCATTACCTCAGGAAGTCCAACGTCTGCCCACGCTGTCGTCTGCCCCAAGGAAGCAGTGAGGGTGAGTCAGCCCCCCACCCCAGAAGCTGTTAACAGGGCAGGGCTGGGGAAGCTGCTCAGATATCCTGTGCCTGGTATCCACAGGCAGTCCTGTGTGTGAGGAGCTGCCTGGTCACTCTGTTCCTGTTGGCTGAAGTGAGGGCCCTCCTCAGACGTAGCTGCCCTTGTAGCTGCTCCTCCCTGCACTTTCATCACAGAAAATTCAGTCTTTTCTCCTCCCCCTGCTGTAACCTGCCTCTTAAAGGGACCAACAAGTAGCTTTGATGCCACATTTGAGAGAGGGCAAAGGACCTCCCTGACCCCAATAGGACCTTGCTGTTAAGTAGGTTTCCAGCTGTAGGCCTTCCCTGAGGTGTCCTCTTTCTCCCCTCCTGTCTCCAACCTTTTCCCGCCGGATGGAGAGTGAAAGTGCCCTGGGATGTCAGATTTCCACACACTCTTCCCTCAGGGTGAGCTCAGCTTAGCTTCCTGTACCTGTTTCCACACGAGCCTGAATCCGGTGGCTGCTCTTTCTTCAGGGAATGCTGAGGACAGGGGGACCCAGGAATCCTCAGGACCAGCAATGGCACCCAAGGGGTTAAAGGCCTGGGCCCAGCACTGTCTAGAGTGTTTGAAGTAGGGCGGGGAAGGGAAGGGCTAGAGTGGTTGAAGAGGCAGCTGGTCTGGACTGGAATGAGTCCCCCCTGTCTCCTGGACAAACTTCTGGACCATGAGCAGTTCCCTTAAAAGCACCAAGAGAGAGGTACCCCCACTAAGGTGCTGGACTGGATTCTTAGAGGGGCTACCTGAAGCGGGACTTTTTCCTACGTTGAAGTCACCAACTGAGGACACGAACAGGTCTCCCATCTTTGGGATATCTCCTGGGTCTGGTGAGTTTCCATCTTCCCTTTCCCTGGTCCTTCCCCCGTGAATGGGCATCCTCAGAAGCTGAGATCTTCAGGAACCCCTCAGCACCCTGGGAAGTGGCAGAACAATTTGTAGCTTCTCCACCAGCCTCCCGCATTCAGCTCCCATTTTTAATTAGGGGGCATTGTGTGTGTGTGTGTGTGTGTGTGTGTGTGTGTATGTGTGTAAGTGTGCAAATGGGGAATCACAATAATGGCCAACAGTTAACACTTACTATTTGTGCAACAAGTGATGCTAAATCCTTTGTATACATTCTTAATCCTCACAATCCTATGGGGTTGATGTACCATAATCCCTATATTAAAGATAAGGTTTAGAGAAGTTAAATAACTAACTGTTGTCAATTAAGAGGTGAATTGTGGGACTGGGGTTCAGACTCAAGTTCATCTGACACCAAAGTCCATTTTGTTGTCTTTTGGTCTCTTTTTCTTACTCAGGAGGTATGGACAGGAAGGATGGCTCTGGAATTTTAATTCATCCAGGGTCCCCTTCCTCTAGTGCCTGACATTGTTCTCTTTATCCCTAGGAATCAATTGTGAGATTTAAAGGGCCATCAGCTCATACCTGAGAGCCAGGAGCTTCCAGATTTCAGATCACCCCATACATCAGATTAGGGCTTTCCTACTCCACCCACTACTTTTAGCTGTCTGCTGGGATCCAATGGGTTAATTCCCTGGGACACAGTGACCAAAGTCTTCTCAGGTGTGTCCATCTGAACCTCAGACCCTTTCTTGCCCCACCCTCTGGGACAGCAGCCAGGACGCATGCCAAGAAACTGGAAGGAAGTAGAAGAGGACTGACTGGTCTTGCCCTTCTCTTCCCTGGGCCCCACACATCATGGGCTACTCTGGGGCCCAATAAGCTCCTGATAGAATAAGCATACAGGCCCAGCATAAAGGAAGAAGGTGGGGTCCCTAGGTTCAGTCTGCAAACCAATTTTGCAAAAGAAAAAAATGTGCTCATACTTGGAAGCCCAAAGCAGCAAAATTCCTGATGACTTGTGAGCCTGATATATCTAAGAGGTAGGGGTGATTTAGGGCGAGTGTTTGAGATGCCTGATTGCTGACTTAGGAGAAAGAGGTGCGCTTAGATCAAGGGGCTGGGGATGCCTGACTCTCTAGCTTTGAACTTCTAGAATTAAGCACTAACAATAAAGTTGATAATCCTGCCCTGTGGGCCCAGGAAGCAGGTGGGTGCCTCTCAGGAGGAGACCTGGAAGCTGATGGCTTTTGCCCGAACTTACCCGTCTCACCATTGTAGTTGTGCGTAGACCCTGCTGGGTCCTCTGCTCCAGGCCTGATGCCTGGTAGGTGCGAAAGCAATGTCTGCTGAATGAAATCTCTCTATATACCCTTTGCCTTTCCTCTGATTTTTGGAATTGTGATACTACTCTCTGGCAGTTGACAGGACAGTCAGAGGAGAGTGAGTTCCAGGACACCAGTGTTCAGCACATAGCAAAATCTCATGTGTCTCACACTGAGAGATAGAGCAATGATGTAGCTAAGTTAGGATGAGGTGGGGAGGTATTAGAGACCTGGGTGCTATGACCTGCCATAGAATGGGTGTCCGGAGAGCAGGCGTGGGAAGGAACTGGGGTTACTGGGGCCTTCTTTATTTGAGGCTAAGAGAAACCTTGCTTTAGCCCTCTTTGCAGGACACTGTTGGGTTAATGGTTTACTTTCTACCGGAGAAGAGGCAGGTAGGTTAAATTTTGAACCATCAAAGGATTTTCTATGACCCTGTCCCCCCCAGGGCTAGGAGACCTAGAGGAGAAGCTAGCAGACCGTGTCCTCTGGCCTTTCCTTTCCTCCCCATTCTTTACTGTCTGGTTCTTTCGGGTCTTCCCATTATGGTCTACATTTGGGAGATTTAGGACCCCAGATCCAGACCCAGGGAGCCCTCCAGGCTGCAAAAGGGCCCTTCAGCATTGCCCTAGTGGCCTGTGCTGAGCTGTGTGGTTGCTATCAGCAGCTACTCCCAGTGTTTGCTGGCAGCAAACATAGGCAGAGCCCTGCCTTCCCCCCATCACCTCATTCAGACTTCTAAGATAACAGAGGGAGGAGAAAGGACAAACTTAACTTCTTTGGAACCCCCATCTAATTTCTTTTGGAAGCTGCTTCCTTTCTTTGGCTGGGGGGTGGGGCGGGAATTAGGGGGGTGAATAACAATACTGCCAGATTTCTTTCAAAGCTAGCCACTTGCTCTCTGGGAGCTTGCCTTCTGGTTTCAGCAAAGAACTCAGGCTCTGTAGTGTGATGGATCTGCTTGGAAACTCAGCTCCACCTTCCATAGCCCCGTGACTTTGGGCAAGTTTCTTTACCTCTCTGTGCTACCTGTTTCTTCGTATGTAAAATAGGGATAATAATGTCCCTTGCAAGAAATGGTTGTGAGGATGCCACAAGATGGTGTAGGTACTCACCGTGGGTTAACCCTCCTCCTCCGCAGGCGCCAGATGCTATTTAGGAAATGGCTATGTTGAGGTCTTCACTGTCCCTCCGCCCCCAAGCTTGTTGCAGAATGCCTGGTCGGTGTGTGCAGTGAGCCTTAATGTCTCTCTTTGATCTCTTTCCTCCTTCCTGAGATTTTGAGACCCAGTTGCTCTAAATCAGGAGTCTGCACACTTTTTCTGTAAAGACCCAGATAATAAATATTTTAGGCTTTGTGGCCATATGGTCTCTGTCGTAACTACCGACTTTGCTGTCGTAAGGCAAAACCAGCCATAGACCAGATGTAAACGAATGAGCACAGCTGTGTTCCCAAAAAAACTTTATTTATGAACACTGAAATTTGAATTTCATGTAATTTTTATGTGCCACAAAGTAGTTTTCTTCTTTTGATTTTTTTTTTCAACCATTTAAAAAAGATAGCAGGACAGATTTGGCCCACAGGCTATAGTTCACCAACCCCTGCTTTAAATCACCGGAGGCCACTGTCTCTCTCCCTCCTCTTTGAAGAGGACAGCTGCCTCAGGGCCTGTCTTGCTCTGGTTGCCTGCGCTCTTTTCTATCAGAAGTTATGATAATTAGTCCCCATCTCAGTTGTGTTAGTGTCAGCCTGTGGGTTATTTTCTCCCTCTCTGTTTTTTAAGAGAGAACAGTGGGGCAACCATCCTATAATGCCATCTCTGCTTCTGTCTTGGCCTTTCCTCTCTCCAGCTCTCCATTTCTCTCTGCCCTGCCTTCTCTCTGCTTCCTCATAATAATAATAACAACAATAATAATAGCATTTGTTAAGTACCTAATATGTGCCAAGTACAATGTTAGTTGCACCTATACATTATCATCAAGTCTCTCAACATCCTTACAAGGTAGGTATTATCATTCCCATTTTACAGATGATTCTAAAGCTCAATAACATTAAGCGAGTTCCCAGGATCATGAGGTTATGAAGGTGGCAGAGCTAGCAAATCGGACCGACTTCAAAGCCACTATAACACCCTAAAGAAATTATGGTCTCAGAGTTTTGAATAACAGATGTCTCTCTCTATTAAAATATTATGTGCTCCCATATCAGCGCCCAGTACAGTGTCTAACGAATCACCGATGACTAGTGTGGTAGGTGGAGGTTGCACACTCAGAGGAGGAGGCAGGAGACACTGACAGTCTGTGTTGGTGGGAAAACCATCTGATCTAGAGGCAGGAAGATAAGTAAAACAACTTCTTAGAGCCCCTTCTTGCTTTCCTCCCCTGCCCCCATCTCGAGTGTCCGATCCCAGACCTATTTCAAAATCTCTTATCTCTCTGTTCAGCGGAAGCAGTGATGTGACATGATGTGATCTCATTCGGGAGCTAAATAAAGCCATTGTGTGAGACCCAGCCCTGGCTGCTCCCTTGCACCGTTTCCTGAGCTCAGGGAGGCTAGGGGATATGGGATGCGGGCTGGGAGAGAGCTAATGGAAGGGGAAGCAAGGAAGAGAACACAACCATAGGGGCCCCAGCTTGAATTTCAGAAAACGGAGGAGGGAATGTCTCTGGGTGGGGGTTCAGGAAGCCTTACTAAACCTCATCTCTTTAAAGGATAGAATAAAAATTGACATAATAGCATGGAGGGGTGGAGTTTAGAAAACAGGAAAAACTTTCTGAGAAATGGAATGAAGAGCTGAGGGAGAAGGAGCCCAGTGGACTCCATTTTCACAGAGGGCAGAGACTGTGAATGAAATGACAGAGATGCTGGAAAAAGGGTAGATCTTTGAGGTCAGATTCCAGTTGGTCTGAGCTGGAGGAAGAAGGGTGAGATCTCAGGACATAAAGATCTCAGAATCAGAAGGTCTATCCACTGGGCCAGGGTAGCAGGGTACCATCTCCAGCAGAAGGCGTCTCTAGGAACAGAGGGAAAGGAAAGGGCTTCAATTCACTGCATTTCATTCATCTTGCCAAATCAGCCCTGCAGGCAGAAGTAGGGCAGGGATAGCAGAGAGAAGCTGGCTACAGGGGGTGTAGCTCAAGCAGTCTTTTCTCTTTTGTGAGGTCACTGAATGCCAAGCACCCAAGATCCTTGCAGCGCTGCTTCGGTGCCCCTCAATTTCTGTCCTGTTCCCAGCCCCTCTTCCTCTTTTCCTAGTCAGCACCTCCAGTTCATGCTCTTCCCTCCACTGCCACTTCTCACAATACTTTTTTGTCTGTTTCCCTCCTGCCCCCCCAGATCTCAGCTTTGGAGACCACTGGTTGGCAGGGACCTTGCTCCGGCCCTCAGCCTCTGTCCTGCTCCCTCCAGATCTGCCTATCGCATTTACAGACAGCACATCAGACGGCATGAGGCCCAAGTCTGTAGACCAGGAGAGAGATCTCTCCTCGTGGCTGGCTGAGGGGTCCGCTCTACGTTGCTTCCAGATGTAATGAGCATGGACAGGCACAGGGCCTGGGCAGGTTTCCTAGGCCTCTCCTTTTTTATCCTTAGACCCACCTGGCAGGGCAGCAGAATGCTGTCTGCAGAGGCCTGAGCACTTGTCTCCCTCCTTCCCTGCGGTGGACAGGCATGCAGTCGACACAGGCTCAAGCACCTTCTCAGCCGCCCTGAGTGGGGGGAGGGGCAGTGGACAGATTGCAGTGGGAGAGGGAAAAGGGGAAAAGTTGATTGAAGGAGCAACTTTCCAACAATGTGAATGCTCCTGCGGGGGGAGGGTAATAGCACAGAAAGCCTGGGAGGAGGCAGGATTCTTGCTCACAGCTTCCTGGTCCTCCTGGGAACTCCCAACATCTCAGTAGCTGGGAGTGGTCCCTGAAGAAGGGGAGCCTGGGAGACTCATCCTAGCAGAAGGTCCAGAGAGGCAGGGCCTACGAGTGAGCTGTACAGAGGTATGCAGTAATGTTAGTTCCCTTCCTGCCCCTCCACCATCTTGGTCCTCTGGAATTTGGTACTTCTTTCTGGAATGGGGCTTATCATTTCAACTTTAAGAGCACCCGAGGGTTCTTAACTCTGAGACACACTGAGGCAAGCCCTGATGGCATGTGGGAGGGTTGGGCAATGACAACAGTGCAGTCCTGGGAGAGAGAGAAGGAACTGCGATGTGGCTGGGATTTGGAGCCCTTCTCTCTGCCGCACGAGGAGAGGTGGTAATAGCTCTCTTACTCCCCATATGACCAGAATTTTAGAGGGAAGAACTCACAATGCTTTCTCACTCCTGAACCTTTTCTCCCTCCAGCTTTATCCACCTAGCCTCCTCCCTCTCCAACTTGGCCAAATCCTAACCACTCCACCCCTCCAGGCCCATCTGAAAGCCTATCTACTCCCTTCTGCCTCCCTTTTTTGAGTGTCCAGCTGGTTATTTGGCATACTCTGGCCAGTCCGTCATTTGTGATTTGTGCTTTTGTCTATGTGCACACACGTGCATGTGCACACACACACATACTCACTAGACTGTGAATTCCTTGAGGACAGGAACAATATCTATTTCTCTTTTCTTGGCTTGGTTTTCTGCCATTTAGGTGCTCAGTAAATGGAAAAATAATGAGTGAATGAGGATGTCATGATGTACTGGTAAGAACACTGGACTGGGGGGCCGTCCCAGTGGCATAGTGATTAGGTTCACCCGCTCCGCTTCAGCAGCCCGGGGTTCACAGGTTCGGATCCTGGGCGCGGACATATGCACCGCTCATCAAGCCATGCTGTGGTGGCGTCCCATATAAAATAGAGGAGGATGGGCATGAACGTTAGCCCAGGGCCCATCTTCCTCAGCAAAAAAGAAGAGGATTGGCAACAGATGTTAGCTCAGGGCTAATCTGCCTCAAAAAAGAACACTAGACTGGGTGTCAGAAAACCCAAGTTCTGGACTTGGCTCTGCAGTTAATTCTTGGTGTGATCCTGAGCCAGCCTTCTCCAGTTCTGTGCTTCAGGAAAGGGAGGGGTGACTAGATACTCTAGGCCCTGCTGACTGTGACATCTTTCTAGTTCCAAGTTTCCTGAGTTCTAGAACTCTGCTCACCCTTCTCTGTCTTCTTGACTCAGACTGGCCTGCGTGTGCCTCCCATGAACAGAGACGTCCCAGAGGTGTTCCTCACAGGTGGAGACCTGGTACCCCAAGGCCACACTCGCCGCTGCTTGTCTGCAGTGGAGTCCAGAGAGCAGCTGGAGGAAGAGGAGGAGGAAGAGGGAAAAAAGGAGGGAGATGGCTTCCATGCTGTACCCCTCCGAAGGTCGGGGGCTTTCCGTGCCCAGAGCCACAACTATGACCCCTTCAAAAGACATAGTTGGGGGCCAGGCAGGGAGCTCCAGGATCCAATGAGCAGGTAAATCCCCAGGGGACTTTCTGTCCTCCTTCCCTCAAGTCCTAGACCCAGGAGAAAGTGGTCAGAAACGAATGACAGGAATTGAAGGGACTTGGGTCCCTAGTCTCTTCCCTAGGGAATCAGAACCTGGGCCTATGGGAGGGCTTTGGGGAGGATGGACCCTGCCTTTCAAAATGTGGCTCTCCCTAGTGGTCCTAGCACCTTCTTTCTACCTGGTCTCAAGGGCAGGTGGGGGTCAGAGTGGAGGGGGTAAGGTGTGGAGTTGGGGTGAATATCAGGACATTTGGTCTTATTGCCTCCATCTCCACTTGGGTTTCATAGACGCATACAGAGATGCCAGAGCTGGAAGGGATTCAGGGATCATACGACCCAATCTCATTTTACAGATGAGGAAACTGAGGCCCAGAGAACTTTGGAAGGTTTCTTTCTTGAGAGAAGTGGTCACAGGGTTGGAGCATTGAATCTGCCCCTTTCCCAAATTGCTGCCTATCTGCTGGGTCCAGGCTGAGGCAGACCCAAGATGTTTTGGTCATCATAGTACAGCCCTGCAATGGGAGAATAGCTACTCTTGCTCAGAGGTCTGCATATGCTTGGCAGACCGGAAAAGAGGGACCCATCTCTTCCGCTTCTCCTGGAAAATCCCTGACCACTTCCCCAAAGACAGAGGAAGTCAGAAATAGAAGGCCTGGGGTGAGCGTGAAGAGTTCAGTGTGAGTGGTCATGTGAGGGCCTGCTAGCCATGGAAGGGCACTGTCTCTCTGCTTTGGCAATGGTCCCCTTGGACGAGTTCCCTTAGCTCTGGTGAGTAGACCAACCTTCTCTAGCTCCTGGGCAGGGCTGGCTGGGCCGGGTTAGGGGAGAGGACCCTGCACCTTGTCCCTGAACTGGCTTGGGTGGGAACTCGGGAGAGAACCTTGCCTGCAGGGCTCATGGCACCTTCCTAAGAGCAGCTGGTCCAAGGCAGAGATGCCCTGGGTACCCCTTATGTGATGCCAACTGTATCTCAGAGTCTTGCAGGTGCCATCTTTCACTATCAGGCATCAATTCTTGCCCTTTGGGTAGAGAGGGAAAGGAGCCCTGGGCACGCTATTCAGCTGAGTCGGGGCAAAGGCTGTCATCAGAAACCAGGCAAGGAGTGAGAATCCAGCTTGCCCTTCATTTGCCTCTCCCGGAGCACTGGCTTTCTTCTGGAGGGCAGTACTGCCTGTTTACCAGCAGGGGTCACTCTTGCCTGTAGCTAGCTCTGCACCTCTGCTAGAGCACAGCCCCAAAGAGAGGCTAGTTTGGGTCTGAACTGAGCCTATGCCAACAGGAAGGGCTGGGCTGGGGGCAAGCAACAGGGCTCGGCTGAGGCGGTGTTCCTCCCTGGTGCCCGTCAGTGGCCACTGGATACCAAGGGCGGTGGTGGCAATGTGTGTTTCAGGAGCAAACTGCAGGCATCGGGATGCGCGGGCCCCCAGGAGGCCCCCTTACTGCAGAGCCAAGAGGAACTGGACACCTTTCTGGAACTGCAGCACCGAGGTGGCCAGTCCTCCCGCGTGGTATGGACAGACTAATCCTTATGGAGGCCACTGCCTTCCTCCCCCTCTCCTGCCTCCTTGCCTGTCCAGCCACCACTCTGTGCCTCTTCTGTTCTGCCAGCTGCTGGATTTCTCTGTGCCCAGGCATCACTCTGACTCTATCCGACTGAATCTGAATCTGTTGTCTGTACTCCTCTGTCTGCTTCCCTGGGTCTGTCTGCTCTGTTCCCCACTCTCGGTATCTTGCCTCTGTCTCTTTCGCTAAGACTCTCTGTTCCTTCCTTTCTGTGTCTGTGTCTCTGTGTTGATGTGGGTATCTCTGTTCCTCTTTCATTAAAAGGCCCCTATTCCCCTAGTTGTTAAAACCACTTCTTTCTGTAGACCCCCACATTTCTCAGATTTGGAGCTGAACTTATTATTTGTGGGATGAAACTAGGCATCTGGTACCTTGAAAGACAATAGTTCTCTAACAAGATAATCATGAGATTATCAAATGAGACAGGATAGAGAGATTGCCCAGCCTTCTGGCTTAGGGAACATAACTGGGGGGAGGTCTCAAACCAGGACCTAAGGACCTGAGGATATGAGGGCTTTGCGAGACACCGCTGGGTCTACTAGCTAAGAGTTCCTGAGTACACAGAAATGTCTCAAGCCTGGTGACTAAATGTTGCCTCCCTTCCTGCTCATCCTCTAGCTGGCCAGGGTTACCCACCCCAGCCTCATTGTTCCAGTGCCTGTGGTTTGGGAGACAGGCTGAGAGCAAGAGGCTGTTACAGCCTGTCAGGGGAAGACCCATCTGATCCCCTCACTCACTTTTCTCCATCAGCATCTCTGCATGTCTTCCCTCACCCCCATGTCAATATGGTATCATAGAAAGAACAGGATTTGGGAGTCAAACTGACTCTGAGATCCTTCATTTACCAGCTGAACAATTCATGTCGTCTCTCTGAAAGCCAGGATAATAACAACTGTCTTTTAAAGTTGTGATTATTCAGTGAAAATAGGTGTTCAAGTGCCCAGTACAGAGGCTGGCACACAGGATGAGTGCAAGAAATAACGGTTTCTTTTTCCTCTTCTCCCCTCTGTTCCTTCATACTCCTTTCCCTCTCTTCCACCTTTCTCTTCTCCCCACTTTCCACTTTCCCCTTCTTCGTATTATATGTTCTCTTCTTTCCCCCCTTTCCCTAG
Organism: Ceratotherium simum simum; assembly: GCF_057802395.1. Taxonomy (NCBI): domain Eukaryota; kingdom Metazoa; phylum Chordata; class Mammalia; order Perissodactyla; family Rhinocerotidae; genus Ceratotherium; species Ceratotherium simum. Next base: position 40,899,771 of record NC_141901.1, read on the forward strand.
TGTTTTTTTCTCTTTTTATGCCTTCCTGCTCTGATTCCTCCCCTCTCTCCACCTAATCTTTAAGCACTCCCCTTACATTTCTCCTTGTCTATATGTTGGAGGTTTTTTGTTTCTTCCTGCAGTAATATGTGCATATCAGTACTCTACCACAGTCCACGCAGCAAAAGTCTGAGACTCATTAAATTCGACTGGGGCTTGCAGACTGACGGTCTATGAGCCAAGTCTAGCTCCAAAATTTATTTTGTTTGGCCAGCATGGTGCTTACACTTTCTAAAATTCAGATGTCCTTAAAGGAGGCCTGTGCGCTCCAGTTTGCCAGAGTTGCTAATACCCTCTGTTGTATTTTTTCCCTTTGTCTTTTAAATATAATATTTAAAAATGAATGTCTGGTAAATTGACCACCCATCTCAAGAACTAGAACATCACCAATACATTTATCTTTGTTTACGTCTTCCTCTCTTCTCTTATTCTCTTGCTTCCCCACCAGAGATAATCACTATCTTGAACTTTCTTTTACCACTCATTTACATTTTTTATAGTTTTAACACAGATATATGCATTACCTAATAATATATCATTTCTTTTTTTTTGTTTCTGAGTTTAAAAACAATGATGTTATATTGTACAAAATTTTCTATAACTTACATTGTCATTCAACATTCTGTTTCTAATTTTTATCCATGTGTTGCAAATAATTATAGTTCATTCATTTTCATTCCATTCTTCTGTTCATGGACATTTGAGCAATTTCCATTCTTTGCTATTATGAAGAATTGTCGATATGAACATCCTTTTTATCCACCTTCTGGTGCACATTTGCAAGAATTTCTCCAGGGTGTATACCTTGGAGTGGAATTGTTGGGTCGTAGAGTGCACAGATGTTCATTTTTACAATATAATGGCAAATTGTTTCCACTCCCATCAGCAGTACATGAGAGTTCCCATTGATCCATATCCTTTTCAACATTTGGAGTCATCAGATTCCTTAATTTTGCTGGTCCAGTGGTTATAAATCTCATTGTGGTCTTAATTTGAATTATCCTATTACAAATGCGGTTGAGCATCTTTTCGTATGTGTTTTGTTCATTTGTGTTTCCTCTTCTGTGAAATTCCTCTTCATGTCTTTTGCCCATTTTTGTATTGGGTTCTTTGAGGGTTTTTTCTTTATTGTTTTGAATGTGTTCTTTATATGTTCTGAATACTAATTATTTGTTGTTATATGTGTTGAAGCGATCTTTTCTCAAAGATGGAGAAATATGGTTTGTCTTTTCCCTCTCCCATAGTGTCTTTAAATAAAGAGAATTTTTTAATTTTTTAAAAATTAACATATTTATTGGAGTATAACATACATATAAAACATGCATTAAAAAACTTTGAGGGGCCAGCCCAGTGGCACAAGCCGTTAAGTGCGCGTGCTCCGCTGCAGTGGCCCCGGGTTAGGCAGTTCGGATCCCAGGCGCGCACCGACGCATCGCTCAGGAAGCCATGCTGTGGCGGCGTCCCATGTAAAGTGGAGGAAGATGGACACGGATGTTAGCCCAGGGCCAGTCTTCCTGAGCAAAAAAAGAGGAGGACTGGCAGATGTTAGCATAGAGCTGATCTGCTCACAAAAAAAAAAAAAAAAAAAACTTTGAGATTTTTATTGGAGTTGCATTGAATCTAAAGATTAGTTTAGAGAAAGTTGACATCTTTATCACATTGCTTATTCCTATCTATGAAAATAGTATACCTCTCCGTTTAATGTCTTTTAATAAATTTTTATCATTTTTTCCACACAGATCTTGTGGATATATATTAGATTTATTCTTAGATATGTTATACTTCTTTTGTCCAGTTTTAAATTTCAGCCATTCTGGTGAGTGTCTTAGAGGTATCTCATTCTGGTTTTATTTTGCATGTCCCTGTTGAAAAATTTTGTTGGGCACCTTTCCGTATTCTTATTGGCCATCTGAATATCTTCTTTTGTGAAATGACTGTTTAAGTCTCTTGCCCAGTTTTAAAAACAGCTTGTCTTTTTCTTATTGATTTGAAGTTTCTGTATATACTCTGGATTTGAGTCTTTTCTCAGATATATGTATTGTGAATATTTTCTCCCAGTCTTTGACTTGCATTTTTACTTTAATAGTGTATTTTAATAAGCATTAGTTTTTAATTTAGATAAAGTCCAATTTATCAACTTTTTAAAGGTTAGTGCTTTTGATCATGTTTAAGAAATCTTGCCTATCCCAAGAATGTGAAGATTTTTCTTCAATGTTTTGTTCTAGAAGATTTATAGTTTTAGCTTTCATGTTTAGGTCTATGATTTGTCTAGATTCTTGTGTATGGTAGAAATCAAGGTTTTGTGGGGTTTTCCCCCATATAAATATCCAGCTGCTCCATTAAAAAAAACTTACTTTCCCCATTGAATTGCCATGGTGCCTTTCTTGAAAATCAAGTGAGGGTATTTGTGTGAGTCTATTTCTGGGCCCTGTTCTCTGTTCCATTGATCTATTTGTCTATCCTTATGCCAATACTACATTGTCTTAATAACTTTATTTATAATATTACAATAGCTTTATTGTAAGTCTTAAAAATGTAGTAATGTAAGTCCTCCAACTTTATTATTTTTCTTTAAGATTATCTTGACTATTCTAGATCTTTTGCATTTTCATGTGAATTTTGGAATCAGCTTATCAATTCTAAAAAACAAAAATTCCTGCTGAATTTTGATTCAAATTGTACTGAATTCAAAGATTAATTTAGGACAAATGACATCTTTCTAATATGTCGTCCTATCCATGAAAAATAACATATATCTCTATATAGTGAGGCTTTCTTAAAAAAAAAAAGGCCTTTTAATAAAGTATTAGTTTTCCTCATACAGTTCTTGTCAATCTTTATTAGATTTATTTCTAGGTATCTTATAATTTTTGTTGCTATTATAAATGCTTTCTTATATCTAAATTACATTTTATAATTATTTTCGGTTTATAGAAATGGAATTGAATTAATCCTTGTATAGTGATCTTATAGTCATTCATCTTGCTAAGCTTTTTTCAGTTATAACCATTTATCTGTGGATTTTTTTTTCTTTTCTAAGTAGACAATTATGTCATCTTTAAATGAGCTTTGTTTCTTCTTTTACAATATTTATTCCTTTCCATTCTTTTTCTTGCCCTACTGTGCTTGCTAGGGCTCTATTGCAGTGCTAAACAGAAATGGTGATAATGAGTATCCTTGTCTTCTTTCTGATTTTAGAGGGAGTACATCTTATGTTTCACTATTGAAGTTGATTTTGGGCTGTAGCTTTTTAAAAGATCCTCTTTATCAGGTTAGGGAAGATTTCTTCTATTCCTAACTGCCAAGGCTTTGGTTTTACAATGAGTGGGTGTTGAATTTTATTCTGTGCTTTTCTACTTTTACTGAGATGGTGATGTTTTTTCTTCTTTGATATGATATTGAGGTAAATTACATTTAAAGATTTTTCTCATGTTAAACCACCCTTGTATTCTTAGGATAAATCAACTTCGCCATGCTGGATTATCTTTTCATACATTGCTGGATTTCATTTGTGGTATCAATTATTTATTGCTGCATAACAAATCAACTCCAAATTTAGTGGCTTAAACAACAACATTTTTGTTTTTGTTTTCCCCTCACAATTCTGTGGATGGGTAATTTGGACTGAGTTCAGCTGAGTATCTGCTGATTTCACCTGGACTCACTTATGTGGCTGTAGTTGTCTAGTGGCTTGAATAGGGCTAATGGTCAAGGATGGCCATACTCATGCCTGTCGATTGGCAGGCTGCCAGTTATGATGCCTTGGTTCTGATGCACATGGCCTCTCCAGAAGGCTCGCTTAGGTTTGTTACATGGAAATAGCATTCCAAGTGGGCAAGAGTGGAAGCTTTAAGGCTTCTTAAGGCTTAGGCTCAAAAGTTACATAATGCCACTTCTGCCACATTCTATTCATCATAGTAAGTCACAGGCCAGCTCAGATCCTAAGAGTGAAGAAATAGATTCCTTGATGGGAGGAGCTGCAAATAATTTGTAGCCATTTAAAATCTACTGTAGCTTGCTAATGTTTTGTCTGGGGTTTTTGCATTTATGGTCACAAGAGAGATTGGCCCATAATTTTCCTTTGTCATACTACTGTGTGTAGTTTAAGAATCAAGGTTATACTTGCCTTATAGGAGTTGGAAAGTTTTTGTTTTCTATTCTTTGGAAGAGTTTGTATAAGATTTCAGTGATCTATTCCTTGAAAGATCTGTCCCTTGCATATAAAACTGTTTTGGCCTGATGTGTTTTGTTTTGTTTATAGAAAGATTAACTTCTGATTCCATTTCTTTAATAGGACCACTCAGACTTTCTATTTCTTCTAGATTCAGTTTTGGTAAGTTATATATATGTATATTTTTAAAGAATTTGTCTATTTTGTTTGCATTTTCAAAATTACTAGCAGTAAGTTGTAGGTAGTATTTTCTTATCTTTCTAATCACTGCTCTTTTTGTAGTTAGGTCTACTTTTTCATTCTACTTTTATTTGGGCCTTCTCTCTTCATCACTCTTATCAAAGGTTTGTCTATTTTATTTGCCTATTCCTAAAAAATAACTCTTGGCTTTATTGATCCTACTTTATGTTTACTACTTCATTGACTTCTGCTTTTATCTTTATTGTATCTTTCCTTCTGTTTTCTTTGGATTTGTTCCATTTTTCTTTTTCTAACCTTTTAAGTTGGCATAAGTCATTAATTTTCAGCTTTTTAAATTTTTTAATATAAGCATTTTAAGGCTACAAATTACCCTTGAAATACTGCTTTGGCCATCTCTCACAGGTTTTGTTCTGTAGTATTTTCATTATTGTTATTATAAAATATCTTTAAATTTCCATTATGATTTCTTCTTTGACCAGTAAGTTTATTTAGAAGGGTGTTTTAAAATTTCTAAATCTGGGGCTGGCCTGGTGGCGCAAGCAGTTAAGCGCGCGTGCTCTGCTGTGGTGGCCTGGGGTTCGCCGGTTAGGATCCCGGGCGTGCACCAATGCACCGCTTGGCAAACAATGCTGTAGTGGCGTCCCATATAAAGTGGAGGAAGCTGGGCACGGATGTTAGCCCAGGGCCAGTCTTCCTCAGCAAAGAGAGGAGGATTGGCAGATGTTAGCTCAGGGCTGATTTTCCTCAAAAGAAAAAAATAAAGAAAAATAAATAAATAAAATAAAATTTCTAAATCTATCAAGATTTTTTAAAAACTTAAAAAAATTTTGAAATAAAACATACATACAGAAAAGTATATAAAACTTACATGAACAAGATAATGCATAATTAGGAAGCAAACAGCTGTGTAACCACCCCAGGTAAGAAAAAATAAAGTATCATCAAAATCCATAAGCCGCTGTGTCCCTCCCCATTCAGAACCCTCTCTCTCCTAGCAGAGATGACTATTTTCTTGACTTTTGAGACCAATTTTCCTTATAGATTTACCACTTTTGTATGCATCTCTAAACAATATCAATTAGTTTTGCTTGTTTTAAAAACTTTTTATGAATATAATTGTACAGTATATACATCTTTTGTGTCTTGATTCTTTCACTCAACATTATGTTTGTGAGATTCATCCGTATTGTTGGGTGAGCTGTGGTTTGTTCATTTTTATTTTTGAATAGTATTTTGATGTATAAATATATCACAGATTCTTTATCTAGTCTACTGGAAAGGGACTTCTGGATTGTTTCCTGTGATCTCTATAATACAGATTATTCAAAATGTGTTAAAATTTGCCTTATGGCCTGGTATGTGGCCAGTTTTTGTAATGCTTCATGTAGGCTTCAGAAAAAAATTTATTTCCTAATGGTTGGCTGTGTGGTTTATGAATATTTCTATTCCCTATTGTCTTAAACCCAGACTGCCTCGTTTTTTTCCCATTACCTGCCTGGCCTCTATAGGTTGAGTTTGTCATCTCTGGAAACTATTCAGGGTAAATCTTTTCTAAGATATTTTCTATATTAAGGAAGCCTGGGCTTGAATTGCAGCAGAGTGATGAATGCTAAATAGCAGGAATAACTTCCCAGCTATTTCAAGTGGAATATCCCAGATATGGGTAGTGGAAAGGCGTGGAAGGCCGGAAGGCCTTGAGGAAGGGCCATGCTGTGGGAAAGTGAAGGGCATGGGTGGCAGATGGATGAGGCCTGACCTTTGTGTGAGGATTCTTGACATGATTCTAGGGCCAGGGTTCCTGTCATCCATCTTCTGGCCCTTTGGACCACTCAGCCACTGGCATGCTTTCCAAGTCTGTATCCATGAGTGGCATCAATTGCTTCTTGGGCTGCTCAGATCCAGCTGGTGAGTAAAAGTGGGGAGCAAAGCAGTGGTGGCCCCTTCTCCCGTCTGTCTCATTACCACTCCTCCGAGCCAGCTGTTTAGGGTCCAGATGTCCAGGATTATGTTGTTTAACCACACACCCTTGGAAACCCCAAAATGCCTTTATTCAAATGAGATCTGAATTCAGGACTTTGGCATTCTGAGACTGTCCTTCCAATGAAGGAGGACATGGGACAGAGTGAGGCTCTCTAGCTTCCCCTGTCACCAGAGACGGAGGTCAGTTACCTCCTGCAATGTACCCTGTTGTCAAGATGAGGCATTGGGGGCCCAGTGTGAAACCTCTGCCCTCCCCACTCACCAGAAACAGAACTGAGACATCAGCGCCCAGCCCCCTTCTCCACATAACCCTGGTGCTCTGTTCCCTGGTTCCTGAGTTCTTCAGCTCTGCTCTGCTCAGACTCCGCCCTCCCTCCCTGCTCCCCAGCGCCCGCCCTCAGGAATGGCGTCACATGCACCTGCAGCTTGGGAACCTGATCCAGGTGGAGCGGGTGGGGGAGGCAGCCCTGAGCACCTTTGTCTGGCTTTAGCTGGACACTTCCCATCTCCTTTTGTATTGGCAGGGAACTTATCCCAGTCTTCTGCCGCTGACCTCAGCCAAAGGTGAGTTTGGGGGACTCGGAGCCCTTCAAAGGCCCAGATGGGGGAGGGGCAATGGGACTGGGCCATGGATTTCATGGCCCCAAGGGTCTCTGCTTCCTGAAACATTGCTCCCCTTAACATTTCTGATCAAAGACCTCCAAATATCCTTCTCCCTGAGCTGCATAGACTTCACCCTCTTTTCATTGGCCAGGGAAGGTTCAGAAGGTTCTTGGTAGCTCCATGGAATGGGGAAGAAATTAGGGAAAGAAAAGGAGTATCTAGACCCCAGGGTGTCAGTTGAATAAAAGAGAATGGGAGTGGCTTGCTGTTGTCAATGCCGGAAAGGTGAGCGGGCAGATTGGCTGTTGGACAGTCTTAGGGAGAGACAGTGACCAAGGACCATGGATCAGCTTTGGATAGCTCAGATAACTGACCAATGGGGAGTGGCTCTAAGGAGAGCTGGGCAAGGGCTGTAGGGCCCTGAGGGGAGAGGGCAGGGGCTGGAGGCATAGTTCAGGAATCATGGTGGAGGCTGGGAGATTTCAATAACTAGGTAAATAAGCACGCAAAATCAGCACCTGTTTATTTGGCTCCTATAGCCAAAGCCTGATGGGAGTGGGTCAGCCCTCTGAGACACTGTGGGTATGTGAGCTAGTAATGGGCCCTTTAAGATATCAAGCTCTGATTTGTGGTCCTAAAAATCTCTAGCTGACACATCCTCCTGGCTCCGGGTTTGGGATTAGCTCATGGGATGGGGCTGATGAAATCCCAGGAAATTCAGTCCTTATTGGCTTTAGGCCCAGAGGCCCTTTCCAAACAGCAGAGAGGGTCGTACACAGGGCTCTTGGGAGGGGAAATGCCCCCCTGGAGAGCCCCCACCCCATATCACTTCCGTTGGGGAGCAGCATGAGAGAGGAGACTGGGCCTGGATTAGGTAGGAAGGGGGAGTCTGTATTTATCTGGGAGGAGCCTGGAGTTTTCCTCATAAATAGAGGGGCCTGGGAAACTGTAGTGTCCACATCCAGGAATTCCTAGGAGGTGTGTGGGGGGGTCTTTCTCTCCAAGTCCTCCCTGCCTCTTCCTCACCCTTTCTCTGAGTCTTCCCCCTCGTATCTCCATTCTCTCTCTCCTGGTCATGACACCTTCATCTGCTATCTCTCTGTGAGTATCTTGTTTTTCTATTCCAGCTCCGTCTCCATCGCTTCACCTCTTCTTTTTCTCTCTGCAGCTGTGGCCAACTGGAAGGGGGCTCAGGTACCTGGGCAGGCTCCTCCCTGCGACGGACCCTCAGCTTCCTCTTGGGCATGACCGGGAAGGCCAAGGTAAGAGTGAGCCAGGGAAGCAGGAGGCTTGGGACCCACTGCCCTCCCCACTTTCCCTCCCCCCACCCCACCATCGCTCCCCTCCCCCCCTTCCCCTGGTAGACTGAGACTCAGGGCAATGGTTCAAGTTTTAGGGGAACACATGTTCTCTCTCCCAGTCTCCCTCCCTGTATCCCTGTAAATCACCTTTCCTCCGCTTTCCCCATGCTCCAGCTTAGCGGCCAGCTGTAGACAGCTGGAAGAGGAGAGGAGCCTCGGAAGCTGAGGGGTGACCTGGCACTCCCTTTCTTTAGGGCTCACATTGCTAAGAGGTGGGCAGCAGAAATCTTAACCATTGGACATTATAATGATAATAATTACAGCAATACTTTTTACTTCTTCAGAGAGTATTAGAGTTTGCAAAGTGCTTTTACACTCATAATTTTATGGGTGGATACGGCAGCTGAAGGAGTTGAAATTAGACCACAGGCAGAGTGGAAGCCAGGAAAGTATATGATTATGGAAGCACATGCACACATACGTGTGGGGCCATGGGCAGCTCTGACCCCAGGAAGGTGAAGGCACATTACTCTCTTCCTTATTACCAACCCCCAGGCTCTGGTGAAACTGGGAGCTCTGCCTGCTGCTTGAATTCATTTCCACTTTCTTCATTTACTGGCAGAATGAGCCAGCCCCCTTTTCCTCTCATGGCCTCCCCAAGTGTGCATGTACTTTCCAAGCTGGGGTGGCTTCTGGGCATTGAGAGAAACCCCAGAGAAGACACCATATTCTCCTTCAAGAACCATGGGATTCTCACTCAGTGAGGTTGTCTGGGCTCCTCCTGGCCCCATCCACAGCCTTTGAGCCAGGATTCCCCTTCCCCTGGGCAGGCAGGGAAGGCAGTGATAAAACCAGCTGGTTAGCACCTTCTCACCACAGGCCGTGGGTGAGCATGAGACCAGGCAGTCCGAGAAGAGGAGGAGCAGCTGGAGAATCTTAAAGGTGGGCGGGGGTGGGGGAAGGAGGGGTGGTGGAGGGCAGGTGGGCCAGTGAGGTTTCTTCTCTCCCGTGGGGAACAGATCTCTTTAGAGAACAAAGCAAACACCCAGACCTTGGGTTTGAGTTCCATCTCCCCACAGGCTCTCTCAACTCAGGGTAGGAGAGCTGTTGGTGGAATCACCCTCTTTTTCTGCAGTGGGAATGGTAGGAAAAGCTAGTACTGCCCAGAGGGACCATCCAGATCCCAATTGGTCTGCGTTCGCCCACCCTTGGCCTAATAGTTTGGTGAGGGGTTGAGTAACCTGGTGAAAGAGAATGTGGGCAGAGACTGTGGAGCCCAGACAGGCAGCAGGAAAGAGCCAGACTAAGTCAGGTCATTGTCCCACTCAGCCTTTCCTCCCCAGGGTCTCTGGTCTTGTCCTCCTGTTTCCCTCTCCCTCATCTTCTGGTCCATCTTCCCTCTCCCCTCCTGAATGTGTCCGCCTGCCTCACTAAATCTCTTCTGTCCCCTCCTCCCAGCTCAGGATAAGGGCCATAAGCAGGTAAACATCAGGGGGTGTGGCTGGCGAGAAGCTCAGTCAAGCAGTGAGAGGAGGAAGTAGCTTATTCCTTCCTATTTGATTAGCATTGTAGAGTTGACAAAACACTTTTCCGGAGGTCATCTCATTTAATTCTTATAACACTTTGGCACAGATAAGTATTTTAATCTCCATTTTATAGACAAGATAACTTAGAGGCTAAGTTACTTGCCCAAGATCCCACAGTTAGTAAGAGATGGAGCTGAATTGCAAACCCAGAGCTTTGACTATATAATGTTGCCTCTGCCAGTAAACCTAACATAGAAGTTTATCCCCCGTCTTCCCTTCTTCCACTGTATTCTGATGGATGGCCATCGGAGTCAATTATGCCTTAATCATCCCCTCCCAGAATACACATTAACCCTCCCAGAGTAATGAGAAGAAAAATAAACTTCCTCCTGGGGCCCCCCGCAGTGCTTGGGCCCGGGTAGCCCTGTGGCTCTCTCTGTTCACCTACTGGCAAGACTCTGACAACCAGGTTCTTCCCTGGGGCCATCTCCCCACCCTTGAAATATGGGGACACATTTGTCAAGTTAAATGAGCTAAAGAAAGTGGTGGCTACTTTTCAATTCTGGCAGAAAGTAGGGTTGGCTTTTGTTTTTGTGTGTCTTAAAAATAATCTCTGAAAATCTGGGAGGTATCACTGCATAGGACTAGAGGGGAGATGAAAGTGGTTTGAACAGAGGGGCGGGGGATGCCAAGGAAAAGGGTTCATTGTTCCAGAGGATACAGAAAATGGAAATTAAGTCAAGCTGCAGGCCTAGCTCACTAAAAGCCCACATGTTTTTAAAGGTAGAATGGTTTTCTTTATCCACCCCCAAGCCCTCTTCCTTGCTATTCATCTCCTAAGAGGAGGAAGAGGGCCTAAAGCGAGGGGCAGGGTAACAAACAGCAAGTGGGATGGAAAGTAGACTGAAGACTGGGGTGGGAAACAGAAAAGGGTTGGGGCATTAGGTCCTTTTCTTTCATAGAGACCTTCTAAGTTGACTTTGGGGACTGAGAGGTGCCTCAAAACACCCTGGGGTTTAGGTCCCATGTTTATTGGATACCCAGACTGGAGTTTGGCCCTTTAAGATTCCATCCTGGGAGAATAGCTGAGGTCCCAGCCCACCCCTTGTCTCTGGGCCCCCTGTGGGTGGAGCCATGAGGCCAGGATTCTGGTTTTTGGCTGTCTGCTTTTAAATTTAGTACATTCCTCGGCCTTGGCTGCCCACTGCGGGGAGGTAAGTCTGGGGATCTGGGCTCTGGAGCGTCAGAACTGCTGGTTTGGGGAAGTTCCTAGGGCCTTCCAGTAGGTCTCCCCTGCAGGTGCAAGGCTGGAGGATCAGCCTCCCTCATGGCCCCCAGAAAGTCCTTTCTGCTTTCTAATTTCCATCCAGCCTAGAAAGGGCATGGTTATTTCCTCTCCTTTTCTCTGGTCTTTGCTATATAAGGATCCTAAAGAGGGGAGTGGGTGAGGAAGGAGGTGGAGAAGGAGTTGCTAGGCAGGAGGGGAAGCCAGAGGAGCAGTGTGGGGGTGGTGCTGGGGGTGAGGAGCCCAACCAGCTCAGCCAGTGGTGAGGCAGTGGAGCCCAAAATAGTGGCAAAGGCTAAAATTGGCACCTACAAGAGTGCTGAGCTGGGCTTGAAACCTGCAGCCTGGCCCTGCTGCTGAGCCTGGAGAAGGAAGCCTCTGGACCTGGGTTGGGCCTCCTCTCTCCCCCTCTTTCTCCCACACCTCTTAGGACCAGAATCAGGCAGGACCCTGCAAAAAGAGGATGTTCTGTCCCAGGGCCCTCTGTCCTTCTGGTTTCCCCAGAGAAACAGAGACCCTGAGAGGCAGAAATGAACAGCAATGTGAGTGATTATAGTTAGAGTGGAGGAGGAATTTTCTTAATAGCAGGAAACTTACCAAGGGTGGAGGTGGGCTCAGGCTGGGGCAAAGGGTCCAGAAAGAATGCTCCATTCCACCCCCCTTCTTGTGGAGAGACTGGCCATACCCCAACTGCCCCCTGACTGGGGCAGGCTGGTTTCTGGTCTTTTGGCTCTGGCCTAACTTGTAACAGAGAGAACTGGGGTTAGACACAAGGAAGGACTTCCTCAGCTTCTTAGCCTTCAGTAAAGGTGGCAAATTCCTCCCCGGCCACCCAAGTAGGTGCAGAGGCGGAGCTGGGGAGGGGGATGGGCAGAGTGCGGTCAGGGAGGCCCCAGAGGGGTGGGGGCTTTGGGAGAATGTTCTGCTCTCCCAGTCTGATTCTTCGACCTCTGGGAGTGAATCTTCTCCTTCACGCCTTCTAAAGACCAGCCTTTAGTTCCTCTTTTAGTTCTCTGTCCTCTTCCCACCCCTGCCCCCAATCGTAAAAGGGGTCAGTCGGCTCTGGTTTGCTTTGATGGGTCCCCGAAGGCCAGGAAGGAACTGGTCTCGGGTTCCCTGCAGAGCTGGGGGCAGACGGAGTCCTCCGGACTGCAGGTCTTTCAAGACCGAAGTCCCACGGAGGGGGAGGAGGGGAGAGAGAAGATCTGGGGTGGGGCGAGGGCTGCGGGCTGCGCCGGGGTGGGTTTTAGGAAAACCAGGGCCCAGAGGCGGGTCTCTGGGGCTAGAGGGCGCCCGGAGGTGCTGGAGGGGAAACAGGCAGAGGGCCCTCCCGAACCTGTGCACCGACCCAGTACTCCTTCTAGCTGCCCTGCACAGCCCGAGGCGTCCCGTCCCGCGCGGCGGCACCCGCCCTCGCGCCGCCCCGCCTCCCCTTCCTGAGCTCGGGCGGGGGAGGAGACTCGGTTTGAGGAACTGGCGCTGGGTGCCGGGCGAGGGGAGTCAGACTTCCTGTCCCCGAGACCGACGCGTGCGGGGCGGACCCCTCCCCCGCCCTCCCCCACAATAGCTGGACGCCTGGGTCCGCGCCTCGTCCTCCTGGGCTCCCCCCGCGGATTATGTCTCGGATCGAATCCCTCACTCGGGCGCGGATCGACCGGAGCAAAGACCTGGCGAGCAAGGTGGGCTCTGAGACTCTCTCCCTCCACCCGTGCTCCTCTGGGTGCCCTTCGACCCCCGGCCTCCGCAGCGCACCCCGGGGCTCCTCGCCTGCTTTCTGGGCGCCAAGATCCGGCGGAGCCTTGGCTGGGCAAGCGGCGGGACGGGGTGGGTGGGGACTGAGAGTGAGTGGGGAGGGGGCTGCGGGAGCAGGAGGGGCGACCCGCGCCTCCAGCTCCGCGCCGATTCTCTGCGGGGATCCCGGGAGAGAGCGGCCCGGGTTTGGTCGCTTCCGATCCGGCGGGACCGGGGGTTTGGGGCCGCGCGAAAGAAAGTTGCTCCGGTAAGGGCCGGCGCGGGAAGAGGGAGGTGTGCGTATGGGGGTGGGGGCGGCGAAAGCTCTCCGGCACCCCCTCCGCCCGGCTCCCACCGGGTAGCGCGCGGCGTCCCCCCACCCCGCGGTCGCTGGCTGGGTCGTTCCCCCTTTGTCCCCGCCATCCGGCGCAGGGGGTGGGCTGGGGTGGTTTCCCGGCTTCCTCCCACCGCCGCCGCCACCACCACTACCACAACCACCCCTCCGAGACAAAAGTCAGCTCCTCCTCTCTTCGCAAATGGACTTTCCAGCTGTGATTCAGTTCTCCCCTCTGGTGGGCGGGTGTCTGGGGTCAAGACGGCTGAAGGACTGCTTTTGCCCCCAAGCCATCACCCTCAGGTGAAGGGAGCAGAGGTCTTTGTGTAGCTGGGATCCTTGCTTGCATCCTTAGGGGCCCTAAGCACCCCTGTTCCTGGAACACAGGGTCTCCTGTCCCTGTCTGCCCCACCAGCTTTCCAAGCTCCTTGTTCTCACAATCTGAAACCCTTGGGCTGACCCACTCGGCACTGTGCCTCCTATCCCTCATCCCCCTCCCCCAGCTCTCTTCACTCTTCATCTTGGGGCCGGTTCACTTACCATTTCAAGAGTCTGGGTGGACTCCTTGCCTCCCATCTCCCACCTCCATCGTGACCTCTTGGCCACTCCTTTCCAAGTATCCTTTATCCTTGTCTTTGTACCCAGGCCCACCTCTCCACACCCTAGACCCCAGGAAATGATGAAGCTGACTTGTAGGTGAATAAGTGAGAGCTGAGAGGAAGCTGGTGCCTGCACACAGCACCTCCCAGCTGCTCAGGGCACCCACACTGTACCCATTCTCAGAAGGGCCAGGACCCAGCCTAGAACTAGTTTAATCTGTGGCTTCTCTCTGACCCCACTGCCCTTCCGCGGGGGTCCAGCCTTTGCTGATCCCATCTTCAGGCAAGGGAGCAGTCCCCTCAAAGATGATGGAAACCCCTCCCCGCACTTCCCACGTAGCTCCTAGCCTGGCTACCTGTCTTGAGGCTAAGCTGGGAGAGGTTTCCATCCTGGAACTTTTTCTTAGGGGGCTGGGATAAGATTTTGCTAACAGGAAAGCAACTGGGGGGTTTGAGTAGGGCCTAAGACAAACAGAGGCCAGGCGAGAGGTGGCTGAAGTGTGGTGGAACAGTGGGTGGCAGACAGGCTCTTCTCAACCCTGCGCCAGGCCAGGCCCCAGCTCTGAAAGTCTGTTTATTTTTCAACCGTTTGAGCTGAGACCCTGGAGTAGAGCCAAGGGGGGCGGAGAGGTTTTTTGAAACCACGGAAATTTGGTTCCACCCTAAAAAGGAAAGCCATGGGGGAGCCAGTGGGAGGGGCAGACCTGGAGAGGGCATGTAGAGAGGGGTTCTGGGAGGGTAGGTACTGGGGTCCTTTTTCCGTTATTGGGAGGAGATGGGGGGCCAGATACCTGGTCCTCATGCCGTGTTGTTTTTTTTTTTTTTTGGTAGTAGGGGGACTGGGAATCCAGAAGCTTGGCTCTTTCTGTCCTGGGGCTGGCCGTGGTTGGGGGGGTGTTGGGACTCTGGCTGGGGGTGGAGTGTGGAGGGCTGAGTCGGTGGATCTGAGAGGGCAAAGAGGCCACTGGAGGAGGGTAGTTGTCAGTTTAGCTGGTCGGAAGGGGAGGGCCACCTCCGGAAAGCTGTGGTTACAGAAGGGGGGAGTGGGTTCTTAGCCAACAAACCTTGGATCCCCTCTTCCCCCCTCCCCCAAGCACACCAGCTGTCTCTTTTCTTTTTATACTGTGGTGGGAAGTAGAGGGGGGCCCCGCTGGAAGTGAGATTATTTGGGGAAGATGGTCTCCCCTGCTACCTATTTGAGGGGATAGGTCAGAGCTAAGGTCTGACCCCCCTCCCCATTCCTCACCTGACTCCCCTGGACCTCATTATAGAAGGAGAAATTTAAGTAGACGGTGCCCCTTTCTCCTTCCCATCCTCCTAGAGTCTTTCTATGCAGTTCCCCCTCCTCACGCTTCCTTTTTTTTTCACTCTATTTCTATTCTTCCAGGCTGTCCTCATCCACTCCCTCAATTCTCTCTGCTCTACTTCCTACCTCCACAGGCCCCAAACCCCATAGGTCCCCTTTCTCTCTTTAGCCCTGTTATTCCCTCCCTCCTCCCCCAAACCCTAACCTTCACTCCTCTCAGAACAAAGGGTCCTTTCCTGCCTAAGAGCAGGCAGGGGCCAGAGATCCAAGGATGCCTCTAGAGGCTGGGGGGGTCCCCTTGAAATCTCTTGGAACCCAGCACTGGAGTGTGGTGGGCAGGTGGAGTCGTGAGAGAGGAAAAGAGAGTATTTCTTTGTTCCGAGTAATGGAGAGGTGGCTGGCTTTGTGTGCAGGACCAGGAGTGGAGCCGGAGCCGGAGAGGAGGGCTGGGTGAGCCCAGGAGTGAGCTGAGGGTGCTGGCAGTTTGGGAGGAAAGTTGAGGAATTGGGGGTCTCCTGGGAGGCTGAGGCTTTTGGGGGCATAGAAGAAGATTCTAGGGGTCATGGAGGTTAGGGAAAGAGCTGAGGGAGAGGGGAGAAGAAGAATGGGGGAAGGGAGCCGAAGGCTTAGGGAAGTCACTGAGTGACTGCAGGGTGTTGGATGGTGCCTAGAGAAGGACGTACTGGGGCTGACCAGAGGATTTAAAGAGGCTTCCCTGGAACCCTGACCTTGGAATCAGGGAGGGGACAGATCTGAATGTGTGACTGCCATGCATGCACATGACCTGTGTGTTGGTGTGTGTGTATCTGTCTGTCTGTCCCAGAGGGTCTGGGTTATTGTTTTGAATGGTGGTCACCAAAGTAGGGGCTCCTGCTCTCTGGACATGAGGAAGTAGTTCCATTCTTAGCCTCAGTCTCTGGTTTAAAGTATCATCTAGGAGCTTGAGTGAGCACACTGGTCAGGGTTCCTGGAGCTGGTAAGAGAAATGGCAGAGAGGAGGTGACTGGATCCTTCTGCATTTGTTTATGTCTCCTTGGGGGAGGGTGGGGGTGGGGCTGCAGGCAGCAGCTGCCCCCCGCCCGACTCAGCCGGCCTGCCCTGTGCCAGGAGGGCAGGGA
The DNA here is from genome assembly GCF_057802395.1 of Ceratotherium simum simum. NCBI lineage: Eukaryota > Metazoa > Chordata > Mammalia > Perissodactyla > Rhinocerotidae > Ceratotherium > Ceratotherium simum. The sequence continues at coordinate 40,915,965 of NC_141901.1, forward strand.
GTCCTGGCACAGCTATTGTTCGCCTGCACAAATGCCCGTCTGTTTGCATCACTCCCCCCTCCCTCTCTGCTTGTCTCTCTCTCCTGACCCGACAGGTGTGGCCGGGTGGGGGGCAGGCTGTGGTCCAGGATGCCTGTGTCTCAGGGTCTCTAGCTTGATTTTATTCCCTGAGGCCCTTAGCGCCCCTCTTCTGCTTCCCCAATGTGCCTACCCCCATTGTCCAGCGTCTCATCTTCATTCATCAAGCAGGCATTTAATAAGTGCCTTTGTGTGTTCCGCGATGTCTTTTTGTGTTGTTTCTGGCTTTGGCGTTAGTGTTTCCGTTTGGCTGCCTTCTCAGCCTCTTGCCTTTATCTTGTCCCTGGAAGCTCATAAAGGAGCCGAGTCTGGCTGAGACCATCCCAAGCCCTCTTCTCAGTCCTGTGCCTAGGAACCCCCTCTTTCCTCATTTCCCAGCCCTATAGCTCATCCCCCATGACTCAGTGCCCTTTGCAGCCTATGACTTCGGACCCCTGTTGTCCAGGGGCTGAGCCACAGATGACTCGAATCCCAGTGGAACCCTCCATGGGCCTTCTGGTCACCATACAGAGGGCCGGGACAGAGGCTTCACCATCTTGGGGAAGGGGCTGCTGCCAGCTGCAGCTGGAGCAGCGGCGATTCTGAGCACCACGTGACTCCCCCCGAGGTCTGGGTTTGGACATACCCGATGGAGGAGCAAGGACTGCTGAGAGCATAGGCCTTGCTTGGAGAGGCTCTCAGTCTTCTGGGTCAGCTCTGCCATCACCTGCCGCCCGCTGGGAGCACAGGAAGCCCAAGTCCAGGCTTTGGCATTGCCTTGTCTTCCGTGTATGTCACCGTTTTCCTCCTTGCTGGTCTGGGAGGCAGAGTGCAGAGAAGCGGGGAGACTGCCCCTGCCTTTCGGCTTTTGAGCCGCCAGTCACAGAATCATCGGCTGTTCGCCCCGTCCTTCTTTCTCAAAAGTGACCAAGGTCTGGGATGACAATGGAAGGAAGGTTTGGGTTGGCCTTCTTCTGGCCTCCAGAGGAATCTCTCAGGGTCTAAGCTCAAAGGAAGCAGGAGAGAAGAAGGGCTGGGAGCCCTTCAGGAGGAGGGAGAAAAGGAGACAAGGAGACTGAAGGCTCTGAAGCTCTGACAAGGAATGAGGGGGTCCCAAGAGCAGGGGTGAGGGTGCTGCTGGGACCCCATGTCTTGGTGTCCATCCATCCATCCAAATCCTTCCTTCCTTCCTTTCTAAACACGTATTGAGTGCCTGTTGTATACCAGCCATTGTGTGAGGTGCTTTATTCCCTTCATCCTTGATGTAGCAGTGGTGTAGGTGAAGCCTGTGTAGCAAGAAAGACTTCCCGTGAGGGCTTGCGAGAAAGAATTATTCTAGACGCTGGACAGCAGAGGAGTGAACCAAGCAGGAAGGGCCTCTGAGTGCTGGGGGTGGATGTTGTGAATTGTGGGGTAACAGGCCCTTTTCTGGGTGGACAGTTTGGGGCGTGGAGGTAAAGGGCTGTCCTGCTGGTGGGTGGATAAGTGGGAGACCAATGTGATTATCTTAAGAATACCTGGAAAAGAGTAGGACAAAGAACCAGACAAGCCCATTCTCTCCATCTCTGGAGCAGGCACCCCTGGTGAGCAGGCCCTGTGTCCTTCTATCCTTGCCAGCCGAGCCCTGGGCGGGCACAGGCTGCCTCCAGGACAATAGCACTAGGCAGTGCCAGGGCCGTTTGCTGCTGGGCAGTGCCTGTGTTGGGATGTGCTGCCGCTGTGGCTGCTGCCCGCTGCTGGCCCACCTAGAGAGGGGGTCACTTGGAGAGAGGGTGAGTGTTGGGAGGTGGAGGAAGCTGGTCTTGTCAGTCTATGGGGTATCGACGCCAGAGAGGGAAAGGCCACCAGAGACCCCGTTCTGGCTGCCCAGTCCTCTCCCTCCCATTCCCACCTCTTTCCCAGGTGTTTGCTCCTGGAGGCCTGAGGCTGGAGGGCAGACAGTGGGTGAGGGGGGAGCTGTGGCAGCATTAGGACAGATCTGCAGCACTGCCCACTCTGGAGTTGACCCTGATCCAGACATGTTGCTCTTTTTAATATGATATTCACATTTGTTTGCTTGCTTTTAGTTCAAACGTAATAAGTGTTAAAACTTTTTTTCTTTCCTTTTTTTTTTTTTTTTTGGTGAGGAAGACTGGCCCTGAGCTAACACTTGTTGCCAATCTTCCTCTTTTTTCGCTTGAGGAAGAGTGGCCCTGAGCTAACATCTGTGCCCATTTTACTCTATTTTGTATGTGGGATACTGCCACAGCATGGCCTGATGAGTGGTGTAGGTCCGTGCCTGGATCCGAACTTGCGAACCTCGGGCCGCTGGAGCGGAGTGTGTTGAACTGAACCACTGTGCCACCAGGCCAGCCCCTCGGACTTTTTATTTGTGTCATAGAGAAGGCTGGGAGGGCAGGAAAGGAGGGGAGAAGGGGTGGTGTAGGGCAGTGAGAAGAGACATTTGGACTCAGTCTTTGAGGTCCTATAGGGTTGTTATTTGGAGGACGATTTGATCTTCTAAGGAGCTATAATTTGCAGCAAGATAGATGGAAGTTAGACCAAAGGGAGAATTTTCTAGTGGTCCAGATAGGTAGGTACCAGAATAGAAAAAGGGAGGCCTGGAACGTTAGAGATAAGTCAGCTTCCCTAACCAGGCCTGGCTGGAGAAGGGGAGGGAGAAGCCAGGGGCAGTGGAGGAGAAATGAGGGTGAGAAAGGGAAGGCAGAGGTGGAAGAGTGGGAGAGGGAGACCATGAGATGGGAAGGAGAGCAGGAGAGAGGAAGAGAAGAAGGAAGAGGAGAGGAGAAAAGAAAAATGGATGATCGGGGTGGAGAATGACCTTAAGACCTCTGGGTTCGCTCATCACCAGACAAACCTGGAGCTTCTGAGGCGAAGCAGGAGAGAGAAGGATCTTGGGCCACCAGGAAGCCCTGAGACCCTAGGGCACGTGGCTCAGTGCCTTCTGGCCCCTGTGCTGTTGACTCAGCCCCTCCGCACTTCCCTTTTCTACCCTAAGCACCAGGCCAGTGCATCTCTTCCCCTCCCCCGCCTCTTCACTGCTGGTGTGGCTGGAGCAGAGTCAGGACTGGACGCTAAGGCCCAGGCAGAGGGCCCTGACCTGAGTTCTAATTTTCTGTCCCAGGGCCCCAGCCAGTGTCCTCTGACTTGGGGCTTATACCCTCAGCCTCAGCAATCTGGATCCCACTCTTTAGTTTCCAAAAGGCAGGGAAACCTTGGAGGGAGTGGTCCTGTCAGCTCCTCTTCCAGCTCTCTGACCTCTAAGAGTGGAGGGAAAATCCAGGGATCTGAAGTGACCACTGAGGAAGGTCCTGGACTAGGTGGGAAGAATGGTATCCCGTCTGGGCACCTTCCTAGGCTCTTTGGGAAGCTCAGGGGCTTGAGGAGGGACAGAAAAGAGGTCAGGGAGAATGCCTCAACCTACAGAGGCCAAGAGGAGGCAGGAGAAGAGAAAGCTGAGATGGGAAACGCCAGCCTGTGAGGTTCTGAGGAAGGGCACAGAGTGTGCCCCATCTCCACGGAGACCAGGGCAGGAAGAACTGACGTTGCGCCTGGGGGATGGAGGGTAGATGCCAGAAAGGACTTCCTAAGTTGGGAGAGACTAACTGCGTGAGAGGAATAGAGGGAGCTCTCCTAGGTTTTGGAGGAGAGACCACCAAAACCAGGCTCCTCCTGCCTAGAGGTCGGCAGGGGACATGCTGCCTCCCACACAGAGGCCACGTGCACCTTGGCTGAGTGTGTGCGGAAGCGTTAGAGGTTTGGGATCCTGACCTCTGGGTTGGGGGTGGCATTCTGCCCCTTTCAGCCAATCTAATTAGGGGATCTCCTGCCCCCCACTGTGACTGCCACGGAGACAGCGGCTCCAACACTGGTTGTCATGGTTATAAGAGGAGCTAACTCCCATAGATTTGAAAGCGCTGGTGAGCTGGCACCCTCTGCTTTCCCTGCTCTCCCCTCCTCTCTGCGCATCTTCCCCCGGCACAGAGAAGAGAGTACAGCAGCTCGGGGGCGAGCAGAGCTAGGGCTGGAAGGTGGAGTGAGGACGCCGAGGTCTAGAGCCAGGGAGATGAGTGGCAACAGGAGGCAGCCTAGCCGCCGGGGCCAGGTAGGTCAGGGGACAGCTAGGCCCCCCACAGGGCTGGGCTGGTCACTCCTGGACAGCTGTCTCCGACACCCTGTTTCAGGCTACAGCTGTCTCTGACACCCTGTTTCAGGCTCTGCTTTACTAGGCAGGCATTGCTCCCTCACCTCTGCCCTCAGCCTGTCTCTCTGGACCCGTCGGGCACCCTGGCATCTTCCAGCCTCACTTCCTGTCTCTCTCACTCCTTCCACAGACCCGGGAAAAGGAGAAGATGAAGGAAGCCAAGGATGCCCGCTATACCAACGGGCACCTCTTCACCACCATCTCTGTTTCGGGCATGACCATGTGCTATGCCTGTAACAAGAGCATCACAGCCAAGGAAGCCCTCATCTGCCCAAGTAAGTTGTTTGGACCCTGAGTGTCACTCTGACTCGCTGCCCACTGACCCTAATCTTTCCATCTGTCCTTTTTGCCCTGGATCCATAAGGGTCACTCTCCTCTCGCAGGCCCAGAATGGCCCAAATGCCAGGGCCAGATGCTTGATCCTTTCCCCCCTTTGCTCCCACCTGGGAGTGGTGGCGGTCGGAATATGGCATGAGGAGGAGTAGCTGGGAATCTGGGGGACGGGGGGCTGGGATGGCCTCCCCTTGCAGCTGTCGTCCGCTGGGCATCCCCCAGCTCCCTGAACAGCTGCTGAGGGTCAGGGAACTGACTGGAGAAGGAGCAGGAATGTTGTATGGGTGGGGGGGGTGCAGTGAAGGGAGGATAGGGGAGCTGGGTGGGAAGCTGCCAGCCTTGCAGCTGGTTCTGCCTATCTTCCTGGGCAGAACTGGACATTCAGGACTTTAGGGTCCCCTTGTCCCTCGCTTTCTATTGACTTGGTGGAGGCTGAAATCTCTAAATCTCTGCAGTTTGAAGCAGGGGGTGGACTCAGGACCCTCTGTCTCAAATGTATCAGTCTGACTGATACACAGTGAGAAAGAGAATACTGCAGGAACATGTGTGTTGGGGGACAGGGGTTAGATCTCCTGACCTTCACCCGCATCTGAGGGTAGCCCTGTTTTTAGGAAGTCCAAGCAAGGAATTCTTCCTTCCCCAGGATGCCTATACAGAGGGCCCCTGCCCTGCCCCCCTTCCCCCCAAATTTATGCCAAAGAGCTGCTTCTGCTTAGAGCAGGACTGAAGGTATTGTGACCGTTGTGACCTGCTAATGAACAGTGGGACAAAAGCTAGAGCCTCTAAATCCCTATGGCACTTGGGGCAGGAACCCCCAGAAAGAACCAGTGGGACCTCCCTACTTTCTCACTGCTCAACTTAGAGTTATGAGGATGAGGAGGAAACCCCAATCTAGATCCCTCTAGAGACCTGACAGAATTCCCAATCTGGAAGCTTGTTGCCAGGGGAACCGGGGAGGCGGGCAGCAAGCGCTATTTTGAGAGCAGGTGGAAAGCGGAGGTTCGATCCAGAGACACTGGGTACTGGGGGTAGGGGAAGGGAGCTTCAGGGGGTGGGGGCAGCACCAGCCCCCACTTCTGTCTGCCCCTCTGCCCCACCCTGCTCGCCTTGTATTTGTGGAAGTGAGTGTGGTGCTGGGTATTGTCTGAAGGACTTAGCAGAGTTTCCGGTGTTGTTGGATGGGGGAGGGGAAGCTGGAGAGGGCCAAGGGCTGAGGGCATGTCGGGAAAGGGTCAGCCAGTGGTCCCAGTGCCTAGGCTTGGCTACTCCTCCTTTCCTCTCCTCTCCTCTCCTCCCCCATGGCAAGGTGGTGTGGGTAATGGGGGAGCAGCAGATGGAGTGTGGGAGCTGTGGCTTTGCCTCAGGGAACAGGCCTCCCCAGGCCTGGAAGGAAGAAGGCAGACTGACTGGAGTTGTAGCAAGCATGGCTGAGCTGTGCAGAAGGCAGGTGGACTTGGCAGGGAGGGGCAGGGCATGGCCTGTCCCCGCTCTACTGCTGGATCCATTAGCCTTCACACTGCTTAGGCCCAGCCAGAGTTCATGTGCATATGTGTGGTTCAACAGAAAGAACGCAGCCTTTGGATTCAGGCACACCTGAGTTTAAATCCTAGCTCTACCACTAGCTGTGTGACCTCTGGCAGATGGTTTAAGCTCTCCAGGTGACAGGTTCCTCGTCTGTAAAATGAGGATGATTGAAGCTACCTCACAGACTTATTAGGATCAAGTAAATGTGAACCAGTTACTAGATGCTTGGGGGATGTTAATTTCCCCCTCTCTGCCCCTAGTCCCCATCCCAGCTGCTCCTGTGCCATCTTCTGTTCCGTGGGCGTCCTCTCTTCCATCTGTCATTCTCAACCACCTTTGTGCTTCTTGAGCTCATCTCTGGCAGCCAGTAACCCCTACTTCCCTCTAGTCCACCTCACATAGGTCATCTTTGAGTCAGGATTGCCCACCCCTCCTGATTGCTTAATTGCGGTCAACACCTATACCCGCTCACTTCATTTCCTACTGGAAGGATGGGGTAGGTGGGAGGAGAGGGACTGGAGTGTGGTGATGGTCAAAAAGTCTGGGAAGGGGGGAGAGTCTCTGAGACTGTGTGGCCAGGGGGAGATGGGTGTCTGCATGTGGGTGTGTCCCCTCCTGTACCACCCGGCCCTCCCTTTACCCTCTCTACCCCACCCTCCCAGCCTGCAATGTGACTATCCACAACCGCTGTAAAGACACCCTCGCCAACTGTACCAAGGTCAAGCAGAAGGTGAGATGGCAGGGAGGGCAGAGGGCTGGGGGAGAGGGTAGTGAGTATGCCGTACCCACGTGCCTTTTCCATTCATTCCTTACCCTGTGTTCCTCAACCCCTCTTCTCACCATGGGGCAGCCCAGACCCTCAACCCCAGGCCTCAGGCCCCGAGGGGGCCAGCCTATTGCTGGAGACACATCCCCCCAGCACTGGGCTCAGCTACCCTGATGCCCTTAGCCATCATACCAGCTTTCTCCCAAGGGGACCAGCCGCCCAGCTTCTGCTCCATGCCTGTGGGGGTGACCATTGGATGACAGCTATTCTTGGTGTCTCTCTTACTCTCTGTCTCACAGCAACAGAAAGCTGCCCTGCTGAAGAACAACACTGCCTTGCAGTCTGTTTCACTTCGCAGTAAGAGTGAGTAGTGAGGGCATGCAGAAGCCCCCTTAGGACCCTCAACCCAGCCTCTCAGCCCTTGGCTCTGCTGCCCCCCTGAGGTGGTTCCTGGGCACAGCACTTTCCTCTCCTCAATTGGAAGCGGATGGAGGGGCCGTAAAGGATGTCCAGACTCTTGGGCTTAGGGGCAGGACAGGAGAATTCAAATGGGGATGAGGGCTTAGATGGCTGGTTATCTGAGCCTGGTCATGTCCTGTATTATTACTGTTATTATTATCAGTTCCTTACACTGCACTCAGGAGTGTTGGCGGCAGCTGTCAAGTGTCAGTTCAGACAGCTTTGGTCTAACAGAAGGAGATGGTGCTTAGTCAAAAAGACCAGAGTCTGAGTCCCTGCTCAGCCACTAGCTGAGTCACCCCAGACAAATCTCTTAACCTTTCTGAGCTTCACTTTGCTCGGAGGCTTGTTGCTGTAAGAGAGGAGATAAGAAAAGCTCTTTGTAAACATTGAAAGTATTTCACAAATGCAAGGTGGCATTACTGTTATCATCTTTCTTTGACTGGAGGGGGCTAAGGGTGGGGTGGGAGAGAAGGCCTCATTCCAGTTGAGGAGCCCGGGAGGCCTGAATCCTGGGACGCCACCAGGTTTGATGTGTGCCTGCTCCATATCCCCCCACAGCCACCACCCGGGAGCGGCCTAGCTCTGCCATCTACCCCTCCGACAGCTTCAGGCAGTCCCTGCTTGGCTCCCGCCGCGGCCGCTCCTCCTTGTCTTTAGCCAAGAGTGTTTCCACCACCAACATTGCTGGGTGAGCCTCTGCTTGGGGAAGGGAGAGCCAGGCAGACAGAGAGTGTGGCAGTGGAGCCCAGGGGGGCTGAGAGGTCCTTCCCAACCCTGAGTTCAGAATTATAGACAGACAGGTAAGGAGAACTTGGGGTGACTGCCTCTCAGATCCCAGCCTCAGTTCCTGACCTGGGAAGGGATCTTTTGCCTGAGTTGGGGTGACGCAGCCAGCCTCCACTTCCCTCAGACACTTCAATGATGAGTCTCCCCTGGGGCTGCGCCGGATCCTCTCCCAGTCCACAGACTCCCTCAACATGCGAAACCGAACCCTATCAGTGGAGTCCCTCATCGATGAAGGTGACGGTGCCCGGGCCAGGGGGATACCTGGGAACGAGAAGCTGGTGGGATCAGGCCTGGGAACGACAGGGCGGGAAGGGATCTAGAGAAGGGCCCAGAACCTGGAGGAGAGAATTTGGCTCTGAGTTCTTTCCCCCACTGGTGTCTAGGTGCAGAGGTGATCTACAATGAGCTGATGAGTGACTTTGAGATGGAGGAGAAGGACTTTGCAGCTGATTCCTGGAGCCTTGCTGTGGACAGCAGCTTCTTGCAGCAGCATAAAAAGGAAGTGATGAAGCAGCAGGATGTCATCTACGGTGAGCCAAGAAGACCACCCCTAGACTTCTCTTTCTTCCCTAGGTCCTGTGTTCTGTGTCCTTTCTTCCACCAGCCGCTACCTCTCAAGACCCTTTCCCTCTTATCCTTTTGGCCTCCAGAACCCTGCCTGGCATCCCACAAATTGCTATGAGGCCCCCACATTTTGGGGCTGTTGGTCTCCAAGGCCCTATATTTATCCCTTCCTTCAAGTCAATTCTTAGTCTTTACTCTCTGCCTGTTCCATGCCCAACACCATGCTGGGGACTATGGGAAACCTAGACAGGCAGAGGACACACAGTTCTTATCCTAAAACAGCTTACAGCTTGAGATGGCAAGGCATAAAGATAAAAAATGATTAGAAAATGATCTAAGATCATAATAATGCACAATGTTAACCTGGAAGGGACCTTGAAAACCTCAAATGAGCCAGGAGGTCTCCAGCCTAGGCCCCACCAATTGTGGCCCAGCCAGGGTGGAGGCCAAATGTCCCATTGTCCCCACAGAGCTAATCCAGACGGAGCTGCACCATGTACGGACACTGAAGATTATGACCCGCCTCTTCCGCACGGGGATGCTGGAAGAGCTACAGTTGGAGCTGGGAGTGGTCCAGGGCCTGTTCCCCTGTGTGGACGAGCTCACTGACATCCATACACGCTTCCTCAGCCAACTGTTAGAACGCCGACGCCAGGCCCTGTGCCCTGGCAGCACCCGGAACTTTGTCATCCATCGCTTGGGTGACCTGCTCATCAGCCAGGTGAGAAAAGGCAGGACCCATGGGCAACATTCATGGCAGGAGGTGTGACTAGAGTGGGTATTTCTTGCCTCCAAACTCTAGGGGGTGGAGCCAGGGAGGGCTGGAGAGGCAGGAAGCCAGCCTGTTTGGCGGGAGGCTGGAGGGTGTCCAGGGGATAAGGTGTGGCTTTGAGGGATATGCTGACCCAGCCTTGCTCCCCGACTTCTAGTTCTCAGGTTCCAGCGCAGAGCAGATGCGTAAGACCTACTCAGAGTTCTGTAGCCGCCACACCAAGGCCTTAAAGCTCTATAAGGAGTTATATGCCCGAGACAAACGCTTCCAGCAGTTCATCCGGGTGAGCAAACCTCTCCAGGGATCACACCCAGAGCCTTCTCTAGTGGCCCAAACCCAGCCTTCCCCACTCCTGGGGGAGCATGTGTGTGCTGCCCCCACACGGAGGTCAGGTGTTCACCAACTCCCGTGGACCGGTCCGCTTGTGGATCCTGTCAACCATAAGCCCTCATAGTGGTAGAGCAAGTGCTTTTCGCTGCCTTGTCTGGTTGGTCCTCACAATAAACCTGTGGCATTGTTATCCCCATTTTCCAGATGCAGTCACCTAAGCCAGCATGAGGTAAATGGCCGAGTTAGGGCCAGCACCAGAGCTTAGGCTCCAAGTTCAGCATTCTTTCTGTTGCCCTCCCCTCTGGCCCCACTCTGGCCCTGAGCCCTGCCTCTGCCCTTGTAGAAAGTGACCCGCTCAGCTGTGCTGAAACGGCATGGGGTACAGGAGTGCATCCTGCTGGTGACGCAGCGCATCACCAAGTACCCAGTGCTCATCAACCGGATCCTGCAGCATTCCCATGGTGAGAGGGAGGGCCCCGGGAGGGGGCAGGGAGGGGGCTATCTGGGGTGAGAAAAGGCTCGGGATAATCAAGGGAGGGGAGAGGGTCAGGTGTGGAACCCTGGGCAGCCTCTGAAGGTGGGATCGAGACACAGTGGGAATTGGGGCTGGAGGGCAGCTGGCTGAGCCGTCCCTCATGCCGACCCCGGTACCAGGGATGGAGGAGGAGCGCCAGGACCTGACAACAGCACTGAGGCTGGTGAAGGAGTTGCTGTCCAATGTGGACCAGGATGTGCACGAACTGGAAAAAGGGGCCCGCCTACAGGAGATCTACAACCGCATGGACCCTCGGGCCCAGACCCCAGTGCCTGGCAAGGGCCCATTTGGCCGAGAGGAGCTTCTGCGGCGCAAACTCATCCATGATGGTTGCCTGCTCTGGAAGACGGCGACTGGACGCTTCAAAGGTCAGTGGTCAGCACAAGAGTCCACAGTCAGATAGAGAGAGGGAGAAGCATTGGCCCTTAGGACCTCTCTTTATGCAGCCCTACACCCAGGGTGAGACCCAGTGGGAGGATAGAATGTTCTCTGTTGCAGCAAAAGTCTGAATTCTGAATTTAACTTCATGGACCATACAGGGACTTCCTTATTAGCATGTATTCATTTCTTTGGTCCTTGCATGCCCGGAGAGCTACCTATTTTGATGAGGAAGACAGAGAAACCCCAGGATCAGAGGATAAGATCGGGGTAGTTGGTTCCTCCAACTGGAATCCCACCTACCAGGACTGGGGAATGGGCAGGAGCTTTGAGAACACAGCCAGGGAAGGCCCACAGGAGGGCCCTGAGCCCAGTGAAGGATGGGCAGGGTGGAGAAGAGAGAAAAGAGCAGAGGGGACGTGCTGGCAGCAGGCTTTCCCAGGCTCTCTTCCCAGATTGCACTGGACAAGTCTTTCCTACCTAAAGCAAGGCAAGAGAGTAGCAGGCCTCATTTAGGGGTGAGGAATGAGGGACAAAAGTCAACTGTGCTACCGAGGCCAGAGCCTGCCTGAGCCTCTGTCCCATGTCATGAAACCCCCACTCCATGGGCTTGGGTACCGCACTCTCCACCAGGCACTTTCCTTCATCCTTTTTTCTCCTTCCCATCCCTCCCACGCAGCAGCTAAAAATGTAAACCTTGGAGGGTTAAAAATAGCAAGGCTGGAGAGCTTTATTTCTGAAGCATTTAGCAAAGGCCCTCCCCTTGTGTGTGCCCACAATTTAGTAAGATCTCCAAGGGCAAAGGGTGAGAATGTGTTTTCTGGACTGTGACATCTGAGTTTTATGGACTTGACTTTTGTTCCCCCCCTCAGTCTTAAAATGCTGGACCTCATAGGATCTGAGAGCTTGGGAGGTGGGGCAGAGAAGGAAAATGAAGGAGGGGCCTGCTGGGGTTGAAGGAGATGGGATTGTTCAACTGTGGGAGAGATGGATGAGGAACCCAACTTTCCCCCTCCCTACCCAGCATGAAATGAGAAGTGGGAATATGCTGGGGCAGGGGAATTTAGGTCAGATGTCCAAAAAGGTCTTATGCTAGTTTGTTGTTAGATATGGAACTGAAAGGCTGAGAAAAGGCGGCCCCTTCTACCCTGGAAATCCTTTTTACTCTCACAAAAATTCAGGACCTTTCACCCAGAAAAATACACATGTGTTATATTAATATATAAAATTGCTTATGCAGCTTCAGAGGGTTTACAGAGCCCTGAAGCCCAGCAGTGGATATCGCAGGGGCCTGTAGACCCCACATTAAGAAACCTGCATCAGTTGGGTAAAGAGGGTTTTCTTCAAGGGCAGTGGGTGCTCCCTTATGGTCTCCTCTAGCCCACGAAGCTGTTTCATCTGATAGCATATGCATTTTTTTCCCTCTCATTTCTGAGCTGTAAGAATGGGGAGGTGGGAGGTCTGCAAAGGTGGAGGAAGCAACCAGAGAAGGGAAGAGAGGGAAGAGAGGCCAGGAAGAGGGGCATCAGGAGTTCTAAGCTGTCAGGATAGGCCTGGTCCTTGGGAAAGAGGGGAACAGCTGCTCAGAGCCTCTAATGCTGACTGTTCTCCGGCCCTTGTCCCCCTGCCAGATGTGCTGATGCTGCTGATGACAGATGTGCTGGTGTTTCTCCAAGAGAAGGACCAGAAGTATATCTTTCCTGCCCTGGTGAGACCCTCCTCCTCCTCCTTTCTCAGGACAGACAAGTGTTTCAGGCCTTCCTTGCTTTCCTACCTAGGCCTGAAAAAACCCTGGAATTCTCCTGAGTCAAACAGCTATTACTGTAACCATTACTATAATATAATAGGAAGAAATAAGAATAGCTAACAGGTATTGTTACTTTGTCCAGGCACTTTTACACCTGTGAGGATGGTCCATTATTATCCTATTTTTGTAGATGAGGAAAGTAAAGCTTAAAGTTAATTAAATTGTCGAGGGTCACTTATGGTTCTAAGTCCTCCCTGGCTGGCACCAGAGCCCGGGCTCTTAACTTGTAATGTAGGCTGACTCTTCAGTCCTTATGGGTATCCCAGAAGGACTGAAGACCCAAATATCCAAGGGTCAGGATTCCGAGGCTTAATCTTTCTTTTCCCCTGCCTGGCAGGACAAGCCCTCAGTGGTATCACTGCAGAATTTAATCGTACGGGACATCGCCAACCAGGAAAAAGGGATGTTTCTGCTCAGTGCAGCCCCTCCTGAGATGTATGAGGTCCACACGGCATCCCGGGATGACCGGAGCACCTGGATCCGCGTCATTCAGCAGAGTGTGCGCGTGTGAGTGTGTGTATGGCCTCAGGGTACCTATAGTTTAGGGCTCTGGGCCACAGCACTCCCTGGAAACAGAACCCAGGGTTCAGAGGTGGAGGCAGAGTCTGGGAGAGAGCGAAGATGGCCCAAGGCAGCAAAGGTCATCTATGTTCTCATATCCTGTAAAGTCGTATTTTATACAATGACAACCCCGACCACCCTTCAAATGCAGCCTGAGCTGACAAGCAAAGGAATACTTTGAGCGGTCACATGGTGGCCTACCTGCCAGCCAGCAGTAGTTTCAGCTGCATTAACACCTTGGTCTGTAGGCAGTGGGCTATTATTTGGATTGTATTGTGTTTTGTCTCTATTTTCTAAAAATGAATGAAAAAGAGGATAATGAAAGCATTGATAGTAGAAATAAGAGGAGCAAGTCTCAAACAAACTCCATACAATGGAGGAAAGAAGGAAACGGTTCAGTGTGCTAAAGTAGCAAATCCTTAGCTTCCGTTGCACACACACTAGATTTGAGGCAGTCAACTGTGTATCTGTTGTGATGAAAAAAAGTCAAGTGGAGTGCATGTAAAATGTTGAAAATGGATTCTTGAAGATTATGCCTAAAAATAAACTCAACTAGGATGTTTGTGATTTTTTTAGCTTTCAGGGAATGGATTCTTTTCCACTTTATAATACATAAAGCTATTTTTTTCTTTTACTTTTGCAATTTAGACTTCTGAATAAATTTTTCAGAAATGCATACAAAAGTATGAAATTGTCTATTCTAGAAAAACAATGCAAAATGCCTTTCCCATTGATAATAGATCTGTAAGTGGCCTTTTTATTAATAGAATTTGTAATTGTGAAAATTATAATTAATATTATTATTTGTAATTGATTTATTGAGCTTCTGCCTTGTTCAAAGCACTGTTACATTATTTCATTTAATACTAACAAAAAACCTGTGAGGAAGATATTATCCCCATTTTTCAGATGAGGAAATAGGTTACCACCTGGTAAGTGGTGGAGCCAGGATTCGAGCCCAGTTTGCTTGATGCCAAAGCCTGTAGTTGTCCCTCCACACTGTGCTGCCTCTGCAGTGACCTCTGGAGAAGTACATACTTCCCAGTAAATACAGACAATCAGTGCTAAGAAAAGGCGAGGTCAAGAGTGAACAAAGCCAGGGCGTGGGGCCGATGGTCTTACCAGGGAAGCACAGAGTGTGTTTGGGAAGGAGAGAAGGCTGATTCCTGGTCTGTAACCTAGCTTCCTTCCCCCAACCCCACCCGACCTGTTCTCCCTCCAGATGCCCATCCAGGGAGGACTTCCCCCTGATTGAGACAGAGGATGAGGCTTACCTGCGGCGAATCAAGAGTGAGTCCACCCACAGAGCTTGTTAAATAATTTATGATACATCCACGATGGAATACTATGGAACTATTTTAAAAAGTGAGGTGGCTCTATGAGCGCTGATGTAGATCCATAACTAAAATATATTAAGTGGAAAGAGTGAGGTTTAAAACAAGGTAATGTGTATGTTACCATTGGTGTAAAAACAGAGATAGATATATGTCTTATGTGTTGTGTGTGTGTAATATTTCTAGCAAGATAAGGTATTATTACTATGGCTGTCTCGGGGAAGGGAAACTAGGAAGACCAGGGTTGAGACAGTAACTTACTTTTTTTACTATAGGGCCTTATATTAGTTAGGGTATGATCCAACTGCTATCCCAAAAGACCAACAAAAATCAGTTGCTTAAACAAAGCAGAAGATTATTTCTCTCCACATAACAGTCCAGAAGTGGGAAGTGCAGGGTAGTAGTGCAGCTCTGCCATCTTTAACATGAAAATTCCCCATCTCTATGTCCAAAGTGGCTACTCCAGCTCCCGCTATCACATCTGCATCCCAGCTAGCAGGGAGGAGTAAAGGAACAAGGAGAGTTTATACCCATTTCTTTTAAGGGCAGATCTGGAAGACACTCACATCCATTGGCCAGAATTTAGTCACAGGGTAATGTCTAGCTGCAAGTCAGGCTGGGAAATGTAGTCTAACTGGGCAGCCATGTGTCCAGATGAAACGTGTATGCATTTTCTGAAAAAAAAAAACTTGTACTTCCTTTTCTAAAGGCAGATGGGGAAAATAAAAACTGGTGGACAACCTGCAGTCCCTGCCACAAATTGTTTTACTTTTGTTTTTAAAACAAAAGTGCATGTGTTACATTTCCCCCAAAAAAGTTTTTTTCTTTTCTGTAAATTGCCAAAACCCAAAATTAAGTCCTGTCACTCTGCCCAGCTCCGGCCCTTAACCCCTAGGGCTGCCCCTCCACTGCTGGTTCTTCTGGGTGCCCCCTAGGCCTTCCTGTGCGCTCACCTGTTCCTTATCCACAGTGGAGCTGCAACAGAAAGACCGGGCACTGGTGGAGCTGCTACAAGAGAAGGTCGGGCTGTTTGCCGAGATGACCCATTTCCAGGTGGAAGAGGATGGCAGCAGTGGGATGCCCCTGCCCACCCTGCCCAGGGGCCTTTTCCGCTCTGAGTCCCTCGAGTCCCCTCGTGGCGAGCGGCTGCTGCAGGATGCCATCCGTGAGGGTGAGGGAGCTCCCAGGGAAGAGTCCAGGCTCGTCCCCTCACCATCCCAGAATATGGACACATGGCTAGACAGACAAGGGGGAGGTCAACCACATAGTCCGTAAACTCTCTTGAGTGCCTGTTTGGTGCCAGCTGCTGGGAAGGGGGGGAAGAGGCATGGTCCTTGCTCCTGTTTGACACCTCTCATCCAGCATGTACTTGTGCTGCTCCTTAGGCACCTTTAGTGACCTTTGCCTCGTATGCACTGGTATGAGTGAGACCCCACTGCCTGTGCAGGGGGCATTCCCCTAAATGCCGGAATGTTCCATATGTATTGGGTGAGTGGCATCCCCTCCCATTCCCCACAGGGTTCTGTGTTGCTCTTATCCTCACCTCTTCCTCTTTCCCCTCAGTGGAGGGCCTGAAGGACCTGCTGGTGGGGCCTGGAGTGGAGCTGCTCTTGACGCCCCGAGAACCAGCCCTGCCCGTGGAACCAGACAGTGGCGGTACCACGAGTCCTGGAGTCACTGCCAGTGAGTGCCAGGGCAGGGGACCATGGTAGTGGGTGCGAGGGGTTAAAGAGAATGGGCAGGGGGGGTACCAGGGACCGAGTGGTGTCAGGGCCCTGGGGAAGTGAGCTCGGCGCATCCTTTTCTCCTTCTCAACAGATGGTGAGGCCAGAACCTTCAATGGCTCAATTGAGCTCTGCAGAGCCGACTCAGACGCCAGCCAGAAGGTGGGTCCTCAGGTGTCAGGACTTGGCTAGAGGGTGGGAAAGGGACAGCTGGCCTATAGATCCTTGACACAGAGCTCTCAGGGACAGGCACCAGGGACTTGTGTGCCTGCTTACTCCCCATCCTTGCCCATTTCTACAGGATCGAAATGGAAATCAGCTGAGATCCCCCCAGGAGGTGAGATGGGAATTTGATGGTATAGGAGACTGAAGGGAGGATATGCTCAATCTGAGAAATTGGAGCCAATTTGGAATGGTGTGGGGAGAGTCTACAACTCAAAGTGTCTGGAGTCTTATTGTCCCCACACCCACACTTACTCAACTTCTGGGCAGTTCTCCCATCCTGAAGCTTGGGCCCTGTTCCCACCCTCTCCTCTGTCCTCAGGAAGCATTACAGCGATTGGTCAATCTCTATGGACTTCTGCATGGCCTACAGGTCAGTGGGGCAAGGGCTAGAATGGGGAAGGGGAGGAGCCAGACCAGAGCTGCCCATTTCGGTGGGGCAGAGTCATCCTAACAGGCCTTTCTAAGCCTTCCTCCAATTCGAGCTCTCCAGGAATCATGACTTGGGCACTAAGGGGTGAGGGTGAGAAGAAATGGGGAATTCCTTTTTTTTTGGGGGGGGGTGAGGAAGATTAGCCCTGAGCTAACACCTGTTGCCAATCGTCCTCCTTATGCTGAGGAAGATTAGCCCTGGGCTAACATCCATGCCCATCTTCCTTTACTTTATATGTGGGACGCCACCACAGCACAGCTTGATAAGCAGTGTGTAGGTCTGCACCCGGGAACCTGTGAACCCTGGAACTTAACCACTACGCCACTGGGCCGGCCCCAAAATGGGGCCTGATACACTGTCTGTCCCCATTTCATCCCCAGGCGGCTGTGGCCCAGCAGGACACTTTGATGGAAGCCCGGTTCCCTGAGGGCCCTGAGCGGCGGGAGAAGCTGTCCCGAGCCAACTCTCGGGATGGGGAGGCTGGCAGAGCCGGGGCTACCCCTGTGGCTCCTGAAAAGCAGGCCACAGAACTCGCATTACTGCAGCGGCAACACGCGCTGTTGCAGGAGGAGCTGCGGCGCTGCCGGCGGCTAGGCGAAGAGCGGGCGACTGAGGCCGGCAGCCTGGAAGCCCGGCTCCGGGAAAGCGAGCAGGCCCGGGCGCTGCTGGAGCGGGAGGCTGAAGAGGCTCGCAGGCAGCTGGCTGCCTTAGGCCAGACTGAACCACTCCCAGCCGAGGCCCCCTGGGCCCGCAGGCCTCTGGATCCTCGGCGTCGGAGCCTCCCTGCCGGCGATGCCCTGTACTTGAGTTTCACGCCCCCACAGGTGAGGAAGTTTGGAGGAGTGAGCTGACCTGGGGTGGACGTAAGGGTCCATGAGAGAACCTACAGGAATGGGGGATTTAAGCCCAAATGAAATCAGGCAACAGACTTGAAGGATATTAGGATACTGGTTGGAGAACTGAAAAATTTAGATGGGTACAGAAAGAAATCAGTCAGTGGTGGATCTACTGGGAGAGTCGAGTCTTGGGGCCCAGCAAGGCTTGCAGTCCTCACACTCTTCATTCCCTGGCCTGCTGCTTTTCCTGCCTGCTGTCCACAGCCCAGCCGAGGCCACGATCGCCTGGATTTGCCTGTGACTATTCGCTCTGTCCATCGACCATTTGAGGATCGAGAGAGACAGGAGCTGGGCAGCCCCGAGGAGCGGCTGCAAGATAGCAGTGACCCTGACACTGGCAGCGAGGAGGAGGGTGGCGGCCGTCTGTCTCCGCCCCACAGTCCACGAGGTGAGACCCTGGCAGAGATGGAATAGAAGTGGGGTGCAACCTGGGTACAGACCCTTGGGCTGTGGTTTGCAAATGGAGTCTGCATCCTGGAGCACAGGAACATTTAGGATGGTCCCTCACTAACCCGAGGTCTACAGTAACTCTTAGGGGGGACACTAGGACTTCCTGTTTTGTCTAATGGTGAATGAGTGGTGGAACTCGAGGAAGCAAAGAATGTAGGGGCCTCTCCTCCAGAAAGTCGAGGAAGCAAAGAATGTAGGGGCCTCTCCTCCAGAAAGTCGTTGATTCCCAACCTTTTCAAGTAGAAATAGATTTTTAAAGTAAAAAACTTCCAGAGATCTCTTGAGTTCTAATAGTTGGTTCAGGAAATACAAAATAACCAAAAGCTACTGTGACTTCATATAATAATCTTAAAACATTTTGTATTTTATTAACCAAATTGTATCTTTGTATACTTACAAAGTATACAAAGTACCTAGATGTGGGTACATTACTTTGTTGACAGAGGGTTTTCTCTTACCCACGGATTCACAGACCTCTGCCGTCCTTTACAGCCTTCCGAGCTCCTCAGCCCGCAGATGGGGAGGCGTTAGTGTAGGGGGGCAGTTGCTCATGGGAGCCTCTACTCACTCCCTAATTTTGCCCTTTCCCCCTTCAGACTTCACCCGAATGCAGGACATCCCGGAAGAGACTGAAAGCCGTGATGGGGAGCCTGTAGCTTCAGAGAGCTAAGGGGGCCCCTCCCCCCTGCCCCGTGCCCCCCTGAAGAACATTACTGAGGGAGGAAAACCTTGGGGACTCCAATCTGCCAATGACAAGGGAACATTTGAAAGAACTGCTGACTGTCCTTGCCAGCTCTTGGGATCCTTGGATACCTGGGGCCATTTAGGAAGCTGGGGGAATTAGGCCATAGTGCCCCCTGGTGGCATCCAGACGCTACACCACAGATGCCAATTTTTCATGCCTTCTTCCTTCTACTTTAGGAAAATTTATTTATTTATTGTTTATTAGTTATGGAGGGAGAGGGGAGATTTAGAGGACCAGGGACATGGGAACCAAGCCATAGGGATCAGGGGGCCTTGTCCTTTAACACTACTGGGGTTTTGTCAGGCTTAACCATGCAGCTGCAGGGTTCCAGCCCTGACACCCCTCCCCAGCAACAACGGTCTTTGAGGAGAGGCTGCCGCCACAGGACCCTACTGCCCCTTCCAGAAGGGCTGCGGGCAGGGCCATGTCCCTCTCCCTCTCCTCTCAGTCTCTGACTGCTGTTCTCTCTTCTCTCTCCATCCTCCATGGAAACCCCAGGGAGATAACTTGGCTTCCTAGAGCTGATGGAATAGAAGTTGAGGTGGCCATAATGGTTTGTTGGGGGGTGAGGGAAAAAACCCGAAGGGACCAGAATGTTCTTTTGTTGTTGTTGTTTTCTTTTTTGTACCAAAGCCAACTGCACGTGTTTTATATTTTTAAGAGAAGATTGTAGGCAGTTAGAAATCACAGCCTTTTATCTCTACATCTCTGAAGAACTTGAGGGATGGGGGAACAATGGCTTCTCTCCTCATCTATAGTAATGAGGGACATATTCTGACCTCTTCCCCAGCCATTCGGGAAAAAAGTTCTAGGATGAGTCGGGAAATCTCTACGAACCCTGACCTCATCCCTCACCTTAGCAACCATGACCTGAAACCTCAGTGTGAATTTTGGGGATTTTTCAATGGACCTCCAGTGCCCACCAGCCCCAGCCATTTTTCTGCCAATTTGATTGTAAAAAAAGAAAAGAAAAGAAAAAAACATAAAGCAGGGAAAATTAAAGACCTTGAACCCCATGAAGTGCTGTCTCTTAATGTCTGCCAGTTCTGAGGGTGCTGGTGATGGGGAGAGCCAGGCAGTGACCTGTGTCCCTCTGAAAGGGGCCTTTGCCTCTCACAGGAAGGACAGACTGCCTCACTGAAGACGGGGCACTAACCAAAGAACCTGCTGCAAACCTTTTTTGTTGTCGTCGTCGATGTTCACAAATACAAGGATAGAAATGAAGGGGCACTTAGCTAGGTTCCAGTGGCTGCTGGGGATTCCAATATTAGAAAACTTGTTTTCATCTCATTTGCATGCTGTGCTCAGAAACTGCATCAGCCTGTTGCCCCCGTCCCTCCCTTTTGGCACAGTTCCTGTTAGCCTCTCCTGTGTCATTCATTTTTAGATTCGGCCCCACCCTGCCCTTATTTTTCCCAGTGTCAGGGCCCTGGGGTAACCTCTTTAAGACAGTTCCCCTCAGAGGTGCTGTTCATTTGCTCTCTGCCTCTTGGAGAGGCAGTGAGAGATTAGGTTGGTTTCAGTTCTTGGTTTTGGTTCATTTTACTTCCTGTTTCTGGTTAATACCCTCCTGTGGGGCTGTGGGGGGAGGGAGGAGGTGAGAGTCTAGAGTTGAATAAATGCTGGCATACATGTACATGTCTCTGTTGAAGCCCCTGGGGTAAGAAGAGGAGAAGGGGGCTCAAGACCTCAGCTAGAAAGAGGAATTGAAATCACGTGAGGGGGCAGGCTTGGGGAGCAGCCAGCATCCTGTGCTGCTGTAATTCTCATCCCCCAGCATCTTTGCAAAGTGCTGTCTCATCCATTACGGAATCTGTGAGGTAGGAGTTTGTTCTCATTTTACAGACAGAGAAACCTAGGTGCAGAAAGGTTGCCAGGCCAGGAAGGATGAGCCAGGAAGGGGCCAGCTCTCCTCGCTACAGTCCTCCACTTCCCCTCCTCGGCTACTTTGCCTAAAATACCAGAACCCCAAGTTTCAAACACAGACACGTGGTTCAGCAGCTGTCTACCTTGTCAGCTGGAAGCAGCTGGGATCCGAAGCTGTAAAGGCAGTGCAGGGGGCGGGAGTGGGGTATTAGCATCCAGAGACCACCGAGAAAGGGGAATGCAGGCTCCCCAGTGTTCTCATGGATCCAGTGACGGGTGCTGGTCAGGAGGGAAACAGAAACGCAGAGCCCAGGGCGTGGGTGTGGAGAAGCCCACAGCTCATGGGAGAGCAGCGCTGTCCCTCTTGCTGCCCCTCGACCAAAACCCCTCCTCATCCTTGGGCCTGAAGCATGATGTCATACATTTCTCTGAAGTGGCTGTTCTGAGATATGAGCCCCTCACATCTTTCACCATTCTGTCTGTTGTCCCCTCTCTAATCCCATTTTCGGAAACTCAGTCTTAACCTCTATCCCTCCTGCCGCAGTTTCAAAGCTCTCTGGCTTCGTGCTCCAGGGAGCCAGGGCCCAGCTCCTTGTCACAACAATGCCTTCTTTCCATTCCAAGAGGAGCTCCAAGCCTGCCGTGCCCAGCCCTCCTCCATTGCTGCACCCTCTCCAACCTCCCACCCCTTTCCAAGGGCAGGTCTACTTGCATTCATTCATCTCTGACTCGGACCCGTTTAAACTTTGTCAATATTGATCTCTGGGTCCCATAAAGCAGAAATGCTCCCAGAGGAGCCAATATCCGGTGGCCGGCAAGGCCATCAGAGGAGCTGCAGGGGGTGGCAGGAGGGGTACTTAGGTGGGGGGGATTTTCCATCCTGAATTGGCTGGGAACACACCTGGAGTTTTGAACCAGTTTAAACATTATCAGAAAGAGGAAATTAAACATCAAGAGGCTCATTAAATCTCTTTAACATTGCTTAATGTGTTGTGAATTTAGAGCCTCTTCTGCTCAGCAACTAGATGGAGCTGATGCAGAGGGCACCTGCAGGTCCTGTGCCCCGCTCCTCCCCCTACCCAGGGGGCTTCGGGCGCTAAGGTGCTGCTCACAGCTGTTGCTCTGGGATCTTGAGTGGCCAGAGTCGTTCTGGGTTCTGACACGCCAGAGCTTGAGGGAGGGACGCAATGGAAGTGGGAACTTCACCCCATCTTCCCTCTACACCTCCCTCCTTTCCAAGGACCGCCCCCCAGAAAGTCCCTTCTAATGGCTAACCTTTATCATTGCTGGGTCTCTATGGACACAGAAACCAAAGGGGAGTCCCCTGCCCTGGAGAACACACCTTCTAAAGGGGCTTGAGGGGCCAACCCCTCACTCAGTTCTTTATGTAAAACTTTCATTTCACTCCAGAGCATGTAAAAATCATTCCAGACAAGACCTGTATGGCTCCCTGTCCCCGTCTCCCAGCTGCCACCTTATTTCCTCCTTTTCCTTCTTTTTGTCTCCATTTTACATGAAGCGTAAGAATAACAGCTAACACTCTTTCAGGTGCTGTCGAGTCCTCAACAGCCCATTTTACAGATGGGAAAACAGGTAGACAAGTAAAATAAGTTGTCGAGGCCCCTCACCTGGTGAGTGTCAGAGCTGGGATGTAAATCCAGGTGCTCTGACACCTTTAGCTCTGATACTCTGAACTAAGCACTTGGAGTACGGAGGAAGACTTGCACCACTTTCTGTGGTTTCCACTTCTCTGGCTGCACCTTCAGCCTCCTCTTCTCCCAACCCCTTTCCACATCTCTCACCTCCCTATTCCCCACTCACACCCTTGACTTATCTTCACACTTCCCTCCAAATCCTGATTTAAGGAGAGACACACAGGTCCTCCCAGGCAGTACCAGGATTTTACACTTGGGGCTTAGCCGATGCCAGGGATCCAGCAAGACCCCACACGTGGCATCTCCCTGCAGAGGAACTACAGCTTTTGCAGCTGAGGTCTCTGCAAGCACCAAGTTTCTGTGGGCACCACTGAGATGGTGAGAAGGTGGAGATGGCCAGGAGAGGAGGGCATTTTTGGCCCTGGCACCAGAGAAGGACAAGGGCACACCCTGTTTGAGGTGAGGGGGTGGAGGGAGGACAGACAGAGAGAGATAGGCACTGACCTCTGATCCGTGAGTCTAGAAACCCTGGGAAGTTTTCCTGGGAATTCTCACAGGAGGCAGAAATGGGGCAAAGAATCCTTTTGTCCGTACTGAACTGGAGGTGGAACTGGGATTAAAGGTCAAGACAACTTGTGAATGATCCAGAGGTTTATTCTCAGATGCTCTTCTTTCCCACATCCATATGGAAACTTAAGCTTTGGGCCCAGGCCTCCCCCATTCCAGCACATCCACAGTGGGATCAAAGATCAGACTTTCCCTGAGGCAACGCAGCCCGGCAGAGAGGCCAGCCCCTCCCTCCCTAGGATGCGAACATCCTGCACCTGGTAGACCCCAGAAGGAGGAGAGTGTTTAGCTTGCACCCGTCACCCAGTTGTCCCTTTTTCCAATTTGGTGAGCACAGTAGAAGGGCCACTCTTCAGGGGGGGTGCTTCCAACCCACCGCCTGCCTACCTCGTTTAGGGCCACCTGTTCCACCCAGCCCCGGCCCTGGGGCCACAGTCTTGCTCGCAGATCCCTGAAGGTGTCTGCCAGGGCCCTCCGGGGCTCCTGCCTTAGGAGACAGTACAGCACAGGGTTGAGGCAGATGTTGCTGTGTGCCAGGCAGGTGGTGACAGGGGAGACGTAGGTATGGATGATGTAGAAAGTGCTATCCCAGGGCACCAGGTCAAACTTCACCAGGATGCCCCAGAGAGTGACCACATGGTTGGGGAACCAGCAGAGGAAGAAGGAGGCCACCAGGATGCGGACAGAGCGGGCCACCACCCTGCTGTCCTGCCGTCGCCGTCGCCGCCGCCGCAGGAAGGCCAACAACAGCAGGTAGCTGGTGGTGATGATGCCCAGGGGCACCATGAAGGTCAGCACCACCCTCTGCAGCTGGTAGGCCCCCATCCAATACCTGCTGGGGAAGCGCATCAGGCACAGACGCACGCCCCACACCTCATTCTCGGCCCCAAAGACAGCCGTGGGCAGTGTCACCAGGGCAGCCACCACCCATACTGCCAGGGTGGCCATGCGGGCCCAGAAGAGTGAGAGGTGGGTGCCTGGTCCTGCAGCCATGGCCACCACCCAGTATCGGGCAACACTCAGCGCCGTGATGAGGAAGATGCTGGCGTAGATGTTGAGGACAGTGGCCGTCAGGACCATCTTGCAGAGGGCACCTCCGAAGGGCCAGTGGAGGTCCAGTGCCGAGTCAGCTGCCCAGAAGGGGAGAGTGAGTGCCAGCCCCAGGTCTGCCAGAGCCAGGTTGAAGACAAAAGTGTCGGAAGGAACTCGCCGAGCACAGTTTCCCAGCACCCACAGCACGGCCAAGTTTCCCAGCAAGCCGACAGCCCCCACAAGCCCATAGGCCAGGGCAACCACAACCCTCAGCACTAGGAATTCAATAGGCATCGCAGCATCATCAGCGCTCAGCACACTGCCTCCAGAGGTGTTGCCCCGGAATGCGGGCAGGGGGGCAGAGGTATTGGGTGTGGGCATCGCAGGGCATCCGAAGTCGGTGGTGCTGGGCAGAGGGGCCAGCGAGTGCCTGCCAGACTGGCAGGGCCACCTACAGCTCTCAGCAGGAGCCTCTAGCTCTGAGCGCTTCTCTCAGGGCCTCAAGCTGCCAGGAGCCCTGGCCCACGCCCACACCCCAGAGGGAGGGGTGTGGATGGGAGAACCTGCCCCTTCCCTGTTGGTCATGATTGGTGGTGAGGGCAGGGTGAGGGAGGGCCTGAACATAAATGTGTGTGTGTTTGTGTGTGTGT
The DNA here is from genome assembly GCF_057802395.1 of Ceratotherium simum simum. Classification (NCBI taxonomy): domain Eukaryota; kingdom Metazoa; phylum Chordata; class Mammalia; order Perissodactyla; family Rhinocerotidae; genus Ceratotherium; species Ceratotherium simum. The sequence continues at coordinate 40,940,618 of NC_141901.1, forward strand.
GTGTTTGTAGGAAGGGCTCTATGTGGCAGAGAGGCAGGGGAGAAGGGGGAATTATCCCGCTGTGGAGGGCAGCCCCAAGCCTCCTCCATGGGCAGAAGACCAGAGATTCCCCATCTCAGGGATGATAGGAACCAAACTGGAGCCCTCTCTATTCCTAACAAGTGTGCAGGGTCCCCCTTCTCTGCAGAAAGTGCTCCCTTGGGACCAGCGGGAAGGGGCCTGGGAGGGGGCTAGAGGCAGGGAATCAGAATGGGTGCCTGAGAGAGAGCAAGAGCAGAGGTTCTGGAGCCCCAGATCTGCTTCTTGCTAGCTGTGTGACTTTGGGTGAGTTACTTGACTCCCCTGGGCCTCAGTTTCCTTGCTTAAAATTTTCAGATAAAAGTCTCAGCTTCACAGGATGGGTGTGATGAAATGAGATAATACATGTGAAAAAGCACTTTGTATGTTACTATTCACATGAATGATTATTATTTCAAAGGAAAAGTTTGGGGTGTTTGCAGCGAAAGGGAGCAGAGTACTGAGCAGCTATTATCACCATGCCCAGGGAACAGTGCCAACTACAACACAGGTTGGAATTCATTGCAGTAACAAGTGACCTTGAGGCTAAGGGCAGGGAGGGAAAGGGGAGAGGAAGTCACAGTTTCCTGCTCCCTCCCCACTGGGAACATGGCCTGTGAAGCCCTGAGTGGACCTGGGGCATGCGCGCAGTTCTGTTCCTGCTCCTGAGTGTTAAGCAGTCCTGCTAACCTCTCTCACTCCCACTGCCATCTCACCCTTTCCTCTCTAGTCTGTGGAGTCAGGGGTCAACGGTACGCCCACTCTCTCCTCCAGCCCCCAACCCCCATTTCAGAGCTATGGATCCTGAGATAACCCTCACCACACCTCATCCTGTCTCCCCATGATCTCAGCCCTAACTGGAAAAAATGCCTCATTGGGTCCTCCCCTTATAGGCCCATATCCCTACCCTTTGCAGAATTTGCTGTGATGGGGAAAAAGAGAAGGTGGGAGGTGAGTGGATAAAAGAGTGAGGCTTTTTCAAGGATTCCAAAATATTTAACACTTTCCTGCCCTCTGAGATGTTTGATGTGCAGTTCCCTTGGAGTGCTGGGGGAGGAAAGGGGCCCTTCAGGACAGTCAATCGGCAGTGGGTTTGATGAACCCTACAGAAGAGATCCAGAGGTAAAGAGATCCAGATTGGGTGCCAGGATGTTTGGGTTTTTCAGCAAGGAATGGGTGTGAAGGGGGTGAGAGAAGGGGAGTGGCCAGCCCTAGTTCAGGTGAGTCCCACAGGCTACCTCCTGGCCTCATGGACTGCTCCTGTGTGACTTTGTACCAGTTACTCTCTCTCCAGGCCATGTTTACTCCTCCACCCATCCAGCATCACTTTGCCAATCTGGCAGTGAAGACGTCTGTTTAATACATTAGACTTATTTTTTCTTGGCTTGGAGAAAAGAAACTGGGTCAGAATTCCTGCTATCCATCTGAAATATCTGGTCCTCTAATTTTTTTTTACCTTTATTCATTTCTAATCTAAACCTTTTCCCTTGGTCTGAGACTATGGACACCCCCTTGCGGTTATGTAGAGAGGTGATGCCACCAGCTGGCCACATCTAAGAACTTCACTTTGGGCCCTTATATTTTTCCAGTTGTTTGTTAGTTCATTCATTCATTCATTCACTCACTAATCACAGCATTTCCTGAGAACCGTTACTATTTGCCAGGCACTGTGCTAGACGCTGGGGACACAAAAACAGATAAAATATGATCCCTCTCCTCATAAAATATACTCAACTTTTTCGAGATGGATGGGATCTTTAAGATCACCTAGTTCAGGGGCCAGCCCGGTTGCACAAGCGGTTTGTGCGGTTAAGTGCACGCACTCTGCTGCGGCTGCCTGGGGTTCGCCAGTTTGGATCCCTAGCGTGCACTGACACACGGCTTGTCAAGCCATGCTGTGGCGGCGTCCCATATAAAGTGGAGGAAGATGGGCACGGATGTTAGCCCAGGGCCAGTCTTCCTCAGCAAAAAAAGGAGGATTGGCAGATGTTAGCTCAGGGCTGATCCTCCTTACAGAAAAAAAAAAAAAAAAGATCACCTAGTTCAGCTTCTCATTTTATAGGGAGTGAAAGTGACTTATCCAAGGCCACCTGGGAAGTGGTGGCAGAGTCAGGATTTGAGATAAAAGTCCCTTGACTCCTAGAATCTGGCTCTTTCTGCTACATCACAAAACCCTTTAGGTATTTCTTTCCACCGATAATCTCTTCCCCCTTCCTGAGTGCCAGAAGCACCACTCCCTGCCCTTGGGAATCTCCTAGGCTGCCAAGGGAAACAGCACCAGGATGTGGACAGAGGGACAGTGACAGCTCCTCTCTAGATGGTCTTCATTCACAACTGCTGGGAGATGAGGAGGAACTGGATTCAACAAAAATGATTTCACCATCCCTCACGTTCATATTGCTCTCTAGAGCCACGCTTAACTAGCCCAGTCTTTTATCTCAGTTAGAGTCCAAGGACCTGTGTGGTAGATTATGGTGTCTGCCTTACGTAAAAAGGATTTATAATGACCAGGCCTTCCCCTCAGGCACATGAATATCCACATGTCTCAGCCCACATGTCTCCAGCCCTGCTCTCCCAAGCCTAGGCAAAGAGAAATTGGGGGAGGAGGCAGGAGGAACTGAGTTGTCTTTCTGCAGAGCATAAAGAGAAAGAAGCTTTGCATTTGCATTTGTGGTGGAGGAGACAGAGACTAGCCACTCGGGGGACTACAAATGGCAGGAGTAGGAGACCTGCCCCTAATCCAAATCTCCAACCTCACATCAACCCAATCAGCCACTGTCTTTACTCCTTCACATGTCTCCCAGATCTACAGAGAAAATCCTCCAGTCTTGGTAAGGGGTATGGGCAGCTCCAATGCTCAAGGGAAAGTTCTGAATCAGTCTCTCTCTATCTTTATATTTTGGAATAGTTTTAGATTTACAGAAAAATTGCAAAGGCAGTGAGAGTGATCCATATCTTTTATTTTCCACGTTAAAATAAAAATGACAGGGCATCAAAAACAAAAACAAAAATCTTAGGGATAAATCTGACAAAAGATGTGCAATACTTGTACATTGAAAACTACAAAGCACCGCTGAGAAAAATTAAAGACCTAAATAAATGAAGAGGTATGCTGTATTCACAGGTTGGAAGACTCAATAATAAGATGTCAGTTCTCCTCATTACGGGTCTGTAAATTCAATACAATCCTAATCAAAATTCTAGGAGCCTTTTTTAGATAGAAATTGACAAGCTGATTCTAAAATTCATATGGAAATGCAAATAGCCAAATATTTTGTAAAATAGCCAAAACAATTTTGTAGAAAGATACTAAAATTGGAGTATTTACTCCATGCTACCCCATTTCAAGACTTACTATAAAGCTACCATATTCAAGACAGTGTGGTATTAGTGAAAGGATAGACATATAAATCAATGGAATCAATTGAGAGTCCTGAAATAGGCCCACACATTTAGTCAACTGATTTCCACCAAAGGTGCAAAGACAATTCACTAAAGAACGCATAGCCTTTTCAACAAATGGTTCTGTAACAATTGAATATCCACATTAAAAAGAGAGTGTGCATGACAGAACTTCAATCTCTACCTCACACCATCACAAAAATTAACTCAAAATGGATCATAGATCTAAATTTAAAACCTAAAACTCCAAAACTTCTAGAAGAAAACAAAAGAGAAAATTTTTGTGACCTTGGGCTAGGCAAAGATTTCTCAGATACAATATCAAAAGCATAATCTATATAAGCAAAAACTGTTAAACTGAACTTCATCAAAACTAAGGACTTCTGCTCTTTGAAAAAAACTGTTAAGAGAATGAAAAGACAAGGCACATACTGAGAGAAAATATTTGCAAATCACAGATCTGATAAAGGACTTGTATCTAGAATACCTAAAGAACTCTCCAAGTTCAATAATAAGAAAACAGCCTTAGTTTTTAAATGGGCAAAGGATTTGAACAGATACTTCATCAAAGAAGTTACAGGGATAGCAAATAAGCACATGAGAAGATGCTCAACATCATTAGCCATTATGGAAATGCAAATTAAAACCACAATGAGATAATACTACATTTCTATTAGAATGTCAAAAATGAAAAAAACTGACCATACCAAGTGTTGGTGACGAAATGGGGTACCAAAACTTTCATACATTGCTGGTGGGAATTAATATGATATAACCACTTAGTAAAATAATTTGGCAGTTTCTTAAAAAGTTAAACATACACTTACCATATGTCCCAGTCATTCTACTCCTGAGCATTTACTCAAGAGAAATGAAAGAATATGTTCACATAAAGACTTGTACACCAATACTCACAGCAGCTTTATTTGAAGTAGCTTAAAATGGGAAACAACTCAAATGGATAACCTAATTACCCATCAAGGGAATGGATAGACAAATTGTGGTATAGTCATACAATGGAATGCTACTCAACAATGAAAAGGAATGGATTATTGCTGTATACAACAACAAGCATGGAGGAAAGAGCCCTGGTGGCTGCCAGGCCATGGTTGCTGTCCCTTCCCATTTGCCTCATTGAAGCATCTGTTCCTGCTCCATCTGTTCAGCATCGCTGGTGCATCCACACTGCAGCCAAGTTCTGCCTGCCCCAGCCTCCAGTCCTAGCAGTGTGCTCCTCTGAAACAAGACAGCCTCATTGCTGACTCTATTTGCTCTGGACCAGGGTCACTCTAGAGTGTCTCCCACTGGGCTTCCTGGGCTGTGGTTCTGAGTACCTTAGCCTTTCTGTCCTCTAAATAAACCTGGAATCCATATACGTGAGTAGGTTTCCATTTCAGATGTCAAGTGTTCACATTCCTGAGAAAGGAGTGGGGCAGATGCCTCCCCATGCACATAGATGAGCAGAGGCTCTTCCCTGGGCCACTGTTCTAAAACTAAACAGAGTTGAAGTTTTCAGTAATCAACACTGCTGGTTAAGTCCCTGGGGGGACACCCTGCTATAATCTACATTAACATTGGGATCTGTACTACAACTTACAGTCTCCAGCCTTAGATGAGGCTTCAGGAGTGCTGTCAGTCCTTTTACAGTTGTCAATCCCTGATCAGCTTGGTCTTTCATATCTTCATCCAAAAGGCATTTCCTGGGCATCTGGTAAGTGACAGGCACCATGCAGGCATAGGGTACACAAAGACGATGAAGACAGTTCCTCAAAGAGCTCACTATTAGTAAGGGCAACAGAAACATAAACAATACTTGTAAATACAGTATGAAAGGTGCTATACTAAATGTTTAATAGAGAGTTCAGAGGGGGTACAAAGGAGGAAGTGTTTAATTTTACCTGGGATAGTCATAGAGATGATTTTTGAACTGAGCCTTGAAAAATAAGTAGGTGTTTGTCCAGGGAACGGGCGTTTCAAGTGATGAGAACAGTACGATCACAGACATGGGGGCACGCATCTGGGGAAATGCAGCATGGTTGGCACAATAGTGTGTGTACCAAGGAAAAGACCAGGAAAGTTGGGTGGGATGCAATAATGAGATTATGGAGGATGTTAGGCCAGGCAAAGGAGCTTGGATTTTATCCTACAGAATGAGAAGCCACTGAAAGCTTTTAATCTGGGCTGGCCCCATGGCTTAGTGGTTAAGTGTGCATGCTCCGCTGCTGGTGGCCCGGGTTCGGATCCCCGGCGTATGCCGACGCACCGCTTCTCTGGCCATGCTGAGGCCGAGTCCCACATACAGCAATTAGAAGGATGTGCAACTATGACATACAACTATCTACTGGGGCTTTGGGGAGAAAAATAAATAAAGTTTAAAAAAATGAAAGCTTTTAATCTAAGCAGTGACAGAATCAAATTTATTTTTTAGGATTGTCTATCTGTTGACAACATGAAGGACCATTCAAGGGGGTTGAGAATGGCAGGAGAAATATAAATTAGGAGAGTTTTGTAAACAGGGGCTGGGATAGTCAGGAAGTAGAGGAGGGAAGGAATGTGGATTATATTTAGGAAACAGAATCAAGTGACAGGAGACGTAAAGTGATTAAGAAGAGGGAGGAATTAAGAATGTCCACCAGGGCCGGCCCCGTGGCTTGGTGGTTAAGTGCGCGCGCTCCGCTGCTGGCGGCCGGGGTTCGATCCCGGGCGCACACTGACGCACCGCTTCTTCGGCCATGCTGAGGCCGCGTCCCACATACAGCAACTGGAAGGATGTGCAGCTATGACCTACAACTATCTGCTGGGGCTTTGGGGGAAAAAATAAATAAATAAAAAAAAATTAAAAAAAAAAAAAAAAAAAGAATGTCCACCAGTTCATAGGCTCGGGGAATTAAGTGCATGGAGATTACATGAACCGATGGCTGGATGTACCATCACTACCAACAGATATATGGTAGTACCATATACAGCAGTAGAAAATACAGGTTGAAAAATGTGTGAACCATCTAGGTGTAGTGGTCCAATATACAGTTGACTATCTGGTCTTGAAGATCTGGACTTGGACGTCTTCAGTGGAAGGGGGTGATGGGCAAATTCAGAGAAGAAAAGGTTCAGGAGCCTTGTGAACGCTGTTGGTTGCTTTCACAGCATCCATGTCCCCCTCCTCCTTTCTAAAGAACCTAATTTTGTTCCAGTATCCATTCCTCCCCTACAGAGTCCAGATGACTTGGAGGAAGCCAACTCCATCCCAGCTCTAGGGGTGGATCCTGATTATTTTAAGCCAATCACAATATAACCATCCCTCCTGACAGTAATTGTTTCAAGAGCCAAGGCTTAAGCTAATCAATACCTGACATTACCCTGGTGAGTGTTATTAGTCCACAGGTTGGTCCAATCAGACTGAAGTGGCGGAAGGACTTTTACCATATGAGTGTCAGGGAGGATCTTTCCCCTATTGCACCTGAATGCAGAAGCATGTGTCCCAGTTGGGGTTGGCAGTCATCTTGTCACCATGAAGGAAGCCAGTCTAAGGACAAAGCCTTCCTGTGGAGGCAGGCAGATTAGAGAAGCTGAGCATATACTATCTTTGGACTTTTAGTTATGAGAGAGAATACATCTATTATTGTTTAAGCCATTTTGAGTTAGGTTTTCTGTTACTTGTGATGAGAAGCATCCTGGGTCAAACCAGAAGGGGATGCAAAATTAGTGAATAGTATTTTTTAGGGCAGAAGAAACCAGAAATCTTTACAAAATTTATTGCTTACTATTGTAAGAGAGAGATATGTTGGTCAGGCATCACCTCTCTGAGCAAAGCAGACTGTAAATCTTCTACCTATAGGGTCTTGGCTTCAGGGACTGGCAGATTTTCAGAGGCATAAGTAGATAGATATCATCTGTACAAGATGATTACCCTGGTAAGACTGTTGTTGATGGGTTGGCACTCTGAGGCAAGTTCTTTGGAGATTGTTTGACTTTGAGAAGTGAGACGCTGACATTGACTGGATGGTGTTCACTTAGCTGCGTTGTTGATTGATTCAACAGGTTTAAAATAGGTTCTGAAGGCTACTTGTTACCATGGCTACAGAATACTCAAATCAGTCTTTTTTCAAGTTTGTGGAATTTTTTTTTTTTTGGTGAGGAAGATTAGCCTTGATCTAACATCCGTTGCCAATCCTCCTCTTTTTGCTGAGGAAGATTGGCCCTGGGCTAACATCCGTGCCCATCTTCCTCTACTTTACATGTGGGACGCCTGCCACAGCATGGCTTGATAAGCGGTGCGTGGGTCCGTGCCCAGGATCCAAACCTGCGAACCTTGGGCCACCAAAGTGGAGTGCGTGAACTTAACCACTGTGCCACCAGGCCAGCCCTGGAATTTGTTTTTTGTTTTGTTTTGTTTTGTTTTAATTCTCAGGAAGAAGTATTCCTCTTCCTCTCCAAGACCAATCTCTCCATCTGTGTTGTTAAATCCTTCTCTTCACAGATCTTGCTCCATCAGCCATTTCCTTCGTCTTGGATTTCCTACAGTGTCTCTTTTATTGCAAGGAACAGAAATCCCCTTGAGCTGCTTCTAGTGATGAAACATATCTAATGACAGGATGATGTTGATTATGCCAGAGTCCTTGAAAAATCCTCACCTTTTTGCCTACCCATCCCCACCTTCTCTTTCCTTCCTTTGCTGCAGTGGGTGGGAATACTGGCATGAAAGAGTAGGGCCAAGAATACATTTTTAGAGTTTTAGTAGATCTGAATGGATTCCAGTGGGATAATGGGAAGATAGAACAGTGCAGCCCTCAGGGAGCAAGTTTTATTCTTTTTGCTTTTCAGTTGGTTCCTGTTTCTGCTTCTCTCAGCACATCTGCTCCATTCTCTTGCTTCTCTTTGCAGACTAGCTCCTCTGCCTGCTCTTCTTGGGCAGAGCCTAAGATGGTTACCCCAGCCCTGACATACCAGCATGACCTCCCAGCACCAGTGGCTACCATTGACCAACCATAGTTCTCTGGTTCCGAAAATCCTCAGGAAAGAGTATTTTTTCAGTCCTTAGTCTAGTCAAGTATGTATCCTTTGTTTAATCAGCTCTGGCACCAAGTCATGAAATACGCAGGACTGTCCTTTCTAGAGCCTGGAGGAGGGGTATGCTCTGCAGAAAGGGCTGCACATGGGACAGCCAATGAAACACAGCTAGCACATACTACTCTGCCTACTTTGCACATACCCCCTTCTTTTCACACATACATTTCTAAAGATTCCTCCTCCACTAACATGATCCAGTTTTTATAAACAACCGTAAGTACAACCACCCCTTCAACAAAGAAAAACTATCCAAAGCCACGTCTAACTATTGCATTCAGAGGCAATGTAATGGGGCCCCTTTAATCACTCTACAATCTCTAAGTGATGTCCATTCTTTTCTAGTTTTATTGTAATCAGTTCCAGATATGATCCTTTGACATCTTACACCTTTTAGAAAACAAGCCCCCAGACATGTGATGTACAATATTAGAGGAAAACACAAGAGAACTACAAAAAATTTCCTAATTAAAAAGGAGAAAATAGAATGAATCCTCCAGATCAGCACCATATATTGGTCAAGTCCTCAAAGTTATTGCACATCCCTCAGTGTAGTACCCCAGCTTTGTAGAGCAAGCACTCCATTCATACTGTAGGGGTAGCCATGGTGGTGGTGGGGGGGGTGACAATGTATATGATGCATGAGTGAATTCCCCGAACCAGTTTGCTGACTCACATCCTTAGAAGTGGAGTTCCTTGGTCAAAAAACTTGATTACGTCAATTTTTGCTTATTGGGAAGTTTTCCTTTTACCACTGATCTTCAGATCATCCCTGAGATGGTCTTTGATAAAAATTTCCTCCAATGGAATTGAGGCCTTAAAATGTTTCTTTTCTCCCATCATCCTTTGTGCTTGGGATTAAGAATTGCTGGAGAAGCTGAGCTGCCTTGCCATGTTGATTTGAGTCAGACACAGGACCCAACTTGGTGTTTTTCTGGCAATTTAGTTCCCATAAAACTTTAGTGAGTTACCTCCCCTTTTCACTTTTAAGGATGCCAAGTTGTTGCTGTTCTTATTGTTTCACTTTGTTACAGCCTTTTTCTTTTTTTACATTTAGTGTTTTTTCTTTTTTTTATTTTGACATAATTTCAGACTGAGAGAAAGCTACAAGAACAGTACAAAGAATTTTTGTATCCCCTTTACCCAGATTCCCCAAATGTTAACATTTTTTTTCACATTTGCTTTGTCCTTTCCTCTCTCTCTTATATATGTGTGTACATATAATTTTTTTCTGAACAGTTTGAAAGCAAGTTGCAGACATGATGGTCCTTTACCTCTAAATTACTCAGTGTGTGTTTCCTAAAAAAAAAAAAGTTCTCTTACATAACCACAGAATAATGATCGAAATCAACAAATTAGCAATGCTACAATACTATTATCTAATCTATAAACCTTATTCAGATGTTGCCAATTGTCCCTATAATGTCTTTTATAGCAAAAGAAATCTCAGACCATGCATTACATTCAGTTGTCACATCTCTTTAGTCTCCTTTAATCTGGAATAGTTCCTCAGGCTTTGTCTTTCATGACATTTTTTTTTTTTTATCTTTTTTTTTTTTTGAGGAAGATTGGCCCTGCACTAACATCTGTTGCCAATCTTCCTCTTCTTTTCTTTTTTCTCCCCAAAGCCCCAGTACATAGTTGTGTAACACAGCTGTAGAGTTGTAGCTCTTCTATGTGGGATGTTGCCTCAGCATGGCTTGATGAGTGATGAGTAGGTCTGCGCCCAGGATCCAAACTGGCAAACCCCGGGCCGCCAAAGCAGAACACGTGAACTTAACCACTCCGCCACCGGGCTGGCCCCTCATGACGTTTTTTAGAGTAAAACTATGTATTTTTAGAGTAAAGGTCAATTATTTGTATAACATCCCTCGGTTTGGTTTTGTCTGCTATTTCCTATGATTAGACTCAGGTTATGAAAATTTTGGCAGGACACCACAGAAGTGATGTGCTCATTTAAGAGCATTATATCAGGAGGCACATGACATCCAGTGCTGGTGATGTTAACTCGGATCATTTAGTTAAGGTGGTGTCTGGGAGGTTTCTCCACTGCAAAGATACTATATACCTTTTGTCCCTAGTAAGTATCTTGTGAGGAGATGAAACTTCAAGAGTATGTAAATATCCTGTTAGGCCTCTAACTTTGACCCACTAGTTTTAGCGTTCTTTGATGATTCTTGTCTGAATCAATTATTACTATAATAGTTGCCAAATGGTGATTTTGATGCCATGGTTTTAAAGCCACGGCCTTTTTCTGACAGTTGTCATTTCTCTAGGAAAATTAGTCCTGCAAGAATTTGTTGCCTGGAAGGAACTAAAGCCAGAATTTTGTCCATCCCCACTGCTCTTCACCTAATGGCTTTGTCCTTAGGCCTCTGAAGAGAAACCTCACATTTGAGAAGGACTGTTATATTTTACATAACACCTCCAAGTCCACTCACTACAGCCCTATGAAAAATCACGTTTTGGTGGGGGAAGTGTTGCATTGAGAAGTGTTTTTGAGCAGCCCAGATGTTAAGGGTTTCCCCCTCTCTTCTGGCTCTCCCAGAAACACACATTCCAATTGTCAAGAGCCTAGTCATGGCCAACCCGTGCATTAACTTTAGTCACAAAAATCTAGTATGGCAAAGAATTTGGTATGGCCTAAAGTTTGACAAGAAAAGGATTAATTTTCCTCAACCTGGCCTTAAGTAGTTTCAGACTACAGGGAGAAAGACTTTTCTCTAACAGGATTACATAACTGCACTGGTTTTTTTTCCTATGCCTTTTTATCACAGAAACCTGGAACAAACTGTTGATCTCTTTTGGGATTGTGCTTTTCCTAAGGCTCTAAAGAATAATCAACACACTGTACTATCCTCCCATTTTGCTAACAGGGCCTCCAGAGCTTCACCCTGTCTCCTGGTTTGGCTGTCACTGCTGACTTCTCAGTCACAAATGGTTTAATCCACAGCAGCCAGTTCCACAGTTCCGAGAGTCTGTGGATTTGCAAATCCACCCTTAGTTATCGATTTTGTTTCCAGTTGTACAAATACCCAAGGCTGACTGAAGCTAGCTCGAGTAAGTGGGAGGGTGAGGGGAACTGTATTTTATTTTATTTTTTTTATTTATTTTTTTTTATTTTTATTTTTTTTAAAGATTTTATTTATTTTATTTTTTCCCCCCAAAGCCCCAGTAGATAGTTGTATGTCATAGCTGCACATCCTTCTAGTTGCTGTATGTGGGACTCGGCCTCAGGATGGACGGAGAAGTGGTGCCTCGATGCACACCCGGGATCCGAACCCGGGCCACCAGCATCGCAGCGCGCGCACTTAACCACCAAGCCACAGGGCCGGCCCAAGGGAACTGTATTTTAAAGCTACATTGGGAAGCCTCCTGGCTATCCAAGGACACAGCACAAAGTAGAGCCAGGCCTCACAGAAGCTGGAACTGGGCTATATGCCCTACTTCTTTTTGAACAGCTGCTCCATTTTTCTCTTTCTTGACAGATTTCCCCTTGTAAGAAGGTGAAAAACAATTATAAAACTATTTTTAGAGGTGACAGCAGAATTCCTCACAGGAAATTCCTTTGTTTGGAAAAATTATTCTATAAGCACTTGAGACAGAGGGTGGCACCCCAAAGGGGGACGGTGAATATGCTGGAGGCCTTGTGAAAGCTCACTTTCCATCTTTTCTTGTTTCCCATCACAACCCCACTGCTATGGGTGAGGATATTGGGCCAAAACAGCAAGACCCAGTCCAGCATTTTCCATGTTTGGGCTGATCTAAATGAATTCAGGGGAGATACCTGGGAGGCAGGTGTGGGATGTGCAGCACTGAAAAAGAGGAGACTGAATTGTAGATAGAAAGTGCCACTGAAACAATGAGGGAGTGACAAGTCTCAAGGTACAGGAGACGTTACTGCGAGAGGTTACATATGGGCCCAGCCATACGGGTTTTATATGATTTCTAAGCTGTCACCGCGTTAGAGTTGGTAGTAGATGGCCTAATAATACCCAAATGAGCACTAGGAAATGCATAGTCATTGGGATTCATATGTCAATTTTTGTGTGTGTGTGAGGAAGATTAGCCCTGAGCTAACATCTGTTGCCAATCCTCCTCTTTTTGCTGAGGAAGATTGGCCCTGGGCTAACATCCGTGCCGGTCTTCCTCTATATGGGACACTGCCACAGCATGTCTGACAAGTGGTGCATGGGTCCACATCCAGGATTCGGACCTGCAAACCCCAGGCCGCCGAAGCAGAGCAAGTGAACCAAACTGCTATGCCACTGGGCCGGCCCCCATATGTCAATTTTTTTGACCCTGCACCAAACAGGAAGGAAAAATGACCTCAGCCTAACCTCTTTCACTTTAGAGAGACTTTTTCAATTAGCAATATAACAAAGTCTTATTGAATGGAGTTCAGAAAATCAGACTTGGTTGTATCAATAGAGAAATGTTACTGGGGAAATTCAGACTTTCTGAGAGAACTGTAAATAAAGGAACTAAGCATTTGACTTAAGAAACTAGAAAAAACAACAAACAAAATAAATCCCAAAAGGAAAAGATAATTAATAAAAACAAAACCTTAAATTAATATGCTATTGATGAATTGATGAAGACACTGATGAATAAAACTACATCCTGGGTTCTTCAAAAAGGTAAACAAACAGATAAGACCCTGGCAAGGCTAAGGAAAATAAAGAGAAAAGAAAAAAGAGAGAAGAGAAAGAAATAGCCATACAAATGAGATTAAAAGAATTAGAGACTTTTAGTGAAATTTTATGCACATTTTAAATTCTACGTAAAATGGATGATTTTTTAGGAAAGTTTAAATGACTAAAATTAACTCAAGAAAAAATAAGAATCCTGAACAGATGAATAACCACATAAGAATTTGAAAAGGTTTTCAAATATCTATCACTAAAAAGCTTCCAGATCCAAATGATTTTACAAGCAAGTTCAGTCCAACCTTCAAGGAAACAATAATTCCTAAATTATTCCAAGTATTTTAGAGCACAGGAGAAAAAATGAAAAGGTTGCCAAGTTTCAAAGCTGGAATAAATCTACAACTTGATTTTTCAAAATACCAAGATGTTACTTACGAATACATATGCAAAACTCATAAACAGAACATCAGTGATGGAGTTCAGGACGTGCTACCACAAAATACAGCACCATGGCATACTGAATATTTTTTTATAAGTTTTTTTTTAATTTTATTCATTTATTTATTTTTCCCCCCAAAGCCCCAGTAGACAGTTGTATGTCATAGCTGCACATCCTTCTAGTTGCTGTATGTGGGACACAGCCTCAGCATGGTCAGAGAAGTGGTGTGTCGGTGCGCGCCCGGGATCCGAACCCGGGCCGCCAGCAGCAGAGTGCGTGCACTTAACTGCTAAGCCACGGGGCCAGCCCCATACTGAATATTTTAAGCTGAAGGAATTTGAGAAACAGCAGGTGTAGGAAGGACTTGCTGACCTTCCCCTGAGGCAGGTCATAAGACCCTCATGTAAGAGTGCCCTCCCTATACCTGGAGGAAAGGAATATCCTTATCTCCAAAACAGAGCGACACTGAGAGGATTCTGAACAAACAGGTCTTGCTAAATTTCCCCCAGTTTACTATTCTTAGCTCACACCTCTTTTTGTCCTATCATATTTTTCCATGACTTTTCACTCTTCATCAAACCTACTATAAAAACTCTCAGGTTTAACCATTTCTTTGGGTCTTCATTTCCTTATGAAGTCTCCTGTGTCACATAAAACTTATATCAAATATATTTGTATGCTTTTCTTTTGCTAATCTGTGTTTTGTTCCAGAGATCTAGCCAAGAACCAAAAAGGGTAGGAGGAAAAAGATTTGTTTCTCCCCTACATCAGCAAATCAAATCCAGCAGTGTATTAAACAAATGATACCTCAAGATCAAGAAGGGTTTATTGCAAAATGGAACGAGAGTTCAACATTAGGAAATCTAACATCAGAGTTGTTTACAATAATATACATTTGTGTGTGTGTGTGTGTGTGTGTGAGGGAGATTAGCCCTGAGCTAACATCCGTGCTAATCCTCCTCTTTTTTGCTGAGGAAGACCGACCGGCTCTGAGCTAACATCTATTGCCAATCCTTCTCCTTTTTTTCTTTCCCAAAGCCCCAGTAGATGGTTGTATGTCATAGCTGCACATCCTTCTAGTTGCTGTATGTGAGACGCAGCCTCAGCATGGCCGGAGAAGCCGTGCGTCAGTGCGTGCCGGGGATCCGAACCCGGGCCGCCAGTAGCGGAGCGCACGCACTTAACTGCTAAGCCACGGGGCCAGCCCTACGATAATATACATTAAAGGAAAAAACTTATATATCTACTCTAGCAAAAATGGACTTGCTAAATCTTAACATCCATTCTCAATAAAAGTGCTTAGTAAAATAAAAATTGAAGCAAATTTCCTAAAGATTACAAATAATATTTCTCAGAAACAAACATTATATTCAAAAATGAAATTACATTTTTCAAAGAAGATATACAAATGGCCAGAAAGCACATAAACAGATCATTAGTCATTAAGAAAATGCAAATCAAAACCACAATGAGGTACCACTTCACACCCACTGGGGTAGCTATAATAAAAAAACCCAGAAAAAAAAAAAGTGTTGGAGAGGATGTGGAGAAACAGGGACCCTCATACATTGCTGGTGAGAACATAAAATGGTGCAGCTGCTTGGGTTGGTGGTTGCACAAAAGTTCAATCTAGAATTACTAAATGATCCAGCAATTCTACTCCTAGGTACAAACCCTAAAGAATTAAAAACAGGTACTTAAATACTTGTTCATGAATGTTCATAGCAGCACTATTTGCAATAGCCAAGAGGTGGAAACAACCCAAACGTTCATTAACGGATGAAAGGGTAAATAAATTGTGGTATATACATCCAATGGAAATTATTCAGCCATAAAAAGCAATGCAGTACCAATACATGCTACAACTGGGATGAGCTTCGAAAACATTATGCTACGTCAAAGAACACAGACACATGGGCTGGCCCCGTGGCTTAGCGGTTAAGTGCGTGCGCTCCGCTGCCGGCGGCCCAGGTTCAGATCCCGGGTGCGCACCGAGGCACCACTCCTCCAGCCATGCTGAGGCCGCGTCCCACATACAGCAACTAGAAGGATGTGCAGCTATGACAGACAACTATGTACTGGGGCTTTGGGGGAAAAATAAATAAATAAAATCTTTAAAAAAAAAAAAAAAAAAAAAGAACACAGACACAAAAGATCCCATAATATGTGACTATGTGAAATACACAAAGTAGGTAAATCTAGAGAGACAGAAAGCAGATTGACAGTTACCAGACAATGGAGGACAGGGAGGAATGGGGAGTGACTGCTTACCGAGTACAGGGTATTCTTCTGAGGTGATGAACAGTTTTGAAACTGGAGAGAGGTGGTTGTTGTGCAACATTGTGAATGCACTAAATGCCACTCAATTGTGTACTTTAAAATGGTTAATTGCATGTTATGTGAATTTCACCTCAATTAAAAAAAACGTACACAAACAACACTATACTGTATATTGTTCATGTATCTGTACAATGTTGTGACAATATAAAAACATGGACAGGGAGAACTCACAACAAAGTCACTACACTGCTGCCTCTGGTAAGGATGGTGGGGAGGACAATAGGACTAGAGACAACAAGGTCCCCTAGGACCTAAAGAGTATGTTAAGGCAATCAACACTATGCTTTTTTTATTAAAAATAAAAAACAATCTAAAATGAAAAGAAAGTGAAATTAAAGTCAGAAACAAGAAAGGAATGTTCACTGTTCACTCACCACTATTTACTTTGATAAGGCAAAAAAATAAATTAAATGGCACCAACATTACCAATGAAGAAATTTATTTTACATTCTTTGTAAGTTAGAAAATAATAATTAGAAACACATATACCTTTAGCATTCTAAGAACTCTTTATATATGAATTCATACAGCCCTCATAACAACTCTGTGAAGTAGGCACTATTATTATCTCCCTTTTAAAGATAAGGAAACTGAGACATAGAAGAAATCAAGGTCACACAGGTAAGTCAGTAGTGATTTTGGGATTTGAACATAGGCAGTATGTACTCTTGTCCACTATAATATTTTATTAATCCATGAGATTTGGCTACAAAATTATTAAAACTAGAGTTTAGCAAGGTGGCTGGATATAAAAACCAGTAGATTTCTTTTATGCCAACAATAACTTGTTTAAAAAAATAATTTAAATGTCTTTCAAAATAGCAGTCGAAAATTTTAAATACCTATGAATGTATTCAAAAAGAAAGGAACCAAAATCCAGATGAAAAACACTATAAGATTTACCGAAAGGCATAACACAAGACTCCAAAAAATGGAAAATCACACCACATTCCTGGGTGGGAAGAATCATTACTGTGAACTTGTCAATACTCTCCAAGTTTAAAAATAAAGAAAATGCTTAATCAAAATTTAAAAATGTTTGTGTTTCAAAATACACTATCAAGAAAATGAAAAGATAACCCATAGAATGGGTGAAAATATTTGCAAATCAAATATCTGAAGGGACTTGTATCCTCAATAAATAATGAACTCTTACAACTCAACAATAAAAAGACAAATAACCCAATCTAAAAATGGGCAAAGGATTTCAGTAGGTATTTCTTCAAAGGAAATATAGAAATGTTGAATAAGCACGTGAAAAGACGCCTAACATCATTAGTTATTACAGAAATGCAAACGCAAATCACAATGTGATAATACCTCACACCCACTAGGATGGCTATAATAAAAAAGATGAACCATAACAAGTGAAATATTTTTTTGTGTGTGTGAGGGAGATCAGCCCTGAGCCAACACCCAGGCCAAACCTCCTCTTTTTGCTGAGGAAGATTGGCCCTGGGCTAACATCTGTGCCCATCTTTCTCCACTTTATATGGGACGCTGCCACAGCATGGCCTGACAAGGGGTGCGATGGTGCGGGTCGGATCCGAACTCAGGTCGCCAGCAGCAGAGCGTGCGCACCTAACCGCTTTGCCACAGGGCTGGCCCCTATATCTCAATTTAAAAAATTTAAAAAATAAACACAACGTATTTTCAATCAGAATCTCAACGGCACTGTGTTTTGGGGAGATGAGGCAAAGGGAAAACAATATGTTTAATCTAAAATTCATTTGAAAAACACACCTGTCAGAATAGGCAAGGAAATACATAAGCACGAGAATGGCCTTGCCCTAACGGATATTAAAATATTAAAACGTAGAATTATTGTAATAAAAACAGTATAGCAAAGGAACAAATAGATCAATGCAATAGAAAGGAATGCAGAAATAACATATTATATATATATACACATCATATACATATTATATATATATCATTTCCTATACGATAAAGGTGGCATTTGTATGGAAGGGAAATTTATTAAATGCTGAAGGGAAAACACTATAAATTTGGTTTTTAAAAGAATTCGTATTCTATTAATCAAATCAGAATGTAAACTTATTTGAAAAATAGCATTGTGTTTTATTTATTCCATCTAGAGACTCCTTGCAGTTCCAAGAAATTCCATATGTTGGAAATCTCTTTCAGAATCACCTCAAACTCCTCAGCATGGCATTGAAGGCTTTTCATTACCTGGTCCCCACACTCTGGCCAGTCCAACTCTAAGTATGTAGATCCCGGAACAGGATGTTTCATAACCTACGCTGGATCACTGCTTCTCCAGCCCTCACCCAGCCTCTGCAGCTTCCGTTTCTTTCAAATCCCTGCGTCTAAAGCCCCACCGAGTTGAACATTTTATCTTCTTCACCTTTGCTTACTACACACCCCTATTATATGTATTTGCCCGCGTGCCTACCCCGCCACATTGTGAGTACCAGAAAGGCAGGACCCGCGGCTTATCTGTACATCTTTAATCTTTATCTTTACATCTTAATGCGTTGCTCTTAAAATAGTGCTTGGCACACAGAAATGAAAAGAAAAAAAAAAGAGAGAAATTCTTCAAATGACCTTTGGGACGAATCATTTCCTTTAACTGAAAGGTGAAGTGGGGAAAAGTCGCGGGGAATTCTCTCTCTCGGGTCAGAGGCTGGGACTCCACACGAACGCAGCTGAATTTGGGGAAAAACCTGTTTAATTCCCTGATTCACGCGTATTGTCTTCTAGGCTACCAACTCGCCCATAACAAAAATGGGTTCTCGTCGCCCCATTCCGCCTTCATACGAGACTTCGCAGCCATCTTTCTCTAGGGCAAGGCGCAAGCAGGAAGATGACACCCTACCTGTCTCACATAACGCAGGACGCCTTGAAATCACCGAAAGTCCAATCGGAGTAGACGTTTTCACCGGAACCGCTCTGCCTCACGACCGGAAGAGGCTGTGCGTAAGGGCGTTGGGGGCGGAAGTGACGATAAGGTGGCGGTGGGGTAGTTGGCGGGTGGTTGAGCAGAGCCGGTCGCCATGTCCGCGGGGAGCGCGACACATCTTGGAGCCGGCGGGTAAAGCTCCGCGGCGAGGATACCGCAGCGAGCATGGGGCACGGAGATGCGGAGGGACCATGGGAAGATGCTTATGGGTGGAGGGGCGCTTCAGTGGAAAGTGTACATTTTGGAAGGCCGGAGTTTTGGGGAGAAGGATGGTTAGCAGGCCTGGGGCCCTGAAAAAGGCCGACGGGGATCAGAGGGAGGAAGAAAGCGGGGACTTCTGGAAGGACGAGCCAAGGGGAAGGCGAAAACGAGGGCGTACGGGACAGAGCGGAGTCTTCTGATAGAGATGATGGAGTAGAAAGGAAGTAGATTCTGGAAAAGGGTTGAAAGAATTGAAGATTGGGGGCAATATTGCAGTAATTGTCTATTTAAGGAGAGTTGGTAATTTCAGCCCTGATAGGAGATTCGAAGGCGTAAAGGGAACATGAGAGGGAAAATGTGGTGCTATGGTGTAGTAAGGGAAGAATAATATAGATAAAAGCTTTGGGCCCTAATATTTTCCTTTTACTTCTTGAGGCGCCGCAGCAAATGGGACCAACCTGCTCCAGCCCCACTTCTCTTCCTCCCACCGGCAGCCCCAGGTGGGGAGGTTACCAGCAGTGGGGGAAGCCCTGGGGGCTCCACAGCTGCTCCTTCTGGAGCCTTGGATGCTGCTGCTGCTGTGGCTGCCAAGATCAATGCCATGCTCATGGCCAAAGGGAAGCTGAAACCCACTCAGAATGCTGCTGAGAAGGTATTTGAAGTTAAAGGGACTCTCCTAGTTGCTCTTTTACTAGGGGTTATTTTATAACCCTGTAATCTCACAATCATTGTGTTAATGAAGGAGAAAACGGGGATACAGTAACTTAAACATCACTTAGTTTCAGAATGTATAGGAATATATTTTGCCATTTGCTTTTAGGAGGCAATTTTGATTGGGCTGATTACATTTATGGCCAAAATGGCTTATTTTGTATCTGTTCACGTGGTTCAGCTTAGGTTCTAGCTATATGATCATTTAAAGCAATGATGTAATATGTTTTTTGTTCCGTAACTTCCCTGAAGTCAAAAGAGAAGTTCAGGTAAATCAAGTGAGCATTTAAATGTCAGCTCTGGGCCGGCCCCGTGGCTTAGCGGTTAAGTGCGTGTGCTCCGCTGCTGGCCGCCCGGGTTCGGATCCCGGGCACGCACGGACGCACCGCTTCTCCGGCCATGCTGAGGCCATGTCCCACATACAGCAACTAGAAGGATGTGCAGCTATGACATACAACTATCTACTGGGGCTTTGGGGGAAAAAATAAATAAATCAAAAAAATTATAAATGTCAGCTCTAATTAGAATCTATAGGTTCAAATTTCTAATGACTGCCTAACTAAAGTACAATTAAACTTGAACTAAAATGAATAATTTATATATGGATTGTTTTGCTGTTTTCACACAAATGTGGGAAATTATTTGGTCATTTCATAGAAGGGAAGAATCTTCCTACAGGATAATGAGTATAGTGGCTGTTTTTATTGCTATAATGCATGCTTTGCACTTAAAAAAAATCCTTACAACAATGCTGTGGAATGTGTTATGGTCACCAATTTACAGATGGGGAAAATTAGGCTCATCAATGTAAAGTAACTTGTCGAAGATCTGTAAACGGTAGGCACAGATCTGACTTCAGAATCACCCCAGACAATTGGGTGCTTAGCTTTTCCTTGAAGGCCTCTAGAGTTGGAGAATTCAGTGTGTCCCAAGGCAGTCCATTCCCTTGTAATTATTATTTGAAAAAAATCCTTTTGGCTTAAGTTAAAATTTGCCTTCCATGGTATCTATAAAGTGAGGAGTTATGTGTTTGAAAATGCAATTCATGTGAGGTGATGGATATGTTAATTAGCAAGTTTGTGGTGATTATTCCACTATGCATATGTATATCAAAACATCAGGGCCGGCCCTGTGGCTTGGTGGTTAAGTGCGCGCGCTGCGATGCTGGCGGCCCGGGTTCGGATCCCGGGTGCGCATCGAGGCACCACTTCTCCGTTCATCCTGAGGCCGAGTCCCACATACAGCAACTAGAAGGATGTGCAGCTACGACACACAACTATCCACTGGGGCTTTGGGGGGAAAAAATTAAAAAAAAAAAAAAAAAAAAAAAATCAAGTGATATACCTTAAATATATACAATTTTTATTTGTCGATTATAGCTCAGTAAAGCTGAAAAAAAAATGCATTTCTTTGTTAGTCTTCTAGTTTATCAGTAGATAACGTCAACAGAATATTTATCATTAGGCCATAACCTGTCTGAATGCTTAAATATTCAAGTTCTGCAGAATTAGTGAGAACTTTTAGTGAATTGAAAGTTCATTATTCATTGTATTTTTATGGTTTGCAAAGGTTGTGTGAGTCAGTTGTCCATTCCTAAGGTCTACGAGGAAATATTAAAAGCACACTGATGAAGATGGAATGCTTCTTGAATATTAAAATCCTTAATACTGATGTTGATCACTTAGACTTACTGTTTTCCTCTAAAAGATAGTCTTTAAAATGGTAAACTCAGCAAGAGGCGGCATGGTACATAAATACTGGATTTAGAATCAGAATACCTAGGTTTGAAACCCAGAAACCCCGGTTGCTGTTGGTATGGCTTTGCCTTCTTGAGCCTCGGTTTTCTCATCTCTAATGGGGTTGGTAGTAACAATTACCTGTCCAGTCCAGTACAGTAGATAGTAGCCACATGTGGCTATTTGAATTAAAATTTGATTTAAAAATAAAAGTTCTTCAGTCACATTAGCCACATTTCAAGTGCTCAGTAGACATGTGGCTAGTGGCGCGCATATTGGACTGCCAGATAGAGAATGCTTGTATCATCACAGAAAGTTTTGTTGGACAACACTAATATGTGCCTTTAAGGGTGACCATAGGATTCAGTGAGATGTATAAATGCATACTGAAAGGGGCGAAGCAGAGGTAAGGAGAGTTGTTGAGTCTGTTTAGTTTGCCTCCACGTTTAAAAAATGTACTTAATCGGGGGCTGCCCAGTGTCGTAGCGGTTAAATGTGCGTGCTCAGCTTCAGCAGCCCAGGGTTCGCAGGTTCAGATCCCGGGCACGCACCGATGCACCGCTTGTCAAGCCATGCTGTGGCCGCGTCCCATATAAAGTAGAGGAAGATGGGCACAGACATTAGCCCAGGGCCGGTCTTCCTCTGCAAAAAGAGGAGGATTGGCATGGATGTTAGCTCAAAGCTGATCTTCCACACACACACAAAAAAATGTACCTAATGTACAAAGAAATAAACTATATTTTACCTTCCTTGAGCAGATTTGCTAGACATTGGTCCAGGGCAGCTAAGGGTTGGGGAAGGCCGTCTTGAGATTAAAATTTTTTCAGACAACACTCCAATCCAGCTATCTAGAGTTGCCTGTAGTTTAAATTGAGAAAAAACAGATCAGGTTTTAGGATCTTGCTTGGCTTTTCATCTATTCTATTTGTTCTTCCTTAATAAGAGAGTAATGGGATGTTAATTAGATACAATTTAAGGGTTTTTGAGATCATTGTTAGGATGGAGTTAGTTGAATTCAATGTGTTGTGACTATAGTGTTGACACAAAGGCACCTTTCTCTTGCACGAATGAGGTGTGTGGGTTGTTGGACTCGGCACTGTGTGTTGGACTCTACCCTGTATTTTACTACACTTAGAGCTGGCTGATTGAGCTGTAAAGTGTCATAACTTGGCCCTTTAGTTTTCCCTTTGAAGATTGCAGGTTCTAGTCCATAGATTTTCTGTAATTATATGATCATAAAAATGCACACATGGCCAAAGTTATAGAGAAATCTAATGATGGCCTTCAAGTAAATTGACTGCCTGGTGTCATTTTAGTGAGGTTTTGTTTGCTTGTTATTTCACTTATGAAGTATGACCAAGGAGTGTTTCCCAGTGTGTTTGCAGGCAGGGAAAGGGAAAGGTAGGGAGGTGTGGGAATTGGGAAGGGGTACTTGTAAATTGGATACAAAAAGATATTATTTCATCATCTAAACTTTTTAATCTAATTTCTCTTTTTGTAGCTTCAGGCCCCTGGCAAAGGCCTAACTAGCAATAAAAGCAAGGATGACCTGGTGGTAGCTGAAGTAGAGATCAATGATGTGCCTCTCACGTGTAGGAACTTGCTGACTCGAGGACAGACTCAAGACGAGGTGTGAAGATGTTGGGCCTCTTTGGGAAAGGTGGAGGGTGGATGTGTTTCAGAAGAGCAAGACCTGGCGGCTGGCCCCGTGGCGTAGTGGTTAAGTGCGCGTGCTCCGCTGCTGGGGGCCCGGGTTTGGGTCCCGGTCGCGCACCGAGGCACTGCTTATTAGGCCATGCTGTGGCGGTCCCACATAAAGTGGAGAAAGATTGGCACAGATGTTAGCTCAGGGCCAGTCTTCCTCAGCAAAAAGAGGAGGATTGGCCTGGATGTTAGTTCAGGGCTGATCTTCCTCACAAAAAAAAAAAAGAAGAGCAAGACCTGTAAACACAGACAAACAAGAGTCAGATATTAGTGGGTTTGGGTCATAGTCTCCAAAGTTGGGACTGGGTTTAATATAATTGCAGAGGAACTTCTTAGTAAAGGCAAAGAAAGAGATATGGGTGAATTCCCTGGGTTGGTTTGAGTAAGAAACAATGGAACTGAAATTTCAGATACAGGAGAGGACTCACTCCTGCCTTATTGGTGGAATGAATGAATATGGAAAATCTGTCCTGCTACCTGTCATTGAAATCAGTCAATTGCCACATCATCTTTTTAATAGGATGTTTCCTTTTTAGATCAGCCGACTTAGTGGGGCTGCAGTGTCAACTCGAGGGAGGTTCATGACAACTGAGGAGAAGGCCAAAGTAGGACCAGGGTATGTATTCTTCCTCTACTTTGAAGAAGGATTGGACGTAGGATTCACATTAGCTTCATATTTTTCATTCTTGGGGAATACGTGCAAATGTATAGTTAGTAGCTTGATATATGTATATATATGCTTTAATGCAGAATTCGGGACATCTCCAACAGATGTCAAAAGTGTTGGCAGCTATTTTTCCTATTGCTCTTTGGTTTTTTATTTCACAATTAATGTTTTTATTAGAGGAAACAAATTACATGAAGTGTAAAAGAAGATAATAATTGTTAACATTTAATGAGTATACTTCTAAACTTTTTTTCATTTGGAAATATTTCCCCCAACAAATGGGCTCATATTTTGTTGTAATCTCCCTTTTAAAAAAATTTTTTTTTTTTCTTGATCAGACTCCTTAATGCCTCTGTGATGATTATAGGTTGTAGGTTATCCATGTAAAGATTTCAGGGGCCAGCCCGGTGGCATAGTGGTTAAGTTTGCACACTCTGCTTCGGCGGCCCAGGGTTTGCAGGTTCAAATCCCAGGTGCGGACTGATGCACCACTCATTAACTCATGCTGTGGCGGCGTCCCACATACAAAATAGAGGAAGATGAGCACAGATGTTAGCTCGGAGCCAATCTTCCTCAGCAAAAAGAGAAAGATTGGCAACAGGTGTTAGTGCAGGGCCAATCTTCCTCACTGAAAAAAAATTTTTAAATTTCATCTCAGTTTAGTTTCATCCCTTCCATTATTCAGTTTTTTGAGGACAGGTACTCAGACAATGCAACAGTTTTAACTTTGGCTTAAACTAAATATATTTAGGAGGCAAAATTTGCTCCCCAAACCAAGAGTATATTTCAACTTTGTATATGTGCTAGTTGTTGTTTTGAACATTTTTGTCTTTAAACAGTTATTTTTTACCTACAGCTTTTTATTAACTGTATGGTTATTGATCACTTTCCCCATAATTATAATCAAAATATGAATCTAAGCTACTTTATATTTAGAATCTAAAGAGTTCTCAGTTGGTGTGGGTCTTTAAAGAAATTTATCTATATGCCGCCATCATTCTTGACCCTTTAATTTGGATAGCCAAGATCACATTTACCCATAACCTATTAGACAACCAACAAAAAGGAATTCTGTTCTCAGTCTCTGGGTTATCTCAATTGATTGGCTATTAATGTTCATGAGCCCGTAAGAACAGGTTTCATCTATAGGTGAGCCAGTTAACTTTAGGCAACTAGAAAAGTTGATTCATTTCCCTGCTGTAAAACCATGTTCTTAGAAATTAACTAGCAATAGCTGTTTTTATTTATATAGTCCCTTTTACTTATTTGGAAACTTTAAACATTACATATTAGATTTGATGACCCATTTTGCTCCTTCTTTGGTTTGACCTGTTCGAGATCATCATTGTATGTTTCTCTTTATAGGGATCGTCCATTATATCTTCATGTTCAGGGCCAGACTCGGGAATTAGTGGACAGTAAGTAATATTTTTGGCTCCCAGATCGCTCTTTGTGAAGGGCAAAGTAGAGGCCTGTATTTAATAAGTTGGCAAACTGTTCCTGATGGCTGTTCTAACTCTTATTTATGAGCTACTTATAAATGTGCATGGAGGTTAAGAGAGGTTGGGAGCCAAATACTTGGGTGATCTATAAAATGAATTAATACTTGAGTAATTGAGCATTGGCCTGTGTTTATCATTGGGTACTAGTCACTCATTCAGTTTTTTAGTATAGTATCTTACTATCTGTTTTTCCCTAGGAGCTGTAAACCGAATCAAAGAAATCATTACCAATGGGGTGGTCAAAGCTGCCACAGGGACGAGTCCAACTTTTAATGGTGCAACAGTCACTGTCTATCACCAGCCAGCGCCTATTGCGCAGCTGTCTCCGGCTGTTAGCCAGAAGCCTCCCTTCCAGTCAGGGGTATGTTTTGTGGAAAGATCATTAACAGCTTTATCATTTCTGTAAGAATTATATATGCCAAATAATACAGAAAGTATAAAGAAAAAAATAAAATCCTAAAATTCCAATCTGAAAGTTGCCCACTATTGATATCCTGTTAGTGGACGATTTAGGTTTCCCAGATGTAATGAACAGCTGAGCACACATCTCTTCATACTGATATATTCTAGGAAGGGGATTGATAGATCAAAGAGCTATACACATTGTACATTTTGAAGTTAGTGGTTTGAATTTTTATTTTTAAACTTGATGGCAGCTGGAGGACTAAGAAGGCTGAGTCTGATGAAACAAGACTCTGCTGATACAATCCTCCTAGAAAAAAGGGTTGGAGAGAGCAGCCCTTATTGGAGAATATCACAGGGCTGACTGTACTACCCAACATTCTACTCCAGTTTTACAGGAGACTGTGCTATAAGTTCTATTTAACGTAAACCAGTTGGAGGGAAGTGGGTATGCTTACTCAATATTGGATCTTGGGTTTTTTACTTCTTAAAATAGATTTTGCTGAACAGAGTAAAGTGTTAGTGTTGTAGGTATACATGGACTATATAGTTTTCATTTAAATTAAGCTACTTGATAGGGTTTATTTTTATGGGCTCATGGTAAAAATTATAGGGGGTCCTTATTCTGGAAGCAATTAGAAGTATCTAGAAGATTAAAGTATTTTGCATCATATCAAGATTAGGATTTAATTCTGTATTCTCTGTTTAATCTGGGGTATTGTGTTCTTCTACAGATGCATTATGTTCAAGACAAATTATTTGTGGGTCTAGAACATGCTGTGCCCACTTTTAACGTGAAGGAGAAAGTGGAAGGTCCAGGCTGCTCCTATTTGCAGCACATTCAGATTGAAACGGGTGCCAAAGTCTTCCTACGAGGCAAAGGTTCAGGCTGCATTGAGCCAGCATCTGGCCGAGAAGCTTTTGAACCTATGTATATTTACATCAGGTATGGATGGATGGGGCTGAGGACGTTTGAATTCTTATCAACTTATCAGTACAGGCAGGAATGATTCAGAAGGAGTAAGAGAAAATGGCCTTAATAAGTAGTAACATGAGGAACTAAGGTAAACACTGGGACTAATCACTTTATAATTAGTTAATAAAAATTGTTGAATTAGAAGGTGAAATTATGTTTTTTAAGTATTTAAGTGCTTGGGTTTTATGCAAGTCTGTAATCCTGAAAATATCTTTATATCAAGAAGTACTGTTACTCAGAAAAAGACCAATAAAATATTTGTGGTAATGATACTGGTTATGTCTTGAAGGACTTCTATGACATTTTGTGCTCCTGTTTTGTAACTTTCAGAAGCTTAGGTTTGTGCTATATTGAATATGTTAAATTTATAAAACTGCATACAAAATGAAAGTATAATTCTGTATCTTTTGTTTTTCTCCCCTTTGAATTCTGGTTCTTTTTTCTTTGCAGTCATCCCAAACCAGAAGGCCTGGCTGCTGCCAAGAAGCTCTGTGAGAATCTCTTGCAAACAGTGAGTTATATTTGTCTGTCTGATACTCATTCAGAAGAGCTGCTGCCATTTTGGATTGTGTCTTAGCTGTTTTTCCCACCTGTATTAGTTTCCTAGGCTGCCATACAAATTTATCACAAATTGGGTGACTTAAAACAACAGAAGTTTATTCTCTCACAGTTTGGGAAGCCAGAAGTCGAAAATCAAGGTGTGGGCAGGGTTGATTTCTTCTGGAGGTTCTGAGGGAAAATCCATCCCATGCCTGTCACCTAGCTTCTTGTGATTGCCTGCAGTCCTTGGCTTTCTTTGTCTCGTGTCAGCATGACTCCAATCTCTGCCACTATCTTCACCTGGCCTTCTTCCCTCTCTGTCTGTGTCTGTCTCCTCTTCTGAGGGTACCAGTTGTTGGATTTAGGGCCCATCCTAATCCAGTATGACCTCATCGTTAACTACTTACATCTGCAAAGACCTTGTTTCCAAAACATAAAAGGTCACATTCTGAGGTTCCAGAAAGACATGAATTTTGGGGGGACACTATTCAAGTCACTAATCATTATAGCAACTACCATTCTCTATAAGGAAGTCAAACTCCCCTAGCCAGGCTCACAGTTGGTATGCATTTCTTTAGGAGCTTTTTCGGTATAGAATTTTGAAATCTATACTACATTAGTATCATAAAATCTCAATGTTTTTGAGTATGTAAATATTACCTTTAATCCTGGTCATTTATAATGGACATTCCAGATTCTTTCTAATATTAGCTTTAGCTAAAGTAAAGTAGAGCTGTAATAGTTTAAAGCAGTTAGTAATACCTTTGGGATAATTATTCATTCTTTTTATTTTATAGTCAGGTAACTAAAAATTAAAGCATAGGGCTGTTTTTATAGCACCTAAAGGATATGAGGTTTGGGGGTTGAGTGTGTTCAACCTTCTTTTACTTGGTATTTAAGCATGCCCTCTTGGGAAGCTGTTGTTTACTTTGCTTTTGAGAAGTAACCTGATTTACCAACCCTTGTACCAGATAACTTCCGTGAGCATTCCCCATCTTTCTCTTTGTCGTTACTTGAAGTTATGGACTTAGTAAGATGCTAATAATGAAGAAGTGGAGAGGAGAAGTACTAAATCTTTATTAAACCATGAGCTCCTTGAGGACAAGTCACCCAGTAAATAAAAGAATGAATGAATTCTCGACAGTTATACTGACAACTTAGAAATTTCCTAACTGCTTAATTTCTGTGGCACGCTGAATGATTTTGTACCCCAGAATCGGATCTACTTTGGGGGATTTAGGATGCTCCTGATGTCCATGCTCCTGATTCCCAAAACCTGGCTTAATAATTTATAGATGTGACGTATTAAAATATAGATCAAACAAGTCTAAATTTGATTGAAACATCAATGGAAATATTTTAATTCCTAATTGCTTTGGTCCTAGAATCGTATAATCAGACTTTTATAAATGCTCAGTGCATTAGGACTGTCCCATATTAATTTATTTTCCCTTCTCTTTCAGGTTCATGCTGAATACTCTAGATTTGTGAATCAGATTAATACTGCTGTACCTTTACCAGGTGTGTGTCTTGAAGTGTTTAAAAAATATTTTGCTAGTGAGATTTATGTATAAAATATGATGCTTGAGGCTAGCCTAACTGTGCCAGGGCACTAATAATGTTCCCTTCAACTTAGGATAATTTGGAAAGCCATTCGTGCCTCAGTGTTATTCTTCCCTAGAGATTAAGTTTAATATTCAGCTAAAATGTCTCATTCTGCTGCAGCTGATTAAACACTTTTTTTCTTCCCCCTCAGGCTATACACAACCCTCTGCTATAAGTAGTGTCCCTCCTCAGCCACCATATTATCCATCCAATGGCTATCAGTCTGGTTACCCTGTTGTTCCCCCTCCTCAGCAGCCAGTTCAACCTCCCTACGGAGTACCAAGCATAGTGCCACCAGCTGTTTCATTGGCACCTGGAGTCTTACCAGCATTACCTACCGGAGTCCCACCTGTGCCAACACAATACCCGATAACACAAGTGCAGCCTCCAGCTAGCACTGGACAGGTAGGATGCCAGGATATGAAACATGATGCCGTTGAATTAGGAAAAACCGGGGCTGGGAAGGTGGTGGTATTATTCAGAAATGGTATGTAATGTGAGGTATTTTTTTTATATTGTCATCCTGTGTTCCCATCACCAAACTACCTGAATACCCTGGAATAGTATGTATTCACCCTGAAATTTACAGTTGGTTTCACAAATCTTGCCACCAAATAGTTAATTTAATTTAGAGCAGGAGTTGGCAAGCTTTCTATAAAGGGCCAGATGGTAAATACTTTAGGCTTTGTGGGCCGTGTAGTCCCTTTCATAACTGCTGTACTCGGTTGTTGAGCACAAAAGCAGCCATAGACAATACCAAATGAATGGCTGTGTTCAAATAGAACTTGATTTACAAAACCAGGTGGCAGGCCAGAATCATAGTTGGCCATACCATGGGCCGTCATTTGCCTGCCTCTGGCTTTGCAGTGTTAAGAAAGTCCTCAAGAAGGGCACTGGCCTGTGCCACACCTTTAAATGATTGGAACTGAGTCACTAATCTTAGAAATATTATACTATATGCAGGTGTTCCTACGCCAAGAGATACATGAACTTTCCAAACTTGAGGATTATGAAAACTGGTATATATATTTCAAACTATGTAAGAAACTAGAATTTTAGGAAAAGAGTAGGTGGCCAGCTCATCTAGGTAGATTATATATATTCCTTCTTAGAGGCAGGGGAGAGAGTAATGAGAGCATGGTAATGGATTTATGGCGGGCCCTCCTGTGGGCCTCTCATAGTGTACCCATGCGAGAGTAAACTGCAGCCTCGAACCATTGCCCAGCCTCCTTACCTGTGGGCTGTGAGCACTGAAGGGGGTTGTACAGTGTAAAACAAAAAAGAGCTGATGAACTAATTTCTGTTTGTGGTCCCTAGTCATGCTTATTTTACTTTTTATATTTAGGTAGAGCTTTAGTTCTCCAGCTTTGAGCCACATTGTTTTGTAATTAGGAAGCAGTATAGCAAGAGTGGTTAAGAGTTGGGGTTTAGAGATAGACTGCCAGAGTTCGTCATGCTTTCCCATTTTTGAGCTGTATGATCTTGGGATGTAACTTACCCTATCCAGGCTTTGGTTTTTTTAAGATATGAAATGGGCATAATGATAATATCTCAAAGAGCTAGAAGGGTTCAGTAAGATGATCTAAGCAGTCGGTAAATAATAGCTGTTGGTAATAAGAGTTTTCCTTTTAGAAGTGCTTGTTTTCTCTAATATACTGTCTTTTGATCACCCTTTACTCCTTTTTGGAACAACCTCATAAAACATTAGACAGACTCGCTCTTGACATAACTCCATGGAAGTGGTAGATGAAGTTTCCTTTGCCACAAGCGTTAGCAGGATTTGTGATCCAGAAAGAGCTAATCACATTGATTAAAGGGCTTTAAATAAGAAAATATTCTTGCTTGGTAACTTCTGAACTAAGTAAGTGGCTAGAGTTTTTATTGTTGTTAATGGTCATGTTTGCTCCTAATAGCCCGAATGTACAACAGGTTTTTCCTGAGAGTTCAAAGCATGTCGAGATTGTCAATTTCATGTTTCCCTACCATGAGGGTGGGAAGGCTAGGTGATGCTGTTACCAAATTATACATAAAGGAAACTAAGGACCAGAAGATGAAATTCATCTGATACATATTGATCATTAGAGTATATCCTAATCATTGTTTACTTATTCATTAGTTGGATGTTCTCACACCTTTTCCTCTTTGGTTTGTTTTGGTCCCAGAGTCCGATGAGTGGGCCTTTTATTCCTGCTGCTCCTGTCAAAACTGCCTTGCCTGCCGGCCCCCAGCCCCAGCCCCCACCCCAGCCCCAGCCCCCACTCCCAACTCAACCCCAGGCACAGAAGAGGCGATTCACTGAGGAGCTACCAGATGAACGAGAATCTGGACTTCTTGGATACCAGGTTAAATAAAATACCCTGTCTTACTTTCCTCATCTTATCTTACTATTCTCCCTTTAAAGAAAGATAAATTCACATCTGTATCAACTGTCCTCCCAGTACTAGGATTTCTGCCGTCTGGAATCTGTTTAGATTAGGTTTTTATCCTTGGGGGATTAATTGAAAGCAAGAGCAATTCCCTTTGGGTGGGTTTTGTCTTTGGGGGTCAGAGTGATAAGAGAATACAAAACTCTTCACCTAGAGAGAAGTCTCCTATGACTGGCATCTGGAAGGAGTTCTGTAGAATTCTGCACTTCCTCTTATTCGTACAACAGACTGTTGAAAGCCTCTGATAGTTCTTACTTCTCTACACATCTCACCAAAAGCTATCCTTCTACCGATATATGGGTTGTATTGAAAACCTTGGCTTTCAATTTACTATTCTCTTTTTCCCCTCTGAAAAAAGAGCATGTTTTCTTTCTCCAATCCTTACCCCTCCCGCTCAAAAAAAAGATGGCCAGAAATGCACTGATTCTGTGCTTGCATACAGTTATAAACACAGTTATTCACTAAAGAGTTTTTTAAAGATTATTAAAATGTGTACTTTTGATGCAGTTTTGTTTTATTAGGAAAGCATCTTTACTTTTTGCCAGAATCCTTGAAGCATTCTTTGAAACAAACTTTGAAACATTTTTATAGTTTATAACTAGGTCAAACCAGTTAAGTTATGGATAGTTGAAAACAGATAGACATAGCATAATGAATCACAACATCCCTGACCAAGTCCTTCAGAGAAAAATAATCTCTTTCAGCTATAGTTAGACTCCAAATCCCAAAGAGGTATGTAGTGCAGCTTATTGCAATTTATCAGAAAGATGAGGCACTTGACAGTTACATTAAGGAGCTAAAATCAATACAGCAGTTGTAGATTTGCTAATGCCACTGTATTTTTCTGCTCATAGCATGGACCCATTCATATGACTAATTTAGGTACAGGCTTCTCCAGTCAGAATGAGATTGAAGGTGCAGGATCGAAGCCGGCAAGTTCCTCAGGCAAAGAGCGAGAGAGGGACAGGTAAGTTGGTTGGAACAGAATTATATGAATATATTCAGATGTCATTTGTTTGCACCATTAGTGTGAATAATGGTCATTGCTATGTGCTTCCATGTTCTAAAACTGAAATGAAATCATTTAGATCAAACAAGCTCTTGTTTGTTGTAATTGATGCAGTAACGGAAAATGTAACGATAGGCCTTGCACAGTCTTAGAAGCAGTTATACTTAGCTTTGGATAATTCAGTACATGTTTAGTCAGGCATCTTCCTTTACTTTCATTGTTTGCATCTTGGCCATTTTCCTAAGGGTAGGCAGTAACAGAAGTGTTAGAGAATCAAGCCATTTTTGCTACTTAGAATCATAGAATATCATGGATGGAGGTACTTGAATGGGAGTTTAGCCTGCCATCCAGTAAATTCTCCTTTCCTGTATTATTATATTAGCCTTCATAAGAGGGAGCAGAGTTCCCACAACAGTTTGTTCTATTTTTGGCGTGGCCTGGCTCTGCAAACAGGCCTTATAATCTTATAGCTTGAAGGGTGGGTAGGGGGTCAGGTGGAAAGGGTTGAAATTAATGGTTAAGGTGAACTTGAAAGATTATCTGCAGACCGTATTGTTTATTCCACTCCTTATCTACTGGAGAGGTTAAACATTTATTGAATTTGTCTGAAAGACTGTTTCATTTTTTTCTTTTAACAGGCAGTTGATGCCTCCACCAGCCTTTCCAGTGACTGGAATAAAAACAGAGTCTGATGAAAGGAATGGATCTGGGACCTTAACAGGGAGCCATGGTGAGTTAGGTGTAGCTGGGGGAACAAGGGAGTGTGGCTAAGACTGGTCTTAAGCTGTTAGTTTTCTAACCTGACGTTCATTCAGGTGTGACTCATTCAGGTGTTTTATCCAACCTCTATAATGTACTGGCTAATGAGAATACTTTTTTTTATTTATATGGACAGCATATAGTTACACAGCCTTTTATTTTCAACCGACGTGTGTCTAGAAAAGAGTCAGTCGACTTATATTTTATACATAGCATCAGTGACCTTAAAACCCTAGGAAATACTAATGATTGGTAGGTCATTTCAAAATTTTGTTGTCTTTGTCATCTGTACCTGGAGGTAATCTGATACAGACCTAATAAAAATGGATTTTTCTTTGTGTTGGGAGCTGAGCCGTGTCTCCCGTCATAGCTCTATTGATCAGTAATGGTCAGCCTGTGGCTGTTATAAAAAATGTTGCCTTTTAGTATCCCAGAACTCTAAACCCTGTAAAGGTACATGGGATCATTTTTGTTCTTCGCCTAGTCATAATAAAAACAAACAGAAGAAAATACATTTTTTTCTTTTCTTAACTTCTTTTCTTTTAACTCTTTAAAAGGTGAAATATCAGCCTCCAGAGACTCACTTGCTAACTTTCCTTTTTTTTCTTTTTTCTTTTTTTTTTTGTGTTTCTTTTTTCTTTCTCTGTTTTCTTACATGGTTCTGGTGGATTCACATTTGCTGATGCTGGTGCTGTTTTTCGTGTGATCTTCAACGTTTTTGGGTGACCATTGACCCTGTGACCTCAAAATGGTGTCCAACTAACCACTTACAATTAACATCTTTTTTTTATTAACGAATTTATGGTATTATCTTTTTTTTTTTTTCTCCTTGGTGGGGAATGGGGTTGGGGTTGTTTTTCTCTATTCTAGATTATCCAGTCAAGAAGATGAAAACTACGGAAAAGGGATTTGGCTTGGTGGCTTATGCTGCAGATTCATCTGATGAAGAGGAGGAACACGGAGGTCATAAAAATGCAAGTAGTTTTCCACAGGGCTGGAGTTTGGGATATCAATACCCTTCATCACAACCACGAGCTAAACAACAGATGCCATTCTGGATGGCCCCATAGGAAACAGTGGAACAGAGTTTTGACCCTCGGTGACTCTTCTTTAGCAATAATGCATGCATTTGATTTAACAAGACTCTGGGGCCTGTACTGAGAACTATCTTGGACCTTTGCAGAAGTTAGAGGTGCCGTGTCCCCTTTCTTAAAGGAGTTCCATTCTTTTTAAAACATCCTTATTTCTGCAGTGGCATAGCATCTGTTAAGATTTACTTAGAGTCACCAATTTGTCTCAGAAGCTTTTTAACAGTTGGTGAAATGTGCTTGTTCAACAAAGCATCCCAACAGGGTCATTCTAATATACATTTGAGCTAGTCCAGCCTTTTCCAAATGAATAGCCCCTATTCTGATGTAAAGAAAGTTTTATTTGTATTTTACTACTGTTTGGTGAATTTTGATAATAACTGGTTATAAACAAAGCCTTACTATTTATTAGTGGGGAAAAGATTTTAAGACCATTCTTTCCTTTCAGTACTCAATGTAAGAACTCATCCCTATTTCATTTTTGGATTCTTTCTGTTTTGGAAAATGTGGTTTTACTAATTTAAAACTATCGGATATAGCTGGATCCTGGGTAGGAAAATGAAGTTATTTTTTTTATTGTATCTTTTTATTGGGATGATCCAAAGCTGGCACCTCCAGGCACACTTGTTTCAGATAGCCATTGCTGTTTTTATTGCCCTTCTAAGCTTGTTGTCTTCAACTGGGTCAGAGAAAACTGGTTGATCAAAAGCTGATCAGGACTCATCACAGAAACGAAACACAGTGGTCTGTCTCTCTTCAGAACTGGTTGCAGCTAAAATAGAGAGATTTGACTGCTTGCAATAGGATGGTGGACTTAGTGACTGAAATTGCAACTTGTCCTTTTTCTTGGCATTACAGGTTTTGCCAAAAGAACTTTTTTGTATCAAATATTGATGTGTGAAAGTGAAGGAGCTAGTCTGCTGAACCAAGAGTAGTTTGAGATACTGAACTGTCATTTTTGCACATTTGAATACTTTGCAGGTTGGCTTTGTATAAACTTACCCTCTGGTTTCCTATATGTTGTAAATATTTAGACCATAATTTCATTATAAATAAATGTATAAATATTCTGCTTGTGGTTTCTCTTTTTTTCTTCCACAACCCATCCATACACTAAAATTCATAAACTTTTTTATTCATAGCATAATGAAATTATAACCCCACCAGAAAAATGCACACATGGACCCAAAAGTTTGCATATGGTTCTGAGAGATTTATGACTTTCCAAAGTAAACCCTTAAAAGTCCAGATGAAGGAGGGGCACAAGGGGTGAAAGGAGGAATTTATATGGTGATGGACAAATAATAATGTACAGCTAAAATTTCACAATGTTACAAACTATTAAGACGACAGTTAAAAAGTCCAGATGAAAACATAAAAGATTATTATACTGGATGTTTTCCAATTTCATATTTTAGCCCTCCTTTATTGAACATAGTTCAAGGGAATGAGTGAATGAAACATTTTTAAAAGAAATACAAATTATTCTTGGAAAAACATTCTTAAAAAAGAAGAGAGGACAGAAACTTCAACAGAAAAATTTCCCAGTGTCAAGTTTCTTCTAATACCTGTGTGTGCTACCTAAATAGAGGAATATAGTGATAGTACCTTATTTCTGTATTTAATTCAAGGCCACCTGGGAGAGTAGTACATTTGTTTAAAACAAAACAACCGAATTTTTAAATGTCTTATTTATATATGTTTAAAATACAGAACTCCGATTAGTCTAACTCGAATGTTGTGAACATTCCTCTGTTCTTGGAGGCTGGACTGTTAACTGTTTTCAAAAGCTGAAGTCATTGTAGCTGTTCCTTTGAGAAAATTTGCTCTTTCTGCTATTAAGTGGAAAACGATCTCAGCCCGGTTTTTTGGGAGGATTTGGTGGGTACCCATTTCCTCTTGTTTCCTCATTACATTTGGCCAAATTCGTCTTTTATCGCAAACAGCATTGAGTAACTTGTTACTCACTTTAGAGGTCCCCTGTGTGTCCGTTATGACATCCTCCTTTCTTTTTTGACTTGTGTGTAAACGGTTGTTTTATAATTTGTTTTAACGTGTGTGTGCGCGCGCGCGCAGGCACCCTGAGTATGGGACTCGACCAAACGGCCTTTCTTTTGCGGTGAGTCGCGGAACTGGGTTTGAGGACCTGGAAGGGAGCTGGCCCTCCCCGGAGGGGGCGGGGCGGGTGGCGGACGTCACGGGGCAGCCCCGCCCCTACGGCCGGTGGCGCCATCTTCCCCGGCTGCGGGAGGGGTCACAGGTCAGTGCTGGAGCCTCGCGGTGAGTGAAGGAGGACGAAGTGGGTGAACTGACCGGCCGTGGCCTTCAGGTCCCGACGGGTACGAGGAACGAGGGCTCGGCTCGTGAAGCGGAGGGGTAGGGGGCATGATGGCGGGCGGAGGTGCGCTGAGGGAGGGGAGCTGTCTCGCAGGAGAAGGGGGAGGGGGCGGGACCTCCGGTGCCGCAGGCATGAGAGGACCCCTGCGGCCTAAGGGAGTGTTCCTTTGGTCCCCAAACCTCAGCTTTCTCAGCTCCTCCTCCCTGCTGTGCTGGTGCCCCAGTCTGAAAAGAAATTCCAGATTTCTTTGTCTCTCTTTATTTTCCTCTCTGGAAAAAGTAATTCG
The DNA here is from genome assembly GCF_057802395.1 of Ceratotherium simum simum. Lineage (NCBI taxonomy): Eukaryota > Metazoa > Chordata > Mammalia > Perissodactyla > Rhinocerotidae > Ceratotherium > Ceratotherium simum. The sequence continues at coordinate 40,977,442 of NC_141901.1, forward strand.
GAAAACCTGTGATGCGTTTAACTGTCCTGGAGGGAAGGTGAGGATGTGGGGTTTCTTTGGGCCGCCAGAAAGACTACAGTAGGGAGCAGGAGTAATAGGACGGAGTGTGAGGAGGTAGGGCCCTGGCTCCAGTACTGTCATCATGGTGTCTCCATCCTGGATTAAATATTTTCTTCTTTCTCCAGGTGCCTTTTCCTCGGGGCAGCCCAAGATTCTCCAAGAGGACAATGGATTCTGGAAGTCGCCCAGGTGGTAGCCACTGTAGCAGCCCTGCAGGGCTCTCACGGGAATACAAACTCGTGATGCTGGGTGCTGGTGGTGTGGGGAAAAGTGGTAGGTGACATTTCTCTTCCATTTTACAAGACTATGAAAAGTACTTAAAACAAATGACCTCCACCCAAACCAAATGGGAGACTGACTATCATGCAATGTTGATACTTGACATTCTTTCTGTGGGTCACCTTTGTATAGATGTCAACTTTCATTTCTTGTTTTGAAGCCATGACCATGCAGTTCATCAGCCATCGATTCCCAGAAGATCATGATCCCACCATTGGTAAGTCAAATTATCACTTAGGTTTCCAAATAAACCCCATAAAAGTTTCTTGGTGTCACTTTTTGAAACAGTTTTTAACTATTTATATTTTGAGCCTTTTTTGGTGTCTAATTCAGGATTTAACAATGAGTACCATAGCAGTTGGTAAACAAATGAATATTTCTTTTTCCTATATGTTTCCTTAGCTCTGTGTGTACATAAGCCATCTTTAGTCTCTGTCTTTTACTGAACATTAATGGAGCACTTTCTTTGTCATATTTTTATGGTTAGTATACTCTATTGCCAGATTAAAGGAAAAGTTTAAAGACCACTTAACAGAAGCCTTTTGCTGTCACTTCTCTAAGGGTCTGCCTTGAGTCTGACTCTGTAACTATGAGTCAGCTGGTTTGAACTTCCACAAAAGGAAGCAGAAAAACAAGTAGAGCCAGCCTGCTGAACTCTTACAACCCAAACTTGCAGAGCCTGGACTTCTTCCACTCGAAGCCATTCATTTACTTCCTTATACCTCAAGTTCATTACGTAGTAAAGTCCTCCCATATGACTTTTATAATCCTTAACAATCTATTGTTGGCAAAACACTATTAAAGTAAAAAGTAATTTTGTTTTGCCTTTTTATTTTTATTTTTTCTTTGTGAGGAAGATCAGCCCTGAGCTAACATCCATGCCAATCCTCCTCTTTTTGCTGAGGAAGACTGGCCCTGAGCTAACATCTGTGCCCATCTTCCTCCACTTTATATGGGACACCGCCGCAGCATGGCCTGACAAGTGGTGCATCGGTGCACGCCCAGGATCTGAACCCGGGCCACCAGCAGCGGAGCACGCGCACTTAACTGCTACACCACGGGGCTGGCCCTGTTTTGCCCTTTTAAAAAAATTTTAATTGCTATTCTCTACAAGGACTAAGAACATTACTGTCCTTCCTGAACCATAAGGAAGGAGGTTTGATTCTAAGCGGTTATATCTCAGGATAAAAGAAAAATGGGGGTGGGGAATAGGGGAGGGCACAGAAGGTCTGCCATACTACTAGAATTTTCAGGATGTGACACTTTCTCTCAGGATCACTGGGTTTCTAGAAAGGATTTCCATTGGGTCAGGCCTCTGCTGCTCTGTTTTCCACAAAGCCAATGAGTGTTCTATGCTTTTTTTTTTTTTTTTTGTGAGGAGATCAGCCCTGTGCTAACATCCGCCAATCCTCCTCTTTTTTTGCTGAGGAAGACGGCCCTGGGCTAACATCTGTGCCCATCTTCCTCCACTTTATATGGGACGCCGCCACAGCATGGCTTGCCAAGCAGTGCGTCGGTGCGCGCCCGGGATCCAAACCAGCGAACCCCGGGCCGCCGCAGCGGAGCGCGCGCACTTAACCGCTTGCGCCACCGGGCCGGCCCCGGAGTGTTCTATGCTATCCCAGCTTTGGGTGTGGTTATTTTATATAGTAGATGCTTCTGTGGGTTAGGGAAAATAGAAACAGTTTTTGTTTTTTCATGTACTGTATTAAATTTAGAACATTGTTCAGAGATTCAAACTATGGTGGGAATTCTAGGAATAAAATCAATTTAGGGCTTAGGATAATTTACTTAGAGCTCCAGGAGTATCTTTTCGTTTCTTTAAAGTAAAATTCATATGCTTGTCCACTGAAAGAGTTACTTTTTTGAATCTGTCAATTTTTTTTTTCCCCAAATGGGCTACTCTCCTGACAATATTATCTGATTCAACAGCAAATACTATGTTTTTTGAGTTTCTATTATGTGCCAGGCACGGTGGTAGGCCCTGGGGGTACAGTGGTAAACAAAAGGATGTGGTGTCTGCCCACATTGAGTTTATGATTTAGTGCATTTTGTTTCAAACTTTGGCTAGTAACTCTAAGAAGAAAAACTTTACATTGTAATCAGTATACATCTAAGTATGTGTGTGTGTACATATATGTATACATGTGCACATATGTATAGGTAATTAAAATATCATGAAACTATAGTTACCTCACTACATGTGGTGTGTAGTACACTCTGTTTTAGTTTAGGTTTCTGCTTGTTTATTTTAATGCTGGTCCCAACCCATTAAATTCATTCACAACTCGCTAATCCTAAAGGATCCTGACCTGTAGTTTGGGAAACATTGATATAGTGGACTCTTCATCTTTGAGGAAGAGTCAGAAACAAGGGATCAAGAAAAAGTATTAAAAGGAAATACAGGGCTGGCCCTGTGGCTTAGCGGTTAAGTGCTCGCGCTGTGCTACCGGTGGCCCGGGGTTCGGATCCCGGGCGTGCACCAACGCATTGCTTCTCCGGCCATGCTGAGGCCGCGTCCTACATACAGCAACTAGAAGGATGTGCAACTGTGACATACAACTATCTACTGTGGCTTTATGGGGTAAAAAAAAAAAAAAGGAGGAGGATTGGCAATAGATGTTAGCTCAGAGCCGGTCTTCCTCAGCAAAAGAGAGGAGAATTAGCATGGATGTTAGCTCAGGGCTGATCTTCCTCACAAAAAAAAAAAAAAAGGAAATACATCAGGATATAAGCAGCAGTTGTTTGAATGATGGAAATGTTGAGTGGGCTTTTTCTCTTCTTTTTTACTTTCGTATATTTTCCAAGGTTACTATAATAATATGCATAAAGAAATTTGCTTTCATAAAGGAGCAATATGGATTATTTAGAAAATAGTAAAATAAGTTATGATTTTTGTTTTTTCTATAGTATTAAAATTAGGAGGAACTATAGCATATGGTTAAGTACATAAGGCTTTTGAGTCAAGCAGCTCTTGGTTTTAATTCTGGTTATATCATTAATAAACTGTAATATGGGGAACACATTTAATATTTTAGAATTTAATTTTCTGTATCTGTAAAATGGAGATAATGATACCTACCTCATTGGATTATTATGACTATTGAATGAGTTAATGTATATAGATTACTTAGTATAATACCTGGCATCTAATAACTTTAATAAATGGTAAAGTTACTTTTCTGGCCTAATATTTTTAAAAAGATCTCTCAGAGTCCTTTTTTAGCTTAGAATTGTAGGTGAAGTCTTATAAACTTAAGCTATAGATAAACTTACATCATCACTTATGTGGAAAAAAAATTAAAACCTTGGTTGAAGACCTAATTTATTTATCTTAATGGATTTAGCATGCTTCCTTAGAAAATTTGGGCACTTAAAGAACTGTGTAATCTGCTTTTCCATAAGACAGATTTTAAAATAAGGCTGCATATTCCTGTGTTTATGAGTTTATAGACACCTTTCTTCCCTCCTGTAGAAGATGCTTATAAAATCCGGATCCGTATTGATGACGAGCCTGCCAATCTGGACATTTTGGATACGGCTGGACAGGTATTAAATCCCAGAATGCTATGAGTAAAAGTCTTTTCACTCTAGTGAAGGGGAGGGAAGGCTTATGCAAAGAAGATCACTAGTTCATCTCTTTAATTTTTCATGCACTCTGACTCAGGATAGCAGGTAATCAACATATCTCTTCTTTAATCTGAAATAAATAGCTAATGTGTGTGTAGTTCTAGGTTGCATCAATACATTAATGACCTTGTTTCCCTCCAGGCAGAGTTTACAGCCATGCGGGATCAGTACATGAGGGCAGGAGAAGGGTTTATCATCTGTTATTCTATCACTGATCGTCGAAGTTTCCATGAAGTTCGGGAGTTTAAACAGCTTATTTATCGAGTTCGACGGACTGATGATACACCTGTGGTTCTTGTGGGAAACAAGTCTGACTTAAAGCAGCTAAGGCAGGTGAGGATAGAGTTGAAAATGCTGTTGTTGGGGCGGGCCGGGTGGCGTAGCAGTGAAGTACATGTGCTCTGCTGCGGCGGCCTGGGGTTTGCAGGTTTGGATCTTAGGCGCGGACTGACGCACCGCTTGCCAAGCTGTGGTGTGGCGGCGTCCCATATAATGTAGAGGAAGGTGGGCAAAGACGTTAGCCCAGGGCCAATCTGCCTTAGCCAAAAAAAAAAAAAAGAGGATTGGCATCAGATGTTAGCTCAGGGCTGATCCTCCTCAAAAAAAAAAAAAAAAATGCTGTCATCTTGTGGGATTAGTCATTTTTGTTTCTCGGTTTATAGATTCCTTTGCCTTAAAATAAAAATTAAAAATTAGCTTCTCCCTAACCTTGAAAATTTCCCTATATCTACTAATTTTCTATTATTTTGGATAAAATCTGGATTTTGGGAATCAGTTTACAAGACAAAATCCACAGGATAGTAATCAGATGACAAATAGAATACCCATTAAGTGTTGGACCATGGAATAGTCAGTTCCTAAAACCTCAGAAATAAATCTGTTTATGTTGTAACGGGAGAAACTTGGGTTAGACTTCAAGATATACTTCCTAATGGTGAGGATTATGAGCCTTGGAAGGGGAGAGTAAGAGAAATTGTAGAGGATTTTAGAGTAAGTGATACCTTTCAAGTTAGCAACAATGTTTTAAATTTTGCTGTTTGGTGTAGACTTGAAGGTGTAGTAAAACATTCATAACTACTACTGGAAGCCATGAATGGTATAAACCTTTTGGAAGTAGTTTGACAGTAGTTAAATTCATTAATGCTTCTCAGTTAATTCCCATTTGAAAAATCTGTTCTGGGATTTATATATAAAATATTTGTTGCCAGGCTATTTATGGTAGCACAAAATTAGAAAAAGTCTAAATGTCCAAAAGTAGGAGAAATTACGGTGTTTCCATAATTGGATATATCGATTTTAGGTTCCTTATAGTTTTTAGTATGGTAGTTTAAGTATATATTTCTTTGCCTTGTGTTTTACTTCTTAAAATGAAAAGTATGAAGAAAATTAAAATGGCATATTTGATATCTATAACTATTCCCTGTCCCAAAAAGTTATCTTTAAAATAGACTAGAAATAGAATCACATAATTTGAAGGCAGAAGAAATCTTAGAAGTCATGTAATCCAGCCTCCCAACATTACAAAAATCACTACACTCTACTTGAACACCTCCAGAGTTGAGGAGCCCTCTTCCTGTTAAGGTAGCCCTTTCACTTTTTGGGGCAGTTGTAATTGTTTTCCACTGTTACCACTATAAATTTTCTCATGTTTACATTTTTAAAGGTCACCAAGGAAGAAGGATTGGCTTTGGCCCGAGAATTTAGCTGTCCCTTTTTTGAGACCTCTGCTGCCTACCGCTACTACATCGATGATGTATTCCATGCCCTTGTACGGGAGATACGTAGGAAAGAGAAAGAGGCAGTACTGGCCATGGAGAAAAAATCTAAACCCAGAAACAGTGTATGGAGGAGACTAAAATCACCATTCCGGAAGAAGAAAGATTCAATAACTTGAAGGGAAGATGTGGAGTGTTTATCTGTGAACTGCAGTGCTTAATCAAAGCAGTCCAGTAACCTGCATTAGTGAGCATGGTGCTTGCTCTTTCTCCTGTTATGACCGTTATTTTAAAAGTAACTGATGAAGGGAACATGCCTACTAGGAGTTTTCAATGATGTGGTATTTAAAATATTGTCTCTTAGCTAATTCTGATTTATTAACCCAGTGGAGCACTGTCTACTTTTAAATTGTCTCATTAGAATTTGATCACCCATGTTTTGGGTCCTGTTGCTGATATTAATTAATTAATGTCAATTGTTTCTACCCAGGGGAATATGTATACCATGTGTGTTTGACTAAGCTCACAAGAGGAATTTTTTGCCGTGCACTACTCCACATTATCTTTCAACTCCAGTTTCCTGGGACTATCCCAGAGAAGGACTTCAGTCTTTTCTATTCTATTGCTTCCTGGAGACAGAACAAAATCATAGAGGGAAATCTGTGCTAAAGAGATCGGTGCTAACGTTCAGCAAATAGCCGTGGAACTGTCTCCTGTTGCAGATAATGGAGTGATGAGATTTGGGGAAATCAGGCCATTTGTTTGCAGGAACTTGGCTAGCAAAAGGTAGGATCAGAACAGTATTCCCATATGAACCTGGCTCTTCTAAGAAGTACACGTTTGACCCAGATGCGCTGGGTAGATGAGAACAAACAGAAGCATATAAAATGTAATGAAGCTTTCTCTTATGAGGTTATTTTACTCTTCCTTTCAGGGTTTGCCTTTCTTTAGCTTCAAAGGTAAACACTTCGGGAACCATTACTGGATTACTAAACTATCGTTTAATCTAAATCCTTGGTTGGGACAGCCATTGCCTTGTGCAGGTTCATTTTTTTCGCTGGATATGCACGCACCAATATATTTAAAATAATTGCTTCCTCATGTTTTCCCTTAGCTTCCCCGTGATCTTTAGAAGAGGTAGGCCTGGCAAAATGGTTTTTAGACCCTTCGTCAGACTGACTGCATTTTCCATACAGAAGTGACATCAGGAGTTTGAGTAAAATTGTGTATGTGCCTCCTTGACGTTGACAATCACTAGACTCACTGCTCGAAGAAAGCCTGTGGTATTTCTGTTTAATGAGCCAGTCTTGAAGCTTTAAAATTCCCATATGTTGAGTTTCTCATTGAAGATTTCTTTACAAGGACCTTGCTAAGTTCAGCTCAGGGTAGTCTGAGCCTTGACAAAACTTAGCCTAAGAGAATACCACTTTGATACCTGTGCATAGTTGAGAAACTGTTGTCCTGGGAAGAAACAGCTTTAAATATTGGTGGTGAGTTCTCCCTTTTAGAATCAGGATTATTTTGATATCTGAATTTGTTATGTGTGGAGATTAAGTGCAAAAGTGCTAAGAGTAATGTAGTCTATATTGAACATTAAATGTCACTGAAGCAGTGTTTGTGTCCACTTTAAACTCTAAAAACATGACTTTATGTAGCACCACTTAAAAGCACACAGCTCAAATTACTGTTTTCCATTTCTATTACAGGCAGAAAGACAGGGTTGTTGTGTTTTTCCTTATAGTCAGTGGTATATGTTCTAGGTTTAAAGAAAAGTGATGATTGTAACTCTTTTAGCTGTGTAGTGGTCCCTTTTCAAACTCCTGGAAATGATTTTGCCACCAAATAAATCATGTTTTATGGTACTTAAGCCATCCAAAAGTGAAAGACCCAGAATCTGAATCTATGCAGGACAAAAGTCTTTCAGGAATCATAGCACTTTGGAGAAGCGTGAAAAGAAATACAGTGCAATTCTATTTTAACAGTATTTCACAACATTTAAACTAGCTTGGAGCCTTTTAAGTTTAATGCCTTAGCTTCTCGTTACTAATGACCTATGGAATTGTTGTTAGCAGCAAGGAAGAAGTTGACAGCTATATCATTATTTGAGATAGTCAAAGCAGCAGAGAACATTGCTAGAAAGATCTGTAAAACAGGAGGGAATCTGTATTGTATATAAGAAAAATAACAAATTAGTGTCTTTTAAGACTATCACTGTCATTATTTTGATCGTTGGATTAATTAGCCCATTAATTAGTATTGAGAATTCTATTCATGGTGCTAAATAGTATGAGGGGTATAATACGTGTAAGTCGTAGCTCTGTTTTTAGTGATATAATTTATAAGCTCTAAGTAGTCAGCTTTATCCAATTTGAGGGCATTAAAATCAATTACTGCCTGGAACTTTGAAGAGAGAAAAATTCAGGGACAAGTTGAAAAGCACTGGAACTGTTCATGTCCATACTAGATTGGTAAATTACAAAATTTAGAAGCTAGTCTCTAGAATTAGCTGTTTAGAATTCACAAAGGGATATATGTTTTAACTTCATGATATATTAGCAAGAATTGGTCTACTGTGATGTTTGGGGAGGAGAGGGGAGAGAAAAGTTTTTCACTTATGCACTTGTATATGAAGACAGTTTGTATGACACAATACAAAACTTTTAAACAACTTGTTGGGCTTTTCCTTTACTTACCTATGTGTGGGTAAAAAATGTTTGGAATCATTGTAAAGGATCATTTTAAGAAAAAAATTTAATACCATGAGATTTTATATTCTGGAAAATATTGATTAAAAAAAATTGAGTGCCCACCATGTACAGAACACTTGTGCCAAGTGCTAGGGAGCATGCAATGGAATGCTGCTTCATTCGGAGATTACCTCTTGCGTGGGGAGACAGGAAAAACACACATTGAAAATGGTAGTGATTTGCCCCTGATCAAGGGTTAAAGTTGTTTCAAGTATGTATATTAAATGTGAGAGAATGAGGAATAATTTTTTATGTGAAGGTCATTTCCTTTATCGCCACTACTCTAAATGGGCGTCAGTGTTGGTAGAGAGGACTTAGTTTGGACATTAAGGGAATGTATTTTTGTGTCTTCATTATTTAACATTTATTGACTGGTCAGTAACTGTCAGTGTGGTCCACCACATGAGGAATGGATGAGCAGCATTCCATTTTCTAATGTAACCTCTGTCTGTTAGGGTAGGCAATGAAATTACAGTCAAAGTATTTACGAGCCTCTTCTGTGCCCTAAACACTGTTTTAAGAGCTGTGAGGAATTCAAAGAAATATATCCCTGCTCATGAGCTTTGATAAAATTTACATATACAAAACTAGAGATCAATCTTTTTTTTTTTTTTTTTGTGAGGAAGATCAGCCCTGAGCTAACATCCATGCTAATCCTCCTCTTTTTGCTGAGGAAGACCGGCTCTGAGCTAACATCTATTGCCAATCCTCCTCCCTTTTCATTTCCCCAAAGCCCCAGTAGATAGTTGTATGTCATAGCTGCACACCCTTCTAGTTGCTGTATGTGGGACGTGGCCTCAGCATGGCTGGAGAAGCGGTGCGTCGGTGCGCAGCGGGGATCCGAACCCGGGTTGCCAGCAGCGGAGCGCGCGCACTTAACCGCCAAGCCGTGGGGCCGGCCCGAGATCAATCTTAAAGTAGTAGATTATGTGCTTCAAACTGGAAACGTTATATTAATTCAAAGAAGGAAGGAATTGGTATGGCCAGAGCTGACTCTTGAATAGCTAATGGGAGCTAAAGCTCATGATAAATAATTGATAGTCTTGCACTTTTTCCAAACTCAATCTTGAGAAGGGTGAGACAGAAAAATGTGAAGTCTTATTTTTTAGGAGTCCTTATTAACTTTGACAAGCACTTGCTTTAAAAGATGGTTCAATACTCAAAATAGATTTGCAGTAATCCTGGATTTGCTCAAGCTTCAAATTAAAATTTATTTTCAAATTGCTCTTCCCACATTTCATCAGCTCAGCTGGAACTGAAACTTAGGTGATATTACCATACAGGGAAGTAGTTGGAAATCCTAGTTCTCTGACTAAAGAGATTATCACTGTGTGCTCTAAATGTTCTCATTGCACAAATTAATTTTATCTTTCTCCCCTGTCTCCTCACTAAGAATTGCTGTGAGGGCCGGCCCCGTGGCTTAGCGGTTAAGTGCGCACGCTCCGCTGCTGGCAGCCCGGGTTCGGATCCCGGGCGTGCAGCAACGCACTGCTTCTCCAGCCATGCTGAGGCCGCGTCCCACATACAGCAACTAGAAAGATGTGCAGCTATGACATACAACTATCTACTGGGGCTTTGGGGGAAAAATAAATAAATAAAATTAAAAAAAAATAGCTATAGCATGAATTAGAATAAATAAGTAAAGAAAATAGCAACTGGATTTGTATTTTACTCAAGTTTTGACCAATTTTTTTCAGTGAAAGTTGGGAGATGAGTCTGTTGCTATTCTTCCTTGGTTTATTAAACTGTGCTTCAGTGGTGTGCTGTTCGCCTGTTTGTCTAGACTGCACCCATATCCATGAAGAAAGCTAAAGCTGCCTTAGCTCTTGTCTGCAGAAAGCACATTCTCCTTTGATGAGTTGAATTGAATTGACTTGCCTCCTGTTTGGCATCACTATTTAGGAGCACAGGACCCAGTATGGCCTGGAGGAACCAGGATGGATTTTAGTTTTTAGGAAATGTGGTCAGATAGCATAAGTGAGTCAACCCACCTATAGAGCCTTGCAGACCTCTTTCCCTTCACTGTCCAGATGGTCAGGGCTGGGGCGTGGCCAGCTTCCTTAGGCTAAAATGAGATAGTTAACGTAACCAAAGACTTATAACACGTGGTTTCTGCTCCTGGGGCGTTATTGATTGGGAAGACAGGGCAATAAATAGGCAACATAAAAACAGAGACATTACATTGACTGATTAAAAGAATACATTGAAAGATCTAGGATTGAATTGGTAGGTGGAATTAGACCATGGAAATTTCTCAAAATTGTAGTTTGGAGAGGACAAAAAGTGTGACTTGGAACAACAGGAAAGTCAAGAGTCACGTATGTAGGAGAACTCCGATGCAGGATTTGAGAGTGGGAAAGTCAGGACTCGTGTTGTACCTGGAATGGGTGTCGAGAAGCAAGCTTGAGGTTAAAGGGTAAGAGCTGATATAGCAAGAGACCAATAGAGCAGGACTAATTGGGTGAAAAGCCGTGAAGGCCGGACTGAGGTGTGTAGGGTTCCCAAATACCTGGTTATTCTGGATCAAAAACAGCTGGAGAGTTGTTTTGTTTTTCATTTTCTCAGCCTCTGAAAATTTGGATCTGATAGATCTCTGATAGGACCCAGGAATCTATATTAAAACAAAAACCTCCCCAGGTGATTCTGAGTGCAGCCATTCCTAGTTCAGGAATCACTGAGCTGGATGATGTCACAGTGTCTTGGGAGATCACTGGAGGACTGTGTAAAGCAATGATAGGCTGTAGTTACCAGGTGGGGAAAATTTTAGTGGCAATATACAGAATGGTGTGGGGATGGGGAGCAGCTGGGAGTAAGCAACAAGAAGGATGCTGCAATAGTTCACAAGTAAGGAAACAAGGGATTTGGCTGTGGGGACACGCAAGAAAAATAAACTCATGCCTTGTTATGAAGGAAACTACTGGATAGAACAAAGGACTTTTAGGTCTTAATGTTTGGGATATTCTGAAATTTCCAATCAACTTTTAAACATGAATTGGCCTTGAAACAAAATTACTGAAATGTTTTAGCTTTGTCTAATAGTCCTTGCTTAAAAAACACCCCAAAAACCGTGATGAGCAGCTTTTGGTTCAGAGTGTACATTCCTCAGCACACATGATCATATCATGAAGTCACTCAGTTTTTTTAACAAAAGCTGCTGGGGTGGGGACATGTGTCATTTCCTGCCTTTCCCAGAGCTGGGTATTGCTAGAGTTTATTACAGTTTGCTCTGAGCCAGAAGAAAGTAGCTCCAGAAACATCCCCTACCAGATGGTTTCCCTAGTTTCCTCGCAGAGGAGTGTGTAGGTAAGGGAGTGGAAGCAGAGAAGTTGATGGTTTATATGAAGGTGAGTCCAAATATGTGCTCAAATACAGTGTAATCCAACATAAAATCTCTGCTGGCAGGAAGGCGTGCATGCACATCAATTTAGTTAGAAATAACTTGCACAGTCCCACCCAAAACATTATGGCCACTCTTATTTTCATATCCTTAGACTCCTCAAGAGAATATGTGGGTCTAGTTGCAGGTAATATCCACCCACCACCCCCCAAAAAACAATAACAAAAACAAAACTCAACTCTAGACCAAACTTCTGTTGAAACTCTGACTCAGAATAAGTAAGAAGAAGAGGCAAAGTCTTTTCATGTTTGCTTTAGGTCTGCTTCCTAGACAGCAGTTTGTTCCTGCCTGTCTGTCTTCCTTGAACAAACCTTTATGGAGTGTCTGCTGCGTGCCAGGCATTGTACTGAGTGTTGGGAACTCAAAAATGAATAAAAACAAGCTTGGAGTCTCAGTTCTGTTCTTTGGGCACCTCTAATTCTAGTGTGCAAAATCTCATGTCAGAGATTTGGATCAAATGATGAGAAAGTGAGAAGGGGTAAAGGACAAGTAGAAATTTCAACTGCTTGGTGAACAATAATTAAATGTTAACTTGGAAACATGCCTGAGAAGAGGCCGACTTGGTGTAGTGAATGAAATCATGAAAATGTCCACTTTCATACTATTGCAAGTGACCCTCTAAAACATGCTTGAGGACATTGGCATCAAGATCATGAGCACAGTCTAATTTGCATTACTTCCCATTAAGTTCTGTTTGCATCTTTCTTTGAAGTTGCTACCAGTAGCGACAGTAGAAAAACATAGGTTCTGGAGTCAGACTGCCATACTGCGCATCCAGGCTCCATTTCTTATGAGCTGTGTAACTTGGAACAAGTCATTTAAACTCTCTGGACTTTAGTTTTCTCATCTGTTAAATGAGAATAATAACAGCACATATCCATCAGGGTTGTTGGAAGGATTAAATGAGTTTTAAATGAGTAAAGTGCTTAAAACAGTGCCCTGCATTGGTAAACATTCAATCACGTTAGCTGTTTAGCTATTATTATTAAAAAGAAAATGAGTCCCTTTTTGTGGCCCTTTCAGAGCTTTTCAATTAAATTGAGGTTTAATGTAACATTTGAGGTGAATTACCAGCTCCCCAAGGCTTGAACACGAAAGCAGTTAATGAGTTCCCAGGCTATTATCCAGATTTTTCTGTTAGCACATCTATTCCTGGCCTATTGTGCCTTACAACCTCCTCTAGGAGTTTGTTCCTGAATGCCAAGCAGAGTTTTGAGCATTTCTTAGCGGTGCTCAGAAGGTGGTATTTAACCTAGCATGGAATTAGGCAATTGGGATACTCTCCAGTTAACTATCTTATAAAAGTTATGCTGCTTAAGCATAGATAATGTCCTCAGCTTTCTGAAAAATTATGCCCTCTGGCTAAACTTATGTTGCTCTTGAATTATTTAAGGAAGACTCCAAGCACTAGGCTTTTTTTCAAACCACAAGGTATGGGGGATGGATGAGATCAGAATGTGAGGCACTTAGCAGGTTGGCAACTCTTCTCTGAGAGTTTCTTATAAGGAGACCACAGGAGAAAATACTTTGGATTGAAAGGTACAATAGCAAACACTGTGGTGTTCTTTGTTCGTTGCCCACCCAGCATCCATTTCTCCTTCCAAAGGAAATGGCATTTTATTTAAGAATACACCCATTTCCCATACTCAGTTCCAGGACAGTCCTAAATGGCCTAAAGATAATCCTATCTTCCTTGCCTGTGATTGGTTCAGAAATGACCATGTGACACATTTTGGACCAGCAAGATTAGAGGAGAGACTCCTAGAGGCTTCGGGGAATGGTCTACCTTATTTTTCTGGGAGAGGTCGGGTAGCAATCTCCTCTTTCCCCCGGAAGTGAACGGGGAAGCACAGAGCCCTGGAAGTGGTTCTATAAACATCATAAAAGCCTTAGGATTAAGGTAACACTGAATGTCAGAGAGGGCCCACAGAAAGAACCTGGGTCCCTGATAGTATCAGTGACCTTTCCCCAGAGTCAACTCTGAAGACTGCCCTGCCTTTGGACTTCCAGTTAGGTGAACCCATACATTTTCTCAATGTTTAAGCCAATTTAAATTGGGTTTCCTATTAATTGTAGCCAAAAGCATCCTGAGTGCCAAGATACTCTTACCATCGTTGTTATATTATCATGCTACTTTTTAAGACTATCACCTAGAAAAAAGTAATATACAAAATTATATACATGCCATGATTACAATTGTAAGATGGTTCAGAGCCGGCCCCGTGGCTTAGTGGTTAAGTGGTCATGCTCCGCTGCTCGCGGCCCCAGGTTTGGATCCCGGGCATGCACCGACACACCGCTTGTCCAGCCATGCTGAGGCCGCGTCCCACATACAGCAACTAGAAGGATGTGCAGCTATGACATACAACTATCTACTGGGGCTTTGGGGGAAAAAAATTTAAAAAAAAATTAAAAAAAAAAATTAAAAAAAAAAAAAAGATGGTTCAAACAAATTGGAAGGAGATGTGCCAAAATTAGTAATGTCTGCCCATAGGTGGATTTTTTCCTGTTTCTATGAACTTGTACTTTATTTTTCATGTTTTCTACAATGATCCTGAGTGATGTATCAGGGAAAAAATGCACAGGAAATAAGACTAGAAGACAAAATGATTTGCAATCTTGATTGATTTTTTTCCCTCTTTTCTATTTTCCAATTTTCTTATAATATGCTTATTATATTAGTTTTATAATTTGAAAATGTTTTTTAGTTCTTTCACTGAAACTTTAAAAGAGCAGAGACTTTTTCTCCTGCTTCCTTTCTCTCCACCTCTAGCATGTATGTACAGGGAAGATAATTTACACAGAATAGAAACTATGGAAAGGGAATCATTCCTGACCTTAAGGCCTACAGAGAAATCCGCAAAGAGCAGTTGCAGTGGTTATATCACCCCAGTATATGACCTCAGAGTGTTGCATTAACCTGTGTTCCTTTTCTTTCAGAGCACTTCTCAGTTTGTAATTATATATTTATTAGTGTGATTATCTGACTCATGCTTGTCCTCTGCTAAGCTCTACAAGAACAGGACTCTTGACTATCAAAGTATTGTATCCCCAGTACCTGGCATATGGTAGACACTCAATAAATAAATATTTGTTGACTACTACTACTGAGAGAACAGAATCAACCATCAGCATTGCTTTTTGGAATGAATATTTCCAATTAAAGGGGCAGACTAATTCTCAGCACTAAAAACCATGATCTCTCCCTCTGGTGGTTATAATCTTAGAAATTACATTTTGAGAGGAAAACAGAAAGACTAGAAAAAGGACTAGAACAAGCAGCAAAACAAGTCACCTATCAAATGAGAGTTTCTAGGACTGGAGCCTGGAATCTGCATTTTTAAACAAGTGCCCCAGATGATTCTGAATCAGGTGGTCTGGGACCACACTTTGGAAAACATGCCCTAGAACATCCCATTGGAGTCTGAGTATTAACTTCATTCATAGTCATCCAGCTTCCAAGAGAATCATGCTGACATCACTGTCTATTTAATGTGAATCAGTCTTTATTTTGCACTTGTGTGGTGCATTAACAAATTCAACATACAAGATAGCATTACATATTGTAGGTTAGCGTTACAGCATTATGCAATTTCACACAATTCATGTTAGCTTTTTTGGTTTTTTCTTTTTTTTTTTTTAATTTGACACATTTATTTTATTTTTGAGTTTCATTTTTACAAGAGAAGACACAAGGTAAAGAAAGACGACCACATCGGAGAAGGATCACGGTGAGGGCAATGTCACTATCATGGCCATAATAAAAGCCTTCCAAGAAAAAAGACTTGCATTATTCCCTCTCCTGAGCAAGCCGCCCCTGTCCCACAAACCAGTTCTATCTGTTTTCATGTCTAGAGCACTGTTCATAAACATGTACATCTTGGCTGTGCTCCACTGAAAGAAGAAATAACTCATAAAGGGACTTTTGTTATTAAGAAAAACTTGTCTTCCCAAAGGAATCAAGATATCAGCAGAGAAGGACTGACTCTTGGAAAATCAGAAGTGACCATTCCCTAACCTATTCCTGACCATGAGTGCCTTGTGCAAAAGCTAGGATGTGACTCTCTTGTCTTTCAACTGACTCTTAGGAGGAGGCGTTCTTTCTCCACCTTTATCAGTTAGCTCTGCGGGGAACAAATGTGAAAGCCAAGATCAGCTAAGAAACTTGGGGGCAGCAAAGTCCAGGCCACGATGGATCAGACCTGAGGTAGCAGGGAGGAACCCTGTACTGTCTGCCTCTTTGCCTTTTTCTGAGAAAGACACTGAGGCAGCTCCTGGGCTGCAGAACTACTGGTTCCTCCCCTGTCACCTCACCACCCACTGCTCAGTAGACCCAAAGAATGCAAGGAATAAAGCTACAGGGAGATGGGGAAGAGAGGAGTGGGGTGAGGCTGTTTTCCCAGACTTCCGTCAGGAGGAGCTACAGAGGCACACACAGCAGGGCAAAGACCAGACTACCTCCACCTGTTGCTTTGCATTGTTTCTGGGAAAGAAACAAAAGCGGGTTGCTCAGCGATTTCTGATCTTCAGACATTAAGGCGATGAAGAGGAACCATTTAAATTTTTTCCTACTGGGGCTTCAGAATGCTCCTGTCAGATTTACATTAAACTATCTCAAAATGCATTTTTAGAAAACAAAAATTATTTTCTTCTACGTATGATACAGTATTTACATTCCATGGAGTATAGGATAGAGACTGGTGGGGTGAACCCAACTGATGGTGAGATGGTGAGTCAGATTATGGGGGGTGGGGGCTGACAGGGACAAGAACAGAGAGTGGGCTTTGTGCCTGCTCAGAACTGCTCTTGCATTGTCAAGAAGGCAGGTTTAAAACAACAACAACAAAAGGACTGGGGGAGCAGATTGGTTTTAAATCCATAAGAGTTGAGGGAACATCAAAGGCAACATCGCCACTCTCTCCATAGAGACTCAGCTTTTCAACTCCCTTCTCAGAAGCAAGTTAGAAAGGGACGTTCTTGAATGGATGTGGACTTTCCATTTTGGCTAAATCTTTCAGGCCTTGGTTCATGCTGCTGCTTATTTGAGTTCCTCTGCAGGCTGGCAAAAATATCTACTGCCTATGCAAGCTTACTTATTGTCAATGAAGTCTCTGCCATCCAAAAAGTCTCAGCATTAGAGACATGGCTGGACGAGGAGTAAGGAGATCTGAATTCTAATCCCAACAAGATGCTGAACCTCTCTCAATTTCTCTTGCCCGCTGGCAGAAGGAGGATTAAACTCAGTGCTGCCCTCATCCCTTCACCTTGTGTTGAGACTCATATGTTCCAAAAACTAAGCATTTTTGTTTTAAGGAAAAGGATGTTCTGAAAGAATCCAAGTTACCTTTATTACTCATTTAGTCACACTTACTCATTTTAATCATTTAGTTATTTTTAGGAAGCATTACTGAAAAATTTAAGGAGAAAGAATAATTTCTGAAGGCCCTTTTCCTTATGAAGCAAAACTAACCTCATCTAAGACTCTAAAGCTTCTCAGTGGTCAGCATTTCTGGAAAAACAAAGGCCAGTTTAATCCTTCAGACCTCTGATGACTTCTAACCCATTGACCAACAAAAGACTGTCACTCCCATATAGAGCTGCAAAGGGGGATGGTGGTCATCTCATTTCTCCTCTCTTTGTCCTCAGACCTGCAAACAGCGTTTGGGATCAGCTGAATGCGTTCATGAGGACTATCCTATATCTGAATTTGATCCAAAGCTCTTTTTAGAGAAGTCATCGAGTTTTGTAAACCCAAATTCTACGTAATAAGTCTGATGTGTTCATGTGCTTCATCACAAATTAATCAGAGACTGCCCTTTACCCCTTCATAGCAGGAGCGCTGACGGCAAAAATACCCCATTTCTCAAATACTCTTTCTCCTACAAACCCTGCCTTACCCATTCTACCTTTGTTTTTTGGCTTACCACAGACCTCTGGACCTTGAGCTCAATCCAAGAGCAGAGATGTAAGAGGTGATAGGGAAAAAAGATGGGGAGGATCAAAGTATGAGGTTTTACAAGAGCAAAATATTCTTCCGCAGAGGTGGGGAGTGAGAGTAACTCTCCAGAGAAGCCCAATAAAAAAAGGCCAATTTCAGGTAATCAGCAAATACAATTCGGCACAAAACACAATTTTCATGGAATAAAATCTGTAACTTGATATTGGCAGTTAGGCTAATTTCTTCAGTTTGTATTAGACATGCAAGTATAAGGTTACATTGTTATATATAGACTTGTAGAGGTCTTTTCCTCTCTTTTTTTCCCCATTAAAAAAAGAATTTCTAGTGCCTTGCAAAGGAGAAAAATCATCATCGCTAACAACTCATCTGCAACTGTGGTCATGTAAAGTGTTCTTTGTGGGGTGTGTTTTGTAAGAAATTTTCTTCTACAACTAAAATGAGGTTTTGAGTCCGCTTCTCTCTGTCATCTCCCTCCCCGCCACGTCCCTGCCCAGCCTGGCCCCGGGGTTAGAGGCGAGGAGAACAGGATTAGTACTCGCTCAGACTGTGCCACTTGGCCACAGGCTTGCGGGGGCTCTCGCAGACCTCTCTCCAGTGTTCCGCGCCGCTGGCTGTGACACTGTGTGCTCCCAGGATCAGCCTCCCCACCACCTCGTTCTTGGTGGTGCGATCGAAGTCGATGACGAGGAACTCGATGCTGATGTCAGGCAGGAGGTCAGTGGGGATGTCATAGATGAAAGACTCATTGAAGACTGGGTTCAAAGTGCACTTCTTCACGTGAGTTTTCTTCTTGGCAATGCGCTTTCTGCCGTAGTAGACGTTCACCTTGACATAAGGATCTGGGGCCCCCAAAGAGATGAGAAAAAGGGAGACAGGCCTATGACACAGTCCTCTCCTATATGATGGTGGCTTCATGCTGGGAAGGAGGGGGTTCTGTTGTCATCTCTTTGGCAGCCACCCCTACGTGGTTTTTAGTGATTGCACAATAAATGCACACAGACTGTATGAGAATCAGCCTGCCTGGACAAGGGGCCAAGGAAACCGACAAGAAATAGGACAGAACAACTTCCTCAAGTCAGGTTTGAAGAAACCCCATGACACCAAGAGGCATTTTCAACGGCACAGGGACTTGCAAATGCCTGCTGTCTTTCTGAGAAGTCTCACCTGGAGCAAGAGCTCAGCAGCTGGTATGCATATGGGAAAGACCCAATTTGCTCGCCCAAAGCACCTCTCTGGCTAGGGAAATCTATAACCTAGATATTCATCAGAAGAGAATGTAGACAGAGAGAGGAACAGGTGGAAAGTGAAAGATGCAAGGGGTGCTGAAATGTGGGGGTGTGTCTCGGCCCCAGGTGAGGCGGGGCGGGGCAGGGCTGGGGGAGGGTCGTTCAGACAATGAGAAATAGGTCGGAGTAAATAGCTGCTACCTGAGAGACCGGTGATATCCATCTTCGGCAAGTGTCTGGCTTTGAGGACCACCACTGTCATTCTCTGTGCCACAGGCTGATATGACAGAGACACCTGGAGCTCCCCTCTGCTAATGCACTTCTGTGAAGAAGAAACAGCAGATGAGAATCCTGGCAGAGAGAGCAGGGCATGGCACAGAAAGTGCAGAGGAGGCGGAAGAGAGGCTGGAGAAGAAGCTGAGGAGGAGAAGGCTGTATGGAAGGTGGTCATCCCTATAAAGATGTTACCATCACGTTTAACAGGGAAGGAAAAAAGGAAATGTTCTAACTATAACCCTGATACTAAATAAAATCATTTGCTTGGAGAGGCAGCATGGGCTCGTAGTTAAGAGTGCAGACTCTTAGCCAGACTGGCTTGGATTCAAATCCTCACTACTACTTCTTATCTGTAAGCCTGGGACAAGTTACTTGACATCTCTGCACTTCAGTTTCCTCATTTATAAAATGGAGATAAAAATAGTACCTACCTCATAGGATTATTAAGAGGATTAAATAAGTTAAAATTTGTCAAACACCACAGTGCCTGGCACATAGTGTGCACTACAGAGGTGCATTCTCTCCTATTCTCTCATTTAGTTCTTGTGATAAAAAGGTTTTGAAGACTGTAAAGTGGGAGGCAGGGAGCTCAGGTCTGAGTCTTTGCCATTTACTCACCACCTGGCCTTGGGCAAGCCCCTGAACTTTCTGGAGCCTGTTCCTCCATTTCACAAGGTGAATATCCACACCTGCTCTGCCGGCCTCAGTGTATGCCCTTCAAAATGTCTCTCCAGCCAAGTTGGCTTCCTCCCCTATACTCACATCTTTGTTTCCCCACCCTTAAATTTTATTCTAGGCTTTATTTGGAGCTTGAAAAAAAACAAAACAAAATTCTAGCCCTCTAAGAACATTTTAAACGACGTTTGGATATTTACTACAAGCCAGGTGCTGGGGATCCAGAGCCGATAGGACTCAGTTCTTGCTCCCAAGGAGCTTATCATGCAGAAGAAGAGACAGAGATGCAAACAAACATGCTTGTCAGAGAAGTAAGGAGCCTGTCTAAGTGCTGCTGGGAGATTCGGGGAAGGCTCTGCCAGCTGACATCTGGGCTGAGTTTACCAAGAGTGAGTAAGAGACCATGAGGCAATGGGCAGAGAGACAATGTGCATGTCAGGCAGAGAGGCAGGAATGGCTGCTACAAACGCACTGGGTCTTGAGAGGGTACTCTGTGTTCTGAGAATGGTGAGGAGTGTGCCTGACGTTGGGGTGCCTGGCAGGAGGGATGGGGCAGGAACCTGGAGAGGTGGGTCAGGTAAGGGTGAAGGGCAGTGGGGGCACCCTAACCAAACAGCAGAGTCAGCAGCAGCACACAGGCAGGAGAAGGTCCGTAAGCACGGGAGGGAAGTGATTGATGTTGTTGTTCATATTTTATTAATAACATTATTACTCTAGTGAAAGCTGGAGAATGAACTCAAGTGGAGAGGCTGCTACAACAGGCGAAGGAAGAAATGATGAAGCCTGGAACCAGGGATACAGCAGAGGAGATGGACGTGGGTAAGATGTGTCTCAGGAAGAATTATCAGGGTTGTCTAGGTTTGGGAGGCTAACTGGATGTAAATAGAGGGTAAAGGGAAGACATAGAGGAGGATCTCTTGTGTTTCTAGCTTAGAAAGTGGGGATGAGGCTGGGATAAGGAAAACAAAGGAGGTGGAATTTGAGGAATTTAGGACATAAATTAAATCTGGAACAAAATCATTCCCCCATTGTCAAATCTTTTTTTTTTTTTTAACAGTTTTATTTATTTATTTTTTTGTGAGGAAGATCAGCCCCGAGCTAACATCCATGCTAATCCTCCTCTTCTTGCTGAGGAAGACAGGCTCTGAGCGAACATCTATTGCCAATCCTCCTCCTTTTTCTTTTTCCCCAAAGCCCCAGTAGATAGTTGTATGTCATAGTTGCACATTCTTCTAGTTGCTGTATGTGGGACGCGGCCTCAGCACGGCCGGAGAAGCGGTGCGTCAGTGCGCGCCCCGGACCCGAACCGGGCTGCCAGTAGGGGAGCGCGCGCACTTAACCGCTAAGCCACGGGGCCGGCCCCCATTGTCAAATCTTATCTCTTGTATTCTTCATAGCTCCAAAGAAATGTCACCTACTCCAGGAATTCTCCTTAGATTGAGCAGACATAGACTATACTCACCACCAGCCTTACATACACCACATCCCCACCAAAATGACTTAGCGTCCACTTACTAAGTGGCAGGCACTCTGCTAGCAGTTGGGCTGAAAAGACGGACAATGAGGAACCCTACCCTCAAGAAGCTCACAGACTAGTGCACTACCTGCTCAGGTATGTCTGGTGCAGGAAAGAACAGTAGTAGTAAATGATTTAATTAGCTCATCAATGAAAAATAGGAAAAAAACCTAATAGTTCGTGCTTTGATTATAAGGCATTAAGTCATCTCGAGGAATGAAACTGTGATCATATTTCATATGCTTTAAAAAATTTCTTGAGTCCACAATTCATACCAGTGGCATACAGAAATGTCTCTCATTGGGCATAGAACATGACTAACCAAAAGTTACACTTAGCCTTTAGCTTTTGAAATTGAAATACAAAAGAGAATAGACTTTAAAAAAGGTTTTCATGGTTTTTCTCTGCTAGATTAAAGCCTCATGTTTTTTCGTTACCCATAACATACATATTGTCGGCTCTTGATTATATCCATGGGAAGTACCCTCAGCCAGTTTCAAATCACAGACTGGTTGCCCTTGCCAACCAGTATACCTCTGGGCTCCTTCCTTTTGCCATGAGTCAGAACACAGTCAGAGAATGCAAACTCATTTTTACTATTAGCCACAGCCAAATGGCATCATGAAAGTAATCTCTCATGAAAAAGAAAATCATATGCCTTCCACAATATTTGGAACTGAGCTATCCAACACAGTAGCCATTAGCTATATGTGTCTATTTAAATTTTAATCCATTAAAATTAAAAATTTAATTCCTCAGTCACACTAGCCACATTTCAAGTGCTCAATAGCCCCATGTGGTAGTGGCTACCATATTGAACAGTGCAGATACAGAACATTTCCATCATCATAGAATGTTCCAGTGGACAGTGGTGATCTAGAAAGAACTTTTGGATTATTTGGGCGACCTCTTTTCTCCATTTCCATGAATAATGAAATGTTAACTAGATTTGATATCTGTTTCTGGGACCATCCTTGAATATTGGCATCTAAATATTAAATATGCAATCTTTAAATATGATTCTAACTTTATATACAGAAGAAGGACAGGTCGGGGAAAGGGGAAATTTCATTTAAAAAACAAAGAGTTTTATTTGTAAAAGTAACATTGATTACAAGATAGCTTAGGTTTCCTGATTATTTGTTTAAAACTCTGTTTCCTAAATCATCCATTATAGCAAAATCTTCCCGGTCTAAATCCCTGTGCCTCTTCCCTAGTTCTTTGGGAAAGTGGACAACTTCTGGCTACCCTTTTGATAATTTTCTCCCTTAAAATCACTCCTCAGGCAACTGTTCTCCATCTGATCCTCCCTTCACCTTTGACCATTTTACAGAAAGCCCATCCCCATTCAGCTGCCCCTTTGTGATGCCCAAGTCTGCATCCACAACACCACCTGAATGCCGGTCCATTCTGCATTGAAGGCCCAGATTTTCACATCCCCTATCCCCCCTCCCCTTCTCTTTCCACCCAATTCTCATTCCAAGTAGCATTGTCAATGGCTCTTTCTCAAGAGCTCTTTGTCAAGGGCTGGGAGCAAGCTCTGTTTCCCAGCCCCTTGGCCTAGTGAGGCAAAGACCCTGTTGGGGGGCAGGCAAGCAGAAGGACAAGGGGGAGAAACGGTTTTATCCACGCCTGACAGAGCTGGGAGGCTTGGCTCTCAGAGAGCAGGCTCCCTTTTCCTTCAGTGGAAAAGACAAACAGGAGCAGTGGTCCTAAAGAAGACATTCAGATGGAGGAAATACTTAGATGAGGGATAAGTCTATTTCCTATAATTAGCAGAGCCCCTTCCAGAATGATTTTCTAGCCAGTCTGCATTAGGTGGGCCCAGGCTTCCCCAATAAACATTTATTGGGACTAGAAATCCTAAGGGCCACCTCCACGTAAATCACAATCATAGGAAAACAAAAGAAACAAAAACTTAACATTCAACCACATGCCCCTTGTCTTCTCTTCAATACACACACATAGCAACTTTCTTTATTGTTTATTTCTTTATTGTTCCTGGAAAATTGACATTCCTTTTTCTCTCTTTTCAGTCCCTTTTGGCTAGACTGGATGACCTCTAAGGTTGCTTGTAAATCTGAGATTTTAAGAATCCTCTCATTCCCATGACCATTGTCCCGGGTCATCAACACCAGATCTGGCAGTGGAAAGACAGGAAATGGTTTGGAAAACAATGACCTGAAGAAATTAGGAGGAGTTTAACAACTCTCTATTATCCACCTCATAAATCACTTATTTCCCACTGTCTCTTCTTTATCCCCCAGCCCTCTCTGCATGACCTCCCTTCTTCTTGTGGGGGATTTATTATGGGAATGTAAATTCACTTTACTTTCTTTTTTTTTTTTCTTTTTTTTTTTTAACTTTATTTATTTATTTTTTCCCCCAAAGCCCCAGTAGATAGTTGCATGTCATAGCTGCACATCCTTCTAGTTGCTGTATGTGGGACATGGCCTCAGCATGGCCGGAGAAGCGGTGCGTCGGTGCGCGCGCCGGCTCCGAACCCGGGCCCCGAATGGCGAACCCGGGCCCCGAACCCAGGCCGCCAGCAGCGGAATGCGCGCACTTAACCGCCAAGCCACGGGGCCGGCCCTCACTTTACTTTCTATCTGAATAAAATATTTGAAAAAGCTGTCACTAAAAAAAAAATCTAGTTCCAAAGTCCAGAGATTTTGGGCACTGCAGAATTTATACTGTGACCTTCTTTCACTAATAATCAAGGGTTAATTTTTGATGCTTCTCATATCTGTCTGTATACTAATAAGAGCTGAGAGTGCTCTCACAAAGTGACCCCATTAGCCTTCATGATCTACCCTCCAGGAAGACTGATGCTCAGAGAGGATAACTGCTTGCCCAGAGTTAGGCAGTGAAATGGACAGAGTCAGAAATGACCAGTCCTGGGCTTCTTCAACTGGACTGCACCATAATAGTGGAAAGGACAAGAGAGGAATTTTCCACTACAGGCCAGGAAATGCAGTTCGGGGTGGGGGGTTGTCTAGAGAAATGCATTTCTCACCAGTCTCCACCCAGCAATCTTTGGAGGAAGATAACTTGGCCCATATTATAAGAGAATGCCTGACACAGACCAGAAAAAAGCTCTTTATAGACAGTGTGGAATAGTCCAGAGCAGCTCTAACTGATGAGCCAAGGGGAGATCCAGAAAGGGCAGACTCGGCTACAGTAGGGAGGATTTGGGGTAGACATTTGGAGGCTGCCCTGCTAGGGAATCACAGAGACAAGTGACTAGGGAGATGACAGCCATGGTTCAGGATGGAACACAGCCCTGGCCACAGGCCTGGTCTGGGAAAACAGGCTTAGGAAGTCTGGGAGGCTGCAAGGCTCTGGTGTGGGGCTACACAGGCTCTGGGTGTCCTGTCTGGGGCCTCTCCCAGGGGACGTGTTGTTCAGGATCCCAGCCCTGGCTTATCCCTCCTAAAGGGAGTTAATAAAGTGGAAAGAAACTTGGCTCTTGCCAAGAGCCCCTGGCAGTTTAGCAAATGCCATTGTCTGTGCTCCCTGCCCAGTGTCCTGGATTTGAGGCTGTTTTGTTCCCAGCCCAAATCAGTCCCTTTCCTTGCCAGTCTCTTCCCAGCTGCAGCTTGGCACAGAGCCATCCTCCACTCTCAGCCTTGGGCTGTGAGTACATGAGCCGTCTGGAAGAGTCCAGCTAGTTGGTGGCTTTACCAAGGTTGGGGCTACAGGCAAGGCTGTGTTGGAAAGGATCCTCAACTCTGGGCAAGGAGTCTAGGCAAGGAGAGGTGAATGAAGGCAGGGAGTGGAGCACTGGAGCTGCTGTAAAGGGGAGTCAGGAAATGGCGAGGGGGTGGCAGACCCTAAGGAAAAGAGATTGGGGGAGAGGGGAAGGGATGGAGGGGGATGAAATTGCGCTGCTGCCTGTTTCTGTCCATGCCTTCTGACTCCAACCTCAGAGGATATGAGAACCCCTGCTGTGTCGGACTCTAGGATGTCTCATTGTATCCTGGCATTGGACCAGTGTTTATGCCCGGACCAAACACCTCTAATATTCCTCAAAATGTTTGGACTTCCCTGGCCCCTGTGAGGTAGAGCTGAGTGTGCCATGTGGCAGCAGCAGTTCTTCGGGCAATGGCATGACTGGGCTGGCTGCAGTGGGATAGGTGCCTGTCACACAGCAGAGAAGGTAGGAACACACCTCCAAGGGGCACTGCTCCCTCCTCCCCTCCCCAACCTGACACAGTGCTCTTCTTCAGTGGACAAACCTTGTTCCCGGGAGCGCAATGCACACTCAACCCCTGCTGGTCTGGAAGCCTCTTCTGTCCAGTCCTGAGCCTCCTGCCTCCCCACTGAGTCCAGCGTGGGCTTGCAGGTAGAAAAGGCATCAAGAGAGAAGTATGGCACCCATAGGCAAGGCTCTTTCTGGGAGATGTGCAGTTGTTTTTAATGGCCCTGATATCCTTTCCAAACCTTCTACCCCCTTCTCCACTGATTCAGGCTTCCCTTGTCGTCCTTTACTTTTTCAAAACAAAATATCAATGTCTACAAACCACATATATCTCCCAGGGATCTAACTTTATTAATAATAGAAATAATAATAACAATAATAGTGGTAACAATTTATTGAAGGTTTACTATGTGCTAAGGACTATGTGAATTCATCATTTTAATTCCTATAAGAAACTGAGACTTAGAGAAGGTAAGCAGCTTGCCCAAGATCAATTAGCTGGTGAAATTGGGATTCAAACTCAGGTCTGACTTCACAGTCCTTGCTATTAACCACTTATGTTATATCCTGAAAAAGAAATGAAACTCTAAGTTTAAAATGTCAACAGCTTCTTTCATGGCAACAGCTTCTTTTATATGGTAATTGCCAAGATTGTTTGTCTTTGTCCTCCACTAAGGTAAAAGCTTGGCAAGGGCAGTAATATGCCAGGTGTATTATCTCATGTGATTTTCATAACCCTGTAAGGAAAGCAATAGGATCAGCTCCATTTTACAGATGGGGAAATAGAAGCTTAGAAGGGTTGAGTAACACCCACCTCACACAGCTGGAAAGTGGAGAGCTGGAACATGAAGCCAGGCAGTCCGACTCCAGAGCCTGAGTGCTTAACCATAGAACTACACTGCCTCCCAGTTGTGGAAGAAATGAATCACCTAGTGGGGCTTGGGGGGTATATTTCTTGCACCCCTGAAATTACAATTCAAGAGCCAATGCTGACCCAGCGGGAAGAAGGCAGGATGGAGGGCTCTCATTCCCCTTCTAATGCAAACAAGGAGGAGAGGAGGAATGGAGAGAGAAGAAGGATCTGTGGCAAAGGTTTGGGACTGGGTGAGGGGCTCGGAGGGTGAAGCATTTCATTCAATTGCATTTATAAAATGGTTATTAAAAGACATATATGATACTATTTACACCCTTAGGTTTGGGTTGGAAAAGGGAAGCTGAGGGGAAAATTACTGAACTACTTTCATAGTTTCTCATTGTAGGAAATAAGTTCACTAGAGGAAGATCACACATATTTTGGAGAAGAAATTGGCCCAAACATCCCTGATATGATGAGGGTCTAGGACTGGTGCACCAGCCTGCTCCAGGCAACCCGGATGCAGCATCAGGATGCCAACCACTCAGTGAAATTTCAGAAGCTCCCTGCCCCTCTCTCCTCAGGAAGTTGCTTCTTGGAGGAGACCTAACCTGCCATGCCCTCCATCTTACTTTGACCACCACTTATTCTTGAGAGCCAAGAGCTTCCTCCCTACAGCCCCTCTTTGCTACCCATCTCACCCGCTTCCCCTTCCATTTGTCCCCTCAGATCTCACCTCCCCCAACCATCCCTCCTCAACACACCCTTCCTCCTCACCTGGATATTCCTTTTGATGATGTCCCTGGTCAGCTGTACCTTGCCTGTGCTGGGGTCCACTCCAGCCAATGGCACCATGACCTCCCCGATGACGTCGTCCCGAGAGAAGCGGTCAAAGCTGAGGACCAGGAAGTGCAGCACCAGGTCCTGCAGCTGGCTGTATGGGATGCCATAGAAGGTGAAGGTCTCGTCAAACACAGGGTCCAGGGTCTTCCTCAGCACTCTGGTCTTCACCCGATGCCGCTTGTCAGGAAGGATGGTCATTTTGATGTAGGGATCAGAGCCCTGGGTCTGGTCATCCATCACCGGCAGCCCATGGGCCTCCTGGATTGTCACCACCAGGGCTTTTTTCGGGAAGTTATAGTCCACTGAGAAGGTGAGGGATCCTAGCATGACGTCCTCCTCTGGAGATGATGGAGAAGGGGTTTTGCTCTCCCCCGGAGTCAGGCTCGCAATGGGGCTCCTCAGTTCTTCCCCATAGTCCACTTTGATGGGTAATTGGTCTATACAAGATCCAGAGCTAGGTCCCCCCGAACCCTTGTCTTGGCCTAGCAGGCCAGCCTCTGCTGCATCCACCAACAGGTTCCCACGTCCCCCTTCCCTCCCAGGGCCATCTTTGTCTCTCCGCACTTTGATGATTTTCTTCTTGTTGCTGAGGGTCTCTGGGTATATGCTGATGCCTTTGAGCATGTGAATAAACTTGTAGGGTGGAGTCTTGTGCTTCTTCTCTGCCTGCTGGTGGCAGCATGTCCAGACAAAGACAGTCACCGAGACACACACCACCAGCACAGAGGCCCCAATGAGGCCGGCTACCACTGGTGACACATCTGAAGGTAGAGACCAGAGATGTGTCAAGGCAGGTGGACCTCAACCCCTGTCCAGAGCTCCCCTGCTTAGTGCCTCTGTTGGAGCCAAGCTAATCTGCAACCCAGCCTCCAAAGCAAAATTTGCTCATCTGGGCTTATGAGTTTCTCCCTTCTCTGAGAGACACCTTCACCCATCCTCTCCAACCAATCCATGGTTCTTGCTTGGCTCACCAACCCTGGAAGAAATATTTATCTTCTCCAGAAAGCCTTCCCTGAAGTGTCCCACCAGACTCCCTGTTCTTTTCTTGGCCTTCCCTCAGCACTTATGGGCTTTGTTTGCTCATACTGATTTGTGTTTCACATAAAGCTGCCCTGTAAGTGTTACAGAGTCACCTTTTTACACAGGAACCCATTCACCTCAACTGTTACACAAGGGCCCGAGCTGTGTTTGGTTTCAGGAGGACATTCCACAGCATCCAGTACAGGATTTACAAACAATGGGCCTGTGTTGACTGACTGACCGGCAGGTGGGGTGCAACACTGTAAGGCTGACCTTGGATGGTTTTGGTAGGGTGCTCAAGGGTGGTAAAAACAACTCTGGGCCTAAAGTACTTTAAAAATAGGTTCCAGATTTCAGCTCCCAGTATTTGTAAAATACAAATACTTGTATTTTAAATACCTATTTTATTTATTTATTTATTTTTTCTAAATGTACTCTTTCTCTGTGGAGTACTTCTTTATTTTATTTATTTATTTATTTATTTTTCCCCCAAAGCCCCAGTAGATAGTTGTATGTCGTGGTTGCACATCCTTCTAGTTGCTGTATGTGGGACGCGGCCTCAGCATGGCCGGAGAAGTGGTGCGTCGGTGCACGCCCGGGATCTGAACCCGGGCCGCCAGCAGTGGAGCACGCGCACTTAACCGCTAAGCCATGGGGCCGGCCCTAAATACCTATTTTAAATAGGAAGAAATAGGGATTGTGGAAAATGTCAGATCTTTGCTCAAATGTCACCTTCTTAGTAAGGTCTTCCTGACCACCCTATTTAAAAGTGCAACCTTCTTTTTTTTTTTTTTTAAAGATTTTATTTATTTATTTTTCTTCCCCCCAAAGCCCCAGTAGATAGTTGCATGTCACAGCTGCACATCCTTCCAGTTGCTGTATGTGGGACGTGGCCTCAGCATGGCTGGAGAAGCGGTGCGACGGTGCGCGCCCAGGATCCGAACCCGGGCCGCCAGCAGCGGAGCGTGAGCACTTGACCGCTAAGCCACAGGGCGGCCCAAAGTGCAACCTTCTTCATCTCCAAGACCCACTCTTCCTCGCCCTGTTAATTTTCTCCATATATTTTTTCATTCTCTCTCTCTCTATCTCACACACACACAAACACACATGCACACACATATAAGAATATATATAGGGCCTGCCCGGTGGCGTAAGCAGTTAAATGCGCGCACTCTGCTGCGGCGGCCTGGGGTTCGCCAGTTTAGATCCCGGGCGCGCACGGACGCATGGCTTATCAAGCCATGCTGTGGCAGTGTCCCATATAAAGTAGAGGAAGATGGGCATGGATGTTAGCCCAGGGCCAGTCTTCCTCAGCAAAAAAATAAAAAATAAAAAAAAAAAAGAGGAGGATTGGCAGATGTTAGCTCAGGGCCGATCTTCCTCACACACACACACACAAAAGAATATATATAGTCACACATACATATAATTTTACTATTTATTGTCTATCTTCACTAGAATGTAAGTTTTATGAGGACAGGGATTTTGTCTGTCTTGTTCATTTCTGTATCACAGTACTAAAAACACATAACAGGTACTCCATATATATTTATTGAATGAACAAATAACTGAAGAGAAAAAGAGTTTTTCCCTCCCTTCCTCTAGTCTTGTCTTTTCCCACACAAGTTGGGCCCCTAACTTAGATAATTAGGTTTGGGTTTTTTTTTCCCCCTAAGTTGATTGAAGCCAAACTGAGTTTAGGCCTTACAGGTCTAGATAAGTTCTCTAGTTTTTCACATTACTTTTTAGGGGAAGACTTGGGTAGGGCAGGGAGAACTGAGGAAATAAATGTGATTCCAGCATATTCCAGATTCTTCCAGAAACATCCTTCCACCAGGTATCTGCCCGGCTCACTGCCTCACTCACTGCAGGCCTCTGTTCAAACCTCACCTTACCAGAGAAGCATTTCCTGACTGCCCCAGGTGAGATAATACCCCCATCACCTGCTTTATTTTTCTTCATAGCACTTACTACCCCCAACATATATTTACGTTCTGTCTTCCCTCACTAGATAAGTTAATAAGAATAGTGACTGTCTATTTTGTCCACTGCTGTATCCCCAGGTCCTAGAACCATGTGGCACATAGTAAGTCTTCAGTGAACAAATGAGTTAGTGAAGTCAAAACAGCCCCCACAGATTGGAAAGAGAAGATGAGGTCAATATGATTACATATATCAGGGATACATGTAAAATTCTATTTGGCCTTCAAAACCTATCAATAGGCAATAGGAGACCTTACTTGACAAGTTTGAGCAAAAATAACTTAGTAGTTTAGGTGACCACAGCTTGCAGTCTAATCAGGCTAATGTCTATTTTTTTTTTTTTTTTGTGAGGAAGATCAGCCCTGAGCTAACATCCATGCCAATCCTTCTCTTTTTGCTGAGGAAGACTGGCCCTGAGCTAACATCTATTGCCAATCTTCCTCCTTTTTTTCCCTTTTTCTCCCCAAAGCCCCAGTAGATACTTGTATGTCATAGTTGCACATCCTTCTAGTTGCTCTTATGTGGGATGCTGCCTCAGCATGGCCCGAGAAGCGGTGCATCGGTGCGCGCCGGGGATCCGAACCCGGGCTGCCAGTAGCAAAATACGTGCACTTAACCACTAAGCCACAGGGCTGGCCCCCCCAGGCTAATGCCTATTTATACTATGAGTACAACGTCCAGATCACAGGAAGGATGGTATAATTTCATCTCCACTGGTCACATTGCACATGGAGTGTTCTGTCTAGCACTGACAAGAATAAAAACTGCGATTTTTTTGTGTACATTTATTATGTTCCTGCCAGGCATTGTGCTAGAGCTTTTTCTCTCTGAATCAAAGAACTCAGTGAATGGGTACCATTAATATCCCCACTTTACAACTGAGGAACCTGGGGACTCAAATCTGTCCTAGGCCACATAGGAGCAAATGGCAGTAATGGGTTTTAAACTCTGGTCTGCCTGACACCAGAATGTCTCTACATTACAGGTAATCAGGACAGTAAAAGACCTGGAAACCATATCAAATGAAGAAAAATTGAAGGAACTGGAGCTGAGGGGTCTAGGAATAATACATTTCTTCAATTACTGAAGGCATTTTGATGGAAGAAGTTCTGATTTGATTTTACTTTGGAGGGCAGGTCTAACATCAGTACGTATAGGCTACAGGAAGACAGGTTTTGACTCAATGAAAAGAGTCAAATTATCATTAGAACTGCTGCACACTTGCCTGGATTGCTTCATCAGGCAATGAATCTCCAACTGAAAACTTTCAAACAGGTTGGATCAGGCATATTCTGAAAGGATTTCTTCAATGGGGATTGGACTAAATGTCTCTAAAGGTCTTTCTGCCTCAAACATTTCCATAGTTCTATGAAAGTTGGGACCAGGTAAGAAAAGAAGGGGTTGCCTTTTTAAAAAACGTAGATAAGGAGTAAAGCCATTAACAAAATAAATCAAAGGGACCATGTCCATGGCCATACTGAATAATAATAGTGTTTATTCTCAGTGTATTAAGTGAAATAAGAGTTGTTACAGAGAGGTTTCATAAAATTGGGGCAGCTTTGGTGGTAAGCTCCTTGAGGATAGGCAGAAGTAACATCCTGTTCATCTTCCCTAAGTTTCTTGTATCTAATAGGAGCTCAGTAAATATTTGTTTGAATAATTGATTGGATTCAATTGTCAATTATAATGGGCACAAATCTAATAAAGTGCCTCTCCATCACCAATCAGGGACTTTCCTGAAAATTGTTTGCTAGTGATTAGTGAAACTGAGCATTGATTGTCTCTATGAGAAGAGGAAAGCAGGGAACTACCAAGACAGGTATATTTTCAAGAATGATTTGAAAGGGAGATCTAAAGGCCCAGGTTGGAAGATATCTGAGTGATCCTTTTGGCTCTATCATAGACTTGGTGATCTTGAGAGAACCCAGTGCTACTGACAATGCCTCAACTTTTACTGTTAGAAAATAGAGGTGGAGTGGGTAAGAGAGAAGATGTAGGATTCTCATCTTTCAGAAGGACAGAGAAGGAAAAGAAGAGAAACAGATGAATCCATTTGTGGATTACCTAGTGCTCTCCTCTATCTTGTTGCCCACTTTTGCCCTACTTTCTTCTTCATTTTAGTATGTGTTAACCCCTGCCTCTCTCCCTGACACCCAAGGCACTGAACTAGAAAAATCAGAAATGTTGAAACTCAAAACGCTCTGTCTGGCTTTAGTCAAAAGCTTGGTGGGAAAAGGAAGTTGGAACTAATGGCTAAAGTGAATGTTTTAAAGTAGTTGTAAATTGCAGTGACCCGTGCTGCTTGCTCCTTTTGTCCTCCAAGGTCACGGATAATTGAGTGTTGGCTTGGTGTATCTCCCAAGGGCTATGGCATTTGAAATGAAGTACTCTATGAGACGTGAAAAAGATCAGAAGTGGCAGTTCTCTCTGTAGGAGACCCTCTGTACGGGTCTAAAGGGCTGCAAAAGACACCTGGGCTATGCTCAACTCTCTCAGCCTCTGACCAGATCTGCTTATTGACACTTCCTTTACAATAATAGCCTTTCTCTGTCAAGCAGGCCAGCGCAATACAGTGAAATGAGAGTGAACTTTGGCGTCAACTGGACACTGGTTTAAATCCTAGCACTACCCTCACTAGTTTGTTTGACTTTAACCAAGTTATTTTATCTCCCTGAGCCTCAGTTTCCTCATCTGGCAAATACATACTATAATGCCTACACCGGAGAGTATTTGTAAGGATTAAATAAAATGTATGTAAAAGGGTGATATAGTTTATTTTCTCTTTTCCAAATATACCTTCTAAAGGAAATTGCTATATTATGCTCCACACCATCTAACTTTCCAAGAAATCGAAAACTGCGATTAGAGAAAAGAATATGTTGGAAAGAAGGCATAAGAAGAAAAAGAGCAGGAAGAAAAACATGAGGTGCTCATGTGGCCCCAAAAGCGCCATCTCTTTTGGAAATTCAGGACTCAAGGAATACAGATGCGAAGGTGAAGTGGAAGAAAAAAATACAACCAAGAATCAGCCTTGGGGGATCAGTGGGAACATTAGTTAGTGGGTGTGATCTGTTGTCTGGATACTTTCCTGATCTGATGTCTTCTTCCTGATATAGAAGGGATGGAGCACATTGGGCTCTGCTCATTTCCATAAGCCTCTTACTCCGGGAGTGAGAAAAGCCATTTCCTAGTTGGATTGTAGCCCCACCCTAAACCCTGGAGTCTGGATGCTCAAACCTGGATTGTCTGCGGGATAGAATCTTAAGGGATATGAAGGAACCCTAGGCTGACAGCAACTCTCAGTGGCTTCTCCCATCCAAACGAGTAGAATTGAGGGAGAAGCAGGGCAATTCTTTTTTTATTTTCGGACGAGGGAATCATAGCACAGGAAGTTTGCTACCCTAGCACATTCTGGAGGAATCCCCAAAGAGGAAAAAACTTGCTTCTCGAGCTTTTCTTTCCCATCTTCTTCCCTATTTTCCACTCCACTCTGCCCCAGGGAGTGTAACTGATCTCGGAGCCCACAGGGCTGGGTCGGGGACCAGCGGCTCCGAGGTGACGTAATGCTTTCTCTGGTACACAAAGCGGCCTCCCCCGGGCTCGGCCTCTCTCGCCCCTCCCCCTCCGGCCTGGCTCGGGCCCCCGCCAGCTCCAGCGCGGGTGAGTCCCCCTTTTTGAAAAGCCAGCCCAGGGAAACAGGGAACAAAGGCCTGGGAAGAAGAGCCTAGGCGCTGCCAGGAGGCCCAGAAATAGACATCACGTCATCCCCCAGCCCAGCAGCGCCAAGCGCCATTTGGTAGCATCAGACGGACCCCACCATTACGATGCAGAATAGAACTTGCAGGGCTCACGTTTCCTCCGGCCCCAGCATCCAGCTGACCGGCTTAAGGAGTGGCTTCCTTTTTGCTCCCCACCCCCGCACCTCTCTTTCCCCAGAGGCCGCCGCCTCCCCTGGCTGCCAGCCACACAGCCCACAGTCTCCAGGCTGCCATCTTGATGCCCCATCCCCCTTGCCACCTCCCTCCCCCGCAGCCCTGAGGAGAGGGAGGGGGAGGTAGGGGCACCGCCCTGCGTGCCCCAAGGGGGAGGCCTCGGCCTACCGCACCTCTCCTCCCCTAGAAGGAGGGGTTCACGTCCTCCGCAAGCTCGCTGTGTCTCACCTCCAGCAGTGCTGACAGTGCACCATACAAGGTTTTAGCACCCTGGACCTCCCCACCCTCGGTGTGGCTCTGGCCTTGCCAGCCCCCGCAGCCCATAGCTCAAGTTCAGACTCTGCCACTGCCCGCTACCCACCACCACAGGCCCGATTCTAGTGGGGCTGGCACTTGAAGGCCATGGTCTGGGCTTCACTCCCTGCCCAGCCGCTGGGCTCCCTTGGCTTTGCAACAGTTTCGACTACCCCAGGCTTAGTTTGCCCGACTCTACTTACCAAAGCTAGGTCGGATATTGGTGATCTCAGCCATGTCGTAGTCAGAGGCTATTGCTATAAATGCTTTTGCAATGGTTGGACAACTCTGGGAACCCCCGGTCAGTACTGAGGCCGCCGCTGCAGAGCGCTAGGTCAGGGGAGGGGGAAGGTATCTGACGGACGCCTCCTGCGACGGTCTGGTCCCTGGTTGCCAGCTGCGGTCGCCTCTTAAGATGCTCCAGGGATGCTCTGAGCTAAGGATGCAGGTGCAGCTAGACTGGTCCTGATGCGAGGTAGGCCCCGCCTTCCTCCGAACGGCCCTCGGCAGAAGTCTCCGCCTCTGCCCGAAAAGTTCCGGAAGGCAGGCCTCGCCCCTTTCCGGAAGATCTCAGGGAGGGGACCCCTCCCATCGCCGAGGTTTCCCGAGAATGAGACCCCGCCCACTGACAGGCTGTGGGTCTGTTAGGCGAAAACCCGGAGGCCTGAGTAAAGAGAATGTAGGCGTTTTATATGAGATACTACAGATCCTGTGATTCCGGTTCCCTGGGCTTAATATAGCAGCAGAATGTTCTGGGTGAGAGGGAAACCAGTATTTTGGAAAAACAAAATTCTATACTGCCTGCATTTCAGTATCAATTGCCATTATGTTATGCATTTCTGAGACCACTAAAGGTTATTATGCAAACTTTCTTAAACTTCAGAAGCTCTGATTAAAGACCAAACCTGGTGATGGTTGCACAACTCTGAAAATTTACTGAAAATAATTTAATTGTACAAGTAAAACGGATGGATTTTGTGGTGTGTAAATTAAAGCTTCTAAAAAAAAAAAAAAAGACTAATGAAGAGTGCCAAAGTTAATCAGTGTTGGATATTTCTCTTCCAAAACTGCAAGTGCTTAGGAGAGAGTGAGAGAGTGAGGGAGAGAGAGAGAGCGAGTGAGCCAGCAAACCAACAGATCTGTGTATTCTGTAGGTTCAAAAGCGGGACGCAAAGGAAGCTCCAGGCTTCTCGAGACTTCCTTGGCATTTGGGAGAGTTAGGGTGATTCAGGTTAGA
Organism: Ceratotherium simum simum; assembly: GCF_057802395.1. Lineage (NCBI taxonomy): Eukaryota > Metazoa > Chordata > Mammalia > Perissodactyla > Rhinocerotidae > Ceratotherium > Ceratotherium simum. The sequence goes on from NC_141901.1 coordinate 41,013,285, forward strand.
GTCAGGATATTGGCGGTTATCGCCATGATTACATCAATTTCACCCTTCATTTTGGCTGTGGACATTTTCATTCTATCGGATTCTGTTTACAGATAGGATCAGAAATAGATTACCTAAATGCATAAATATTTGTTGGTGATTCACCTGTAAAATGAGAGAATTGAATGTATTTTTCCAGCCTTGACATTCTGTTCTTCTAGAAAAGTGGAAAGAACATGGTTCTAGGAGTCACTTATTCATTCAAAACACATGTCTTGAATATTGACTATGCCCCAGGCACCTTCCTGGGCACTGGATCAGTGCATTAGAAGCTAGAGTTAGGATACCTGATTCCTCTTGATAGCTGTGTATCTTTGTGAAATCACCTACCCAGCTGAGCCAGAAATTTGTCCTGCTTAAATTGGAAGGTATAATAATATCTATTGTCCTATAGGGTTTATTGTGAAGATCAAATCACATATGGTAACGTAAGTGAAAGCATTTTGTAAAATGCAGAGTATTATACAGATATGAATAATTACTACTGATTGAGTCCAAGACTGCTTTAGCTTTATTCACGAAACTGCACTATTTGTAACCCAGAGATTCCTCTTTCCGAAATTTTATGAATTCTCCATTTCCTTGGTCCAGTATTCCAGGTGTCTCGCGGTGAGAAGGATTAGATGTCAAACTAAACCACTGAATCTCACTCCCTAGTTTTGTTTTGAGTAGGATAGCTCCATGGACAGAGGAAAGCGAGGTATTGCCTTTAAATTTTTTTGCCAACAATTGATGTACTAGCTCTGTGGCTTCCTTCCGCCCTAAAATAAGATGGCGCCTAGTGGTTGGCGCAGGCTCCTTGACGACCTGACGCCGCGCACCGCGACTCGGGTGCGCGCACGTCAGTCGCTGCCGTTGGCTGACTTCCGGTGATACGGGAGCGGAGTTTCCGCGGGTTCGGGCTGGCTGGTGAGGGTACTAGGTTGTGTGCCATGGGGCCGGGAGAGGCAGGTGGGCGCTGGACGCCTGGGCGAAGGATGTCCAGGCAGAGGGGGTCGGGTCTGAGCGCTGGCGCGGGGTGCATGACGGAAGGTAGAGGTGTGAAGGTGTCTAGCTGGGGAGTAGGGACTTGGGCCAGCGCTCGGCGCCGAGGTGAAAAGCCCAGTTAGGACCCCTTTTTGCAGTCTTTTCCCAGGAGAGGCCCGCGCTGGGGCTGCCTCCGGATTCGCTTCATTCACCCTGTTGATCTGACTCCAGTTCCCAAAGTGGGGGCCTGGTTAGAGCTTCTGCTGAGTTTGAAGTGCCTGGAGCCCATCCCTGCACGCTGCTGGGTTTGAATAGTAGCTGCCTGCCTGCCTTTCTTTTTTTTTTCTTTCTTGGACCTCAGTAATTCATCGGTGAAGTATAGGACTCGCCTAAACTACTGCTACTCCACTTCTTACCCACTCACTACCCTCCTTCACAGCACTCAGCGGAATCTTAACGTGTTTATTGAGCTTTAATTACCAAGATAAGGACATCAGTTGATTTTGGGGGCGGGGGAGGAATCTCTGCTAGTGTCCTGGAGAAACTGAATTATGGAGGTGTAAAACTAACCTTATAGTTCTGACTCTTAGAGTTAGAAAGAACTTAATTTTGCAGTCCTTTAGTCCAAGCCTTCATCTAGTGCTCTTACAGGTGGGCATTCAGACTTTGTGTGAGCATTGTCGGTGATGAAGAACTCGCTGTAACACAAGGCAACTTATTCTATTCTTGGACCTATTTTATTGAGAGTAAAGTTTTTCTGGGTAGAAAGATGCAGTCAGTTTCCATGTAATGCTTAACTCTTGGTCCAAATGCTGCATAGAATAAGCACAGAATAGGAAGTTCACACTCTCTTGCTTTCATTCATTCATTTATTTAGGGAACATTCATTGAGTATCTACAATAGGGCAGATACTGCTGGGTACTAGGGGTGCTAGTTGAAAGAATCCTTTTCCTCAAAAGCACATAGTTTTAGGGAGAGGGAGACAGGAAGGACAGACAAGAAGCAATCACAAAAGTGATAAGTACTATAAAAGAGGTTTGCAAACAGGTGCGGTAAGAACATAAAAGAAGATACCCTCCAGTTTTGGTTAGTGTAGCCCTTAAAATGTGATGATTGGAATTGAAGCCAAGAGTCCAGAAGTAACATAATATAGAGAAGAGTAGGAATCTCTCTTTTCAACACAAAATTTATGTTAATATAGCCTAACCTTCTTAAACAACCACGCTTTCCTTTTTGAATGCTTCTGTTAGTGGAAATACCTGTTTATGAAAACAACAATAGCAAACATTTATTGATCTAATAAATTATTATCTAATGACATAGGTGCTATTTTTATTTCATTTTATAGCTGAAGAAACTAAGATTCAGGTTAAGTAACTTATGCAAGGTCACAAAACTGGAGAGAAGCTGACTTGGGAAACAAATCCAGACAGTTTGACTCCACAGTTTGCTCTCAGCATCATGCTATTCTACCTCCCTGATGGTAATAATAATAGCTAACACTTACTAATCACTTACTATTTAATTCTTATAACAACTCTATGAGATAAGAACAATTATTATTTTTTACAGTTGAGGAAACTGAAGTTAAGAGAGGTTAAGTCACTCAGCTAAGATAACATACTAATCAGTAGTAGACATAGGATTTGAACTTTGGCCCTCTAACCACTGTCTCTCATCTCCCACCTAATGGGAGATTGTGCGTTTGGTGTAAAGTACTGTGTTCATGATTGAACATGAATAAGTGAAAAGGTATTTGAGGAAATGTTATTATCATTAATTAATACAACGGTGATAAGAACTTGCTTTTATCTTTTCAGAATGGCACAAAAGTGGGACTTTTAAAATGTTGCCCTGTAAGAAAAGAAGATCTACAGTGACTGAGTCCCCAGAACATCAGGGCAGCCAGGAGGAAGATGACTTAGACCTAGAGTCAGCTGTTAAACCAGAATCTGACCAGGTTAAAGACCTGGGATCAGTGCCACCGTCCTGGGGTCCAAATCATGGCAGAGGAGCTGGTCTCGATGTACAGTCTGTGCAGGATGCAGGAAATCAGCTTTGTATGGAGGATCCATCTTCGAGCTCTAGGGTGCTCACCCAGGACACAAATGCACCAGTTCTAGAAGCTGTTGATCTGGCCATCTCTCAGGGAATCACTCTACCTTCCTTGGACCCTTCCCAGCCCCTTAATATACACATTGGTAGAGGAAAACTCCAGGCCACTGGCTCAAGGAGAGGGAAGAAAATTACAGGCAGGTCTGTGCCAGTTACCCAAGAAGACAGAGATGATCATCCCATCACAAAGGAGCCTTTTTCAGGAGAGCCTAGTGAAGAAGTCAAGGAAGAAGGAGGTAAGATATGAAAGGGCTTTAGGCTGCATTTTCCTTGTCAGTACCAGTTTACCATTGCCTTTGCCCTTGTCACTGCACTCGCTGCAGTTTCTGAAAGGAGAGACTGATTGGTATGCAGCTGGAACTGTGGTGCTTGTAAGGGTCAGCAGTGAACTTTATGAATGGGTGGAGACTCTCTTTTCCCCTCCCATTCCCTAGATCCTCGTCTGTATCCTTTTCTTTCCTTTCTCTTATTCTTTCCTGTCTGGAGGGATGAACCATGTATGGCCTTTGTGATTTGGTGGGTATCTCTGAAGTGGGGCTAGTGGAGGAGGAGGAGCAGCAGTGTTTTAAAGCGAGAGACTACTGCCTGGGACATTGGGTGAAGCTCTGCAGAGATGACACAACCCTTAGGACTTGAAGGATGGGTTAGTTTGACAGAATGACGGCGTGGGGTATCATAGGCCAAGAACAGCATGCGCCGAGGCACAGAGGCAGAGGCAGAAGAGGATGGTGACATAGTTGTTGGAAGAAGTGGTAAGAGATGACTTCAGAGTGGTAGATTGTGTTTAGATTGTGAAGGGCTTTGTTTTTCATGCTCAAGTGTTTGAACTTTTCCTATATGTGATAGCCAATTAGTAATGGATAGCCTTTATCCATTCTTTCCTACAAGAAGCACAAGGCATAGTTCTACCTCAGGAAGCTTATATAGTTGAGTTGGGAAGACAAGGTATAAACACATAATTAATTTGGAGCAGTTTAAGACAATATGTGATTAAGTGCTAGGGTGTGTGGTACAGGTAGTTAGGATTTTTTGAAATTGGAACTTGACTGGTTGATAGGATTCGATAGATTGTGGGGAAAGAGCGTAAGTAGAATAGTATGTTCTGCAAACATGTAGAAGTGGTGGGTTTGTGTGGGAGTGTGACGTGGCTTCAGATAGGAAGGGTAGATCCAGATTATCCAGAGCCTTGCTGTTATCCCCTTAAGACCTTATAAAGCATTGGAATAGGATGTTGGCAGTAAGGGTAGAGAAGAAAGGGTATATCTTAGAGACATTGCAAAGAAACAATTAGTATTGCTCAGAGACTGATACCATTTGAGATATCTGGACTGGGGGATGGCAAAGCATGCCTTCATGGGAAAGGTATTTGAGGGGTTGAAAATGAATTCACCTTTAGTATATGGAACATAAGGTGACATTGGGGCCATCAGGGAAAAACAGATCTGAGATGGAAGTTTGGTAAGAGTTAGGACTAGAGATGTTCAAAGTGTTAGTTGCGGTTCTTCTTCATGGAAAGGAACATGGAGGGAGAAGACAGCCTTGGGTGGGGGAAGAAGATAACAGAGAAGGAAAAACTGGAGAATAGTAAAAGTCACAGGAGGGAGGAGAGTTTTAAGCACAAAGTACTTTATTTAAAATTTAGTGACAGGGCCGGCCCTGTGGCTTAGCGGTTAAGTGCGCGCACTCCGCTGCTGGCGCCCCGGGTTCGGATCCCGGGCGTGCACGGACGCACCGCTTCTCCGGCCGTGCTGAGGCCGAGTCCCACGTACAGCAACTAGAAGGATGTGCAGCTATGACATACAACTATCTACGGGGGCTTTGGGGAAAAAAAATAATAAATAAATAAAATTATTAAAAAAAATAAATAAATAAAATAAAATAAAATTTAGTGACAAAAGAGAGATAAGGATAATGATGCCTGAGAAAAGGTTACATTTGAAATTTGGTGATCTTGGAGAATAGATTTAGGAGAAGTTTTTGGGAAAAGGCGATCAGATGATGGAATTAAAGAGGGAGGGATGAAAGCAGTGGTGGTAATTTTTGCAGTGGGAGAATGGGAAATAGCTAGAGGAGGCAGCAAGATTATTGAATTTTGTCCTTCAAGCTGGGTTGTATTTGTGACATGAAGACGGGAGGAACTGGAGGCAAAGACAAGATTAAAGTGCTAGAGAAGGAATGGATAATAAAGTAGGGGTTCAAAGTCACTCAGCTATTGAAGAGTGGAATCTAGAGTTTTTTTTTTTTTTTGGTGAGGAAGATTAACCCTGAGCTAACATCTGTTGCCAATCCTCCTCTTTTTGCTGAAGAAGACTGGCTCTGGGCTAACATCTGTACCCATCTTCCTCTACTTTATATGGGATGCCACCACAGCATGGCTTGATAAGCGGTGCGTAGGTCCGCTCCTGGGATTTGAACCTACAAACCCCAGGCCGCTGAAGCGGAGCGCACGAACTTAACCACTACGCCACCGGGCTGACCCCTCTAGAGATATTTTTAATGGTCAGTTTAAAGATATCCAAGTGTAGATAAATGAAATAAACATTTATTGTTTAGAGTTATCTGTAATACTACTCCCTTTCAATAAGCTAGATAATTGAAAGCTGATTCTACCACTTTGCATTTTATCTGTATATACAAGTAATACCAGTAAAAGAAGTACGTTATGAATGCCTATCCAGAATCCTTTTTGTCCCCCCAAGTAACTTTTTTTTTGCTAAAGAGAAATGTAACATACAAAACAAAGGAAGAAAGAAGATTGAAAATTCATATATGTGCATTTTGGAAAATACTGAAAAGTTTAAAGACAAAAATAAAAATCACCCATAATCTTATTAGTCAGATTAATTACTATTAAAATTTAGTGCATATTCTTTTTGTTTTGCTTTCTTTTAAGTAACATTTTAGTTTTCTGATTATGATTATGTGGGGAAAAAACCCAGAAAAAACATCTGGGTTATTTTGAAGTATCAGTGTTTTGTTACAGTTGACACACTGTTAAATCATGTTTCTAGACTGCAGGTGCTAGTGATTAAACCTTTCTCTGTATTGGTGTTTATTCTAATAGAATTTTAATTGTTTTAAAATTGATTTGCATACCCTAATTTCTCCCTATGCTTTTTTTCTTTCTATTCCTTCTAAAAATGAGTAATTTAGGCAGATTTCAGCTCATAATTAGTTGGTTTATACAGTTCTCAGCTAATTATTCTCATGTTATCAATTTATGGTTCTCAGGCTGGCAGTAAACAAGTTACAGATATGCTCTGAATAAGGCTTTTCCTTCTCTGTCTCTCTACCCTTCTCAACCTCTCTTTCTAAGGTCTTTCAGCATCTTGCACATTGATAGAGGAAAGGAAGAGTGGGGTCCAAAGGGGTTCTTCAAGAGGGGAATTAAATTGAGAAGCAATGTGATGGAGTCAGAGAAAAAAAGTTTGCAGAGAAAAGGCATATTTTCTCTATAGCGTGTACTGCCGCTGATAAACTGTAGGGACGGTTTTAGAGTAGTTCCAAATATGGTTTAGGTAGTTAGAGTATCAATGGCAGTTCTACCTACCAAGGTGAGCTTCTGTATTTTGCTTAGATGTAAAGATTCTGGTATGTTTGTTTAAAAAGTCATTTGTGTCACTTCAGCTTTTAGAATATTAGACATTAATTCTAAAAATTATTAAAGATTGTTGATTAAATGGGAAAGCTATGCTGTGCTATTGATTAAATTTCCCTGTTCTAAGAAGTTTGGCTGAGAGGAATTTTGATTTGATGGATTTATGATTCAGCTCCTGGTTATACAGTCCCTGTTAAAGCCAAAGCCTTTAGGCTTTTTGACATTGTAAAGTGATCATGGGTTCCAGAGTAAAGGCAGTAAGATCGAGAGCAAATACAATTAAGGATGGATTCATGCTTTATTTTTAAAAAAGACTTTTTTTTGGGCCGGCCCCGTGGCTTAGCGGTTAAGTGCCCGCGCTCCGTTGCTGGCGGCCCGAGTTCAGATCCCGGGCGCGCACTGACGCACTGCTTCTCCGGCCATGCTGAAGCCGCATCCCACATACAGCAACTAGAAGGATGTGCAGCTATGACATACAACTATCTACTGGGGCTTTTGGGGGAAAAATAAATAAATAAAGTTTAAAAAAAAAAAAAGGCTTTTTTTCTTTCTTGGAGGGGAGTGTCCTCCAATTTAAAATCATGTTTATGCCGGTCGAAACTGCTAATGTTGATGAGCTAGCAGTTCAAAAAAGTATAAAAGCTATCTATTTTGAATGGAACTCAGTGACAAATAATCTGATCTCTTTTTGAAAAAAAGTTTTTTTGACTGTGTAATACATAAACATGGAAAAAAAATTCATAAATACAGAATGTACACAACGAAAAATTAGGCACTCTTTCACTCTGACCTCTTGTTCCTCAAGTTCTATTCTCAGAAGGAATCACCATTTAACAATTCCTTGTGTATATTCTATAGATATTCTGTGTATCCACAAGCCTGTATATATTTTTCCCATGACAACTTGATTCTTTCTTTTTTTTTTTTTTGTGAGGAAGATCAGCCCTGAGCTAACATCCATGCTAATTCTCCTTTTTTTGCTGAGGAAGACCGGCTCTGAGCTAACATCTATTGCCAATCCTCCTCCTTTTTTTCCCCCAAAGCCCCAGTAGATAGTTGTATGTCATAGTTGCACATCCTTCTAGTTGCTCTATGTGGGATGCTGCCTCAGCATGGCCGGAGAAGTGGTGTGTCGGTGCGCGCCCGGGATCCGAACCTGGGCCACCAGTAGCGGAGCGCATGCACTTAACCGCTAAGCCACGGGGCCGGCCCCAACTTGATTCTAATGTTTCCTTTTGATACTGTGAATGTTTGCCTTTTTAATGCCCCTCCCCTCAAAAGAAAGAAAGGTAGCACTCATTAAGAGTTGCCGTAGGAAAAGAGAAAGTTGTCTAGTGAACTGTAGAACCATATATTTATAATTTTATAGTGATTTTTACTCTAATGCTCTGTAAAATTGATTTACAGTCAGAAAGTTCAGGACATTTTATAATGTATATCATTTATAGTTGGTTAGATGTGGTATTAATGGTTATCTATATAAAATGTCCCTTTGTCATCAGAAATATATCCCCCCCACCCTACAGTTATAAATCTGATTTTTCCGTAGGGAAAAAAATGCATAGCTCAAAGTGTATTAGAACTAGAAAAACCTTAGCAATTATCTAGTTCAATTCCCTGACATTACAGATAAGTGAATTGGATCTCAGCTTTGATTTCAGTATTTTTCTTAAGATACTGTCTTTAAGAGAGAGGAATGCCTATATAGCATATGCATCATTAATGAAGTTAACTAACTAAAAAGGACTCTGTAATGAGACGCTGATTTCTACAACAGAGTGTGACTGAGAATGGGCAAAGTGTGGAGCAATATTTGTGATTCTTCCAGGAAAACCTCAAATGCATTCTGGAGGGGAGATGCCTTCCCTGCCATCAGGCAGCCACTCTGCAAAACCAGGGGCCCAGCCTAGGAAATCATCTCAGCCAGATGTCTGTGTCTTTCCTCAAGAAAAGCCACTCAGGACGCTAGCTCACCAAACTGAGGAAGAGATAGAGGATGGTGGACTCTTTATTCCAATGGGTAGGCTTTCTTTTTCTTTTTTTTTAATTTACAAATCCCTCTTGGGCCGGCCCCGTGGCTTGGCGGTTAGGTGCGCGCTCCGCTGCTGGTGGCCCGGGTTCGGATCTCTGGCCATGCCGGGGCCGTATCCCACATGCGGCGGCTGGAGGGATGTGCAGCCGTGACATGCAACTATCTACTGGGGCTTTGGGGGGAAAAGGGAAAAAAAAATCCCTCTTTACTAAAGTATAGTATGCAGAAAACTACACATATCCTAAGATATCCCAGTTCAGTGAATTTTCGAAGATTGAATACGCCCCTGTAACCAGCAACCAGATCAAGAAACAAAATATTACCAGTACTCAGAAGTCCTCTCTTTCAGTTATTACCAATACCCCACCCATGGGTAATCATCTTGACTTCTAGCAGCATAGATTAGTTCACCTGTTTTGTACTTTATATGAATGGAGTCATATGTTTGTATGTTGTGTGACTTTTTGCATTCAGCATTACCTTTATGAAATTGGTTCACATTGTCGCAGGTACTTGTACATTGTTCATTTTCATTGCTGTATAGTATTCTGTTGTTTGAATATTCTACATTTTCTTTATCCATTCAACTCCTAATGGGCATTTGAATAGTTTCCAGTTGTAGGCTACTCTGAATGGTGCTGCTGTGAACGTTCTACTATAGATCTTTTGGTGAACATATACACTTAATTTTTGTTGGGTGGAATTGCTAGGTCATAGAATTAGGCCTCAAAAATTTTTTGAAATATTATAATTTTTATTATGAAATTTAACACATACAGACAAGTGAATAAAGATTTCTTTTTTTTTTTTTTTTTTATTTATTTTATTTTTCCCCCCAAAGCCCCAGTGGATAGTTGTGTGTCGTAGCTGCACATCCTTCTAGTTGTTGTATGTGGGACTCGGCCTCAGGATGAATGGAGAAGTGGTGCCTCGATGCGCACCCGGGATCCGAACCCGGGCCACCAGCATCGCAGCGCGCGCACTTAACCACCAAGCCACAGGGCCGGCCTGAATAAAGATTTCTTTATTCAACTTAACAAATAGTTTTAAAGTGAACACCTGTGATTTCTTTTTCTTATTGCAAATACTAGACGTTCATTACTATGTAAGTTAGAAGTAGTGATAGTGGACATCCATGTCTTGTATCTGAGCTTGGGGGAAGGTGTTCAGTATTCCTCCATTATGTATGACAATAGCTGTAGGCTTTTTATAGATATATTGTATCAGATTACGGAAATTATTTTCTTTTTCCAGTTTTCTGGGAGTTTTATCGTACATTGAATTTTGTCAGATGCTTTTTTTTTATCTCTATTAAGATGATCATATGGTTTTTCTCTATTCTGTTAAAGTAGAGAATTACATTGATTCTTTTTTTTTTTTTTTTAATTTTTTCCCCCCCCAAAGCCCCAGTAGAGAGTTGTATGTCATAGTTGCACATCCTTCTAGTTGCTGTATATGGGACGCGGCCTCAGCATGGCCAGAGAAGCAGTGCTTCAGTGCGCGCCCGGGATCCGAACCTGGGCCGCCAGCAGTGGAGCGCGCGCACTTAACCGCTAAGCCACGGGGCTGGCCCTCATTGATTCTTTTTTAATGTCAGGTTTTTTGTTTTTTTTTTAATTTTTTTGTGAGGAAGATCAGACCTGAGCTAACATCCGATGCCAATCTTCCTCTTTTTGCTGGGGAAGGTTGACCCTGGGCTGACATCTACGCCCATATTCCTTTACTTTGTATGGGACGCCGCCACAGCGTGGCTTGACAAGTGGTGCATTGGTGCGCGCCCGGGATCTGGGCCTGCGAACCCCAAGCCACCAAAGCGGAGCACGCGCACTTAACCACTACGCCACCAGGCCGGCCCCAAATGTCAGGTTTATTGAGAGGGAACTTAACATACAATAAAATTTATCCAGTGAGTTTTGAAAAATGTATATAGTTGTGTAACTACCACCACAATCAGTATATGGAACGTTTCTCTCACCCTACAAGTTCCGTCATTCCTCTTTGCAGTCCTCCATCCTCAGCTTTTGGCAACCGCTGATCTCATTTCTGTTCTTACTTTTGATAAGATCTCTTTCTATTCAGTTTTGCATTTTCCACAGTGTTATATATATGATGTTATACTGTATGTAGCCTTTTGCATCTGTTATCTTTCATTTAGTGTAATGCTTTTGACATTCGCTCACGTTTGTTCCTTTTTGTTGCTGAGTAGTATTCTGTTGCATGGATGTACCACAATTTGTTTTATCTGTTCACCAGTTGATGGGCATTTGGGTTGTTTCCAGTTTTTGGCTGTTATGACTAAAGCTGCTAGAAACAGTCACATATAGGTCTTTGATATAAATAAATTTTCTTTTTTCTCAGGTACATAACTAGGAGTGGCATTGCTGGGTCTTATGAATATTTATCATAAGAAACTTGCCAAACTGTTTTCCAAAGTGGCTGTACCATTTTATATTCCTGCCAGCATTGTGTGAGTTTTTATAATTGATCCGCATCCTGCCAGTTGTCAGACTTAAATTTTATCCATTCTAGTAGGTGTATTTCCTTGTGGTTTTAACTTGCAGTTCTCTAATCAATAATGATATAGAGCATATTTTTGTGTGTTTATTGGCCATTTGTAGATCTTTTATGTTGAAATATTTGTTTGTTATTCTGTTGTTTGCTTTTATTTCTTTTGTAATTTCTACATACTTTGCAGGAGATACTTTGAAATTATCCATATATCCTGTTTTTCCTCAAAGTTTTGCCCACGAGGTTTAGCATCCATTGATGGCTAGCCTACAACAATTATTACTGTGTTGTTTTAATGGTGATTTTTTGTTTGTCTCGTTCCTTCTACATTTATTAATTGGAATTTTTCTGTAAAGAAGAACTGTCCCTTCTCCCTCATTTATTTGTTTATTCAATTTTTGTGTGAGTGTGGACTCATGGATATTTATTATTTGAGTTATCGTGCAATACTATCATTATTTATTTTGCTCAAATTGTTTTGACATTAGCCATGGGGAGCTACTTCAGGTTTTATTTTTATGGATTATGCTTTTGGTGGCATATCAAGGAACTCTTTGCCTAGTCCAAGGGCACAAAATTTTTCTTCTGTTTTCTTCTAGAAGTTGTACAGTTTTACATATTACATTTAAGTATATGATTCAAGTTGAGTTAATTTTTTTGAGGTATATTTGAAATTCTTTTTTTGCATATGGATGTCCAGTTGCTTCAGCACTATTTGTTGAAAAGATTCCTAATAATGTGTGAGGTATATTTGAAATTCTTTTTTTGCATATGGATGTCCAGTTGCTTCAGCACTATTTGTTGAAAAGATTCCTTTCTCCATTAAATTACCTTTGCAGCTATGTGAAAAAAAATCACTTGGCCGTATTTGTGTGGGTCTTTTCTGGACTCTCTATTCTGTTCCGTTGATCTGTGTGTCTTAACCTTTCGCCAATACCACACAGCCTTGATTACCATAACTTTATAGTAAGTCTGTTTTTTTTGTTTTTTTTTTTGATGTGGAAGATCAGCCCTGAGCTAACATCCGATGCCAATCCTCCTCTTGTTGCTGAGGAAGATTGGCCCTGGGCTAACATCAGTGCCCATCTTCCTCTACTTTATATGGGACGCTGCCACAGCATGGCTTGACAAGCGGTGTGTTGGTGTGCGACCAGGATTCGAACCTGCAAACCCTCGGGCCGGCCAAGCTGTGCGCACACACTTAACTGCTGTGCCACTAGGCCGGCTGCTTTAGTAAGTCTGGAAATCAGGTAGTCTGAATCTTCTGACTTTGTTCCTTTTTTTTTAACAGGATCATTGGGCTATTCTACATCCTTTGCATTTCTGTATAAATTTTAGAATTGGCTTGTCATTTTCTTCAAAAATACCTGCTAGAATATTTATTAGTAATGAATCTGTGGATCGATTTAGGAATTGCCATCTTAACAATATTGAATCTACTAATCCATGAGCAAGATATCTCTCTCTATTTATTTAGGTCTCTTAATATTTCTCTCAGCAATATTTTCTGGTTTTTAGCATGTAAATTTTTCACATATTTTCTTAGATTTATGAAACACCTAAGTTTTTTTTTTTTTTTTTTGTGAGGAAGATCAGCCCTGAGCTAACATCCATGCTAATCCTCCTCTTTTTGCTGAGGAAGACTGGCTCTGAGCTAACATCTATTGCCAGTCTTCCTCCTTTTTTTCCCCAAAGCCCCAGTAGATAGTTGTATGTCATAGTTGCACAGCCTTCTAGTTGCTGTATGTGGGATGTGGCCTCAGCATGGCTGGAGAAGCGGTGTGTCGATGCGTGCCCCGGATCTGAACCCGGGCTGCCAGTAGTGGAGCGTGTGCATTTAACCGCTAAGCCACGGGGCCGGCCCGAAACACCTAAGTATTTCTTTTTTTACGCTCATGTCAATTTTTCTTTTCAATTTCCAATTGTTTATTGCTAATATATAGAAATATAGTAGATTTTGGTATATTAGTATGTCTTGTGACCTTGCTATAAATTCACTTATTAGCTCTGTATACTTTTTTGTAGATTCTTCGGGAATTTCTTACATAGATACTTATGTCCTCTGTGAATAAAGAATTTTTTTTCTTCCTTTCCAAATTGTGTGTCTTTTCTTTCTCTCTTTCTTCCTCTCCCTGTCACTCCCTCCCTCTCCTGCTCCATCAGTCCCATCTTGCTGTGCCCTGGCTAGGATCTTCAGTACAATGTTGAAGAGAAGTGGTGAGAGCCAGCATCTTTCCTTTGTTCCTGATCCGTTAGGGAAAATGCATTTAGTCTTTCACCATTAAGCTGTAGGTTGTTTATAGCTGTTGTTTATCAGATTGAGGAAGTTTTCTACTGTTCCTAGTTGCTGAGAGTTTTTATCATAAATTGATGTTAGGTTTTGTGAAAAGCTTTTTCTGCATTTATTGAGACTATTTTTTGTTTTTGTTTTTGCTTTTAGTCGGTTGATGTGGTAAATTATGTTGATTGATTTTCAAATTTCAAAGCAATTTTGCATTTCTGGGATAAACCATCCATTTTGATTATGATGTGTTACCCTTTTTATATATTGCTGGGTTTGATTTGCTAATATTTTGTTAAGAATTTTTGTGTCTGTGGTTTTCTTTTCTTGTAATGCTGTTGTCTGGTTTTGGTATTAGGGTAATGCTGACCTCATACAATGAGTTGGGAAACGTTCTCTCCTCATCTGTTTTTTTTTTTTGGAAGAGTTTCTGTGAATTGGTATTATTTTTTTCCTTAAATGTTTTGTTGAATGCACCAGTGAAGCCATCGGGGCCTGGAGTTTTCTTTATAGGATGTTTTTAACTATGGATTTAATTTCTTTTAACAGATATAGGGCTATTCAATTATCTGTCTGTTCCTTTTTTTTTTTTTTTTTTTTTGCTGAGCAAGATTTGCCCTGAGCTAACATTTGTTGCCAATCTTACTCTTCTTTGCTGAAGATGGTTCACCCTGAGCTAACATCTGTGCCAGTCTTCCTCTATTTTGTATGTGGGTCGCCGCCCCAGCATGGCCATGAGTGGTATAGGTCTGCGCCCAGGAACTGAACCCGGGCTGCCAAAGCAAGGTGCGCCAAACTTAAGTACTGTGCCACCAGGGCTGGCCGAATATCTATTTGGTCTTGAGTGAGCTTTGACAATTGGTATCTTTCAAGGTATTTGTCTGTTCCATTCAAATTGTCAAATTAATTGGCATAAAGTTTTTCATAATATTCCTTTGTTATCTTTTTAATGTCCGTAGGATCTGTAACGATGTCTGTTCTTTTATTCCTGATACTGTAATTTTTGTCTGTCTTTTAATCATTCTGGCTGGAGATTTTTCAATATTGGTCTTTTCAAAGGACAAGCTTTTGGTTTCATTCATTGATTTTTGCTGTTTTCTATTATTTTCTTCTGTCTACTTGCTTTAGGTTTAATTCGGTCTTTTTCTAGTTTCTTAAAGTGGAAGCTTAGGTTACCGACTTGAGACTTTTCTTATTTTCTAATAATAGTATTTAATGTATCACTTTCCCTTTAAACACTGCATTAGCTGTGCCCCACAAATTTTGATATGTTGTATTTCATTAACTTCAGTTGACAGTATTTCTAATTTCCCTTGGGATATCTTCTTTGACCCATGTGTTATTTAGAAGTGTGGTGTTTGATTTCCAAATATTTGGAGATTTTCTAGCTTTTTGTTCCGATTTCTAATGTTATTCCCTCGAGTTCAGACTATACTTTGTATGATTTCAGTCATTTCATATTTATTGAAGTTTATTTTATGGCCCAGAATATAATCTTTATCAGTAGCTCTTCCATATGTGTTTGAAAAGAATATGTATTCTGTTTGAGGTACACTGTTCTATAAATGTCAGTTAGGTTGAGTTGGTTGGCATTGTTCAGATAGTGTCTGTTTTTACTGATTTTCTTTTTTTGGTCTATTTGTTCTATCAATTATTGAGAAAGGAATATTGAGGTCTCCAACTTTAATTGTGGATTCATCTATATTTCCTTTCAGTTCTTACCTTTTTAGCTCTCCATATTTTAAAACTCTGTTTTTAGGTGTATATGCCTAATAACATACATTGATTGGGTTTTGAATGTTAAAACAAACTTGCATTTCTGGGATAAAAATATTTGGTCATAATGTATTAGACTTTCTATATACAGTTGGATTCCATTTCCTAATATATTGTTTAAGGTTTTTGTGCCTTTGTTTATGAGAGATATTGGCTTTAATTTTCCTTTCTTATAATGTCTTTTTCATGTGTTGGTATCAGGGTTTTACTGGCCTTATAAAATGAGTTGGGAAGTTTTCCATCATTGTCTGTTCTCTGGAAGAGTTTATGTAAGACTGGTATTGTTTCTTTCTTAAATGCTTTTAAGAATTCACCAAGGAAGCTATCTAGGCCTGGAGTTTTCTTTGTCAAAGGCGTTTAAATTATGGATTAAATCTTTTAATAATCATAGGGCTATTCAGATTTCCTATTTCTTTTTGTGTCAGTTTTGGTAAGTTGTCTTTCTCAAGGAATTTGTACATTTTCTCTAAATCGTCAAATTTGTTGATATAAAGTTGTTTGTAATATGCTTATTTTGGGATGTCTAAGATTTTTAATGAGGTCTTTTTTGTGTGTGTGTGTGAGAAAGATCAGCCCTGAGCTAACATCCATGCCAATCTTCTAGTTTTTGCTGAGGAAGACTGGCCCTGGGCTAACATCTGTGCCTACCTTCCTCCACTTTGTATGGGACGTCGCCACAGCATGGCCTGACAAGCAGTGTGTTGCTGTGCACCCGGGATCCGAACCCGGGCCGCCAGCAGCAGAGCGTGAGCACTGAACCACTACGTCATGGGGCCAGCCCCTAATAAGGTCTTTTCTTTTTTTTTTTAATTTCTGATTGGAAATTTGTATATTTTTTGTTGTTGATAAGTATGGCTAGAGGTTTATCAATTTTATTAATCTTTTCAAAGAACCAACTTTAGGCTTTCTTTACTTTTTTTTTCTGTTTATGTTTTCAGTTTCATTGATTTCCGTTCTTTATTATTTCCTTCCTAAAATTTACCTAGGGTTTGATTTGTTCTTTTCCAGCTTCTTGTAAAATTTTCAATCCTCTTTTTCTTTTCTAATACATACATTGAAAGTTATAACTTTCCCTCTAAGCATTGCTTTAGCTGCATTCTGCAAGTTTTGATTGGTCATATTTTTGTTTTCACTCATCTTTTTTTTGTGAGTAAGATCAGCCCTGAGCTAACATCCATGCCAATCCTCCTCTTTTTGCTGAGGAAGACTGGCCCTGAGCTAACATCCATGCTGATCTTCCTCCACTTTATGTGGGACGCCACCACAGCATGGCCTGACAAGCAGTGCATCAGTGCACACCCGGGATCCGAACCCGGGCCGTCAGCAGCGGAGCTCGTGCACTTCAGCGCTATGCCATGGGGCCAGCCCCCTTCACTCATCTTAGTAGATTTCTAATTTCCATTATGATTTCTTCTTTGACCTATGCATTATTTGGAGATATGTTGCTTAATTTCCAAACATTTGAGGATCTTTCTAGTTAAATTTCTTTATTGATTTCTAGTTTAATTCCATTGTGGTCAAAGGACATATTCTATATGATTCCTTACCTTTGAAAATTGTTGAGACTTGTTTAGCATATGGTCTGTTTCATGTGCCCTTAGAAAGAATGTGTATTTTATGAGTGTTTTAAATATGTCATTTAGGTGAAGTATAATGTTCTATATATGCCTGTAAGGTCAAGTCTGTTAATTATGTTGTTCAGATCTTTTATGCCTTTACTGATTTCTTTGTCTGCTTTGCTGATTGTTTAACATTTGTTAAAATCTCCGACTATGGTTGTGTCTTTCTCCTTTTTTTTTTATTGTCAACTTTTGTTTTATATATTTAAGCTATATTATTAGGTACATACAAATTTAGAATTATTATATCTTTCTGTTGAATTGACTCATTTAGCATGAAATGATCTTTTTTATCTCTTTATCTTCTTGCCTTAAAGTCTCCTTTGGGGGCCGGCCCCGTGGCTTAGCAGTTAAGTGCGCGCACTCCACTACTGGCGGCCCGGGTTCGGATCCTGGGCGTGCACCGATGTACTGCTTTTCCGGCCTTGCTGCAGCTGCGTCCCACATACAGCAACTAGAAGGATGTGCAACTATGACATACAACTATCTACTGGGGCTTTGGGGGAAAAAAAGGAGGAGGATTGGCAATAGATGTTAGCTCAGAGCCTGTCTTTCTCAGCAAAAGGAGGAGGATTAGCATGGATGTTAGCTCCGGGCTGATCTTCCTCACAAGAAAAAAAAAAATGTCTACTTTGTATCTGATATTAGTGTATACTTGATATAAATGTTTATATTATTTTGCTTTCAACCTTGTTTGCATCTTTATACTTAAAGTATATCTTGGGCCGGCCCCGTGGCTTAGTGGTTAAGTGCGCGTGCTCCGCTGCTGGCGGCCCGGGTTCGGATCCTGGGCGTGCACTGACGCACCACTTCTCCGGCCATGCTGAGGCCGCGTCCCACATACAGCAACTAGAAGGATGTGCAGCTATGACATAGAACTATCTACTGGGGCTTTGGGGGAAAAAAATAAATAAATAAAAATCTAAAAAAAAAAAAATAATAAAATAAAGTATATCTCTTATAAATAGCATAGAGTTTTTAAAAAACCTTGTCTGAACATCTTTTCCTTTTAATTAGATTATATACTTAATTTATATTTAATGTAATTTCTGATATAGTTGAGTTTTCTATTTTCCTATCTCTTCTTTGTTCCTTTATTTCTCCTTCTTTTGGCTTAATCAGGTACTTTAATTTTTCTTTATTAGCTTTTTAGTTTTATATTCTTTTATTTTTCTTTTACATGTTACCCTATAGATTAATAATATGCATCTTTGAAATTATTACAATCTACCTTAAATTACTACTTTTACACTTCCCAAACAAAGCAAGAACTTTACAACAGTTTCATTCCATATGTTTACTCCTGTCTTTTGTGCTATTGATGTTATATTTTATTTCTTCATATGTTTTAACTCCCACAAGACATTATTATTATTGTTACTATTTTAACCTGTCAATATTCATTTATATTTATGACATAGTTAACCTTTCTGATGTTCTTGGTTCATCCTGAAGTTCTTTGCTTTGCTTTCATCTGGGATCATTTTTTTCATCCTGTAGAATTTCCTTTAGTGGGCCGGCTCCGTGGCTTAGCGGTTAGGTGCGCGCGCTCTGATGCTGGCGGCCCGGGTTCGGATCCCGGGCACGCCCCAAGGCACCACTTCTCCGTCCAACCCGAGGCCGAGTCCCACGTCCAGCAACTAGAAGGATGTGAACCTATGACATACAACTATCTACTGAGGCTTTGGGGGGAAAAAATGAATAAATAAAATCTTAAAAAAAAAAAAAAAAAAGAATTTCCTTTAGTATTTCTTGTGGACCTGGTCTCCTGTCAATGAATTATCTCGGCTTTTGTTTATCTGGAAAAAAAATCTTAGTTTTGCCTTCATGTTAAAAGATTATTTTCACTGGGTATAGAATTTTAGGTTGCGCTTTTCCCCCTAACACTTTTTTTTTTTTTTTTTTTAAAGATTTTATTTATTTATTTTTTCCCCCCAAAGCCCCAGTAGATAGTTGTGTGTCATAGCTGCACATCCTTCTAGTTGCTGCATGTGGGACGCGGCCTCAGCATGGCCAGAGAAGCAGCGCGTCGGTGCGAGCCCGGGATCCGAACCCGGGTCGCCAGCAGTGGAGCGCGCTCACTTAACCACCAAGCCACGGGGCCGGCCCTACCCCTAACACTTTAAGATGTATTCTGTTACATTCTGGTTTCCATTGTTTGTGTTGCAAAGTCAGCTATCAGTTTTGTTGTTACTTTGATAGTGTATCTTTGTTTCTTTGGCTGCTTCTAGTATTTTCTCTGTTTTGCTTTTTAGCATTTTGACTATTATGTGTCTAGTTTGGTTTTCCCTTTTTGTCTGCTTGGGGTTTGTACAGCTGCTTGAATCTGAGATTTGATATCTTTCATGCGTGTAAAATAATTCTTGTCAGTATTTCTTTAGATATCACTTCTGTCCCATTCTCCTTCTTCTGGCATTCCAATTACATGTATGTTAGATCTTTTTACCATGTCCCATATGTATTATTATTATTTTTTCTGTATATTCTTTTTATTCTTTTTTCTCTTTATGCTTCAGTTTCTGCTGTTCTGTAGTCTAGTTCATTAATTCTCTGTTTTGCTGTGTCTAATCTGTTAAACCTATCTGTTAAATTTTTAATGCCAATTTAGAACGATGGATTCTGTGTCTTTGGTGAAATTCTCTGTCTTTTCCTTTATTTTCTTGAATGTATTAATCATAATTATTTAAAAATTTTTTATCTAGTATCTGACTCACCTGTAGGTTTTTTTAAATTGTCTTCTCCCCCATTCCTTGTTTTTAGCATTTTGGTTCTGTTTTAGCATGTTACAATTTTTGATTGGATGCTGGACATTGTGGATGAAGAATTCTAGAGGCTTTAGTATTATCTTCCTTCAAAGAGGGTTATGTTTTCTTCTGGCAGGCAGATAATTTTAGAGGATCCCCTAAATTCTGCTAAGTGTTGGTTTTATGCTGTGTTAAGGCTAGTTTGTTTCAACTTTCTACTTTTCCTAGATTGTAGCCTGTATTCCTAGTGTGTGGCTCTTCTGGGGTTTCAACTCTACTAAGAAAGCTGTAGTGTTTCTGAAGACCTTCCCTCCTTTGCAAGACCTGACCTACAACCTCTGTCTTCCGAACACTGTGGAGTGAGAAATTTCTGCATTTGGTCTTTAGCCTCCTAGCTGCTCTCTCCTGCTGAATTTCTTGGAGTTTCATCCTATGCATGCACAGCCTAAGAGTTAAACAGAATCTTAAAAGGAATTTTAACAGAGACTTTTTTGGCTCACTTTTTCTTGGTTTCCTCCTCTGTGGGGTTTTATCCCTCAGTCTCAGCTATTTTGGCAGCCCCAAATCTCTGGCGTCATAGCCAAGCAAGACTGCTGCTTTCAGCTTGGATTCCTTTTATGTGCTTCCTTTCTCTAAAGGATCACAACCCCTTAAATCCTTTCTGTAGGGCTTGTTCTCCAGTGCCTTCAGACTGTTGTATATATTTTATTCTGCTTTAATGTAGTTTTATAGTTGTATATGGTTTTACAGTTGTTTTTGGTGGGAAGGTTTCATCTGATAAAAAATACATTCTCCCGGGTGTGATTTTGACAGGGCTGTTAAGCAACTGTTTTCACATATCAAAGCAACTTTGGTGATTTAGATATTACAGAACCCACCCATATTTTTACTGACTTCACCCACTTTACACTGCATTTTACTTTCATAGTTGTATATGGTTTTACAGTTGTTTTTGGTGGGAAGGTTTCATCTGATAAAAAATACATTCTCCCGGGTGTGATTTTGACAGGGCTGTTAAGCAACTGTTTTCACATATCAAAGCAACTTTGGTGATTTAGATATTACAGAACCCACCCATATTTTTACTGACTTCACCCACTTTACACTGCATTTTACTTTCAATTTATTAGTTAAATCATTGGATCTACTTCTCAGGGAATATCTAGTTTTTAGCCAACTTCTCCTTTCTCATGGAAGGAAAAATTAGATTTTCTTCTTTATGTTTTCCAGTCTGATCTGTATAGAGTGGCTTCCTTTTTTAATTTTTAATTTCAGCTCTTTAGAATTCTTAGAGTCAGTGGTATCCCAGTATTTTAAAAGTAAGACAAAGGATTAATTCTAAAACAGAACAAGAAATAGTTGAATTATCTGTTCTTTTTTTGTCTGTGCAATGTGTTGGAATTTGAATGTATCAGATTTTCCTTACAAATACGTATTCCCTAATAAATTCAGCATTAAAATCAGAAATATGTGTGATGTAATTTAGACAATTGAAATGGTTTAACCTCATAGTGGTTGCTTTGATTCCTTGTTTATAAGATAGCTATTCTAAATGAAATTATGCTAACTGATGATTTTTCCATGAAAAAATATTTTCTGCAGTGAATTTTATTTCCACTTTAATTTTGTGATGTTTTCTTCACAATTCATTTAAATTATTTTCCATATTTCAGTTTTATTGTATTTTTATTGGGGCTAAATGTTTTTCAGTGTATATTTTATTTTATTTATTTATTTTTTGTGAGGAAGATCAGCCCTACGCTAACATCTGGCAATCCTCCTCTTTTTTTGCTGAGGAAGACTGGCCCTGGGCTAACATCTGTGCCCATCTTCCTTCACTTTATATATGGGACGCCGCCACAGCATGGCTTGCCAAGCAATGCGTCCGTGCACACCCGGAATCTGAACCGGCGAACCTTGGGCCGCCGCAGCAGAGCGCGCACACCTAACCGCTTGCGCCACCGGGCCGGCCTCATTCAGTGTATATTTTAAAGCTGTGCTACTCAAAGTGTGGTCTGAGAACCAGTGCTAGTTTGAGAACTGTTTGTTACTGATTTGAAATAGAATGATTTAGGGAAAGTGAGAGTAAAAGTTTAGAAATGTTGTAACATTTGACATTATGGCTACATTCTTATTTTATTTTATAAAAGTATGAGTCTACAATGTGTTGTTCAAAACTAGGTCTTTGCCACAGATAGTTTGAGAAACATTGTTTTAAAGGACAATTTGATTTCTCATCAACTATATCTATATAAAATTTTATGAATTTTAGCCGCTTCCATTGTAAATTTCCTTTTGTGGCCTTCATTTCTATGAATTTTGGTTACATTTTGTAGATCTAAATTTTGTAAAGGAGATTTATTTTTTTGGTTAATTTTTAGTTAATAACAAACTTTATAGTTTCTACTGTCGCATTAATAGTTTTAATTTGTGTCTTTTCTTTCAAACTTTTTTTTTCCTGGGTCAGTTTTGCAATTAACAGTGTTACTAAAGGGGCCGGCCCTGTGGCTAAGCGGTTAAGTTCCCAGGTTCCGCTTTGGTCGTCTGGGGTTCGCCGCTTGGGATCCTAGGCGCCTACCTACTCACTGCTCGTGAAGCCGTGCTGAGACAATGTCCCACATAGACGAGCTAGAAGGACCCACAACTAGGATATACAACTATGTACTGGGGCTTTGAGGAGAAAAAAACAAAAAGAGGAAGATTGGCAACAGATGTTAGCTCAGGGCCAGTCTTCCTCAAAACAAACAAACAAACAAAAAACAGTGTTACTAACGACGTAATAGGATATGAGTATGAAGCTGAAGCAAAAGTTCCTCAGGTGTCAGAAATCCTTTTCTTGTTCTGCAACTACCAGGTCATTGTTAAAATGCTGATAAGGAGGGAATGGTGGAAGGCAGAAGCCAAGAACTGGCTAGATTGGTTTACATGGGAAAGGATGCAAGAGGGAAGGGAGGGGCAAAGAAAGGAGATGCACGAGTGGTGAAGAGAGAGGAGAGTTTTGGAGTTTATTGAGAAGAGGAGTAAATGAGGTGAGAAGACTTTGGGAAAAGATGTTTACGAAGGTTTTTAGAAAGTTTTGTTGTGTATTTATGCTATGAAATTCCCCTTTTGCTGCTCTCTCAAAAGACCGTTAGTAAAGAGCTTTATCACTTTTTGGATACCTCTTAGAGTTTCATATTTCTTTTGCATCTGTTACCTTGTTGAGATACACCTCAAGGCAGCCCACTTTTGTTTAGGTTACATGAATGTAAGATGTGTATGTTTGAATTCTATCTTTTTATTTTCTTAAAAATCATTATCAGAAAAAATTCCATGTCATTAGAAACTCTTTGTAGACATTTTTTACTTGTTTTTTCCCCCCTGTTGCTTAAAGAGACAATTTTTAATGGCTCAATTACAGTCCAGTGTATGGATGTACCAAAGTTCACTTAGCCATTCATTTAACATTGGACATTTAGGTGTTTTCCATGTTTTTGCTAAAATAATTAATGTTGGAATGAATAACTTGATTTCTAGTCTTTGCATGTCTAATTATTTCCTTAAGAAGAAGAATTATTAGATTGAAAGTTGTAAACGTTTATCAAATTCTTCATATGTATTCACAAGTGCAAAAGCAATTGTTTGAAGTTACTAACAATTTTTCACTGAGTAAATACTATCAGGGCGCGTCTTAAAGGTCGTAAAATCTTTTTAAATAGAAGGCCCTTTAGATGTTAATCTGCTCTAATCCCATGTTTTCAGACAGTAGCCAACCAAAGTATCAGAGATGAGAGCCTTGTTTTGGTGTTGCATGATAATCTACTTCAAGACTTACCAGATTCTAATAATCAAGTTTTTCCTTTTGTTTGGGGGTTATATATGTGCTCCTTTCTTGTAGACTAGAGACACTTTGTCCTCTTTTTTTTTTTTGTATAATTGAGAGTGGATTTTTTATTGGTTTACTCCTTGTTTTTCTCTTTTCTACACTAAATAGTATAATAATAATAATAATAATGATAACTTGCATTTGCATAATGTTTCATTGGTTATAAATCACCATGATATATGTTATTTCACTTAATCTACATGGCATCCCTGGTGGGCAGATATCTGTATTTTTTTACAAAGGAAAAAAATGAGATTCTATTGCCAAGGTAACCCAGTTAAATTGTAGAACTGGGATATAAACCCAGGGTTTCTGATGCATTATCTGGTCAGTATGGAGTAATAATTAAGACCGCAGATTCTAGAGCTGGAGTGCTTGGCTTCAAAACATGGCTCTGTCATTACTAGCTCTTGGGAAAGTTTCTTAATCTCTCTGCCTCAGTTTCTTCATCTGTACAGTGGGAAAAATAATAGTCCCTACTTCATAGGGTTGTTATGAGTAGTAAATGAATTAATATGTGTAAGGTGTGTAGAAGAGTAACTGACATAAAATAAATATTCCGTGAATGTTAGATATTATTGTGACAGTACCATGACCTCCACCGTTACCACCACTACCATATCATAGCCTTCTTTGATTTCCAGGGCCAGATGGCTGGCAGCTTGCTTTTCTTTTACTGCTGGCTTTTTGGGTTAAGTTCCGGGAGCAGTTGTTTTAGAGATTCTATTGATGTTCTTGGTTTATTTGCAGAAGAGCAAGACAATGAAGAAAGTGAGAAAAGGCGAAAAAAGAAAAAGGGTACCAAGAGGAAACGAGATGGAAGGGGCCAAGAAGAAGGGACTTTGGCTTATGACCTGAAGCTGGATGACAT
The DNA here is from genome assembly GCF_057802395.1 of Ceratotherium simum simum. Classification (NCBI taxonomy): domain Eukaryota; kingdom Metazoa; phylum Chordata; class Mammalia; order Perissodactyla; family Rhinocerotidae; genus Ceratotherium; species Ceratotherium simum. The sequence continues at coordinate 41,037,700 of NC_141901.1, forward strand.
GCTGGACCGCACCTTAGAGGATGGCGCCAAGCAGCACAACCTAACAGCAGTCAACGTGCGAAACATTCTTCATGTGAGTAAGACTGGGGCAGCTGTGTAATTGGAATGGAGATTTTTCATGGAAAGCAAATAAAAATACTCAGGAAATTCTTGACTCTTGGTTTGTGAATTACTAATTTTGTGTTACCTGTGGCAAAACATATTACATGTCAAGATAGCTTTCTCTTTGCACTCAGCACAAGTTTGAAATCTGAACACGTGTTAAAGAAGAACTTAATTGGGAAGATAAACCGTTCCTCTGCTTCCTTCCACTGATTTGATTGTTTATTGTATTGTTTAGCAGATTGGAAGATGATAATGTTCACAGTGGATTTACTCTTTTGTGGGTTGATATGTCTGAAAAGATGCCCAGTTAACAGTTTACAGTACTTTGCACATATGCAAATACTGTTCTTTGATATGTAGCAACACAGCTATTTACAAGCCTTTGTTGTTTATTACTGTTTCTCTTAAGCATGTCGTTAGTTATCTCAGAATCTCTTTTTATGTGAGCCATTCCTGTTCCTAGTAGCAGCTAATGAGATTGGTCCATTTGTGCTACGTTGTTTGAAGCTGTGTGCTTCTGTCCAAACCTTGCTTCTTTGCTTTTGATTGCCTTGCTTTACCCCAGTCTGAAGCTATTTGAGTAGCTCTCATGTACCCTGTATGTATGTCTCGCAGAGTTACAGAGAGATGAGTATTATCTAGATGACACATCTTTGTTGCCTAAAGTGACATTTCATCTTTCTCAGGAAGTAATCACCAATGAACACGTGGTGGCAATGATGAAAGCAGCCATCAGTGAGACGGAAGATGTGCCAGTGTTTGTGAGTAGTTGACTGTCATTCCTTTAATGTCGTGGACCAGAGCTGTCTGTAAACTGGCTAAGTGTAGGAGGTCACTGGGGAGTTTGTAAATAGTTTGACAGTTAGCATCTCAAAACCCAATAATCACATGATGATTTTTATTGACTGTTTTCTTCTCATTTTCTCCTTAGGAGCCCAAAATGACACGCTCTAAACTGAAGGAAGTGGTGGAAAAAGGAGTGGTGGGTGTTCTTTTTTTTCTTTACTGTTTATTTAGTTTGGTAAATAAGATCAAATTACAGGTTACTTACAGGGCAAAAAATATAGGAAAGGTTTATTGTGGTCTGAGTTTACCTCCTTAAAGAAATATTTGTACAAGACAAGTAGAGACCTAATATATGAAATCATTATCATAGTTTATTTTTATTTTAGTTGATGTGGAAGTATTGTTTTTTGGGAAGTGCTAGGTAGATAACCATTTAGAATGATTGAAAGCAGTGAGCGAGGTCAGTTTTTCTATTCTTGTGATAAGATATGTGGCAAAGTGTTTAGAGTGGTATTTTTCAAAGTGTGTTCCAGGAGCCATTTACATCAAGATCACCCTGGTGTGGGGTCCCTCAGGAGTGCTTATTAAAAATGCACATTCTGGGGCTGTCCTGGTGGCATAGTAGTTAAGTTCATGCTCCACTTCGGTGGCCTGGGGTTTGCTGGTTGGGATCCCGGGCGTGGACCTACGCATTGCTCATCAAGCCAGGCTGTGGCGGTGTCCCACATACAAAATAGAGGAAGATTGGCACAGCTGTTAGCTCAGGGCTAATCTTCCTCAGCAAAAAAAAAAAAAAAAAAAAAAGGCTACTATCACCTATAGTATCTTGTGTTTGTGTACTATTGTAGTTTACAAGTAATTTTCACATTCATTATTCTGTGTGAACCCAAGCTGTGATATAAGTAGGCGAGACAGACGCTCTCCATTTATAGATAATACAGGGTCTTACTAGGTTTAAGGCAGAATTGCTAATGATAGAAATAGATTCTTCTCTCCTTTTCTTCTGTCATGCTCTGACAGGTATTTGAGAGTATACTCTCAGGGATAATCAATACCCCTTGGTCACTGCAGCTGTGTGTTAGGTAGATGGCTCTTTGTAATGGTAAAGAGGAAGTAAAAATGAAAAAGTCTATTTCAGTTAAGAGAACGTAATTATTTATATTCTTTATTGGTAGGTAATTCCAACATGGAATATTTCACCAATTAAGAAGGCCAATGAAATTAAGGTAAACTTGGAAGAGGTAATTCTTATTCTTTTCCACAAAGACTCCTTCAGTTTTGAAACCTAAGTACTTCCTTTCTATTTGTTACCTTTTTTTGGACCTATCTTCTTGCTTTTTTTTTTTTTTTAATTTTTATTTATTTATTTTTCCCCCAAAGCCCCAGTAGATAGTTGCACATCCTTCTAGTTGCTGTATGTGGGACACGGCCTCAGCATGGCCGGAGAAGCAGTGCGTCGGTGCGTGCCCGGGATCTGAACCCCGGGCCGCCAGTAGCAGAGCGCGCGCACTTAACCGCTAAGCCATGGGGCCGGCCCTACCTTCTTGCTTTAGTTGGACCTATCTTCTTGCTTTAATCCCAGCTTTGTTTTTTTCCATTCATTACTCTTAGGTTTGATTCTCATGTTAGGAATCTCTTTAAACCCTGCCTCTTGTATCTTGCTTTAGCAGCTCATTGTGCTCTTAGGATTTTTTTTTCCTGCTTTGCTTTCGTCCCCTTATTTTCCAAATACATATGGTTTATGTTTCCTATTACTTCATTTCTTTCTGTAATTGTACCTATGTAGCCTCCTCAGTTTGTGGACATCCACCTTGAAGAAGATGATTCCTCAGATGAAGAGTACCAGCCAGATGATGAAGAAGAAGATGAGACTGCTGAAGAGGTCAGTGGTTACCCTTGTGAGTGTTAGTTGGTAATACAGAAAAAATTTGGCTCAGTAAGGCAGAGTGATGTCACCTGTTCTGTAGAGAGGATTGAAACAGTTCTTTTTTCTACTCATTTCTTTGCATAAGTCCAAGACAGTGAGGTGTTTTCTCCTCTTCATACTCCCTTAATTTTCTCACATCTTGTATTATGAAATATAACACACAGATAAATTCAGAACTATGTATAGAATAAAAATATACAGCTTAAATAATTATAAAGCTACTACTTCTCATGAAATTTCCTCCGAAGTCATTAAATGTGACATTGCCAGGACACTCCTTATATGCCCTACCTAATCACAGTCACTTCTTGCTATAACTGCTGGATAACCGCTCTCCTGACTTTTTGGTAATTACTTCCTTGCTTTTCTTTATGGTTATATCACCTAAATATGCAGGTCTACATACTATGGTTCAGTTTTTTACTGTTTCTGAACCTGATATAAATGAACCCATAGTGTATGTAGTATTCTTTTGTGTCTGGCTTTTGTTTTGTGAGGAAGATCAGCCCTGAGCTAACATCCATGCCAATCCTCCTCTTTTTGCTGAGGAAGACTGGCCCTGAGCTAACACCCGTGCTGATCTTCTTCCACTTTATGTGGGACACTGCCACAACATGGCCTGACAAGCGGTGAGTAGGTGCACACCCAGGATCCAAACCCGGGCCGCCAGCAGCAGAGCACGCGCACTTAACTGCTACGCCATAGGGCCAGCCCCATGTGTCTGGCTCTTTTTTTGGTTCAACATTAATCCTTTGAGATTCATCTATACTGTTGCTTATAGCTAGAGTTTGTTGATTTTTATCACTGTGTAATATTCTGTTTCTTAATGTATTCTTTTTTTTTTTATAATTTTATTTATTTATTTTTCCCCCAAAGCCCCAGTAGATAGCTGTATGTCATAGTTGCACATCCTTCCAGTTGTTGCATGTGGGATGCAGCCTCAGCATGGCTGGAGAAGCAGCGCGTCAGTGCATGCCCGGGATCCGAACCCGGGCCACCAGCAGTGGAGCGCGTGCACCCAACCACTAAGCCACGGGGCCGGCCCTCTTAATGTATTCTTTAACTTGTTTGTAAAAGGATCTTAAACCAATGCCATACAATTTTACAAAGTTGCAGTCCTGTTGAGGATAGTGATCTGATCCCTGTCCACACCTTCAGAATATTAAAGCTTCTATTTAAATTTTATTTTTCTCTTACTCTGACTAGTTGAATGATTGATATTTTGTGATTGTTCTCTTGAGATACTTCAAACTCAGTGGAATGAGGTAGGGGCATAAATATAAAAGTGAACTGGATTTGTTTTGTAGAGTTTATTGGAAAGTGATGTTGAAAGCACTGCTTCATCTCCACGTGGGGCAAAGAAATCCAGACTGAGACAGTCTTCTGAGATGACTGAAACAGATGAGGAGAGTAGCATATTATCAGAGGTAAGTATGCATCATATGAAAAAGATAAGTTCGAGATAACTGTATAAGTAGATTATTTAACTGTATAAGTAAATTATTTATCTGTGATGATTCTGAGCTGTCATCCTTTGCCAAAGATGATTCAAGATCAGTAATTATGCCATTATCTTCTCAGTATCTGTGACTGGTTACAGCTGTTCAGATTTTAAAGTCCCTTAAGTCAATGAACAGTTAAGAGAAAACTGGAACTCAGTGATAGGCTGAGAGCTTCTGAGTTCTCATTAAGGGGCCAAATATGAGTGACTAGCAAAGTTTCTTTCTTTTCTTCTACCCTTCTCTTCTTTCATACCTGTTTTCTAGTATTGTCCTAAAGCCATTTTTATTAGATTTCCTGCTTTTGGTAACCTAAGTAGCATCCTGTTGGCTTCCTTGGAAGTAGGATGAAACCTAATTAGATTAATTACACGGTACTGCCTTTGTTTTTATGTACGTCTATCTAGATGAGAAGGGAAAGATCACTAGCATATGAAAAACGTGCCTTTCTTTCCCCCCCTTTTTTTTTCTTTTTTCTTCCCCCTCTCTCTCCCTTTCATTTGTTAATGTAGTTGCCTTTTTTAATCAGGCTGAGAAAGTCACCACACCTGCCATCAGGCACATCAGCGCTGAGGTAGTGCCCATGGGGCCCCCGCCCCCGCCCAAGCCCAAACAGACCAAGGATAGTACTTTCATGGAGAAGTTGCATGCCGTGGATGAGGAACTGGCTTCCAGTCCAGTCTGCATGGATTCTTTCCAGGTAAACATTTATAACTCTAAATCACTGAGAAAGTCAAATGGAGTAATTTAGTTGTTGCTCAAGTTGGGAAGGGAGAGGGGAAGATATTAAATTCTGATATAATAAGTAAGAGTCATGAAATTGTTTGTTTTTGATACTCTATTTGGTTTGTGCTATTTTAATGTAAGAATGGCAGCTCCTAAGAAGGAATAGGGTGTGTGACAGAGAGCATTTTTAAATGTGGAACATAGGAACAAACTTCAGCCAGATTCCCCAAATATTAACCTTGGCTACAATTGCTTTATCATTTTCTCCCTATACACATATTTTTTTTTTCATGAATCACTTTAGAGTATGTTACAGTCATGATGCTCTTTTTTTTTTTAATTTTATTTATTTATTTTTTTCCCCCAAAGCCCCAGTAGATAGTTGTACATCATAGTTGCACATCCTTCTAGTTGCTGCATGTGGGACGCGGCCTCAGCATGGCCAGAGAAACGGTGTGTCGGTGCGCACCCGGGATCCGAACCCAGGCCGCCAGCAGCGGAGCGCACACACCCAACTGCTAAGCCACGGGGCTGGCCCTCATGATGCTCTTTTAGACGTAAATACTTCAGTGTGTATTTCCTAACAATGAGGATATTTGGTTATGAAAATAAGGATACAGTAATATCTAATCTATTAAAGTCGTTATTTAGATTTTACCAATTATCCCAATAATATCCTTTATAGCAAAGGAAAAAAATTTTTTTCCTGATTCAGGATCCAATCCAGGATTGCATGTTGTATTTAGTTATCTTGTCTCTTGCATTATTTTTTTTTTTAATTTTATTTATTTATTTTTTTCCCCCAAAGCCCCAGTAGATAGTTGTATGTCATAGGTGCACATCCTTCTAGTTGCTGTATGTGGGACACGGCCTCAGCATGACTGGAGAAGCGGTGCGTCAGTGCACGCCCGGGATCCGAACCCAGGCCGCCAGCAGCGGAGCGCACGCACTTAACCACTAAGCCACAGGGCCGGCCCAGTTATCTTGTCTCTTAGTCTCTTTTAATCTGGAACAGTTTCTCATTCTTTCTTTGTCTTTCATAACCTTGACATTTTTTTTTTTTTTTAATTTTTTATTTATTTTTTTCCCCCAAAGCCCCAGTAGATAGTTGTATGTCATAGCTGCACATCCTTCTGGTTCCTGTATGTGGGACGCGGCCTCATCATGGCCGGAGAAGCGGTGCGTCGGTGCGCGCCCGGGATCCGAACCCGGGCTGCCAGCAGAAGAGCGCACGCACTTAACCGCTAAGCCACGGGGCCGGCCCGACCTTGACATTTTTTAACCAGGTAGACCAATTAGTTTACAGAATGTTCCTCAATTTTGATTTTTCTGATATTTCCTCATAATTAGATTCAGCTCATGCCCTTTTGGCATAAATACCACAGAAGTGATATGTCTTTTTTCAGTTAATCATATCAGAAGGCACATGACATCTGTCATGTTAATTTTGATTAAGGTGGTGTTTGCTTGATTTCCTTACTGTAAAATTATTATTTTTTCATTTCTAAATTAGTTTGTATCTTATGGGGATATAGATATACTTGAGGCCAAACATCTTTTTACCTCCTAATTTTAGCATCCATTGCTTATTGCTTGAAACAGTTATTACTATGCTCATTGTGAAATGACGACTTTCTAAATTCCATCATTTAACCAGTTCTTTTTAATGTTCTAAGTTTTCCCCACCAGTCTTGTATGTCAATGAAAAATGTTTGTCCCGAAATTTAAAAACAGAATATTGAATGGAGCAGCTCTGAAAGGGTCGTTTAATTTAATCACCCTGCTTTGGAGTGAATAAATACTAGTGTTTAGGGGTAATAGTGTTTTATATAACTATTTATTCATACACGTACTGAATGATTGAAGTTGGGGCATAACAGTTGTATGAGATGGAAAAGGTCTTTGCTCTTGGAGCTTATAGTCTATTGGAGAGAGAGACCATAAACACATAAATGGGGCTGGCCCCGTGGCTTAGTGGTTAAGTGCGCGCGCTCCGCTGCTGGTGGCCCAGGTTCGGATCCCGGGCGTGCACCAACGCACCACTTCTCCGGCCATGCTGAGGCCGTGTCCCTCATACAGCAACTAGAAGGATGTGCAGCTATGACATACAACTATCTACTGGGGCTTTGGGGGAAGAAAAAATAATAAATAAAATTAAAAAAAAAAAAACCACATAAATGATTTCAGATAGTGGTAAGTACTGTAAAGTAAATAAGAACAAGGACATAAGGTAGTGCCTATCAGAGTACTTTACATGGGATGATCAAAAAAAACCTTGAGGAGGTGACATTTAAGTGAGATATGAATGAGAATGAGCCAGACATCTAAAAGATTTGGGGAAAAAGTGTTCCATATAGAGGAAACAACACATTCAAGTCCCTAAGATGGGAACAGTTTTGTCATGTCAAAGGACAGAAACTAGCTGAAGCATAGGAATGAATCATGGGAGAGAGTAGTAGTGAGATCAGAAAGCTAGGCAAGAGCTAGATCATGAGGGTCTTGGAAAACCATGATAAGGAGTTTAGATTTTATTTTTAACATGTCAGAAAGCTTTTTGTGATATTTTCTGATTAATGTTAAAAATTTCTTTTCGGTTAAGGTGTATGTAGGAAATGGGCTATAGGAGAGCAAGAAACAGAGAAATCTGTTAGGAGATTGTTGCAGTAGGAAGAACTTCCTAACTTGATCTACAGATTCAGTGCAATCCCTATACAAATCCCAGCTGCTTTTTTTCACAGAAATTGACAAACTTATCCTAAAATTCATATGGAAATGCAAGGGACCCACAATAGCCTCAACAATCTTGAAACAGAACAAAGTTGGAGGTCTGCACTTCCTGATTTCAAAGTTACAGTAATCAAGACAGTCTGGTACTGGCATAAGAATAGACATATAGATCAATGGATCAGAATTGAGAGTCCAGAAGTAAACCCTTACATTTACGGTCAGTTGATATTTGATAAGTGTGCCAAGACCAATTAATGGGGAAAGAATAGTCTTTTCAACAAACGGTGCTCGAACAGCTGGAAATCCACATGCGAAAATATAAAGTTGGACCCTTACTTCACACCACACACAAAAATTAACTCAAAATAGATGAATTGACCTAAATGTAAGAGCTAAAACTCTTAGAAGAAAACATAGGAGTAAATCTTTGTGACCTTTGCTTAGACGATAGTTTCTTAGATATAACACCAAAAGCACAAGTGACAAAAAAAAATAGATACATTGGGCCTCATCAAAATGCAACAGTTTTGTGCTTCTAAGGATACCATCAAGAAAATGAAGACAATCCACAGAATGGGAGAAAATAATTACAAATCACATATCCAATAAGGGGCTTGTATCCATAATATATAATAAACTCTTTTTATAACTCAACTACAAAAAGACAACCCAATTCAAAAATGGGCAAAGGATGTGAATAGACAATTCTCCAAAGAAGATATACAGATGGTCAATAAGCATATGAAAAGATGCTCAACATCGTTAGTCATTAGGAAAATGCAGGTCAAAACTACAAGATACCATTTCATACCTGTTAGGATGGCTATAATAAAAAAATGATGGACAATAGCAAATTTTGGCAAGGATTTGGGGAAATGTAGAATCCTCATATGTTGCTGGTGGGAATGTAAAATGGTGGAGCCACTTTGGAAAATGGTTTGGTGGTTCCTCAAAAAGTTAAACATAATTACCATATGACCCAGCAGTTCCACTGCAAGAGAATTGAAAACATATGTCCATGCGAAAATGTGTATGCAAATGTTCATAGCAGTGTTATTCATAATAGCCGCCAAATGGAAACAACCCAAATTTTCTTGAACTGATAAATAGATAAAGCAACCATGGTATATCCGTATAATGGAATATTATTATGCAGTAAAAGGAATGAGGTACTGATATATGCTATAAAGTGGATAAACTTTGAAAACATGCTAAGTAAAAGAAGCCAGAGACAAAAGGCCACGTGTTGTGTGATTCCATTTATCTAAAATGTCCAGCATAAGCAAATCCTCTAAGGATTTCTGTCTTTAAGACAGAAAGTAGATTAGTGGTTATTAGGGACTGGGAGCAAGGGAGAATGGGGAGTGACTGCTAATGGCAATGGGATTTCTTTTTGGGGTGATGAAAATCTTCTAGAATTAGATAGTGGTGATGGTCACACAACTCTGTGAATATAGTAAAATCCACTCAATTATACACTTTAAATGGGTGAATTTTATCGTACGTAAATTATATCTCAATAAAGCTGTTATAAATGTTCCTGAAATGTTGGTTTTAAAACTGATGTCCTTGTCCTTAAAGTTTCTCAGACAAAGAATAATAAACCCAAATTGTTCAGAGAAGAGACTTTGTTGGTTTGAGCTAAGAAGAGAAGCACACAGGACATGATGAGGTTTGGAGAATTTGAAAGCATTAGGCATTCTGTGACATGTTTTTATCCTTCTCCATTGGCTAGCCCATGGATGACAGTCTCATTGCATTTCGAACCCGCTCTAAGATGCCTCTGAAAGATGTTCCCTTGGGGCAACTAGAGGCAGAGCTCCAAGCTCCAGACATCACCCCAGACATGTATGACCCCAATACAGCAGATGATGAGGACTGGAAGATGTGGCTGGGGGGACTCATGAATGATGATGTGGGGAATGAAGGTAAGTGGTTTTGTTTACATTTATTATCTACTCTATTATCTCTATGGTAAAATTTTCATTAGTTAGAAGCTTAAAGGCGTGTTTTTGGTTAATTGAATTTAATTTTGTATCTATCTGACAATTTACTTTAAGTCAGTGGTTAAACCTCCTCTCCTTTTTTGGTTAAGAATCTTTTGAGGAATCTTTTGAATGCTAAGAATCCTCCCCTGATTTCATGAGAGTGCATTGATTCACTCAAAGATTATTGTGTTAGTTAAGGTTCTTTGTGATACAGGTGAAAGAATCCTAACTCTCACATGCTTATGGTCAGACTTTGGGAAGAGCAGAAAAACCTGCAGTGGAATTGAGGCACTGTGAAGACCCTCCCTCCCTCTCCCCCAGCTGTCATCTCTACTTCTTTTTTGTTAGTCAACTCCATTTGGTACCCTGTTTTTTCCTACAAGGCTGGAACTATGGTCATAAACACACCATTTACTTCTTGCTTTGTTCCCACATCAAAAGGACTCTCTTCTACAGGCTCCAGTTTGAAAAATCCAGGGGAGGGGCTGGCCTGGTGGCGCAAGCAGTTAAGTGTGCGCGCTCCGCTGCGGCAGCCCGGGAGTTCGACAGTTTGGATCCCAGGTGCGCACCGACGCACTGCTTGTTGAGCCATGCTGTGGCGGCGTCCCATATAAAGTAGAGGAAGATGGGCACGGATGTTAGCTCAGGGCCAGTCTTCCTCAGAAAAAAGAGGAGGATTGGCGTCAGATGTTAGCTCAGGGCTGATCTTCCTCACACACACAAAAAAGAGAAATCCCGGGGAAAAACTCAGAAGGGCTTGGTTTGATCACATGCGTACTCTGTTGGCATCGCATGGGGTTGATAAGGAGACTCTTTCAGCATAGAGTCCTGTGATTGGCAGCACCTCATAGAACAATGTGATTGGAGTAGGCAGTTACCTAAAAGAAGTGATGATGATTCCAGAAGTGGGGAAGGAGTATTGATCAGACAAAAAACAATGCTGACTACAGGCATACATGGTGTAAGAATCCCTACTGTAATCCTTATTTGTTTTAGAATATAAGTAAAAGTTCTTACTTTAATACAGTGAAATAAACATTATTAAAGTTGTCTTTGGTGATTTTTTTTAAGTGTACTGTAGTGGAAATCAGGCATCATTCATCATTTTGTACAAAAAATTTCTCTAGATTTAGAAGTATAGAAGATTGACTTAGTTTGTAGTGATTCCACATGTTGTCACATTCTTTTTATGGAATCAGGGCGATTTTGTTATTATTGTTTCCTTTTGACTCCCTTGAGTGGGGAGTGACCAGAATATTCTTATTAGTTGTGTTGTAGAAGACTCACACTTTTTTAAAAAAGGTATGTAACTGAACCAAGGTCAGGGTCTTACTTGCATTTTTATGTGAACAGAGTCATCCACTATCTCACTTTAATCTGTAGCCAAATTCATTCCTCCTATTTCTGGATCAGATCATGTCCTATCAAATCTAATTATAGCCAACTTGCAGAGCACATCTTTATTCTTTTCCCTGTCTTCTAAAAACCATAAGATTTATGTGTTGAAAAGAATAGTGGTTTAAGATAAATAAGAGAACACAATAGTTTGGATGGGAATAGACTGAGTAAATATTTGGGTAGGTAAGGCTAGGAATAAGTCAGGATAAGTGAATGAAAGAAAATAAGTCCTTGGATGTACCTTATAAAGCTATTAATAATTATATTGTATGTCATTTGGCAAATGTTTATTGAGTACTTTCCTTTTACAAGGCATTGTGCTAGGATCTATGAGAGTAAAGGAGCATAATCATTTTGTCAGGGAGTACAACATCTATGAATGGTGCCTGGTCCATTGTTAGATGCACAATACATTTTAGACGAATGAAGTTGAATAAACTCAGGTACACCATAAAAGGGGCATAAATGCTGTTCTAACCTCTTAGAAGAGAAAGAAAAAATTCTTGTTTAGGATGATCGGAGACAGCTATATGAAAGAAGTGGTAATTGAGATGGACCTTTGAAAGATATTTAACAACAGTGACACTGAGGAGAGAAGGCAGTTGGGTAGAAGTGACATGAGATAATATGTACTATGGGTTCTGTAGGATATATCCTCCCAAGAGTTTTCTCTTATTTTCTGTATTATAAGAGTAATATAAGCTTGGTGTAAAGAAATCAAATATTGTATTAAGAAAACTATTAAAGCCCCTTTCCTTAATTACAGTTTCATGCCCCAGAGGGATCATTGATAATAGTTTGCTGTGCATCTCTAAAGAGTTTTCGAATACGAAATTACCTTTTGGTTTTCCATGTTAATGTGGCATTAGGAAGAATTTAGAAAAGATAGATAACAAGAAGCAAATTGGTTTGAATTTTACCATTTTTCTTTTCCACTCACCCTTTATGGCAGAAGTGCTGGTAAGCGACAAAATGCGCAAACTCGTATGAAGGAGAAAACGATGAAATTGGAAGCTGAGTCATTGACATACAAACTGGAGAATCAGTTCCTTAATAATCAACAACTGATATATCATCCCATTAGTCTTTCTGATAGGACTTTAAGCTTCTGGCTGTTCCATTACTTACCCTTTTGAGAATCTGATGAAAGCTATGCAGCATCTCCCCAGAAAAATGTATAGATCTACATACATGAAATTTTTTTCATGTGACTTTTTGGGGGATTTATAAATCTTTTGAAGTTCATTTATTGGCACTTCCTTTTTCTGTCAACCCACCTCAAGGTCCATGACACCAAAGCTCAAAATCTCTGCAGATAGGAATTAACAGGGACAAAGACAGTTCTATGCATTTTGTAGAAATCTCTAGAGAAATTTATTGTGTTGCTCAGTGTTACAGAATCAGTTTGTTGTACTGCTAGGACTAGAACCCAGTTTAATATTCTAGGAACATGTCTCAATCAAAGAAGTCTCAGGAGACATTAAAGCATTTTTTAAGTAGTTATGACTCTTCATAAGCAAGCTCTGGTTTTTGTCCTTAGACCTAAGCTGAGACAAAATATTGACAGTAATTAAGTCGGGTTCTCATAGCTTTATCAGTGGCAGCAGCTTTGGTGCCCTGATTTTTTTTTTTTTTTTTTTTTTTTTTTTTTTTTAATAATTTCATTTATTTATTTTTCCCCCAAAGCCTCAGTAGATAGTTGCATGTCACAGCTGCACATCCTTCTAGTTGCTGTATGTGGGACACGGCCTCAGCATGGCCAGAGAAGGGGCGCGTCGGTGCGCACCCGGGATCCGAACCCGGGCCGCCAGCAGCGGAGCGCAAGCACCCAACCGCTAAGCCACGGGGCCGGCCCTGGTGCCCTGATTTTTATCACCGTGGTTGAAAGAGCTGGGATGGTAGCTGTTGAGGAGGAAAGGCCAGATAGAGTTGGCTGTCAGGATTTGGGGACTCTAGGGCAGTGTTTCTCATAATATGGTCTCTAGAACTTGAATCAGAATCAAAGAGTGAAAGGATGTGTGTGTTGAGTGGTGTTAGTTAAAGATACAGATTCCAGGGCCTCACCCCGTATCTACTGAGTCAGAATCTCTAATAGGTATGCTCTAGGGGTCTAATTCTTGTGTATCCTAAAGAATGGAAACTAGTGGTCTGGGAGAAGTAAGAGTGTATGATAAGGGTTGATTGAGGAAATGGAATAATGGTTAGTGAGGAGAGTGAAAATCCTTTCTTTAAAAGTCAGTATTTTTTTGTTTTCTCATTAGGACAGATTAAAAAAGGAGAACACAGAGCCAGTAACTAGAGTAGGTTGGACCCCAGATTTACTAGCTGAATTTACTGGGTGCTGATAAATAGGAAATGATGCTGGATATAGATGCCAGTACCAAACTTTAGCCATATGCTGATCTGTTTTTGTAGCGTTATGTGGCTATTTTCACATGTTCCTAGTACCATCTGATCTGCATATTATTAAAAGTAAAAGTCTCATTTGCAAAATATAATTAAGAGGCCGCTCTGGAGGAGTACACCAAACTGAGATCAGCTGGGTAGATGCTGACATTGTTAATCAGTCAAAAAAGTAATTAGACCCAGAGGGCAGATTCTACCACCAAGGTACTAAAAGCTAAGCAGAACTCAGAAGAAACCTTCCTAAGTGATTTTTCACCATGTTTGCCAAATGAGTGCTCTGAGAATATTGGCTGACCCATTTGTGTGGTGTGGGCAGAAGCTGTCTATTGTAGTTCTTGCACCCAAACAGATGGGGGTCCAAACCTGCATGCACTACCCATGTGTTATAGGCTTTTCCCAAAGCTTTCATCATTCAGCAATGTTGGTAAAGCAATGTTTATGAAGAGACTTATATAGAAAGTACTATAGAGATTAGGAAGACAGGATTCCATTCCTAAGGATTTAAAGAATTTTTATTGGGGAGATAAACCCACAAATGGATGAAGAAGACTTGACTTTTAAATAGCTATGTATAAACAATGCAAATTAATATATTATAAACTGAGTATAGATGTTGAATAAAGAATATCAGGTTATATTGGGGGTTAATCAGTACAGATTTTCCAATGATTGTGAATCAAAAATGTGTGTGTATGTATTTTTATTTTTATTTTATTTTTATTTATTTATTTATTTTATAATTTTATTTATTTTTTCCCCCAAAGCCCCAGTAGATAGTTGTATGTCATAGCTGCACATCCTTCTAGTTGCTGTGTGTGGGACGCGGCCTCAGCATGGCTGGAGAAGCAGTACGTCGGTGCGCGCCCGGGATCCAAACCTGGGCCGCCAGCAGCGGAGCGCGCGCACTTAACCGCTAAGCCACGGGGCCGGCCCCTGTATTTTTATTTTTAATGAAAGATATTTATTATGAAAAATTAAAACATTGTGGAATGGTACAAAGTGAAAAGTAAGAGTTCTATCCTTGAATCTTTATTAATACTTTCTAGATATTTTCTGTATATTCAATCAAGCACGTTTATCTCAGATAACAATATTTTTTCCAAGAAAGGAATCATATTCTATATATTGTTCTGCATCTGCAACTTGCTTCTTTCACTTAACAATATAATTTAGACATTTTTCCATTGTAATACATAGAGATCTCCCTCTCTTGTTTAGTGGCTGTGTAATAGTAAGGAATTTAGTTACAGTAGTCCCCCTTATGTGCAGTTTTGCTTTCACAGTTTCAGTTACCCACGCCAACCACAATCTGAAAATATTAAATGGAAAGTTCCAGAAATAAACAATTTGTAAGTTTCAAATTGCGCACCATTCTGAGTAGCATGGTGAAATCTTGCACTGACCCACTCTGTCCCGCCAGGACTTGAATCATCCCTTTGTCCAGCACGTCCACACTGTATACGCTATGTGCCCGCTTAGTCACTTAGTAGCCAGCTCAGTTATCAGATCTACTCTGGCAGTATCGCAGTGCTTGTGTTCCAGTAACCCTTATTTTACTTAATAATGGCCCCAAAGCCCAAGAGTAGTGATGCACAATTCAGATATGCCAAAGAGAAGCCGTAAAGTGCATCCTATAAGTGCAAAGGTGAAAGTTCTTGACTTAATAAGTAAAGAAAAAAAATTATATGCTGAGGTTGCTAAGATCTATGGTAACTTTTATTACAGTATGTTGTTATAATTGTTCTATTTTATTATTAGTTATTGTTAATCTCTTACTGTGCCTAATTTATAAATTAAACTTTATCATAGGTATGTATGTGTAGGAAAAAACATAGTATATATAGCGTTTGGTACTATCCGCAGTTTCCACTGACCTTGGAATATATCCCTTGCAGATAAGGGGGACTACTGTGTTGTCATCGTAGATGTTTTTTGTTTTTTGTTTTAATTTAGTTCCCCAGTTGCACTAGCCACGTTTCAAGTTCTCATTTGCCACGTGTGACTAGTGGCTACCATTATTGTACAATGCATATGTAGAACATTTCTGTCATTGCAGAAAGTTCTATTAGATGGGACTGATCTAAAGTTGTCCTGGGAAAAATATCACCTTCATATAACAATTCCATAATTCAGTGAATCCTTCACAATTTTTATTTAGGAATCGAAAAGATAGCATAGCATCAGCATTAGAGAAAATTATGAGGGAGAAAAATACCCATATTTCTATGCCTTAACATAACGTATGTTTATTATTTTTGTATAGTTTTAGTTATTTCTCGGTCATGTTGTAGGGACATAATTTTTCATACTTATGATTATTATGTGTATGTTGTATTGTACTTTTGTCATGCATGTATTGAATATTTATAGAGTGGTTATATGTTTACATTTTCTATGTCTTTACTATTTTATACTAAAGCATTGTAATTATAGTCATTCTCTAATTATTGGGAATTAGGGTCTTCCTTTTTTCTTTTTTTTTCTTTCTTTCTTTTTTTTTTGGTGAGGAAGATTAGCCCTGAACTAACGTCTGTTGCCAATCCTCCTCCTTTTGCTGAGGAAGATTGGCCCTGGGCTAACATCCATGCCCATTTTCCACTACTTTATATGTGGGACGCCTGCCACAGCATGGCTTGATAAGTGGTGTGTAGGTCCGTGGCCAGGATCCAAACCTGCGAACCCCAGGCTGCCAAAGCAGGGCATGCAAACTTAACCACTACGCCACTGGGCTGGCCCCTTCCTTTTTTCTTATCAATGCCTTTGTGTAAATAGTTTTACAAAAGTATTATTTTCATGAGATGCACTACTCAAAATGGGATTACTGAGATAAATTATGTTCAGTTTTCCGGCTTTTGTTGCGCTTTGAGAGATTTAAGTCTTGTTTGAAGGAAGGAAGGAACTTGGCTTATTGGAGAGAATAGGTGAGATGAGAGTCAGCTGTGGGAAATGACCTGTGCAAAGGCACTGAGGAAAAAAGTATGTTATTTAAAAACTTAAGACTATGCTTTATTGGAACAGATTCTTATAGTGCTGAAAATCTTAAGTTTTCACCAGAGATATGAGTTCAGAGTTGGGAATAAGTGTCTGATCCATTTTTTTTCTTAGATGAAGCAGATGATGATGATGATCCAGAATATAATTTCCTGGAAGATCTTGATGAACCAGACACAGAGGATTTCCGCACTGACCGGGCAGTGAGAATCACCAGTGAGTCTGTGTTTACTATGAGTCCTGCTCTTGACTGCTCCACATCTACCTTTGTTTACTTTGTAGATTTTTGAGGGTGAAGTTTGCAGCCCATTTAAGTTAAGACATTTAAGCTTCCTCTACCCATTTATTTCTATAATTCTTTAAATTTATGTATATATTCAGGAAGCCTATCAGGAATATTATATATTCCACAGTCATGTATTGAGTCCAACATTTGGCACAGATTGTACTTGGATACCACAATGAATAAGATATAGCCTCTGCCCTGTAGGACATCAGCTTAGTAGGGGGATACAAACAGAAAAAATTATAATACAAAGTGATAGGGGCTGTAATAGTTTGTGTATAAGGTTTGTTAGTAGCCTAAAAGAGGGTATAATCTCCTAGTGTATGGTATGGAGTAGGGTGGGAGGGGTTAGGGAAGGAGTCACAAGATGAGATGTCTTAATCTTAGTTTTGAAGGAGGAATAAGAAATTTTTGGCAAATGGGGCCAGAGAGGGACATTGCAGATAGATATATGAGCATCTGCAAACCACGGAATGGTGAAACAACAATAAATGTGTTCGGAAAATAGTAAGTAGTTTGGTATAGTTGTGTGAGTGAATGGTGGTAGAAAAGAAAGCAGTGTTCAGATCATGGAGAACCTTGAATTTGAGTTTTGATCTGTCAAAAAGTAGAGCTCAAAAGAGTTTTAAGCAGGAAATCAATAGGGAACTGATTTGTATTTTAGAACTATCACTTTGATTTAATACCGGTTTAATGTATTGATTTGGTGGATAAAGAGAGCAAGATTGGAGGCATTGAAAACAATTAAATAACTTGGCTTGAGTCATTTGTTTTAAAAATTACTTTGTCAATGATGGAAAACATATATTTCAGAAACTGTTGATTTTTTTTTTTTTTTTTTTTAAAGATTTTATTTATTCAGTTTTTTCCCCCCAAAGCCCCAGTAGATAGTTGTATGTCATAGGTTCACATCCTTCTAGTTGCTGTACGTGGGACTCGGCCTCGCATTGGATGGAGAAGTGGTGCCTCGGGGCGCTCCTGGGATCCGAACCCGGGCCGCCAGCATCAGAGCGCGCGCACTTAACCGCTAAGCCACGGAGCCGGCCCAGAAACTGTTGATTTTTATTGTGTATGCATGACCCTGTATAGTACTGGAATAGTATACACAACATAGTGAAGGTCAGATGTTGGCCCTTGATCAGGTTATGGAGAAAGCTTTATAAGCATCTAAAAGTATTTATTATATACCTAGATAATGCAATTCTTTGTGCAAAGAGAATTATGTAAATACGATCCTTGAGGACTTATATTCTATTTTGTTGCTTTATTTCGTCTTTCATCTTGTTTGTAAGATTAGAATGCCGTTTTCTTTATGAAGATCTTCCATTTATTTTGGTATGTTATGATAAATAAGATTAGGGGAAACGTTGAAAGGAAAGCACTAGAAAGCAAGGAGAAAGTGTAGAATGAAAAGGCTTGAGGATTTAGGCTTTGAGAAAACTGTGAAGGAGGATCTAGGAAGGTAAGGGGAAAACCAAGAAAGTCTAGTATCAGAAATCAAGGGAAGAGTCTTGCAGGAAGGAGTGACTGATCCACAATGTCATGTGCTGATAATGAAACATTTTCTGCATGAAGCGGAAAAGTAGGAGACCTCATTTCAGTTCAGCTCTTGGCCTGGAATGCACTTGCCTCTCCTTTTGTTTGTTACTTGCTCATGGGTTTTGTATTGTTTATTGTTGCAGAGCCAACATTTTGCACAATGCTGGCAATATTTGCCAATCAAATAGTGAACTTTTCTGGGATGCCTGAATGAAGGGCCATCCTTTCTAGTCATAGAGGTCTGTGATCAGAAGTAAAAACTAGGATAGAATTTTAATTTTGTTCCTACTGCTTGTCCTCTTGTGTCTGATGTTATCATATTTAAGTATAATCCCTTTAAGAGAATTTATCCTTACATGGATGACAAAAATTTAAAAGACATAGAATCACAGAATTTGAAAAGCTTCATGCAGTCATATATTTTCCTCCCCCTTGAGTTTGTTTACAACTTCTCTGATGTGCCTTTTAGTCTCTGGATACCTCCAGTGACAAGGAGCTCATCAATTCTGCAATTCACACTACTATAGTGTATCCTAATCTTGAACGCCTCCTCAATTAAAATTTTCTGTTCTGTGGTTTATTTTGGTGAGGAAGATTGGCCCTGAGCTAACATCTGTGGCCAGTCTTCCTCTATTTCATACATGGGATGCCTGCCACAGCATGGCTTGATGAACGATGCATAGGTCCGTGCTAGGGATTTGAACCTGCAAACCCTGGGCCGCCAAAGCGGAGCGTGCGTACTTCACCACTATGCCACCGGGCTGGCCCCCAACATTTTCCTTTTTGAACCTAAATCTACCGTTAATAGTCCTATTTGTCCTCTGTTGCTAAAAAATGTAATTTTCTTCAAAATGTGCATAGTAAAATATGTTTCTTTTCCTGTTTTTTCTTTCCCTTGCTAAACATACCAAGTTTCTTCAGTTCTCTAAATACCATAGTTTCCAGACCTCTCACACCCAAGGGATCCTACTCTGGATTCTAGCTTTTATTTAAAAAAAATTGTTTTCCCCATTATATTTTATTATGAAACATTTCAAACATACAGAAAAGTTTGAAAGAATTGTGTAGTGGACACCCATATACCCACCATCTAGTTTCTGTAATTAACTTTTGATATATATTCTTTATAATTCATCTATCTCTCTATTCATCTATGAATCCATGTTTTTTTTGATGCTTTTCAAAGTGAGTTGTACATATCAGTATACTTCACTCCTAAACATCTCAGCATGCATATCATGAATGAGAGCTCAATATTTTTTTACAATTTCTCTTGTTAGGTAAATTTATACACAATGTATTACACAAATCTTAGTGTACCATTCAATGAGTTTTGACATACTTACACCTCTGTAACCCAGACTCCTATCAGAATATAGAATTGTCACCTCAGAAAGTTCTCTCATGCCTCTTCAAAGTCAATTCCCACACCATCCCCCCAGAGGCAACCACTGTTCTGATTTTTTCCATCATGGACTAGATTTGCCTGTTTTAGAACTTCATATAAATGGAATCATATAGTATGTGCTCTGTTGTGTAAGCCTTCTTTCACTCAGCATAATATTTTTGAGATTCATCCATATTGCACGTATCATTAATTTGTTCCCTTTTATTGCTGAGTAGAATTCCATTGTATAAATTTACCAGTTTGTTTATTTTTTATCTATCCCCAGGTGTTGATGGACATCTGGGTTCTCTCTAATTTTTGGCTATCTTGACTAAAGCTGCTCTGAACTTTCTTGTGCAAGCCTTTGTGGATGAATATTCATTTCTCTTGGGTCAGCTATCTAGGAGAGGAATCACTGTTCATAGGGTCGATGTATGCTTAGTTTTATGAGAATTACGAGACCTTTTTCCAAAGTGGCTTTCCGTTTTACATTCACATTAGAGTTCCAGTTGCTCGATATCCTCACCAACATTTGGATTTTATCTTTTTTTTTTTTTTTAAAGATTTTTATTTATTTATTTTTCCCCCCAAAGCCCCAGTAGATAGTTGTATGTCATAGCTGCACATCCTTCTTTTTTTTTTTTTTTTTAAAGATTTATTTATTTAGGGCCGGCCCTGTGGCTTGGTGGTTAAGTGCGCGCGCTGCGATGCTGGCGGCCCGGGTTCGGATCCCGGGTGCGCAGCGAGGCACCACTTCTCTGTCCAGCCTGAGGCCAAGTCCCACATACAGCAACTAGAAGGATGTGCAGCTGTGACATAACAACTATCTACTGGGGCTTTGGGGGCAAAAAATAAAAATAAAATCTTTAAAAAAAAAAAAAAAAAAAAAAAAAAGATTTATTTATTTATTTTCCCCCCAAAGCCCCAGTAGATAGTTGTATGTCATAGTTGCACAGCCTTCTAGTTGCTGTATGTGGGACGCAGCCTCAGCGTGGCCGGAGAAGCGGTGCGTCGGTGTGCGCCCGGGATCCGAACCCGGGCCGCCAGCATCAGAGAGCACGCACTTAACCGCTAAGCCACAGGGCCGGCCCTGCACATCCTTCTAATTGCTGTACGTGGGACTCGGCCTCAGCACGGCCGGGGAAGCGGTGCGTCGGTGCGCGCCCGGGATCCGAACCCGGGCCGCCAGCAGCGGAGCGCGCGCACTTAACCGCTAAGCCACGGGCCGGCCCAGGATTTTATCTTTTTAATGCCCTTTTAAGAAGGGCTTTTATAGAAATGATCACAGTCCTCTAGACATAGTCTGACACTGCTCTGGTTTAGTGATATGCTTGCCTTCTTGGATATGAGCACTAATTTGCAGCAGCAGTGTCATCTTGAACTTGAGGTCAACCAAAACATTCACATCTTTTTTGGTTAATTGTTTCTGAGCCGTGTCACCTTTTCATGCACTTGAGAAACTGATTTTTGAAAATCCTAAGTGTAAGACTAAATTTATCCCCATTATATTCCATCCAATTAGTTTGAGAAAACGTAAAATTTTGAATCTGTCATCAGTTGGTCTGGCAATCCTTTCCAGCTTTATATCATTTACAGATTTGATGAGTGTGTTTTCTAGGTCTTCTAAGTCACTGATGAAGTTGCTGAATAGTTCAGGTCCAAAGCCAGGGTCCTGTGACACACTGCTGGAGATTTCTCTCTTGGCTCCATTCGGTAGGATAGACCAACAAACTATGAATTTACCTTATTGTAAAATCATCTAGCTCACATTTTATGTATGTCTTCCCACTAGAATTTAAGCTTCATGAGGGTAAGACTGTTTAGTTCTGTCTTGTATCCCAAGTATGTAGAACAGAGATTGAGGCATAGTTCATGTTCAGTAAATGTTTTTGAATGAAAGAAAGATAGGTAGATATGAGGATTTTATCAAATGCCTTGCTGAAAACAACATACATGGTCTCTTGGAATTCTGCTTTGTTGCAAAATGAAATTAACTTGTGCCAGCAACATACTCTTTGGCTTTTTTGCAGAAAAGGAAGTGAATGAACTGATGGAAGAGCTGTTTGAAACTGTGAGTAGTGATCCTCGAGTGAGAACTCAGATGGTAATAGTGGATTCTCCAGCAAGCTCTGCCCTTTGGTCCCAAGGCCCCTCCCTCCAGAAGGTGGTCTGACCAAGCCAATTCCCCTTTCAGTCCACTCAGGAGAGAATTTTGCTAACTAAAAAACTTTAATTATCCATATGTAGGTTATTAGCAAAATTTTCCTTGCAAACTTTTGGATGGCCTCCGCGATTAGCATTTGTTGCATCCTTAAAGATTGCAAAATAGTGTTAGATTATTCTGAGCATAGATAGTTACCTTATTCATAAATTTGTCTCTTGAAAGATATTTCCTATCATTTTGAGTTATCTGTGCTCTGTCCTTACCATTGCAAGTGGGCTGATTGAGAGACTTTTTTCCTGGCATAATAGTTATCCCATGTGTGGGATTGTGGGAGCCCTGAGGTGAGAAAGGTTCTGATGCAAGCTTTTTCTGGGTGCCAGCATTATTAAAGTTCTGTAAACTATAGTCTTGACGTTCCCTGCTCACTGCTGGAGTGACTTTCACGTGCCCATTCCTCAGGAAAATCCTCCTTTTCCTTTGCCCTCAGTTCCAAGATGAGATGGGATTCTCCAACATGGAAGATGATGGCCCAGAAGAGGAGGAGCGTGTGGCTGAGCCTCGGCCTAACTTTAACACCCCTCAGGCCCTACGGTAGGCTACCACTGAGACTTAGAATGGAGGAAAAGTGTATGTCTGAAAAGGTTTTCAGAAATTTTGGTTAATAATTTCCCATCCCTAACTATCTGCTGTTACTGATCTAAAGATGCAGAGCCCTGTGCAAGTGTTAGGTGCCAAGTGAATGGATCTCCTTATTATGGGGCAGTGCAGCTATAGACCGAGCTGTATCTGTTTGGGAAGGGAGAAAAAACAGTAGCTGGCATCCACAGCAGCTTCTCCAGATGAGTGGTGCTGGAGAGGTGTATAGGACTCTATGTGGCCAGCCACAGAAACTACCCAAAATTGTAATATCCAGTATGTCCCTTTTGTTTTCCTTCTTCGCCATTAACATCTAGTAAATGTTAATGGAAGTTTGTTAGTCACCTAGGCATTAATTGAGCAAACCATGAAGCACCTGCTGTAATGCCCTGGAGTCTGAAATGTATGTACTGCCATCTTCACATAAAGTTGGCACTTACGTTGCTCCACCCGGACAGTAGAGGCTTTAATTTTTTCTCCTATTTTTGTGATGGATTTACATAAACCATCTGTACTTTAATCTGTTATTATCCATTCTGAATAGTGGCATACAGTTGTTAGATGATTGGCTAGAGGTCAGAGTATGGTTTGTGCCGTGGATGGAGCAAACAAAGCAAAGAGACCCATGGCCTCTAATTAGCCCAGTGTTTTAATTAACAGCATTGCCTAATTAGAGAACTTGGGCTCCATCTGAAAGCAAGACCTTCAGGGAACTTGCAATTTAGTGAGAAAGACAGGGTTTACTAACCAATGTGTAGAAACCAGGAATATCAGTCATATTCCGTTACAGTAAATACCATAATATAACTATGAAACTCAAGATTTTCTTGTCTTTTTTTTTTTTTTTTTTTGTGAGGAAGATCAGCCCTGAGCTAACATCCATGCTAATCCTCCTCTTTATGCTGAGGAAGACCGGCTCTGAGCTAACATCCATTGCCAATCCTCCTCCTTCCCCCGGCCCCCCACAGTCCCCCAGTAGATAGTTGTACGTCATAGTTGCACATCCTTCCAGTTGCTGTATGTGGGACACAGCCTCAGCATGGCCAGAGAAGCAGTGCGTCGGTGCGCGCCCAAGATCCGAGCCCAGGCCGCCAGTAGTGGAGCATGCGCACTTAACCTCTAAGCCACGGGGCCGGCCCCAAGATTTTCTTTATCTCAGCTTTATTGAGGTATAATTGACAAATACAGTTGTAAGATATTGAAAGTGTACAACGTGATGATTTGATATACGTGTACATTGTGAAAGGATTCCCCCTTCGAGTTAACGCTTCTGTCACCTCATATATTTCCTTTTTTTTTTTTTGAGAACATTTTCAGGATTTCTCTATCAAAGAGAGTCTGTATTTGATCCATTTATTTTAAGCCATAGTTCATAGAACAAAATTCTGGTATAGCAGAATGGAATCATTCCTCCTGGGAACTTCTTACAATGGGATTTGATCTATAAACATATTTCAGTTCTACTAATCAACTCTTTCTATGAATTTTTTAAATTTGCGAATTATATAACTTCTTTAAAATCCTTGCTCAAGGGGTCGGCCCGGTGGCATAGTGGTTAAGTGCACACGCTCTGCTTTGGCGGCCTGGGGTTCGCATGTTCCGATCCTGGGCACGCACGGACGCACCGCTTGTCAAGCCATGCTGTGGCGGCGTCCCACATAAAGTAAAGGAAGATGGGCATGGATGTTAGCCCAGGGCCAATCTTCTTCAGCAAAAAGAGGAGGATTGGCATTGGATGTTAGCTCAGGGCTAATCTTCCACACACACACACACACACAAAATCCTGTTCAAATTCAGTTACCTTCTGGTATTCGGTGATCTGTTTGGGCTGCTCCTTCTCTTGCATTTGGAAATGCCAACCTAGTTCAATCTTTGACTAAGTATCATGGAGAAAGTGAGATATCTGTGCTTCCCTTACCAACTATCCAAGTAATACTTACTAAAATCAAGTGTAGGCTATTTTTGCATTATTTCCTTTTTTTATGCTTCTGTTCTTCTGTTTCTCTGCTAGTAGTGCAGATAATCAAAGAGTTTTCAGTTCTCAGTAAAGATTGTTCAGAGGACAGTCCCATGTCTTTAAGGTTTTTACCCTGTTCCTGCCCATACTTGCAGTAAATACTGTAAAAAGAAACATAATCTTTATCCACAGAGGCTATTGGAAAAAGTTATCATTTAACTATTACTACAGTATAGAGGATTTCTTGAAATAGGATAACCCGCTAGTCATAGCTACTTGAGCAGGTCTTACCCTGATTGCATGGGTATCAACTAGTGCTTAATATTTAAGTGTATTGTTCTGCCTCTACCTCAGAACTAGCATGCTAAGTATTTGGATTCTTGCTTCAGCCCTGGACACAGTTCTCTCTTTTAGGAGGTAGGGGTGGGAGGGTAGGGTTAGGAAACTCAGAGAGGGAATTCAGAGCGCTGAAAGAAGATATTTTCATGGAGGCTAGTAGGGTAATACTTGAACCAACTTCTCATTATTCATCTAAACTACCATGTATTTTAGTATATTCCCTTTTTGCTTCATGCTGGTAAGTCTGACGTTTTAAGAAAAGAAGGCAGGGTAGCCTGAATGGATAGGATTGGGAGAATCGGAGAAGCTAGACCTGGGATGAGAGTAATGGGTAAATTAGAGAACAAATGCTGTACTTTGAGACGATTCTATATCACTGTTAAGAACAAGTCCCAGGGCTGGCCCCGTGGCTTAGCGGTTAAGTGCGTGCGCTCCGCTGCTGGCGGCCCGGGTTCGGATCCCGGGCGTGCACCGACGAACCGCTTCTCCAGCCGTGCTGAGGCCGTGTCCCACATGCAGCAACTAGAAGGATGTGCAGCTATGACATACAACAATCTACTGGGGCTTTGAGGGGAAAAAAATAAATAAATAAAATCTTTAAAAAAAAAAAAAAAAGAACAAGTCCCAGATTAATGTGAATATCAGTATGATGCAAGAATGACAAGTTCCCATTAGCTCCTTGACTGCTTTGTTATCCAGAGGTTTCTTTGCTCCCAGATTTTTGTTTACTTTCCCCTTCATTTGTATATTACTTAGAAGACTGATTGTAGAAGAAGGGGGTGGGGACAATTCAAAATCAGCTTATTTGAATCTATGCCAACAACTTTGGGGAAAGATTGGGATAGGCTAGGAGTTTGCCTGTTGGGTAAAGTGAGATTTGGGGATTAGCAGTAGATGGAAATTATTCGAACTCTCTTAGCCCGCCATTAGAAGGAATTGGATTTGTTGTGGACCTAGGGAAATGTTCAAATTCAGTCATCTCCCTGTTGGGAATAGGTTTGAGGAACCACTGGCCAACTTGCTAAATGAGCAACATCGCACAGTGAAGGAGCTGCTCGAACAGGTGAAAATGAAGAAATCTTCAGCCAAACAGCAGCAGGAGGTAGAGAGGGTTAAGCCCCAGAGTGAGAAAGTTCAGCAGACTCTGATTCTAGACCCAGCACAGAGGAGGAGACTCCAGCAGCAGATGCAGCAGGTAAGACTCTTCTTGGTCATGTTAATATTGGATCATCCCATGGCCTGACACTGAAGCCAAAAATGAGCAGCTTTGTAACAAGTCAGGAATAAGTGCCTTGATGCTCACTGAAACCATAGGACCACAGGATCTTCACATCAGTTAGGACCTTGAAAGGTCATCACGTTCATATCCTCATGGCTCAGGCAAGAATGCATGTAAGGGCCCTGATAGTATTCAGAGTTATAGATTTCAAAGAATCCTTAGTAATCTGTTCTGAATTTAACAGCTTCACTGCTAGAGTAGTTTTTTCTTCTTTCTAGTTGTAGTCCCTCTGGTTTGAGGTTAAACTCCCCTCTGGTGCTGTCATTTTGCTGAAGGGGAACACATCTGATACGTTCATACCTGGATACAGTGGTGTTCTTATAGTCTCTCCAGAAAGCGAAACTTGTGTGAGAAAGTTGCATACATCTTGGTATGGTCTTTTGGGTTCCTGAAATGACAACATCATAATGTGTCACTGTATTATTTTCTTTCCCTCCCCAGCATGTTCAGCTCTTGACGCAAATTCACCTTCTCGCCACCTCCAACCCCAATCTCAGTTCGGAGGCCAGCACCACCAGGATATTTCTCGTAAGGTTCCAAATATTCCCAAGACTTCAGTATGCAATTAGCTTGGCAAGTCATTTTTCACAGATATTCACCCATCATAATCTACATTTATTCTCTCCTGCGTGTTTTGGTAGCTATACCTATTGCTTCCTGTGCTTGCTGAGAGAATGTAAGCCACTGATTCCCCTGGAAGGACAAAGTGTGTTCAGTTTTCTTAAGACTATTCCTCTGACTTTTTTATTGCGTCCTCTTCCTCATCTTTAGATCCACTCTGACTTCTTAGGTTTTTGTACTTCTGTTCTTTTTACTGAATTCATTATCCATTCATTAGGCTCAATATCAGTGTTTGTGTATAAAATTAATTTTTTTCATGATGTTTTGAAGTATTTTGGAGGAAGGGCTTTTACTTTTGAAATTTTAAATGGTATAAAAATTGCCCCTGAACTTTTGGGCAGGTAATGATGATATTCTTTGCTTCTTGGGTAAGTCTTTTTGGAGTTTGAGTAGTATAGTTAGCTAGTAGTCCAAGCTTCCTTGGTAGTCAACAGGGTGTATTCATCTCTTACTGTGTTCAGAGGGTCATGAGAAGTACTTTGTTCTAGGTGTTATTCAGAGAAACCAAAAGACAGAAAATTTAAAAAGTAGTGGCTCTCACTCTTGAGCACCTTAATTCTAGCTGGGGAGATAGACCATACATCCAAAAGACTGAGGAACACTCAGGCTAAGAATAAAACAAGAACAAATGAGTGTATCACAAACTCAATCCCTGAATATCTGAGGACTCAGCAAAAGAGTCTTAATGGAATAATGTTAGTTATAAAAGACTTTATGATGATTTTTACCTGTTTTTATCCTATAGTAGGAAGGACACTTTAACTCAGAGGCTAAGGGCTACTAGTATTAATTGTTTGGAACTTAGATCTCCTTTGTGTCCTATTTTCCCAGAAAGAGCTGGGAACCTTTGCTCAAAGCTCCATCGCCCTTCACCATCAGTTCAACCCCAAGTTTCAGACCTTGTTCCAACCCTGTAACCTGATGGGAGCTGTGCAGCTCATTGAAGACTTCAACACACATGTCAGCATTGACTGGAGTCCTCGCAAAACTGTCAAGAAGACTGGTAGGGGACAGATGTGTCCACTTCAAGTTTTTACTTGCAGTGAGGAGTGGGAGTCTTATCCCATAGATAATTTCCTAAGGATAATTTCCTAGGGGTAGAGGAGCCAGGATATTTGTAATTTCTTCCTTCTTTCTTTTATCCTCCTTTTGTACTCATTATCTAAGTTCTAGAATTCCATGATAATATTTGGGCTTAAGTAAGAGATGGAGACAGTGGATAGAACAGGGTTGTCGGGGGTAGAGATATGGCACTCAGTGCTAAGAATTGGACTTAAATGGATATGAGGGTAAGCATTAGGAGGGGGATCGGGACAAAGTGGGATCTGGTAAAGAAGGAAGTCAAGTGGTAGAGTTGGGTCGTGTTTTGGTTTTTACTCTCTTCTTCGTTAAGATCATTTTATTTCTCATAATGATTGTAATGGTTCCTCCATTTTGAATGAAGTGTTAATTTGGGAGTAAGGCATAAATTAGAGGTGTTGGACATTTGCCATGTTCAATATTTTAATGAAATTTGCAAGTTTGGTTTTTATCTTGCATTGATTTAGTATTTCTTGAGAAAATATTTGCTTTTCCCTTAAATCAGATGTTTGCTTCTGATTAGTTTGCTGGTTTAGCAAATTAGTTGTGGTTTGCTCTGGATTTGGGTTTGTCTTTGGATTTGATTTTAAATCCCTGACTCTTATAGTTAAATTGAATATAAGTGCATTCTACCATAGACACTGACCTCAAACTGCTTTGTTAGCTATATGTTGGTAATGAAAACTTAATTTAACACCACACTCCAGTAATAACTTACAATATAGTGTCCTGTGTTTTTCTTCTGGGGATATAAAAATAATGTTTAGGGAAGGAGAAATTTGGATATAGTAGTGCTTGTCTCTGGAAAGGCAGAAGTGCCTGCAATTGAGAGGCTTAGACAGAAAGACAGAAATGAATGAGACTCAATTGTCTCATTCCTTTTATGGTTTTTTTGTTCTCAACCTCAGGAGGAATCTGGGAGAACTTAATGAAAGTTAAGTAAGAATCAAATAAAATAAAATTTGGAATACCAGATTTGTGAGGGAGATTAAAGAAGTTGAAATCTTATCCTGGAAGAAAGAAAGCATTGTTGAAGGTCACTTATCTTTCAAGGATTTAAAGGGGGAAGGAGGTAAAAATTTTTTGAGTATACACTATGTGCCAGGTGCTACTAGGTACTTTATAAGTGTCTGTGTTACTCTGTGTGTTGTGTGTTCCACACAGGAAAGAATAAGAGAATTAACTTTTAATAGCATTGAATGGGACTCCCTTTAGGCATGTGGTAGGCTGAGAAAGATTGTGAAAACTTTTAGGGGGAAGGTGTGTGGGTGGGAGGGCATCAAGTTAGGTAGGGGCAGCTCTATCTAAATGCAAAAATGCGTTCGGCAGCTTGTGTGAAGCCCTCTTTTGTTCTAGAATTTCGTTTATCACAGATTTTTTTTCTTACAGCCTATGAATTTCCCTGTTTGCCAAAGCAAGTGGCTTGGATCCTGGCCACAAACAAGGTTTTCATGTATCCAGAGCTACTTCCAGTGTGTTCTCTGAAGGCAAAGAATCCCCAGGATAAGATTTTGTTCACCAAGGCTGAGGACAAGTAAGGGTTTACTGTGGGAGAACAAAAGCACCAAATATCCTCATGAGAAGACCTAGTTCTTTTTCTGGAGGCGTTTAGGGGAAATAAGGCATATACAATAAGACATGGACACCAAAGACAAAAAGAAAAGCAGTGTAGATGGGCACAGTGCTGTAGTATGTGCTTGTTCCTGCAGTGCCAAATACTGGCCTTCTGGGGAACGACATGCACATTTTGGAAACATTTTAAATTGCTTTTTGTCTTTTATTTATTGTAAAAAGCAATCTAGTAATACTGTTAGAGGAAATTTTTCAAAGGAAAAATTTTTGTATCCATTATCCTTACCACCCTAAGACAATGACTTTTCTTTTTGCATTTCTTATCTAATTGTTGGCAATTTAAAGTATAATTTTGTTTTGCTTTTTTTAACCTAACATCTTCTTGAAATTGTTTTTCTATGCTCTATGCAGTAACATCCTTCTTTTTTTTGTTTCTGTATATTATCTTTTTTTTTTTTTTTTTTGTGAGGAAGATCAGCCCTGAGCTAACATCCGCTGCCAATCCTCCTCTTTTTGCTGAGGAAGACTGGCCCTGGGCTAACATCTGTGCCCATCTTCCTCTACTTTATATGGGACACCGCCACAGCATGGCCTAACAAGCGGTGGGTTGGTGAGCGCCCAGGATCCTAACCTGTGAATCCCAGTCCACCGAAGCGGAGAGTGCACACTTAACCGCTTCACCACCGGGCCGGCCCTTCTGTATATTATCTTTTAAAGCAATATTTAATGGCCCTTTTATAGTCCTTTTATTTGCCACTGTTTTTTGTTTTTATTTTTTCCCTTTCTTGTTTTGCTGTTGTAAGTGAGGCTTCACCAAGGATGTTTGTACATAGAGCTTTTGAAAATCTTTCAGGTTTCTCCCTTTGGGTAAATTCCCAAGAGTGAGATTATTCCATAAAGGTTATGAACGTTTTTATGGCTCCTAATATGAATTGCCCGACTGCCATCAGCAGATATGTACATAGGTAACCGGCATTGTATATGTCATGTTGGGGGGTAGTGTTGGTGCTGATTTACTGTGTCTAACATGGTGCTCAGCACTCATTTTATATTTGTTTTATTAGAACCATTCTCATTCCTTTGTATTCCTTTGAACTTCGTTTGTATTATTAGTATAAAGCTCATCATGATCTGACATTTATTAGTGATTTATGCCTAGTTTTTGTTCTTCCCACTTGATTGTAAACTCCTGATTGAGTCTTTTTCATAGTACTTATTAGCACTCAGTAAATATCTGAAATTATCTGTTGAGTAGTCATTAACTTATACCAGAATTAGATGTAGAAAAAGTGGATTGTAAAATGTGGAGTTAGTCTGGGGAGGCTTTTTAGAAGAATGGACTGTGAAGTGAGTTAGTGTCATTGCTCCTTTCTCAGTTTGTTGGCTTTAGGACTGAAGCACTTTGAAGGGACTGAGTTTCCTAAGCCTCTAATTAGCAAGTACCTTCTAACCTGCAAGACTGCCTACCAACTGACAGTGAGGATCAAGAACCTCAACATGAACAGAGCACCTGACAACATCATTAAAGTAAGTGCTTCCTGCATGCTCCACCTGGGGACCTCACCTTTTTCCTTCTGCTTTAGTCTCAAGGAAGAGAGGGACCTTTTATCTAAGGCTTATTTTCCCATTTGTGCACTAGATTCATGCCCCTCTTGCCTTTCCAGGGACACTGATCCGTTATTTTCTTCTGGAGTATCATCTTCCTCTGTTATGGATATTTCTCCTGAATATAAAATTGTTTGTCTTAAAATATTTTTTGAATCTGTGTTTTCCTCTAGCCTTTTATTTTCTCTTTCTTTTACTCTAACCTCTTAAAAGGGTAGATGACACTCCACTTACATCCTTCTCCTTAACTCTTTTTATTTAGATATTTATAACGAAGTTATAAAGTATGTACTTTAAAGAGGCAAATGGTTTAAATGGTTTAAAGAGTCAAATTGTTCTATGAGGCTTGTCATGAAAAACAATATTTTTCTCCGTATTTCCTGCTAACCAAGGTTTCTGGGGAGATGGCGCATTTACCTCCATATCTAGGTGGCATGCTTATAATTGCTACCACTTGATGTTTTGGATTTACGCCTTATTTGTTAAACTTAAATCATAGAAGATGAAGACTTACCTCTCTCTGCACTCCCATAGTCCCAACACAAACAAGCATATCTTCTGTCCTCCGATTTTCTCTATTATATTTCTCTACTATAATTATATCACAGTTTTGGTTAGATCGTATGCAGGGTTTACATTATAAACACTATGTACATGCTTCTCACAGTTGAGCTATGTAGTGTATCAGGATTACTTTGCTTTTCCTGCTGAACATTTTGTTTTTCCTGGAGTTAATAAATGTATTTTAGGGGGTGGGTGGGGCTTGGTTTTATGATGTATATATTACCAGTTCAACACTAAAGTTTACTTCAGTTTTATAAATCTCTTATAAGTGTGTTTGAATGTTTTAGATGTTCTATCATTTTCATCTTCCTAAGGAAGTCTTTCCCTGAGCCCTCTGATGCTATTCCACTCTAAACGTGTTACTCTCTCGGCTTGCTGCACTAATGTCGTCCAGGGCTTTTTCTTCACTGTCGTCCTGGGGATTCCTTTTGCCTCTTACTTGTGTTGGATCCTCTTACTTCCTGACCCACATCTTTTTTGCTTTACTTCCTTGTTTTAGTGGAGCACATCCTAGTAGCATTCTGAGGAAGAGTGCTTTGAGAAACAAATTCTTAGATTTAAACTGTGTATATTCATGGTCTGTAGATTGTACCAATATCGATTTCCTAGTTTTGCTATTGTACTGTATAGCTGGTTTGTATATATAACTATTGTTACTCTGTAACATAAGATCTTTCCATTGGGGGGAACTGGATGAAAGGTACATAAGACTTCTCTGTACTATTTTTGCAAGTTCTTGTGAATCTATAATCATTCAAACTAAAAAGTTAAAAAATATGTCTCTATTCTGCTCTCCCCTTTTAGTGGGTCCATAATTCTAGGTTGGATATCATTTTTATGAGAAACTTTTAAGGGCCTGGCTCCATTTTCTTCTAGTTTCTAGTGCTGCCTATTTAGAAATTTGATGCCATTTTGACTCTTGAACCTTTGGGGGATACCTGTTTTCCCCTCCCTCTGGCAGCAGGTAGGATTTTTCCTTTGCTCCAGTGTTTTGAAATTTCATGATAATATACCTTAGTGTGAGTCTAGTTTCACTGCTTATGCATGGCACTTGATAAACCTTACTTTGCAAACTCATATGTTCCAGTATTGGGAAATTTTCTTGAATTATGTATTGATGGTTTCCTCCTCTTCATTTGCTCTGGTCTCTCTGTCTGCAGTGCCCAGTAGTCAGATGTTAGACCTCTCAGGCTGGTCTTCTCTTCTTGTCTTTTTGTTTCCCATCACTTTGTCTTTTTGTTGTACTTTCTGGGATTTGACTTTAGCTTTTTCTTCTAACCCTTCTGCTGAGTTGAGTTCTTTATTTCTTCCATCATATTTTTAATTTCCAAAAGCTTTTTTTGGTTCATTGAATTTTTTTTCTTTTTTTTTTTTTTGCTGAGGAAGATTCACCCTGAGCTAACATCTGTTGCCAGTCTTCTTCTTTTTTGCTTGAGGAAGATTCACGCTGAGCTAACATCTGTGCCAGTCTTCCTCTATTTTTTGTATGTGAGTCACTGCCACAGCATGGCTGCTGAGGAGTGGTGTAGGACCGCACCCAGGAACTAAACCTGGGCTGCTGAAGTGGAGCATGCCAAACTTAACCACTAGGCCATGGGGCCAGCCCTCGTTGTTTTTTTGTGGGTGTGCGTGAGGAAGATTAGCCCTGAGCTAACATCTGTTGCAAGTATTCCTCTTTTTTTTTTCTCTTGGTGAGGAAGATAAGCCTTGAGCTAACATCCATTGCCAATCCTCTTCTTTTTGCTGAGGAAGATTGGTCCTGAGCTAACATCCATCCCCATCTTCCTCTATTTTTTATATGTGGGACGCCTGCCACAGCATGGCTTGATGAGCGGTGCATAGGTCTGTGCCTGGGATCTGAACCCACGAACCCCGGGCCACCAAAGCAGAGCACGTAAACTTAACCACTGTGCCATTGGGCCGGCTTCTCGTTGAATATTTTTTAATAGTGAATGGCAGAGGTAATGTGGGAAAGCAAGAGAGAAGAAGGCTGGAGTTTTCTGATTGATCAAACAGATCAGTCATCTCTTTGATCAGCATAGTATGCCTGTGCTCAGCTGTGCCTGATAGCCTCGGTCCAGAGGTCATCCTTTCCAGCAATGCTTCTGCCAGGGTAGGAGGAGAGGCTGTCACCTGGCTACACCAAACAGGAGAGGGGATTTGGGGTCGAACTCCCTCTTCAACAGATTTAAAGTGTCCTCCTCATCTTTACTTGTTTTTAATTCCAGCTTTATTTCCACTTCTAGAGGTATCTGTGTCTTATCCTTTTGCCAATCTTTGACATAAATTTAGTTGGCCCTTAACCTTTCTCCACATGGGATTTGGTTTTCTTTGTTCTCTTATGTTAGTTACCACTCATCCATCTGCTTTTTAGCTTTGAAAATTTCGTTGCTTTTACTTTTTCTCTCATTCTCTCTCTCCTTGTAGGCTTTTACTTTAAAAAAATTCCTTTCTGTTGTTTTCATGGGGTTTCAAGAGGGAACAAAGCCAAATGGATGTGTTTAATCTACCTGTTTTAACAGTGTGTTTCTCCTTAACTCTCTAACCTATGAAAGTGTGGATATTATCCCCACAAAGATCTCGATTTATTTTTCAATTGGCTATCCAGTGGATACTTTCCTGTTCTTATCCTATTTAGCTTTGCAGTTGATACTGTAGTTCACTCATTCCTTCTTCAAACTTCCTATTCTGTTGTCTTCTGTCGTATCAGGACTCTTACCTCAGGCTGCTTCTTCGTGACCTCTTCTTCCCCTGCTCTACCCTTAAATGTCAGTGTTCCATGGTAAATTCACAGTGTGTGGTCTCATCCAAATTCATGATTTTTGGTATTATCTCTTTCTTCATGATTTTCAAATCTGTATCTTTGGTCCAAATTTCTCTCCTGAGCTCTATCTTAGTATAGTCAGCTGTTTAAAGGAATTCTTTTTTTTTTTTTTTTTGGTGAGGAAGATTGGCCCTGAGCTATCACCTGTTGCCAGTCCTCCTCTTTTTGCTTGAGGAAGATTGTCCCTGAGCTAATGTCTGTGCCAATCTTCCTCTATTTTGTATGAGGGACACTGCCACAGCGTGGCTTGATGAGCGATATGTAGGTCCGCGCCCGGGATCTGAACCTGCGAATCCCGCGCTGCCGAAGTGGAATGCATGAACCTAACCACTACACCACTGGGCCAGCCCCTAAAGGAATTCTTAACTTGGTTGCCTCACTGACTCCTCGAACTGAACTTATGTCTCCTTCTGTACCCTCCAGTTGTTGCCACTGCTACCACCACCAACAGCAGACTTCCCTCCCCTAACTTACCCCTTCTGTGATCTGCATCTGTGGGTATGACGTTACTGTCTGGCTGTTTTCTCAATCCGTAACCCTGGGAGTTATCCTCGACTCCACCTGCTTGATCTCTACTGTATGTCTGTCAGTCACCATGTTCTCCATTTTCTTACTCTATTTCCTACTCTGTTGCCCACTGCCTTAGTTCAGGCTTTTGTTACACCTGGATTAATGCAGTAGTTTTCTAAGTGGTGTCTCTAATTCTGGCTCCATTTATTATGTCCTTCACATTACTATCATAGCTACCTCTAATCCTTCAGGGTGGAGGTGGGACTGTGTGGCATGGCACAGAAGGCCTACCCTACCTACCTCTGACTTGTCTCCTGAAGTCTCTCTCCATTCCTTGAGTCGTAGCCAGACCAATCTCTGTGGTTCCTTAAACATGTTCGTGATTTTGAACGTGAAGTGTACTCTGCCCTCCCCTGCCTCACGTAGCAAACTCTGTTCCGTTAACTTTCATCTAAGCTCCAGAAAAATCTTTATTGTTCAAGTTTGAGTTGTGTCTCATTTTTCGTGCCCATCTTTGTCTCTTTTTTTTTTTTTGTGAGGAGATCAGCCCTGTGCTAACATCTGCCAATCCTCCTGTTTTTTTGCTGAGGAAGACTGGCCCTGGGCTAACATCCATGCCCATCTTCCTCCACTTTATATGGGACGCCGCCACAGCATGGCTTGCCACGTGGTGCATCGGTGTGCGCCCGGCATCCAAACCGGCGAACCCTGGGCCACCGCAGTGGAGCGCCCACACTTAACTGCTTGTGCCACCGGGCTGGCCCCTTTGTCTGTACTTTTTTTTACACTGAATGCTATTATTGGTCTACTTGACTGTCTGTCCTACTAGTCTGTAAGCTCCTTGAAAGCAGGAATTGCTTCTCTTCTTTGTCTGCTCAGCTGTAGCACAGTGCCTGGCACATAGAAGGCATTCACCAAATGTTGAGTGAATGCGTGTTTATTATCTGTGTAAGTTCAATTCCCCTCTTCAATTTACTCTTTTTTTTTTTTCTCTATGTGTTTGTTTATTGTTGTTATTATTTACTACTTAATGAAGGAAATCATACGGTATTTGACCTTCTCCCTCTGACTTATTTCACTTTGCATAATACCCTCAGTGTCCATCCATGTTGTCACAAATGGCTGGATTTCATCGTTTCTTATGGCTGAGTAGTATTCCATTGTGTATATATACAGTCAGCCACCCTGTGCTTTTTAATTGGAGCATTTAGTCCATTGACATTTAAAGTAGCTATTGATAAGTATGTACTTCCTGCCATTTTTAAACTTTGTTTTTCTCAGTGTTTTAGTAGTCCTTCTTTCTTCCTTTTTTCTTCTATACAGAATTGATGGTCTCTTTAGTTTGACCTCTGTCTGTAAGCTCTACTCTTTAACTTCCCTCCTCCCTCCTTTTATGTTTTTGATATCATATCTAACCTCTTTTTTGTGCATTTGTATCCATTACCCTCTTATCATGGAAATAGATAATTTTTCCTATTTGTGGTTTTCTTTTTTCCCCTTAAATCAGTCCCTTTAACATTTCTTGTAGCACTGGTTTCTTGGTGACAAACTCCTTTAATTTTTGCTTGTCTGGGAAGTTTTTGATCTCTCCTTCCATTTTGAATGATAACCTTGCTGGGTAGAGTATTCTTGGCTGTAAGTTTTTTCCTTTTAGCACTTGAAATATATCATGCCATTCTCTTCTAGCCTGTAAGGTTTCTGCTGAGAAGTCAGCTGATAGCCTTATGGGGTTTCCTTTGTATGTAACTTGACATTCTCTTGCGGCTTTTAGGATTCTCTCTATCTTTAATTCTGGACATTTTGATTATGATGTGTCTTGGTGTGGGCCTCTTTGGGTTTATCTTGTTTGGGGCTCTCTGTGCTTCCTGTACCTGGATGTCTGTTTCCTTCCTTAGGTTAGGGAAGTTTTCATCTATTATTTCTTGAAATGGATTCCCTGCCCCTTTGTCTCGCTCTTCTCCTTCCAGGACACCTATAACATGGATGTTAGTGCACTTGATGTTGTCCCAGAGGTCCCTTAGACTGTCCTCACTCTTTTTAATTCTTTTCTCTTTTACCTGTTCAGCTTGGGTAATTTCTTCTAGTCTTTCGTCCAGCTCACAGATCCGTTCTTCTGTATCCTCTACTCTGCTTTTGAGTCCCTCTAGTGAATTTTTCATTTCCAGTATTGTATTCTTCATTTCTGATTGGTTCTTTTTTATATCTTCCATTTCTTTGTTGACATTCTCACTGAGTTCATCTATTCTTCTCCCCACATCAGTGAGCATCCTTAACACTCTTTGTTTGAACTCTCTGTTGGGTAGGTTGCTCATTTCTGTTTCACTTAGTTCCTTTTCTGGGGTTTTGTCCTGTTCCCTTACTTGGAATGTATTCCTTTGCCTCCTCGTTTTGCCTCTTTCCCTGTGCTTGTGTCTATGTATTAGGTAGGTCAGCTACGTCTCCTGCTCTTGGATAGGTGACCTTATGTAAGTGATGGCTTAGGAGGCCTGCAGTGTGCTTCCCTCAGTTCCCAATTTTCCAGGGGTGACCCCTATGTGGGCTACGTGTGTCCTTCTGTTGTGGCCTGTTTGCTCTCCCTGTAGGCACCCAGGGAGGCCGAGTTATGCTCCTGGCCAGCTGTTGTAATGTTCAGCTGCTTGTAGTTGTTGTGGGCCCTTCAGTCTCTTTATCAGGTGTGGAGAGCCCCAGCACAGTTGGCTGCAAGTTCTAATACCACATTTGTGTTGCAGTCTTTCTTTTAAGTGAGTTGGCCCCCAGCGTGGCAGGTTGTTAGGCTCAGGGCCTTACAATTGCTATAAGCCTCCAGCCTTTAGGTCTCTTGTCAGCTCTCTGAGGATTGCAGCTGGGTGGGGCTGGCCTCAGCATGGGAGCACCCAATTGTTTCAGGCTTTGGAAGGTGGGGCAAACCCCCTATGTGGGTCTTTGAGAAGCACAAGTCTTCTGCAGCTGACAAGCCCTGCCGCCCACAGGTCCACACACAGTCAACACAGTCCTGCCCCGTGTGCGCGCCCCGACCTCCTGAAGCAGACCCAGTCTCTCCATGGCGGGAGCCCCACACACTCCACCACCGCCCCACACTCTCCACCCGCTCCTTGTGCATGCCCTGCCCCACTGAAGTCGGCCCAGTTGCCAGGCTGCAGAGAATCCAGTCACCAATCTATGGCTTGTTGTTGGGTGGGGCCAGTCTCAAGGGTGGGCTGCCTGCCCTGGCTGAGCTGGATTAAATCGGTGCTCTAGTGGGTGGGGCAGACCTGGGCTAGCAGGCCTCAGGGAGAACTCCAATGGAGTCTGTGTCAGCATGCCCACGCCAGGCCACAACAATGGCCGCCACCAATGTCCCAGTCCCTGGAGAGGTCTCACCTCTCACCGAGATGCACTCAGGGCCTGTTAGGTGAGTCTCTTTTCACCACAGCACTGTGCACCTTTCTTTCTGGTGATTTTAGGTTGCTTTCTGAAACGGGTGAGTTTGTGCATGGGCCCTTTAAGAGCCGGTTTTAATTGCTTTGTGAACCAGCTTTTCTGGGGGTACTCCCCAATGTTTTAGTAGCAGGCAAAGTCAGATATTATGCCACTTGTCTCGATTGTGCTGGGTCCACAAAATGCCCACAGCAGGGGCGCTCCCCGTCTCAAGGCCCCTCCTCCAAGGAGGGCTGCATACCTGTGGGCTGCTCCCGGGCGGCCGTGATGCTGGCGGCTTGTGAAGGTGGCGTTTTTCCTCTCCAGAAGGGAGTTTCTGCCTCTTCCAGCTCAGTTAGGATCGTCTGTTGTTGCAGGAGTTCCTCTTATCCGGTTTTCAGTTCTGTCTCAGGTAATTTTTCCACGAGTAGTTGTAAATTGGCTGTGTCTGCTGGAGGAGGTGAGTTCAGAGTCTGCCTACGTGACCATCTTGACTTCCTCCCCTTCATTTACTCTTAAAACTGAACTGTCTCAATCTCTCTATTCTTCTTTCCCTTCTGTTCTAATGTCCTTTGCACCATTATTTGCTTCGTTGATGAGGGTTAAGGCACTATCATTGCAGCTATTGAGCAGGAGCAAATTTTAAATAAGATTACTCTTTGGGCCGGCCCTGTGGCTTGGTGGTTAAGTGCGCGCGCTGCGATGCTGGCGGCCCGGGTTCGGATCCCGGGTGCGCATCGAGGCACCACTTCTCCGTTCATCCTGAGGCCGAGTCCCACATGCAGCAACTAGAAGGATGTGCAGCTATGACACACAACTATCCACTGGGGCTTTGGGGGGAAAAAATAAAATAAATAAAATCTTTAAAAAAAAAAAAAAAAAAAAGAAAATAAATAAATAAGATTACTCTGACCGTCTGCTTCCTTTTCTCTGTGACCTAAACTTTTCCCTTCTTGGTGACCAGAACTGAGATCATCAGTTAGAAGATATTCAGTAATTGCAAAATCTTTATTAATTAGGATCAGCCTAATTTGAAATGCAGAAGCATTCAGCATATGCTGTTTATGTATATATGGATGTGTGTGTGCATGTATATGTGTGTGTACGTCTGTCTCAAACCACTGCCCACTCCACTTGCCAACCTGACACAGGGCAATGTTTATGGAAGGAATGTGACTCATGCTTTATTTCTTCATGCTCAGTTTTATAAGAAGACCAAACAGCTGCCCATCTTAGGGAGGTGCTGTGAAGAGATCCAGCCACATCAGTGGAAGCCACCTGTAGAGAGGGAAGAACACCGGCTTCCATTCTGGTTAAAGGTACAGCCCTCCTCCTCAAAGTATGTCAGAGGCAGATGGTCACTAAAAACCCTGCAGGAACATCAAGGGCAACTTTACACCTCTAATGCTTTAGTTGTAGAACTAGAACTTGAGAAATCTTCCTCATTCACCCTTCCTCTCCTACTTCTCTACCCTCCCCCCAGGTGATTCTATAACCTTTTAAAAATAGTGGGTAAAATGATAGTTTCCCAAAAGAAGTTCAGAGAAGAGTTTCTAGAGTATAGAATTAGAATGTAATCTTTGTAGAAATTTTATATCATGCAGAAAAATCCTTTTTTTTTTTTTTTTAATTTTATTTATTTATTTTTTCCCCCAAAGCCCCAGTAGATAGTTGTATGTTATAGCTGCACATCTTTCTAGTTGCTGTACGTGGGACCCGGCCTCAGCATGGCCAGAGAAGTGGTGCGTCAGTGCGCGCCCGGAATCCGAACCCGGGCCGCCAGTAGCGGAGCGCATGCACTTAACCGCTAAGCCACGGGGCCGGCCCCAGAAAAATCCTTCTTGACAAGATGCATTGAGACTGTCCTGGAAAGGTCCCTAAAATCTAGAAAGCCCTATTCTTTATACCAGATTCTGACATGTGCTGGATGAGAGTGTTCTTGTTCCCAATAGGCCAGTCTGCCATCCATCCAGGAGGAGCTGCGGCACGTGGCCGAGGCTGCCAGAGAGGGAGGAAATGGGACTGGAACCACTGAGATCAACTCAGACCCAGGCCTGGGAAAAGGCAGCTCAGAAATGGGGAGTGAAACTCGATACCCACTGCTGTTGCCTAAGGGTGTCGTCCTGAAACTGAAGCCAGTTGCCAACCGTTTTTCCAGGAAGGCCTGGAGACAGAAGCGGTCATCAGTCCTGAAGCCCCTCCTTATCAGACCCAGCCCCTCTCTCCAGCCTAGCTCCAACTGTGGGAAAACACCAGCTAGGTCACCTCAGTCAGAAGCCCCTCCAAGCAAAATGGTGGTCCGGATTCCTCACGTGATCCAGCCAGCCACTGTCTTACAGACAGTGCCAGGTGTCCCTCCACTGGGGGTCACTGGGGGTGATAATTTTGAGTGTCGAACAACACTGCCTACTATGCCCCTTGAGGCCAGGACCAGCTTCCCTCTGTCTGAGTCCCAGACCCTGCTCTCCTCTGCTCCTGTGCCCAAGGTAATGCTGCCCTCACTTGCCCCTTCTAAGTTTCGAAAGCCGTGTGTGAAA
This sequence comes from Ceratotherium simum simum, assembly GCF_057802395.1. Classification (NCBI taxonomy): domain Eukaryota; kingdom Metazoa; phylum Chordata; class Mammalia; order Perissodactyla; family Rhinocerotidae; genus Ceratotherium; species Ceratotherium simum. The sequence continues at coordinate 41,078,549 of NC_141901.1, forward strand.
CGGAGAGCCTCAAAGAGAAAGGGGGCTAAGACCTCTCTCTGTCTGAAGCCTGCTCCCCTCATCCACCCTGCACCTGTTATCTTCACTGTTCCTGCCACCACTGTGAAGGTTGTGAGCCTTGGCAGTGGCTGCAACATGATCCAGCCTGTCAACGCAGCTGTGGCCCAGAGTTCTCAGACTATTCCCATCACCACCCTCTTGGTTAACCCTACTACCTTCCCCTGTCCATTGAACCAGCCCCTTGTGGCCTCCTCTATCCCACCCTTAATTGTTTCTGGCAACTCTGTGAATCTTCCTGTACCATCTGCCCCTGAAGATAAGGTTCAAGTGAATGTGGACATTGGTTGTCCTTTGGCTGAAGGGAAAAATGCCTTTCAAAGCCTAGAACCCAAGGTAGAACCCCAGGAACTATCTCCTCTCTCTGCTGCTGTCTTCCCCAAAGAGGAGCACAGCCCAGGGCCTCCACCACCAGGTAGAGTGTGCCAGGAAGACTTGTCAGAGAACAATGCCTATGGCTGGACTCTTGTGAAAACAGAGGAGGGGAGGCAAGCTCTGGATCCGCTGCCTCAGGGCTTCCCAGAGTCTCTGAACTCTCCCCCTGGGGATTTAGAGGAAATTGTCAAGATGGAACCTAAAGATCCTGGGGAGGAAGTCTCCAGTGGATCCCCAGAGCAGGACATTTATGATGAAATCAAAGAAGAACACTCTGTGGAATTGGACACTGGCTTCCCAAGTGAGGAGTTAAGCAGTGCTAGGGAGGTGAAGAAACAGACAGTCTTACAGAAGGAGGAGAGGAGTCAACCAGCTAAAGCCCCTTCAGCTTCTCAAGAGCTTCCTGATGAAGGAAACTCGAGAGATGTGAGTAAAGGATCTCCGAAGAATGTTTCATCCTCCACTGACCCTGAATTGGTTCTTAGCAGCCCCCCAGGGAAGCCCGAAGACCTCTCCAGTGTTGATGGTCAGTCAGTGGGGACCCCAGCTGGGCCAGAACATGGAGGAGAGAAGGATGGGCCAGAGGAAGAGGAAGAAGAGGACTTTGATGAGCTTACCCAAGATGAGGAAGATGAGATGTCATCAGCTTCTGAGGAGTCTGTGCTCTCTGTCCCGGAACTCCAGGTGAGAGCTGGGCATATTCTCACATATTTTGTGGACTCAGTAATATGTTTAATTTACTATTGATAGGCTACCTGCTTGCTTGCTACACTATAGGTAGTCCTCAAATCATTTTTATTTGATTTTTGAATGCATTATGGGACATCATTTTGGGATTGAGGTGAGAGGAGAGGGAAAGGGTGAAATTTTACTTATTATATTTGACTTAAACTCATTTAAATGTTAAATTGAATCACTTGAGCACAATTTAAATGCCTAAAAAAATATCATAAGTATGGACTGTGGCAAAGGAAAACTCTCTTCAGGGTAGAGAGAGATGTTTTAAAACGCAATTTCTTCCCCCTCCTGCTGTCAGGCAGCAATCCCAGCTATCCCTGTGATTCTGTAACTCAGAGAATCAGGCTTCTGATAGTTGTGGTCACCCCCCGCCACACACCCTTCCCCCCCCAATTGATTAACCTCAGTTCCTCCTAATAAACTCTGTGCAGTCAGCATTTGGTGAGCCATTCCGAGCCCTTGTGAACACACTTTTGGGGGGGTTTGCAGGAAACAATGGAGAAATTGACTTGGCTCGCATCTGAAAGGCGCATGAGTCAGGAGGGTGAGTCTGAGGAAGAGAACTCCCAGGAAGAAAACTCTGAGCCTGAAGAAGAAGAGGAAGAAGAAGCAGAAGGAATGGAAACCCTGCAGAAAGAAGATGAAATGACAGATGAAGCAGTTGGAGATCATGCTCAGAAGCCTCCTACCACCTTTGCCTCACCCAACACTGTTCCGGAAGTGGAGACCAGCAGGACCCCACCAGGTGAGTTTGGCAAGCCTATATGAGGGGCGGGTCTCAGTTGGCCTCATTGTCTAAAGGACATGTGCAGAGTGGCTAGCTTGTAAACCAGATGGCGAGTTTCCAAGGAAGTCCTCTGGATCTTCCCTACCATCTCCCTTCCCCCAAACAGATGATTAACCTGGTGCCTTTGCAGAGAAGAGATGCTCAGAAATTTTAAATTTGACTTTCATCTGCCACTAGATTTGTATTAGGTTCATTCAAGTTTTTTTTGTTTTGTTTTGTTTGAGGAAGATTAGCCCTGAGCTAACATCTGTTGCCAATCCTCCTCTTTTTTGCTGAGGAAGATTGGCCCTGGGCTAACATCCGTACCCATCTTCCTCTCCTTTATGTGGGATGCCGCCACAGCATGGCTTGATAAGCGCTGAGTCGGTGTGCGCCCCAGATCCAAACCCGCAAACCCTGGGCTGCCGAAGCAGAGCGCATGCACTTAACCACTATGCCCCAGGCCGGCCCATCATCCGTGTTTTAATACTGGTTCTTAATTCATCTGTCACACATGAGGCTAAGAGCTATGTTTATTTCAGAAAACACTACTTATTCCTCACCAAGACACAGTCCTTTGAGAGCCCAACATAAGGCCATACTCTTTAGACTTCCTTTCTCAGTAGGCGGTAGCTAAGTATCTCATTATCACCTCACTTAATGCAGTTAATGCTGCTGGCTCTTCATAGAGCTAATTTAACAGAGACAGACACGGCTCTCATACCATTTTCCCAACAGCTTTTCTCCTGAGTTGCTCCATAACAAGGATTAGGATTTGGAGGGTTGGGTACATGTGATGGGATGGGAAGAGTAGGGGTTGCAGGGACAGAGAAACAGTCTTTTTCACATGTTCTCTAAGGAGAGAGCATCAAAGCTGCTGGAAAGGGCCGGAGCAATCATCGAGCTCGCAACAAGCGGGGCACTCGGGCCCGGGCCAGCAAGGACACCTCCAAGCTGCTGTTGCTGTATGATGAGGACATTCTCGAGCGGGATCCACTCAGGGAGCAGAAGGATTTGGCCTTTGCTCAGGCTTATCTGACCAGGGTAGGCAAATGCTGCTTCCTCTTACTGCCAGTCCCTCTGAATGAGGCTGCTTCTCCTTCAAGCGAGGTGTTTTTAAAATGAAGTCTGCTTTTCAGGTTGCATAGCAGCCTTGTATGCTTCTGCCTTTGCTCTCCTAGAATTACCAAAAAAATCTGTGTGAGAGAACCACAACGAGACAGAGTTCAGTCATAAGCAGGCTTATTGTTAGTACCTTAGCATCACTCCTCTATTGCCCAGAAATTGGGGAAGGTGATACCACCATCATTAGTGAGAGTCTGTGACTTCACTAGGTAGCCTAATAAGGACCTTTACTGAGCCCTCGGCTTCAGAAGAAAGACCTTTGGTACATTGGCCAGAGAGCAGGTCTCAGGGAAGCACTTGGTCTTCAGAGACATGAACCAACCTGTTCCTGGTAGTTGTCTTGGGTAGCTGTCTCGTTCTTTGGGTAACTTGCTGGTTCCTGTATCTCTCCAGCAAAGTTCCTTTATCCACTATCAGTGATAGTCATGGCTTTTTCTTGTCCTCTGATATTTTACTAATATTCCTAATTTATATATTATTTGACCTCAGATGATACCATGCTGAAATATATGTACCAAACACTCCTTATCTATTTCAATATGGAAATAAATGAGGAAGGAGAAGTTGGAGCTGCGTGCTAGAGAAAAGCTTACCTTGTTTTGTGGGTAGGGCTATGGTCCCTGGAAAATGAAGGTTTTTCAGTTGCCCACTATCAGAAAGGAGCTGTACCTTGCTCATTGCTCTGTGTCTTCCATTAGCAGTCAGATCTTAGGACCTGTCAGAGGAGTAGCCTCTGAAGGATAATTCTTGGAGTTCTCTAACAATGACTCCTCCTTCTCCCTCTGTACCATTGTTTCTTATTGGGGCCCAAAGAAAGGGTCTTGATGATTAAAAGTATTTTTGTATAGGTACGAGAAGCCCTGCAACATATCCCCGGCAAGTATGAGGACTTCCTTCAGGTCATCTATGAGTTTGAGTCAAGTACTCAGAGGCAGACAGCTGTGGATCTTTACAAAAGCCTGCGAATTCTGCTCCAAGACTGGCCTCAGCTGTTGAAGGACTTTGCTGCTTTCCTGTTGCCTGAGCAAGCTCTGGCCTGTGGATTAGTAAGTGGATGGGCAGAGACAGCATGCCAGGATTCCCGGGTCAGAGCAAGATGGGGATTCAGTAGAGTTGATTAACACTGTTCTAGTCTCCCGACTGCTCCAGTCGGATAGCCTTCCCCTACCCCGAGGTGGTAAGAGCCTCCTTCTTTTCAAGGGGTGATCTTCCCAACCCCCATTCTCCCATTTTCTTTACAAGTGGAATGAGGGGTTTACTTTTACTTGCCAGTGAAGACCATAGGTAAGTCATATGCCCTTGGCTCCTCACTGTTGTAGAACAGGCCTTCATTCAGCAAATATTTATTGAGTGCCTGCTGTGTGTCAGGCAAAGTTCTAGGTACTAGGACTATCGTAATTATAAAAGACTAAAATCCTTCCCCTCATAGAGCTTACATTCTCATGGGGAAAGTCAGATGATAAATAGTAAAATATATATATTATACATATATATATTATAAAAATTATAAAATAGACATAAATATCTAGTATATTTACTCTATCTATAATACTATAATATAAATAGCTAGTATCTATAAATAGCTAGTATATAAAAAAAAAGTATATAATGCTTTATAGAAAAATAAAGCAGGAAAGGGGAATAGCAAGTTGTAGGTAAATGGGTGAGGGGTGGGGTGTTGCAATTTTATACCTGGTGGTCTGTGAAGGCCACTGTGGTAAGGTGACATTTGAAATGTTGGAGAATAAGTGTCTAAACGTGAGGGATGTCCCAGTAGTTCTGAGTTTCTTGTCATGACTGATGAACACGGGAATAAAGGATGTAATGAGATTATTCTGATAGTCTTAAAGCAGTTAAACGATAATGGGGTGATTATGCATATCATGCCAATCTTCTCTTCCTGTATTATTATGAGGATCAAATGAGTGTATATGTGAAAATTCTTTCTAAACCGTGAAATGCCACGTGAGTTTGAGTGTCTGATTTCACAATCCATGAAACAATGAACAACTTGAAATATGTACATCTCTTGAATCTTTTCATCCACATCTTAGTTATCTTGGGTTGGTAGACCCCAGAAAAAGGTGGATTTATGCTAGGGTCTTAAAAAAGATCTCACTGTCGTAAACTAGAATCCTGTCATCCCCCCACGCATCCAGCTCATTTCTCTTGGTTCTTATGCTTAGATTCCTCAAGTCCTGCTCTAGCTGTGTAGGTGATGCCTCTTTTGCTCTCTTTCCACTCCGGTAGTTTGAGGAGCAGCAGGCTTTTGAGAAGAGTCGCAAGTTTCTTCGGCAGTTGGAAATCTGCTTTGCAGAGAACCCCTCACACCACCAGAAGATCATCAAGGTCCTCCAAAGCTGTGCAGACTGCCTGCCCCAAGAGATCACTGAGGTATTCTGTCCTGTCCTGCTTCCTTTCCATTGTCATTTGGGCCTTAGGCCCTTCCCTTCTCCCTTTCCCTAACCTATTCCATATCCTCTTGCTTCTGGGGTACCATGGACTTCCTGGAGGGGATGAAGAAGGGAAGGACTTTTTAGGCTTGCCTAAAGCATAAAGCCCTGCAATAGGGGTGGTTGCCACCTGAAACCAGAGTCTGACTGATCTTCACAGGCTCAGAATGCCATCAATGCCCTGGAAGGGAAGTTCAAGGAAGGAGGTGATAGGGCCTGGGAGGGGCTTGCCTCCTTGGCTCTGCTGGAGTTAGTGCCTGAGCTGGGGATCAGTAGCGCAGGGGTAGAGAGTATTGTCATTAGGAATGAAACCTGTTATTAAGACCCCTCCTGTGTAGGCAAGCAATGAGGGAACAAGAGCTTAAGAATTCTTAGCTATCAAAGAGAGGCTTCTGTGTGTCTCCCAGCTGACTAGGAAAATAGAACTTGGAAGTCTATGGGATTGATTTGGAATGGTGGCCTGGAGAGGATCTGGAGACTTCATCTTTCCCTCCATAACTTCCCCCAGCTCAAGACACAGATGTGGCAGCTCCTCAAGGGCCATGACCATCTACAGGATGAGTTCTCTATCTTCTTTGACCATTTGCGCCCAGCAGCTAGCCGGATGGGTGACTTTGAAGAGATCAATTGGACTGAGGAGAAGGAGTATGAGGTACAGGCCCTGAGGCTGCAGTAGGGTTGTGAAGGGGGAAGGCCATGTGTAGGAGGGATATCTGCCCCAGAGTCTGTGTTGAGTGGCACCAACTCCTCCCCAGTTTGATGGCTTTGAAGAAGTGGCTCTGCCTGATGTGGAAGAGGAAGAGGAACCTCCCAAGATACCCACAGCCTCAAAGAACAAAAGAAGGAAAGAAATTGGGGTCCAAAATCATGATAAGGTACACCAGGTTGTTGGGGATTATCCATTTTTCATGAATCAAGCCTTGAGTTTTCTGTCTAAATATTTCTCTGGCTTAGTGTGGTTCAAAGCCTCTGGGATGTGAGGCGTTCATGGAGCAGGAACCAAAGGTCAGGCTGCTAATGGACAAGCACAGCCCATGGGCAAAGTAGTGCGTTTGCTGAAAAGGCCCCACCCCCGGCCGCCTCAGTAGAAGGATCTGTTTGCCCTTTTTCTCTCTAGCTCAGAGCTATTTTTCTTGCCCTTGAGTCTTAACTTCTTCCATTCTGTTCATGTAAAGAAATAGAACCAAGATTCCCCATTTTAATAATAATGATAACAGGTAATACTTAGCTGTGTTACAAAGTATCATGTATCTCTTGGAAGTATTTTACATAGTTTATTCCCTCATTTAATTCTCACAATAATCCTATGAAGAGATTGCTCTTATTTGCATTTTACGGAAGAAGAAACTTAAGTACAGAGAGAAGCCATTGCCAGGGTCTCATGTTTAATAAGTGGCAGTGCTAGGATATGAACCCGGGTAATCTGGTTCCAGAGTCTTCTCGTACTCACTGCTCTTTACTGCTCTTCAAGAAGTAGCCTTTTTTTTTTTTTGTGAGGAAGATCGGCCCCGAGCCAACATCTGCCAATCCTCCTCTTTTTTTGCTGAGGAAGACCGGCCCCGGGCCAACATCCATGCCCATCTTTCTCTACTTTATGTGGGATGCCGCCACAGCATGGCCCTCCCAGCGGTGTGTCGGTGCGCGTCCGGGATCCGAACTAGCGAACCCCAGGCCATCGCAGCGGAGTGCACACACAACCGCCTGCACCACTGGGCCGGCCCCCCAAGAAGTAGCCTTTTTAATTCATGTCCCTTTACTACATTTCTTTTACTCTTTCTTGGGGAAAAACTGCTTCTTAGTAGCTGAATGACCTTGGGCAATTTATTTAATCTCTCTTTGTTTCAGTTTATGCATTGTCAATGGGGATAATGCACTTATGTCTTGGGTTTATTGAACAGAGAGTATCATTGAGTGAGCCTTCCATATGTACAAAGCCCTCTCTCAAGGGAATTGGAAGAGAGGGGAGCGCTCAAGGCACAGGGAGACAGAAACAAAGACAGACGAGTGAGTAGATCGGATCTCATGATGGAGCTCTCCAGTGACTTTGCCTCAGATTGTGTTTGACTTAAATATTTCTTGAAACATCTAGGCAATTGGGATATGTTAGTCTTTGGGTCATTTAAGGATTGTTTCAGGGATTCATAAGAGACTTTCATCAAGTTTCAGCGTTGATTTCCAAGGCAATGTGAAGAGATGGTGTATATATAATAAAAGAGAATGGATAGGGGTGGGGGTCACGGGGGCGGGCTTGTTCAGATGGCTTGCAACTTAGCTTCCTCTCTTGGTACCAAAAATGCTTGGCAGCTAACCAAGCCGAGGTATCTCCTAGGAGGCTGAGTGGCCAGATGGGGCCAAGGACTGTGCCTGTTCCTGCCATGAAGGAGGTCCTGATTCCAAGCTGAAGAAGAGCAAAAGGAGAAATTGTAGCCACTGCAGCAGCAAGGTGAGGAGGGAATTGGTACCGAGGGGTATCAGAGCTGCCTGGGGCAACCCCTAGGTTGCCTTACTGTGTGGGTATTCTTTGCTATAACAGATGTCTACCTTACTGAATTCCTAAAAATATCTCACATATATAAATAATATGCAGTACACAAACACTGTAGTGTGTGTATGCAAAATAAGTAGAACCTTTTAAAAATATACAATGGATTTTGCTTTTTATTTATTTAATTTTTGCTGAGGAAGGTTAGCCCTGAGCTAACATCTGTGCCAGTCTTCCTCTACTTTATATGTGGGTCGCTGCCACAGTGTGGCTGACAAGTGGTGTAGGTCTGTGCCCGGGATCCAAGCCCATGAACCCCAGGGCCGCCGAAGCAGAAGGTGCCAAACTTAAACACTATGCCACAGGGTGGCCCCTTAATTTTGCTTTTTAAAGAGAATTCTGTGGGTACAGCTTTTGGAATTGGAAAGAAGTCAACCAGTGCAAATATTTCCCTCTTAGATTTTTTTTTGATGAAATAAACCTGGGTCAGGAAGACAGACCCTGAAGGTAATGCTGGGTCTCTGGAGTAGGGTTGGTTGGCAGCAAAAGTACAGTCCCTGGTTAGAGAAGGAGTGGGAGAATCCGCTTCTCTACTCTGGGCCATTTAAAATCGTTGGAGCAGGCATGCATGTTGGCTGACTTGCTGAGCATCATGGCAGGGCTTCTTCCTTTGATCAGCCCCTAAGATAAAAGGAGGTGAGGAGACCCTTGACCCACAAGGCCATCCCTGCAGGTCTGTGACAGCAAATCCTACAAGAGCAAGGAGCCCCATGAGTTGGTGGGCGGCAGCCCCCACCGAGAGGCCAGTCCTATGCCTGGTGCTAAGGAAGCTGAGCAGGGCAAGGACACGATGGAGGAGGAAGCTCCAGAGGAGCGAGAAAACATGGAGGCAACCCAGAGCAGACCTGGCAGGAGTACCAGAAAGGGAGAGATGCCTGTTCCAGGTGAGTGAACTGACTGCCAGCCCAGCCGGTCTCCATTTCTGACTGTCTCACATACTTTAAACAGGAGCATCTTTGAGCCTGGATAAGTAAGTCTTTTCAGGCATGGACCACCACCTCTTTCACTAACAAACCAATAGGAAACCCTTCTCCTGTGCAGCATTAATTTTCTCTCCCGTGGCCTCAGTCCTCTTGCAGAATTGAGTGCTACAAAATCAACATGATTCAGCATTCTCTTCTTGTGTCCCCATTCCTGATTCCCTTCCCCTTATCTCTAGATCTCTGGGATCTACATTCTAAGGATTCAGCCATTCTTAGCTTTGGCAGTCAGAGTTTTATATCTTTATATAAGTGACTTGAGCCCCCACTCCCACTGCACTCTTTTAGATTAGAATTTTATCACCAGAGTGACCCTGTGGTAATTTGTAGTCCTTAGGTGCATCTTGACCCTGTCCATATTTTTAGATCCTTATTTTCCTCCTACACAGGATTGGCAGTGGGGAACACTTTGTTGTCCCAAGAAGTGACTCTTACAGACCGGCTCCTTCTGGATGGCCCACCACCCTACTCACCAGAGACTCCTCAGCGTCCCTCCAAAACGGGAGCTGTGCTGTGCACTATTAGGAGAAAGCAGGCTGGGCCTGAGGTTGTCTCCTGCCCCCAGGCCTCCCCCAGACTTCAGCATGAGGGGGAGGGCCATAAGGCAGTGAGTGAGTCAGAGACTTCCATGCTAGTCTGGGATGTTTCAGAAACTGAGAAATTGCCTGGAACTGTTGAACCCCTTGCTTCCTTCCCGAGTCCTGTTTCCTCAACGACCCAAGACTTAGGGAGAAGACAAGTGTCTGGGAAACCAGATACTCAAGAGAGCTGGCTGCCTTCAAACAGAGCTGGGGTGAAGACAGCAGACAGGATGTCCCCTGTCCGTGAACCTTCTTCATCAGGAATTGACACCTCAGAGACCTCTCCCAAAGCCACTAGAGGAGGTTTGGCTAAAGACAGTGGAATACAAGGGAAGGGTCCAGTGGGGGAGCAGCAGCCAAAGGCCACAGAAGCTACAGTGTGTGCCAACAACAGCAAGGTCAGCTCCACTGGGGAAAAGGTTGTCCTCTGGACAAGGTAGGTAAGGATGGATGGTATGCGTATTTAGAAAGTAGATGGAACACATCCATGTTACTGAGGATTAACCACAATATGTGGGTTACAGGGAAGCTGACCGTGTGATTCTTACCATGTGCCAGGAGCAAGGAGCACAACCGCAGACTTTTAGCATCATCTCCCAGCAGCTGGGAAATAAGACCCCTACGGAGGTAAGTGGAGGAAGCCCTGCTAGAGCTGTAAGCCCAGAGGAACCAAGGAGAGGGCCTGGCGAGAAGAGGACAGGTTGGCAACTAAGAGATATGACATCAACGGGTGATTGTAAAGGTCTGCCCTGAGGAAGGGCTTGATGTGTCAGGGCGGTTGGTAGTGGTTCTAGAAGGGAATGGGTGTTGGATTTTGAGGCAGAAGCCCCAGAAATTCCATCCTAAGGAAGAAGGTGACTTGGGCAAAATATTTAGCCTCTTAACTGAGTTTCCTTATCTGTAAGGAGGACACAGCCCTCACAACCTTACTGTGTGGAACAAATAAGATTGTTCAAATTGGTACATAATGCTTAATAAGTTAGTAACTTAGGAACAGTGAATGCAGCGCTTCGCCTTTCCTCCTAGGTTTCCCACCGTTTTCGAGAACTCATGCAGCTCTTCCACACCGCCTGCGAGGCCAGCTCCGAGGACGAGGATGATGCAACCAGCACCAGCAACACAGACCAGCTGTCTGACCACGGGGACCTTCTGTCTGAGGAGGAGCTAGATGAGTGAGACTCTGGGAGCTGTGGGTGTCACCTGCACAGGATCAAACCCAAGAGGCACCCTGATGAGGGAGAGGGTGGTTGTACTTTGCTTGTACAACCCTTGAGCTCAGTATACAGAGCTGGAGGAGCAGGGGCCGAGGACAAAGACAAAGGCGGGCTGGGGCTCTGCCATCCTATTTGTCATTCAAGGTCTTTTATGAACACCTTAGAAACTGACTTTGTAAATAGCACCGAGGGAGAGGGGGGCTCAGCTCCTTTTCTTCCCTTTTTTTTGGTCTGATGGTACATATTTATTGTTCTGTGATCTAATCACAATGTTTCTAAATCTAATAAATGCCTATGTTGGTGTAGCCAGTCCCAAGACACTGAGCTCCTGCATCCAGCAGTTTTTATTGTAAACTAGCTCTTTCCTTTTCTTTAGTCCATGAGGAACTTTAGTCCGTGAGGCTGTCACCACCCTGGTAGCACTGGGCCAGACTGCATAGCTCCTGCAGCACCTCCTCTAGGTCATCCTGTTCCACTCCAGCATCCAAGAAGCTGGCCCAGCGCCGCAGGTCGAGTTTGGTGAGCTCTTTGGCCAAGTCTCCCAGGGTTCTGTTCAAGGATGAAGAGGAGCAGAGGGCCCCAAGCACTGGGATGCTCTCCACTGCTGCGGAGGGAGGGAAAGGGAGGGGTTGTAAATGGACTGCTATTCTACCCTGGGACTCTCTTGTACACATAGGGGAGTCTGGGCCTTTGGTAGACTTGATTGTAAAGTAAACTCAATAAATTTTGTGTACGGTCCCCTTAGTATACCAGTACTCTAGAGGAATAACACTTCTGTCAGGAGCCATAGAGTGAATAAAGGAATGTTTAACTCTGAACTTCTTAAGTACCTTTATCCAGGAAGGGATATAGGAAAACCTTTCCCATGTTTGAAATTTTGGTTTTCTTCATCCTACATACCTGCCCCAGTTGGGGGACCATCCAGAACCAAACCCTGCTGGCTGAGGCTTGAGGAGAAGAGGTGGGGGTAGGGAGGAACCACCTTGCAGGGAGTCAGCAGCAGATGGGAAGAACTGTGGGGGCAAGAGAAGAGCAGTTGAGTGAAAAAAAGTCAAGGGAGGTGTGAGGTCTGGGAGCAGGGTAGGAGCAAGCATTATACTGACCTCCTGACGCTAGGTTGCTGCTGTTGTAAATACTGGGCCAAGACTTCTTCCCCAGTGGTACACGCGTGGAGCAGGGAGGGCAGAGGTGTCCCTGGGGTGAGCTGACTGCCAGAATAAAGCCAAAACCACCTTTACTTGGTGGCAACATGAATAAGAAGCTAAGAATTCTTATGTTCTCAGGCCATCGGCTGAATCAGGATACTCAGTCTTTTTTTTTTTTAAGTATGGCAGAGGGAAGAAGAGAGAGGCAATGCCATTAGAATGTCCAGAAGTGTCAGGAAGAAAAGGATGTGAAAGGAAAGTCTGACAAGGGCTCCTCAAGACCACCAGTCCTCACCTGGTGTGGCATGCTTTGTTTAGACCCCTCAGCACCACTGACTGGGCAAAGCAGCATATTCCAGAAGGGTCCCCACATGCAGACAATGGGGTCCATGGGGTGGCCCCTCCAAGCTGCACCAGGGCATCAGGAAGGGACTGGCTTGGAACCAAGGGGAAGGGGATGGTTGCTCCCGCTGTCACCACCTAAAGGTCAGGAAGAGATCAAGTTACAGAGCTTTTCTTCAGCTCTGACTCAACCCCTCACAAAGCTTCATACCTTTTTCCCAGAGAAGTTCAGCATATCAGCCAGATGAACCATGGAAACTGGCGAAGAACGTAGGCGATAAGGAACAGTAACTGTGTCCAGGGCTGTAGCCAGGATGGCACTACAGTGGAAGGGCAGAGTGGCCTGTAAAGAGGATACCGAGAAGAGCACTTGGCCTTTCGAGTCTGGAAAAGAGAGAGTGGTGGCAGAATAGTAATGGCAGAGGTCCGGGTTCTTTGTGAAAAAGCCAGGGGTGTGTTTGGCCGAAGGCTGAAAAAGCATAGGACAATGTGATCTAAGAGGCCACATCAGAGCTGAGTTTAAGCTGAGGCTTCAAGAATAGAGCCAGTAACAGACAAAGGCTGACTCAGGGAGTGTGAGGAGGTGCCCGCTTACTCGCTGCACTCAGAAAGAGAGCTTTGAGCCTTACGTCATAACGCAGGTGAGGGAAGCTGACGGGTGACTCAGGTCGCAGCCCCAGGCTCCCACCCAAGGATAAGGGGCAGACCAGAGAGCTGTGAGCAGACAGGCGCACCAGACCGAAAGCTGTGTTTAACAGACGATAGATGTTTTTCTGGGGCTCCTGGTGAAAGAAAGGAGAGTTGTTTAAGCAACTTTCTCAGTGGGCTATCATTCCTTCATTTCTCCCTCATTACACTGACTGTTTTTCCCCTAAGTTCTACTCACCCCAAGACTGTAGGGACCAGGGAGCAGGCCCCAGGTTATTATTCCCCGCCCTGAATACTCGTCTTGTAGCAACTCTGTGGCCTTAGCGCCTACTCCAGAGAAGCCATTGTGCAGGTCACACAGGATCTGGAAGCCCTGGAGAGAAGTGAATGATGAAAGCTAGTAGGATGAGAAGAGTTTCTACCCTGGTGGCCACCATGCCACACAGCTACCTGCAGGTAGTCACACTCCTCCACGTAGAAGTGCAGCCTGTCCTCCAGCTCTTCCAGGTACCTGGGTTCCTTCAGGATACTCTCCCCTTGGCCAAAAGCCTCCAAGCGACCTGCCTCCCTGCCATGCATAAACACAATCCAGGACTTGCAGGACTGCCCCATACCCGCTCCCTGCCTGAGATCTCTTGTTTCTGGGGAGGGCAGGGAAGATGGCCTCAAGAGCCTCATCTGACATTGGGAGGGACTCAGTTTCTTGCCTCACAGCCTCTGGGGCCCCCCATACCCATCATGGTTGTACTTCTGAATCATACAGATGCTCCGGGGGTGAAGATGGACTCGGAGGAAGTCTGACCAGACTCGGATGCTGCCCTCCGGGGGGGTAAGTGGTTTTGGAGTTGTAGCCGTGGTGAGTAGGGGGGGACCTGAAGAAAAAGCAGAAGGAATGTACCTTTCTCCATGTTCCTGCTCTGCCTAGTTCCCCATCCAGCAGTATCTGGACAAGTCTCACCTTTGCCATTGGGAATGGATTTGACCCTCCAGATACCATCACTATTCAGCACTCCCTGGGAGGGATGAGACAAACTACATTTAGTTCCAGGTGGTCTCGAGGCAAAAGTTGATTTATCCTCCTTGATTTTGCTGGCCATTACCCCAGAGCCTCCTTTCTGTTCACCTAGTCATAGTCCTTTAGGGGAAAAAAGTGCTTTTTCCTAAATACCATTCTAAGGCATTTAAGATGATTAAAATCCTCTTTTTCTCTGCCCCAGTGGAGGCACTCTGGTTGTAGCACTGGGTTTAAAAGTTCAGGGCAGAGGCCCTCACCTCTGCACTCAGAAAGTCCTGGAGATAAGGGTTCTTGGGATAGAGTTCCTCTTTGTGTGTGGTGAGCTTCCCCTGCCTGAAAGAAAGTGGAGGTTGATAACAGTGGCAGGTTCCCTGGGTTCTCCAGCATCCTGGGCACATTCCCCACTCCTCTCCAAACATCACAGATACCATGCAATTGCAGCATCTAGCAGTTTGTCCCTGTAGAGTCCACCGTCTTGTTTTAGGGAGCTCAGACTACCTGTACAAAAATAACAGGCAATGTTAGGTCAAATCCTAGTCCCTCCCCTGCTCCAACTAATCTTTCTCTGATCACCTGACAACCTGCTGTCACCATTCCTCCAGCACTTGGCTCTTCCAAGCTTTCTTGAATATACATGAGTTGGAAAAAAACCTTGCTTAGGAGAATCTAGATGCCATCCTTCATTCCCAGCTTAGTCATTAGCTTTGGGACCGGGTCCTACAGGAATGCCACAGTTCAACATCTCACTGTCTCTAGGGGCAAGCTGCCCATTCCAGAGATGGCTCTAGAACGAAATAAAGTTTTGCCTTTTTGCGTCCCTCGGGTCTTGGCATACTGTAGTTAAGTCTACCTGTGGCTCCTACTCTGTGGTCCTTCAGCCTAGTATGGTCGGAGGATCTTGAAGCGAAAGGATGCTAAAGACTCCGCACGCGATGGGGAAAACTGGGCACTGGCGACCCCTACGACCGCCTCACCCTTCAGATCCATGAGGATGAGTCTCGGCGTGTACGTCTCCTGGCCGTGGAGCGTCCGGCCCGTCCGGTACAGGACGTCGGGGCACAGCTCTCCCGGCGGCTCCTTGGCATCGGTCGGTCCGCACAGCGCAGCATCCTGAGGAGGGAAAAAGGAAGGACTGAACTCAGGGCTGGTGAGAAGAACAGGACGGAAGTTAGGGCTGGAGGTCCGGAAGGGGTCCGCTGGGGCAGCCGCCCAGAGACCTCACCTGCTGGTTCCACCAGTGCGCTCCCACGAAACCCGCAAAATGTCCCAACTGCAATGTGAGCACCTCTCGGGCCCCGCCCGCCATGCCGCTCGGCTCCACCGGATCGCACAGTCCCAGCTTGCTCACTCGCTGCTCCTAGCCGATTGGTCGGCAGGCTTGTGGGCGGTGCCTCACCCTCTGCGCCCTATTGGTCCACAAACACATCCTTTCCCATAGGTTAAACGATGCGTTGGGCCTTGGAGACACGCTCATCCTTCCCCTCCTCTTCCTGGCGTGGACCAGTACTGCTTACTCGTAGTTGTCGGCGAGGGGCGGGGCCCCGCGGCCCACGCCGGAAGTTGTGGGCGCCGGAGCAATGTTGGCGCTGAGTCTTTTGTGTCTCACGTGGGGGTCCCTGGTGTGGCTCACAGAAGGTTCTCCTACCGTATTCTTTACTTCTCTTGCAGCTTTTTTCCTTTCTCTCACGGGATAGTTATGCTGGCCAGTAGCGCTTCAGGCAAAAATGAAACCTTGCCAGAAAAGGAGACTCTCCCTTAAGGCCTCCCATGCGCCCCCTCCTTCCCCTCCCTAGGTCAAAGCCTTCCTGACTTATATAACCTTGTGGACTGATTTATCTGTCATCTGTCTGTCTTTCTGATCTATCTATATCTTCTATGTATCATCTGTCTATCACGTTATGTAAATAAATCCGAGTACGTATTCTTCTGTGTCTGGCTTTGGCTCGACATCTTTTGTGAAATTCTTTACTATTCTTGCATGTACTTCAGAATAGTCGTCCATTGTATGAATATACCACAAATGCTGTATTCTACTGATTATAGGCTTTGGGATTGCTTCCAGTTTTTGGCTGTTAGGTGCTACAGTTAACATTTGTGCAGGTGCACATGCACACGTTTCTGTTGGGTGTATACCTAGGAGTGTGATTGTTGGGTCATAAGGATGGGTATGTTCAAACTTGGTAATAACACCAATCTGTTTTATAAATTTCTTTACCAATTTACAATTCCACCACCAGTGAAGGGGAGTTTTCAGTTGATGTTCCATAACCTTGCCAACATTTTAAAATTTTAGTCCTTAACACTGATTTTAATTTTCCTGATTACTAATGAGGTTGAGAGCACCTTTTTGTATGTTTATCAGCCGTTTGGATATCCACTTTTTCGAAGTGCATGTTCATGTCTCTTGCCCATGTTTTTTTGGAGTTGTCTCATTGATTTGTAGGAGTAAGAACTTTATTCTAGATACAAGCCTTTCGTCAGTTATATGTGTTGAAAATATCTTTTCCCACTCTGGTTGCCTTTTCATTTCTGTAAAGGGGGTTTTTTGAAGAAAGAGATTTGTCTGTTTTGTTTTTTTAAATACAGTTACATTTATTGATCTTTATGCAATATTACTAATGCATTTAATGTTATGTTTCGGGCTCTTGATCCTGTTCCATTGGTCTGTTCCAATTTCAAACTGTCTCTAAACACTATGTTTTTTAAAAAATGTCTTAGGTTCCCTGAGTACACAAAGAGACCAAGAACAGGAGAGGGGAGGGTCAGTGTTAGGGGTGACAGAAGTATGGCAGCTAATAAATGTAGATGGAATGATGGAGTTTAAATTTAGATTGCAGCTATCAATTTAAGATTTTATTCAGATGAGGATAATCAATGATGTTAAAACCAGTGGATGATAATTTTTTGGAAAACAGGATGGTTTCAGGATTTCAAAGCAACCCTTCACAGACAACTTGTTAATTACATTGGGGAAAATGTTCTTTTACAATGATGGATGCCAAAATTAACCAGTGGTCAAACGTAGCATCACCGATAACGGAACAAACTGGAATGATTGATGGTGTGGCAAATACAAAATATCACTTATTGGGCCGGCCCTGTGGCTTGGTGGTTAAGTGCGCGCGCTGCGATGCTGGTGGCCCGGGTTCGGATCCCGGGTGCACATCGAGGCACCACTTCTCCGTCCATCCTGAGGCCGAGTCCCACATACAGCAACTAGAAGGATGTGCAGCTATGACATACAACTATCTACTGGGGCTTTGGGGGGAAAAAATAAAATAAATAAAATCTTTAAAAAAAAAACAACAAAAAAAACAAAATATCACTTATGTGTTATGCTTGCCAAAAGCCTTTAACCTGTATCAGATCTGGAGAAAACAATTTGACAGATCTACAATGTGGGACAGTCTATAAAACAACTGGCCTGGCGTCTTCAAAAATGTCAAATGACAAAAAAATCAGAGGGTCTATTGAAGATAAAAGGATATTAAAGAGATATTTCAGCTTAAATGTAATGTGTGATCCTTGATTGAAACCTGGATTGGCAAGGGGGTGGGGTGGGGGGAGCCATAAAGACATTGTTGGGATAATGGAGAAATTTGAAAATAGACCATATATTAGATAATATTATTACATTGATGATGAGTTTCTTTGGTGTGATAATGATATTCTGGTTATACAGGAGAATATTTTAAGGAGATATGTGATGAAATACTTGTCTGCAATTTACCTTCATATGGTGCTGCAAAGTGAAAAAATATATAGACAGAGAAAGGGAGTATGACAAAATGTTAACAATTGAATCTAAGTGAAGGTCATATGGTGTTCTTTTCTGCTACTCGCTCATCATTCCTGTAGGTTTGAAATTTTTTAAATAAAAGGTTAGAATAAGTCTTATCTATTCTGGGCTCTTTGATCTATTCTGGGCTCTTTGTATGTCTACATATATTTTAGAATCAGTCTGTCAAGTTCCACAGCAAAATTTAAAACCTATACATATTTTGATTGCGATAGCATTGCATCTCTATAGATCAGTTTGGGGAGAATTAATGTCTTTATAATATTAAATTTTCCAATTTATATTCTACCATGTATTGAGGGCTTTAAATTTTTTCCAATAATATTTTATAGTTTTCTTATAAATGTCATATACATCTTTTGTTATATTTATTCTTATTTTTTTATATTTTTGTTGCTATTATAAATGAAATCTTTTTAAATTTTATTTTGTTGATATACAGAAATAGAACTGATTTGTCTACTGACATAACCAGCAACACTGCTATGCTCACTTGTTAATTTTAGTAATTCAACTGTAGATTCTTGGATTTCTTACACAATCTTTTTTTTTTTATGAGGAAGATCAGCCCTGAGCTAACATCCATGCCAATCCTCCTCTTTTTGCTGAGGAAGACTGGCCCTGGGCTAACATCCGTGCCCATCTTCCTCTACTTTATATGGGACGCCGCCACAGCATGGCCTAACAAGTGTTAAGTTGGTGCGTGCCCGGGATCCGAACCGGGGCCACCAGCAGCGGAGCGCACACACTTAACCACTATGCCACAGGACCGGCCCCCTTACACAATCTTATCTACAAATAATGATGGTTATTTTTATCTCTTTCCAAATCTTACATGTAACTTTGTTTTCCTTGCCACAGCGCACTGACTAGGACCTCAAGTACAGTGTGGAATAGAAGTGGTAAAAGTAGACATCCATGTCTTGCTTCCCATCTCAAAGGGAAGCTGTCACCATTTCACTTCTAAGTATGATGTGGGCTGAAGAATTTTTTTTTTTTTTTTTTTTGAGGAAGGTCAGCCCTGAGCTAACATCCAATTCCAACCCTCCTCTTTTTGCTGAGGAAGATTGGCCCTGGACTAACATCCGTGCCCATCTTCCTCTACATTTCTTTATATGGGACACTGCCACAGCATGGCTTGAAAAGCAGTGTGTCAGTGCACGCCCAGGATCCAAACCTGCAAACCCCAGGCCGCCAAAGCGGAGGGCACGCACTTAACTGCTATGCCACTGGGCCGGCTCCTGTGCTGAAGTATTTTTGTAGATACTCTTTGTTAGCTTAAGGAAGTTGTCTTCTATTTCCAGTTTGCTAAGAGTTTTGATCATGAACGGATTTGGAATTGAAAAAAAATTTTCTCTGAATTAAGATGATCATATTATTTTATCCTTCTTTTGCTTTGCTAATGGGATAAATTACATAGTTTGATTTTTGCATATAATCTTATCTTGCATTCCTGGAATAAACCTTGACTCATTTATGTTGTATTATCCCTTTAAAATGTTGG
Organism: Ceratotherium simum simum; assembly: GCF_057802395.1. NCBI lineage: Eukaryota > Metazoa > Chordata > Mammalia > Perissodactyla > Rhinocerotidae > Ceratotherium > Ceratotherium simum. The sequence continues at coordinate 41,097,833 of NC_141901.1, forward strand.
ATCTGGGGGCCGCCCGGGGGCTGCCCCGTGGCGCAAGCGGTTAAGTGTGCGCGCTCCACTGCGGCGGCCCGGGTTCGCCAGTTCGGATCCCAGGTGCACACTGACGCACCGCTTGGTAAGCTATGCTGTGGTGGCCTCCCATATAAAGTGGAGGAAGATGGGCACGGATGTTAGCCCAGGGTCGGTCTTCCTCAGCAAAAAAAAAAAAAGAGGAGGATTGGCAGATGTTAGCGTAGGGCTGATATTCCTCACACACACACACAAAAAATCTTGGCTCTGAGTTATTCACATTTTGTTTGGGATTTTTGCATTCATGTTTATGAATGAGATTAGCCTGTAATTTCCCTTTTTTGTAATTTTCTTGTCAGGTTTTGATATCAGAGTAATAATATTAGCCTCAAAAAACAAGTTGGGAAGTAGCTCCCCTTTTTCTGTTTTCCACAAGAGTTTGTATGAGATTGGCATTATTTCTTCTTTAAATGTTTGGCAGAATTTACTGGTGAAGTCATATGGGCCTGGCATTCTTTGTAGAAAAGTTTTCAATTATGAATTCAATAATAGTTATAGGACTATTTAAATGATTTCTTCCTATGTCAATTTTGATATTATATTTTCCTAGGAATGTGTCCATTTTATCTTCAAATTCAGAGTTATTGCCATCAAATGGTTCATAATATACCCATTTAATCTTTTTAATGTCTGCAAGATCTGTAGTGATATTCTTTATCATTTCTGATATTGCTTCTTTTAAAGGTAAATAATTATTTTTACATTTTTTCGTGAATATTCTCACCAGAGGTGTTTTTCTAATCAATTTTTTATTTTTTTGGAGAGGAAGATTGGCTCTGACCTTTTGCCAGTCTTCCTCTATTTTGTATGTGGGTTGCCGCCACAGCATGGCTTGATGAGTTGTGTAGGTCCACACCGGGGATGTGAACCTGTGAACCCAGGCCACTGAAGTGGAGTGCGCCAAACGTAACCACTATGCCACTGGGCCAGCCCTTTTAATCAATTTTAATAGTATTTTCAAAGAACTAAATTTTTGTTTAAGTTTTGAGTTCAGTATTTTCATTATCATTTAGTTTGAATTACTTTCTTATTTCTATTCTTATTTTTTTCTCTGATGGATAGGCACACCTGAAAAATATTTCTTAATTTCCAAACACATGGGGATTTTCTACATATCTTTTTGTTATTGATTTGTAGCTTAAATTGCATTGGGATCAGAGAACATGGTGTGTAAGATTCAAATTCTTTGAAATTTTTTGACTTCTTTTATGGTCCAGTGATAGACAATTTTTGAACAGGTTGTATGTGTGCTTAAAAAGAATGTATATTCAGAGGTTTTTTGGTTTAATTAAAAATAATACTTTCATTAGGACAAGTTTGTTAATCATGCTAGTCAAATCTTCTATATTCTTACTGATTCTTTTGTCTCTTCTATCAATTACTGAAGTATATTAGTTCTCCCAGTATGACTGTCTATTTCTCCTTGTTTTTTGTCAGTTTTTATTTTCTTAGGCTACATTATAAGGGCATACTACTTTACAATTGTTTTATCTTTCTTCTGAGTTGAACCTTCACTGATCAAGAAATCCCTTTCTCTCTAATAATGCTGTTTTACCTTAATGTCCTCTGTACTTTGATAGCAATATAGATGAACCAGCTTTCTTTTGGTTAGTGTTTGCACAGTGTATCTTTTTTGACTTTATACTTGCAACTTTAGATTTATCTCCTGAAGACAGCATACACCAGAAGCAAACACCAAGATGGGATCATACATGCAAGTGCTTTATCAGAGAAATAACTGTGAGGGAATATCAGGAGGAAACCAGAGGAGGCTGGGAGAGCCATCAGACCATGATGAAGGTATGAACCCTGCAAAGAATAGAGGGAAGGAAGAAGTCTGACTGCAGTTTTTTTTTAATCACCCTTATTGAGGTATCATTTATATACAATAAATGATATTGAGGTACCATTTACATCCATTTTAAGTGTACAAAGATTTTGTAAATATCGAGTTGTACAATCATTACCACAATTCAGTTTTAAAACATTTCCATCATCTCCCAAAGATTCTTCCTCTGTGATTAAACACTATTCCTACACCCTAACACCAGGCAGCCACTAATTTACTTTTGCCTTTATAGATTTGCCATTTCTGGACATAATCATACAATATGTGGTCTTTTGTGTCTGGAGTCTTAGCATAAGGTTTCTGAGGTTCCTTGTATGTTGTAGCATGTATTAGTATTTTGCTCCTTTTTGGTTATCCATTTACAAGTAGATGGACAATGGATTAGTTGCACTTTTTAGTTATTATGAATAATGTTGCTATTAACAGTCTCATGCTGCTTGAACACAAGTCTGTGTGGACATGTTTTCATTTCTATGGGGTAGATACCTAGGGGTGGAATTGCTGGGTCATGTGATAACTCGATGTTTAACATTTTGAGTAACTGCCAAACTGTTTTCCAAAGTGGAAACGTTTTGGACACTTTATATGTCCGTTAGCAATGTGTGAAGGTTCCTATTTCTCCACATCCTCCCCAACACTTGTTATTGTCTTCTTTTTGATATATAGCCATTCTAGTGGGTGTGAAGTGGTACATTATTGTGGTTTTGATTTGCATTTTCCTAATCACTAGTAATGTTGAGCATCTTTTCATTATCTTGTCAGCCATTTATCGTCTTTAGAGAAATATCTATTCAAATTGTTTACCTATTTTTAAATTGTGTTATCTTATTAACGAGTAATAGGAGTTCTTTATATATACTGAATACAAGTCCTTTATCAGACATATGGTTTACAGATATTTCCTCCCAGTCTATGTATGGCTTATCTTTTTTTCTTAATGGTATCTTTTGTAGACTAAGTTTTAAATTTTGATGAAGTCCAATTTATTAAGTTTTTCTTATATGAATTACATCTTTGGTTTCATATATAAGAAATCTTTGCCTACTTCTTACACTTAGGCCTATGATCCATTTTGAGTGTCTGATGTGAGGTAAGGGTCAAAATTCATCTTTTTGCATGTACATATCCAATTATCCCAGCACAATTTGTTGATTATTTTTTCCCCATTAAAATGCCTTGACATCTTTGTTGAAAACCAATTGACTATAAATATAAGGGTTTCTTTCTTTTTTTTTTTTTTTTAAAGATTTTATTTATTTTATTTTTCCCCCCAAAGCCCCAGTGGATAGTTGTGTGTCGTAGCTGCACATCCTTCTAGTTGCTGTATGTGGGACTCGGCCTCAGGATGAACGGAGAAGTGGTGCCTCGATGCGCACCCGGGATCCGAACCCGGGCCACCAGCATCGCAGTGCGCGCACTTAACCACCAAGCCACAGGGCCGGCCCTAAGGGTTTATTTCTGGACTCTCAGTTTTGTTCCATTGACCTAATGTCTATCCCTTTGCTAGTGCCACACTGTCTTGATTACTGTAGCTTTATATTACATTTTGAAAATAGGAAGAGTAAGTCCTCCCAATGTGCTTATTTAAAAAAATCATTTTGGCTATCTTAGGTTCTGTTTATTTCCATATAAACCTTATGGTCAGTTGTCAATTTTTGCCAAAAAGTCTACTGAAATTTTGATGTTGATTGCATTGAATTTATAGATCAATTTGGGAAGAATTAATATTTTGACACTATTGAGTCTTCCAATCCATGAACATGGACTGTCTTTCCATTAATATAGAGCTTCTTTAATTTCCCTCAGTAATATTTTAGTTTTTGGTGTACATCTTATACTTCTTTTGTTAAAGTTGCTAAGTCCTTTATTTTCCTGCTATTTCTTAATTTCATTTTTGGATTTTTCATTGCTAGTATAGAGAAATACAATTGGTTTTTGTATATTAATCTTGTATCGTTGTGACCTTGCCAAACTTTTGAGTTCCAGTAGATATTTCTTAAGGTTTTCTATATACAGGATTATGTCAACTGAAAATAAAGACAGTTTTACTTGTTACTTTCCAAGCTGGATTCAATCCCGTTGAGTGATGAAGAGAAGCCCCAAGAGACCAGCTGTGCAGCAGGTTTAGCATGGAGATGATAAAAATTGGTGCATGAGAATCAGGTCTGCAGTAGAAGGATCTTAAGAAAAAGAGAGGACTGGATAGGGTAGATTACAATAGAGTATTTGGAAAAAAATTAAGACTCCATATTTAGGGGCTGGCCTGGTGGCGCAGCAGTTAAGTTCGCTCACCCTGCTTCGGTGGCCTGGGGTTTGCAGGTTCGGATCCTGGGTGTGCACCAATGCACCGCTTGTCAAGCCATGCTGTGGCAGCGTCCCATATAAAGTGGAGAAAGATGGGCATGGATGTTAGCCCAGGGCCAATCTTCCTCAGCAAAAAGAGGAGGATTGGCATCAGATGTTAGCTTAGGGCTAATCTTCCTCACAAAAAGAAAAGAAAAATAAAAGAATCCATATTTAGCAAATTACAAAAGTAATTAGGTAATTCTTCAATAAGGATTTTGTACATAAATTATGGTGTAGCCATGCAACTTACTATTCCACATTCAATTAAGGGAATGAGGTATATTGATTATGAGTTTAGTCTTCCAAAGGTGGAAGCCAGTTTTCCAGCCTCATTTGCAGCTAAGGATCAGGTTTGCCAATCAGATGCAGGTCCTGGCCAGGGAAGATCTTCTGGTAAGGATCAGAGCAGCAGCATCTTGCTTTTTTGGGAGGCAGCAGCACTGGAGTTTCTGGGGTCTAGCTGCCACTGTCATTAGCATAGACTGCAGTGCCGATGTTTGTAAGTAGCACTGGTGACATTATCACAGCACCTTTCTCCCCTGTTGTGATTAGGATGTTGTCTGTGGCTCTTGAGCTTGGGACACTGTCACTCTTGAAGGTTCTGTGTGCTACTTAATTCCTTTTCTTTTTAAATTACTTAAAGCAGGTACTCAATTTATAAGAAAGAATCCTGATTGATAGATACAATTTCCAAGATATGTGGAAATACCAAGGTATAGAAGAGTACACTTTTTAAAAAAAATGCATAGTGTTTGTATAGAATTTTATCTCTAGAATTTGGTAACAGAAGTTGCCTCTAGATAAGGGAGCTGAGAGGAAAGAAAGGACCTGATTTTCCATGATATATGTTTACTTCTAGTTTGAACTTTGTAACACATAGATGGCAAAAATAATTAGAATAAAGGCATAGTAAAGCCACTGAATGACATCAACTAAAGGAACTGCGTGATAGGTTGTGTTTGGAAAACTCACTAGGCAGTCTTGTGAAAGATGGACTGGAGGGAGGAGGCAAGAGTGGTTGGGGGCAAAGAAACAAATTAGCAAATGATTATAGTAACTCAGACAAGAAGTGATGAAGTTATGAGGGCAGTGGTAGTAAGGATGGAGAGGAGGAAAGTTTGAGCTACTGAAAAGATAAATCTCAAGGCTTGACTATCCATATTGGGAGGTGTATCAATCAGAGTTCAATCACAGAAGCAGAACCGTATTAAAAGGGATTTGTTAAATGGATTCAAGCTTTCCAATTGTGGAGACTGGTTAAGCAGTCTCTGTAAGGCTGTTATCTTTGAGTCTGATGCTAAAACATCAGTCTAGCTAATCCGACTGGGGATTAGGTCAGGGGTGGAAGTTCTATTTCTGATAAGGAATCCTTGAGGAGGTGGTGTGGGGATAGGGGAAGCTGGCTCTCTAGTGAAATAGCTGATATACATTCACAGACTGTCTTCCTCATAGTAACTTTTCAAATAAAGCATTATAAAACCCAAGTTATAAATGGTAGCTACCTGCTGTTTAATGGGTACCTAGTATGTGTAAGATACTTTACATATATTACGTGATTTAATTCTCACAAAACTCCTTAAAGGTTGGCATTATTATCACCATTAGATAAGGTGAAATTAGAAGGAAATAGGCTAAGAGACCCTAAGACAGATAGCTAGCTAATCAAGTTGCAGATCTGGGACTCAAACTTCTGACTCCATACCAACAGCCTGGGTATGGTGAGAGAATTAAACTCTACTGGGGCCGGCCCCGTGGCTTAGTGGTTAAGTGCGCACGCTCTGCTATTGGCGGCCTGGGTTCGGATCCCGGGCATGCCCCGATGCACCGTTTCTCTGGCCATGCTGAGGCCACGTCCCACATACAGCAACTAGAAGGATGTGCAACTATGACATACAACTATCTACTGGGGCTTTGGGGAAAAAAAAAAAGGAGGAGGATTGGCAATACATGTTAGCTCAGAGCCAGTCTTCCTCAGCAAAAAAAGAGAAGGATTAGCATGGATGTTAGCTCAGGGCTGATCTTCCTCACAAAAAATAAATAAATAAATAAATAAACTCTACTGAAGTTGTCGCTATTTTCTCAAATCTCCCAAAGATGGTACTCAGATAGTACTACTCTATATGCATTAAAGATAAACTAATTCATTACATACAATGTATGCTGTAGGGGTTTAGTACTTAATTTTTCAGGAACCTGTAGAAAGGGGCTGTACACAAGGCTGCCAGACTCAGCTGGCGTTTCAGTAAGGTTCTCAGGGACCACCAATAAAAGTATAAATGGGAAGTGAATGGTAAGTGTCTGGCAAGGAGAAGGTAAGCTGTGAATCTCAATCTCCTGAATTGAATATAGTCTGGAAAATAGAATGACTGGAAATTTCTGTAGAATTTAGTCTCTTCAGACCCCCAGCAAGCAGAATGCCAGAGAAATTCAATTTGGCCAATCTGAAGGCTCTTTCCATCTTATACATTTAACAGACTTAAGAAAGATACTTAATTTAATTATAAGGAAAAGATCCATGATTATTTCAAATGTGAAAACCACATCTAATAAACTGATATTAGTTTCAGGAACAAGAGGACATCTTATTGCCATTACAGTCACTTCATAAGGAACCCATTTCAACGAAGGTTCGGAGCTAACTGCAGTCCTGTCCAAGCCCAGGAGTCCAGGGGCCTGGCTGCTCCTCTTCCGTACTGTGGGACTTCCCCATCTGCTTGGGTCTGGTCTCTTAAAGGAAATGTCCATTGTCTTCCACGCGTGTTGTGACCATGGCTTAGAGGTAGGCACAGAGCCGCTCCAGCTGCCCGGGATTCATATTACTTAGGAATAGCAGCTCCTTTTTCCCATCTTCTGTATGAGCTAAAATGGAGTCAAACACAGATGATTGGCAGTTTTCTCCTGCAGCATTGTGTTACCCAGAAAGTTCTGTAGTCAGAGGCTACATTACCCAGATTATGTTCTGATGTAATTAGCACTCTCAAGAGACCTCACTTCTAGATCCTTTATCCCAATAAACTATTATTTTTTCTATGGATAATTTCCCTTATTGTCTTTACTCCTCAATCCAGCATCTATCTCTCTCTCTGTTGCAAGAATATCTTCTTGACTTTAAGATTTTGTCAAATCTTCCAACCCCCTTAGAAATCTCTCCATTGTGCCTCCCAACCCACCATGCTGCAGCTGCTTTATACTCTTCCCTCTATTCCTTTAATAACCTATTCCAATTGCAGTTAATTCTCTATTACCTAGTGATAGTACAGCCTTACTTTTCCTCTACATACCCCCAGGCGCTCCACACACCCAGAGCTGAGAGTGGTAGAATGAATAGCTGGAATCCTTTCATATACATATACTAGGACAGGTATAGCACGGATTTGGTTTGGTGCTGGGGTAGCCTCACACACAGTATCAATTATTCTGTGGGTGTCCTAGCATATTGAGTCTCTCAATTGAAGTTTGTTGAATGATGAATAAATGCAACAATGGGAATGTGGCAGCAACCTAAACACCTGGAAACTCTGCCCAATGGCTGGGCTTAGTCTGGCCTCCTCTTTTAGCATGAGCATCTTACTCTAGAGTAATATGAGAATTCAGGGAGAGATACAATGTCTTCTGTAAATTAAACCTTAACCACCCCCCACCCCCACACTTTTCCGTACCATCTAATCAGCCAGAAAGAAGTCAAGATAAAGAGAAAAAAGATGAAATAGAAATTACAGGCTGCTGCTGAGGGAAGAAGAGATCAAGGCTCTGACTCAGTGGGACTCTTCTGTGAGCACAAAGCCCTGATTGGAAAAAATTAAACAACTGACCTTTCTCATGTTGAAGCCAATTGTTCTCCAAATAATACTGAATACAACTTTCAAATTCCTTTGGGTTATAGTTGGAAACCAGGATGGGAATAAAGGGATCCAGGGCATCAAATCCTTCCTGGAGAAGAAAAAGGATAAAGATCCAGTATTTGTTAAAGTGACAAATCAGCAGAGAGATCAATGTTATTTAAACACTTTGAGGGCACGGTCTCTGCTTTTTTTCTATTCGACTCTACTCCTCACTCTCTGGCTGCCCTGCCTTATACAGGGCTCTGCACAGAGTGGCTGGCTATTGTTGCTCTATATGGCCACAAAGATTATATTTTAAAAAGAGATAATGCTTGAGGGGAGGATGCCAGTTATCTGAGTGTGTATATACATAAGCATATACATGTATATTTTTAAATTCTTCTTATGGTTTTGACTTCAACAGTCAACAACAGTTTTGACAGCTCATATACTCAAAAACAGAAAATAAACAAAATTAACAAGGATGGGGAAATAGACCCTAAATGGAACATAAACTGAAACAAATGAATCAATCAAACTGTATTTTAAATTCCAAACATAACAGTGAAGGGAGGAGGGAAACTAACCCAAGAGAACTTCTGAACAGAGTATTTGGACTAAAGACCCTTAGGCTAAAGACAAAAACTACTCTAAACAAATACTGCGCTCTAGTTCACAGCTTCTTTTTTATAGAGTCAAGGGTTGGCAATTCTGAAACTACTTCTACTATAATCTAAGATTGAGCTAATAAGTAAATATAGTGTGGATAATGAGAGCAGATTTCTTATTGTTGGAGACGAGGGTTACAAATATGGAAAGGGGGAAAGATATAATGAATGCTGTGATGTTAGCCTCGAATTGGAAGTGTCCGTATGAACTCATAGTTTTTTAATTTAAATAAACAGATATAGATGTGTATGGATGTATATGTATAAACACATACATGCATATACACGTATGCATGTATATATGAGTATTACATATATCTATTTATTAACTCTGCTGGAGGGCCTAGAAAAAGTGACACCCTAGTAGCAATAAGTACACCTAGCACTCAGGTCTTGGTTTCTAAATACCATTCTCCTCTAAAATGAACCAAGGATCCTTGGAGAAATGGCTGATTCTAAGGACTGGGGCACGGAAAGTACAAGATGAGTCTGGAACATGTTCTTGTGCCAAAAATTAAGAAGTGCTTAAAGAATGATGGGGACATGTTAAAAGGACATAGAAACCAGCCTGAAGGGGCTCCTACTGGCCAAATCTTGGATAATTTAAGCACCAAAATAAATAATGATAGTAAAGATTTAGAACCATTAAATAAGAATCCACATGTCCACGCTGAAAGAAATAAATACATAAGGGAGAAAAGAATGTTCTTACATATAACAGAAAGCCAACTGATACATTTAGAAGAAATGATGGAGCTAGAAAATATCCATTTTGAAATTATCATAATAATTGATTTAGAATAACTGAATCACCAATGGATACTAAAACTAGTAAGGGGAACTTTGAGGAGTAACAGGATATATACCTAGTCTCAAAGTATATCTCCATAAGATCCTTACTCATTACAAAAGGAAAAAAGTAACTTTACTGAGAAGAAAATAGGTGCACACCATCTGAACTCAGTGTTTTTAAACTGAGTTTAAACAGTGTTTAAAAACTCAACGTTTTTAAGTTAACGTTGCCAGTAATAGGAGAAATAGGTTTCATGTGCCTCCCGATACTATGCACTGAGAAGACACAACATCACTTCTGAAGATTTATTTATTTATTTTCCCCTCAAAGCCCCAGTAGATAGTTGTATGTCATAGCTGCACATCTTTCCAGTTGCCGTATGTGGGACGCGGCCTCAGCATGGCTGGAGAAGTGGTGCGTCGGTGCGCGCCCGGGATCCGAACCCCGGGCCGCCAGCAGCGGAGCGTGCACCCAACTGCTAAGCCACAGGGCCGGCCCCACAACATCACTCCTAACATCACACAGAATCAGGAGAAAACATCAGAAAACTCCATAAAAGAACCCATAAGATAACTGGCATGGACTCTTCAAAAATAGAAATACAAATATTAAGGTTATATAAAAGACGAGGACTGAAGAACTGTCACAGGTTAAAGGAGACTAAAGAGACATGATAATCGAATGCAATGCATTATCCAGGACTTTCTTTTTCTGTAAAGGATATTGGGATACCTGGCAAAATCAGAATAAATTCCATAGATTAGGTAACAGTATTATATTGATGTCAATTTCCTGATTTTGACAATTGTGCTGTGGTTATATATTAGAATATCTTTGATTTTAGGAAACACACATTCTTTAGAGAAACAGAGGCATTGTGTCTCAGGTGACTGTCACATAATTCAGAAAGAAAAAGATAGGGAGAGAAGAATAAAACAAATATGGTAAAGTGTTAACATTTTAGGAACCTTGGTGAAGTCACACCAGAATACAATTTTTCTCCGAGTCTGAAATTATGTCAAAAAAAAAAAAAAGATATCTCTTTAGACAGAATGACTATCTAAGGGGAAACAAATTTTGCAATGATTTGACCTTTCCCAGCAACTCCTGGGGCAGATAGGCTTTCCGGGGCTTAAAGACAGATCCAGTCTGGCTCAGAGTCAACACAATGGCGCCTCCGTGCTGAAAGGAGAAAAAGCTGAATTAGAAAAAACTGAAAAAGAAAAATGTATTTTTATCATCCGTAGATTTTTTTTTTTTGCCATGCAGTGGTATGGCAGTGTGGTCTAGCACAGTTAAATGGCAACTAAATTGGTTATTAGTTCTAGATTTGGATCTGACAATAAATTGCTACATGATTTCAAATTCATCAAAATCTTTTCCAAAGCTGATAAGAAGATATAAAAATACTTTGAGGGTGTGCACACTCCGCTACTGGTGGCCTGGGTTCGGATCCCGGCTGTGCACCGACGCACCGCTTGTCGGGCCATGCAGAGGCGGCATCCCACACACAGCAACTAGCAGGATGTGCGACTATGACATACAACTATCTACTGGGGCTTTGGGGAGAAAAAGGGAAAAACAAAAACAAATGGAGGAGGATTGGCAATAGATGTTAGCTCAGGGCCGGTCTTCCTCAGCAAAAAGAGGATTGGCATAGATGTTAGCTCAGGGCTGATCTTCCTCACACACACACACAAAAAAAACAAAACCCTTTGAGGGGCCGGCCCTGTAGCATAGCGGTCAAGTGCGCGTGCACCGCTGCTGGCGGCCTGGGGTTCGGATCCCAGTTGCGCACCAATGCACTGCTTGTCAAGCCATGCTGTGGCGGCGTCCCATATGAAGTGGAGGAAAATGGGCACAGATGTTAGCCCAGGGCCAGTCTTCCTCAGCAAAAAAGAGGAGGATTGGCATGGATGTTAGCTCAGGGCTGATCTTACTCACGAAAAAATTAAAAAAAAAATAATAATAAATAAAAGAAACCACTTTGAATAATTGCAAGCAAAGTAAAATTATGCCAATATTTAAATAAAATGGTTTTGAATAAGGTTACTCTAGTCAAGTGGAAAGATTGGAAACCAAATACATATATTTTAATCTTGGTAAAGTTTTGGGAATTAATAAGATATAAGAACTTTCTGTCTATAAAATTAGAGACTGGAAAGTATTAGCAATGAAGCAGTTGAACATCTTTAAATGAAAATACATTTCTTTCTGAAATGTGTTAGGCATCATATGCACTCACCCAATCATTTTTCACCATTTTCCTCAGGTTGTAAATGAGTGCTAGTTCCTCTGGGGCAATCTGCACATTGGTCAATGTGTGAGAGAGGAGGAGGGGGGTGGGGGGAGAGGGAGAGAAGAGATCATTACTTCCTTTGCCTGGATGCTCCCCTGAGACAACTGAATTGACAACAACTAAAAAATCCTCAACTACTACATAGTACCTGAAGGTACAACCTCTGAGACAGGCTACACAGCTGCTGGCCCTAAAACTGCCTTGCTTCTGCAGATTAAAAACAGTCACTCAAGGAGAAAACACCCACTTCCCCAAACCACCCCCTTCCTTGATGCTTCTGATCTTCTCTGCTCAGACCACATAGCCTCATTTTGAAAAGAGAATAGAAAGAAAAAATTGACAAAGAAAGAAAACGTAGCTTCACGCTCTTTTCAAAATACTCTCCCTTAGTTTTCAATGGATGGTCAAACTCGGCATCACCTTCTCCTTCTGATGCTATTTTCAATATACATCTTAATTCAAATACTCCTAGTGCAAGAAAATATATTGAGTCGTCTACAAGGCTACATCCCAGCCTACACAGTATATGATGATACCAGAAATCAGAGAAACCAGAAGAGAGAAACTCAGTTTTCCTACCGGGCTTTTATCTTCTTTTTTCAGTGTGGTCCTTCCCCAGAGAGCATTGACTCCATCCACTGCCACCAGGAGGTGAAAAATACCCAAAGAACTTTGCCTCTTTAGCTCTTTGAGCACAATTCCAACTGCATCTGTGGCGTTCCTCACCCGCATTATGCCCTGTAGAGAAAGAGAAACAGTGGCTTATAGTCCTAGAAGAGGCCTGCTCTGGTTATGACACGGTACACATTCAGTGTCTTTTATACCTGTTCAACTACTTCTCCCAGAGGACTGCCTTTCTCAGTGCTTTCTCGCTTATTCCAGACATACTTCTCTTGAACTTTTATCTAAAAACAAAATAAAAACCAAAAAAGGCTACTTAGCCTAAAGATGAACCCATCCCTAGCAGAGAAGGTAGGAGTCTAAGGTTGTTAGGAGTCAGTTTTAATCTATTTTTTCAAGCCCTGTAAGAGACCTCAGTATGGAAGTGAATGCTTTCTAGCCCATTTATACCTGGAGCTTAAAAAGGGATTCTGGGGGCTGGCCCAGTGGCAGAACGGTTAAGTACGCACGCTCCACCGCGGCAGCCCAGGGTTTGCAGGTTCAGATCCCGGGCGTGCACCGACGCACTGCTTGTCAAGCCATGCTGTGGCAGTGTCCCATACAAAGTGGAGGAAGATGGGCATGGATGTTAGCCCAGGGCCGATCTTCCTCAGCAAAAAGAGGAGGATTGGCCTGGATGTTAGCTCAGGGCTGATCTTCCTCACCTAAAAAAAAAAAAAAAAGATTCTGACTAAAAAGGTCCAGGACGAGGCCTTGGCATCACATTTTTTTTTTTTTTTTTTTTTTTTTTTTTTTTTGTGAGGAGATCAGCCCTGTGCTAACATCTGCCAATCCTCCTCTTTTTTTGCTGAGGAAGACGGCCCTGGGCTAACATCTGTGCCCATCTTCCTCCACTTTATATGGGACGCCGCCACAGCATGGCTTGCCAAGCAGTGCGTCGATGCACGCCCGGGATCCGAACCAGCGAACCCTGGGCCGCCACAGTGGAGTGTGCGCACTTAACCGCTTGCGCCACCGGGCCGGCCCCTTGGCATCACATTTTTAACAAGCTCCTAGGTGATTCTGATTTACATCAAGAGTTGAAAACCCCTTGCCTAGAGATTGTATCCCAGAATCATTAAAGAATAATTTTACCAATACATTTCTGGTCTTGAAAAAGATCTTACGTGGAGAAAATTATGTAGTTGAAAATGTGCTTTAGAGGATTTGAGGCTGTGACCTTGGAAAAGTCAGTGAATCATTCTGGACTTCACTTTGCTACCCACAAGATGGGAATTATTGCTGCCTCATTATCTCACATGGATAAATGAGTTTGAGGTTGTGAGCTGTGAGTAAAATGTATGGAAAAAAAAACCCAAATGGTATAGTTATTCCCAACTACAATATCAGTTCTCCATATTTTACTGGGACTCAGGACACAAAGAAGATTAAAAGCTATTTAAAGACTGTCCATCACCAAACTTCTGGGAGTCTAGTCACCTGACTCAAGAAACGTTCATTTGCAGTTTTGAAATTCTTCAGCCAGATGGAAGCCTCTAAAGGTTGATCGAAACGCTGTTTGTTGTAAGTGGACTGCAGAAGATCCCGGCAGTTTTTCACCCAAAGATGAGCTAAAAAAGAGCACAAGAAAACAAATTAGGCAGGAACTGACTGTAATCAACTCAAATACTCTATGCCTTTTTAAGTTATGAGAAATGACTTTAGTTTCTCATATGTATTTTTCCTACAGCCTTCTTGATTCAGAGGTTTACTTTTTTGTCTGGTCCCTCTTAGATTAAACATATCATTACAGTTAATACACAAGGCATACCAAGTGGATTAAAGGTCAACTGAGCTTCTTGGCAGTTTTTTTTTTTTTTTTAAAGATTTTATTTTTATTTATTTTTTCCCCCCAAAGCCCCAGTAGATAGTTGTATGTCATAGCTGCACATCCTTCTAGTTGCTGTATGTGGGACGCGGCCTCAGGATGGACGGAGAAGTGGTGCCTCGGTGCGCGTCCAGGATCCGAACCCGGGCCACCAGCATCGGAGCACGTGCACTTAACCACCAAGACACGGGGCCGGCCCTTGGCAGTTTTTAAAGACAGAAAATGTAGATGCACACAACATTGAACAAAACAAGGATGGATATATGCAAAGTTTGGAAGTTTAAATATTTAAGATCCATGTGACAACTCCAGAATGTTGATAAATAGTACCACAATTATGGGTATTCAAAATTGGTGACTGATGGCAATAAAGCCTATGGTGACCTCTAAGGCGGGAGTTTATGCTCTTGGGCATTACACATCAAAGTGAGGACTGCTGGGCCCAAATCCTTCATTCTTATTATCAAAAAGCTCCAGGAAGCTTTTAGCTCAATTTTCTCCTGTCGCATTTACTTCACCTTGCAACCTGCTTGTCAGCAATATGAAGAAATCATGATGAATTAGCTCAAACCACTCTGCATCTGGAACAAAGGCCTTTCTCTTAGCCATCAGAGCCCTGTTAGAAAATTAAAGCCACAACGCTACCACAGTAGCAGGATAACTAACCCCGACACAGTGAAGATAGGAAGTTCTTACCATCTGGAACATGCAGTATCAGCCAGTCCTGTTTTGCACAGAAATGAATAATATGGCAAAGACTGAGGGTTTTTCCTGTTCCCTTCTCCCCATCTAAAGCACTTGTTGTTAAAGAAAACATCACCAGAAGGGACACTTCTGTCAACAAATAGTACTCTTGCATTTCTTCTTTTCCCTTATTTGAGGGGGCAAAGCATTGACTCAAGATAGCCCAGGCAGGCAGGAAAGGATACAGAGAACATATCGTACAGCTGGATGAGCAAAATTGGTGTTTTTCAGGTAATGCAGAAGCTCTAGGGCTGGTTTCCTTACCATCAGGCAAGCTTCATTGAATGTCTTCACCTAACAATACAGAGAAGAAGGAAGGAGAGGGTGGGGTGTGGAACTTTTAGACAGTTCTTGGTACACACACTGAGTCTAATATAGCAACCACATCACCAAATGGTATATTTTTCACTTATTCAGATGGGAGAGGTTGGGTTGGTATTGAATTTGAAAATCTATTCATATAATTAGATAAAAAACCGAAACACAGGGGCTGGCCCGGTAGCGCAGCAGTTAAGTGTGCGCACTCCGCTTTGGTGGCATGGGTTTGCAGGTTTGGATCCCAGGCGCACACCAATGCATCACTTGTCAAGCCATGCTGTGGCGGCGTCCCATATAAAGCAGAGGAAGATGGGCATGGATGTTAACCCAGGGCCAATCTTCCTCAGCAAAAAGAGGAGGATTGGCACGGATGTTAGCTCAGGGCTTGTCTTCCTCACACACACACACACACACACACACACACAAAAAACACCTGAAACACATTATCCCACACCAACTAACATAATAGTCAGCTTTTGATTATTTCTGTTAATGAAGCACAGATATTACATCAGTTAATTGAAAGCTACAAATAATCCAGACATCTCATAACTATGAGTACCACTTAGGGTTGATGTAAATATTAAAAGCATGTAAAATGCTTAACAAAGTATCTGACACATGGTAAGCATTGAATAAATGTTAATTCTTTTGAATTTATTTTTAGCTAATTCTTATTACTATAACCATCTAGACTTTTCTCTAGAACTATATACATGGCAGCTCAGGGCAGGTGTGACCAGCTGCCCCACAGCTATGAGGCTAGACACCACCAGCATACAGACACACCAGATAACTGACACATAAAGTTCATTCCCTTTTTGCCACCTGGAATACTTGGGAAAAATTTGGGAAGCAATGATATGTATAAAAGTGATTTGCAAATAAAGTATTTAATAATGTCTATGAAGGGCCGGCCCCGTGGCTTAGCGGTTAGGTGTGCATGCTCTGCTACTGGCGGCCCAGGTTCGGATCCTGGGCACGCACTGACGCACTGCTTGTCAGGCCATGCTGAGGTGGCGTCCCACATACAGCACCTAGAAGGATGTGCAACTATGACATACAACTATCTACTGGGGCTTCGGGAAGAAAAAGGGGAAAAAAAAAAAAGGAGGAGGATTGGCAATAGATGTTAGCACAGGGCCGGTCTTCCTCAGCAAAAAGAGGAGGATTGGCATGGACGTTAGCTCAGGGCTGATCTTCCTCACAAAAAAAAAAAAGAATGTTTACTGTAAATCCATCATAAAAAAAAAATGTCTATGATAAGAAGATCTAACAAATATTATTCACAAGCATATCAGATAAGGATTAAAATAATGTTGTATTTTTAAAAGAAATCCTAAGCAAACAATTGGATTGGAGAAGGACTTGACAAGTAAGTGCAAACTTAATGGAAAGTGAAACCTTCAAAAACATGATACAGATAATAAAACAGAAATGCCATATTAGGCAATATGACAGTACTAAAATACACAAACAATGGTAAGGGAGTTGGCCTTTACGTAAATGGAAATTATGGAAAGAATGTATGAGTAATTCTCTCCAAAACACTGGTGGGTAAGCCACTCTGAAAGCAACTTGAAATGGTTAAAGATAGGCCCTCACAACCCTGAAGCTAGAGATTGTACTATGAATGTCTTGGAACAGTCTAAAGTGCCATCACAGATGATTTCTTCTGGTTCTGTCCTATTTCCAAACTTATCAAAATTTTTGTTAAGCTTGATGACAAAGCTATCTTCTAGAATTAGCTCCCTTATCGGTGTCTCATCTAATTTCTTAAAATAAAACACATTAAAGAAATGACATCATCTGGCTCCTGGGCTAAAAATCACCTGCAAGGTCAAGTTTGATATTTCATTAAGAAGGAATAATTTCTGAGGCTGACGATAATTCAGCAGGAGTTAGTCAAAAGAACCAATTATACCAATAAACTATGGTTGTAATTAATCATAAATTCTTTCTTCTTTTTTTTTTTTTGTGAGGAAGATCAGCCCTGAGCTAACATCCATGCTAATCCTCCTCTTTTTTTGGCTGAGGAAGACCAGCTCTGCGCCAACATCTATTGCCAATCCTCCTCCTTTGTTTCACCCCCAGTAGATAGTTGTTTGTCATAGTTGCACGTCCTTCTAGTTGCTATATGTGGGAGGCGGCCTCAGCATGGCTGGAGAAGTAGTGCGTCAGTGCATGCCTGGGATCTGAGCCCGGGCCACCAGCAGTGGAGTGCACGCACTTAACCGCTAAGCCACAGGGCCGGCCCAATCATGAATTCTTTCAGTGGCTATAAAGCAACCCAAGATTACACTGTTTGGGTTGAAGTTATGACCACAAAACTACATTTTCTGAAATTCTAAGACTGAAGAACAACAATGATGCATTTAACCCAAATATCATTTCTGTTTGGCTCACGAATATATTATGATTTTGTTTCTCTACAGCATGTTAACTATTTTCATGATATTTTACTAAGGCAAATATTAAATTCATTTTTAACAATTATTTGAATGCCAAAGTTTCTAGAAATCTGTTGGGTAACACAAGGAAAATAGTGGTATATTGTTTATTTCTTTAAGAATATTTTGTCTGGCTCCAAAAAGGATTTAAAGTGGTTAACCACAGATAAACAGTGGCTTAAAGTAATTATAGTAACAGCACTATTCATAAAAGATAATCAATAGCTGAATTTATCTTTTTTTTTTTTAGATTCAAATTTCATCTTTTACAGTTTTCTACTCATTCAATCCCACTCCTCTGCTATCAACAGCTTGTGTTCTGGGCTCCCTCCAATTCCCTCCCGTTTTGAGCACCTGCATTACAAAGCGAGGAGGCAGGCCATGGGGGAACACAGTCTTCAGATCCTGGAGGGCAATGTTGTAGTGCTGACCTTCATGCTGCTCCCCATGCTTGGCCTATGAAACAAAAATGCAAACAGGTATAATGGGGTCACAGATAAAGTGGCAAAGACTTTAAACAAGTGGAAGGGGCCTGCTAGACCATATTGAGGAAACACTCATCTCTCAGAGCTGGAAAAGATATCTTTCATTTCTTGTCTTAGACAAAAAATGCTGGTTGTTGTCCCCAAATGTCCCCACAGTGTGTATATAAAGCTGGTGTTGGCCTGAATGATGAAGCCAGTTGCTCAGCAACATAAACCCTAGATGTGGAGGTAGCAGAGACAATTCTTGCCATCTGGATTCTTCTGTGCTGTGTATAGAGATGCTCCAGTCATGTGACAAGATCATCTGCATGCCGCTGTTTCCATAGAAACCCCAGAGGAATTGGCAGATAAAGGGACTACAATTACAGGGAAAGCTGAAAGACACTTCAATGACTTCATTCACTTATTCTATTTCATTTTGTGCTTGTGAAAGAAGATGAATGCTAGACATGTAAATAAAACACACTCTGCTGAGATGGTGTTTTAGGTAATGAGCTATTGTTTCCCCTCCCACATGCAGTGTATGTCAAGATGGGGAGACTCAGAGGGTAGGGGTAGGGACAAAAAGGGAGAAAAAAGCTATTCGTTCCCTTCACATTTAAGCACAGACCACACAGCTAATTTCATTTATGAGAGGCAGCAGTAATACTGGAGAAGGAGAAAAGAAATCAACATCTACCCTAATGAGACCTCAAGTAGAAAATGCAACACTGGATACTGGTGGAATCCTGGCTTCTGCTGACAAACTTCACTTTAAATGCTGCTCTTCTCAATAAATCAAGTTAGTTCCCTCTCCAGACACTAGGATATCCACTTAGAAAGGTAAAAAATAGTACCGGATTGGTTATTAGGAAACTGGGTTCTGTACCTGCCCTGCTATGTGATCTTGGGCAGGTTGATTTCTTTAGGATTTTCCATACCAGGGTTGGTAAACTATGGCTGGCTACCCGTTTTCTTTTTTTTTTTCCTGCTGAGGAAGGTTTGCCCTGAGCTAACATCTGAGCCAATCTTCCTCTATTTTGTATGTGGGTCGCCGCCACAGCATGGCCACCGATAAGGGGTGTAGGCCTGCGCCCAGGAACCGAACCCGGGCCACCAAAGCAGAGTGTGCCAAACTTAACCATTAGGCCCTGGCTACCTGTTTTTGTAAATCAAGTTTTATTGGAACACAGCCATACCCATTTGTTTATGGCAGAGCTAAGTAGTTGCGACAGAGACCACTTTGGCTCATAAGCCTAAAATATTTATTATCTGGTCCTTTAAGGAGAAGTTTGCTGACCCATCATACAGTAAGATCAATAATAACTGCTAAATTTAACTTCTAAGGAATTGACTTAATAAGTATTTACTATGTACCTACTCTATGCCTGACAAAATCCTTGGCCTGAGGTGAGTTCAATGGTAGGGATTAAATCAGAACAGATATTGACTGACCTGCCTGAGTGTTTTATGTTACCATAGTATCAGGAAAGGATGGGGAAGATCTGGATTTCAGAATGCTGTTTTGGATGCTAGCTAAGCTAATCTGGTTAGTTTCTTTGGGTTTCAGTTTTCCTGATATGTAAAATGACAGCAACACAAATTATACACCCTGAAAAAGGTCCATATATACATCAGCAACTCACCGGGTCATTCTCACTGGTGCGGGATACAGCTCTGGGACTCTCAATTGGAACCTGGTTATCCAGGTGAGCAGGAAGGCTTTGGGGTACCCTGGTCCCCGTGTGCAAAAAACATCCAGGGTCCAACTAAAAAAGAAACCATTTTAGCATTTTGGAATTATCAGGCTTTTCATGCTTGCTACAACACTGAGGTTTTAAGTCATGTCTGCAACAAGGAAAAACGTCACTAACATACATTTTAGTTTTATGTAAAACAAATCCTTGTTATTATTTATAATTCTCTAAGTCCAATCACATTATTCATATTCTGAATCTGTTGTGTTGCAATGTCAGGGCTCTGTTCCCATAAGGAAACAAACAATCACATTAGAGATTGTTCAGGAACAGAGCACAGCCATTAACAACCTAAAGCAGGAGACTTCTTTTAATGCCCTTGCCCACAGTAATGAATGGTGGCCAGTACTGTACTATTCTCAGCTGTCTAATAATCATAGTTACCTCACTTATTAGGGGATCAGTGCAATGTTCCCACTTAATAGGTATAATTACAATCCCCACAACAATTTTCTTGCTAGCTGTGCCCTGGAATAAAGAATCTTTCATTAAGGACATGTAATGAGGGAGTGTGTAAAGCATCCAACTAAGTGAAAATAAACTGCTCTACAGGCAAGTGAGTGAACTACACATGGAAACTTCTGAACTGGGGAGGGGTCGAGGGAGAGGATGAGATTTCAGGAGGCAAATCTGAAAAAATGCTAACTCAATAACCCCCAAACTGAGCTTAAGGATAACAGGCCTTATGTAGAAGTGAAAAGATGCCCGTTACAAGGGAAAGATTAGGGTACGAAGCCCGTAGAAGCAGGAGAACGAGGATGTGAGAGACGGCTGAATTAAGGAAGTTGTGTGATAAATCAATAGGTAATATGAAAGTTGCCTATAGTTATATTTCGTCTCATCATGCAGCTTCATGACTGAAGAAAATGTATATTATTTTTGTACCACCCCTCATAACTCTTATACCCATTTTATAAGATACTTTTAAGATACTCCATAATGACATTCTAACTGGTATCTTTACCTCTAAATCTTTGATTCTTCATCTTTCACAATCTAAAAGATTTGTCCTCCCAAATAATAGGTTTAATCTTCAGCTAATCAAAAAGCTTGAATGGTTCCTGACTAACATCAAGATAAGTCTCGAAGTCCTTAGCATGAAAATCAAGGCCACTGTGACGACTTCCACGTACCTTTCTCGTCTCATCCCTTCATAAACTCTATATTCTAGTCATATGCTAAAACATGTTATTCACTTTTATGCTTCTAGACATCTGCTCATTCTACTTCAACTTCCCTCTCTTCCTATTTAAATCTTACTTATCCTTTAAGGCTCATCTCAGATGTCACATCCTCTGTGAAGATTTGCCAGACACCTTCAGTCAAAAGTAATTATCTTTCCCTCTCTGCTGATAGCACTTGCTTTGTATTGCATGGCATTTTTACTCTGCCGTGAACTGCATTCATGGCTTTTGTTATCTGAGTACCTATTAGATGCCAGGCAAAAGACTGTTTTACACACATTATTTTTAAGCCAAGAATCCTAGAAGATGGATTGCCTGTTTTATGATGGGGGAAACCAAGGTTCAGAGAAGTGAAGTAATTTTGCCTAAGGTCACAGAGTTGGCAGGTGGTGAAACCAGAATTCAAATCAAAGTTTGTCTGACTCCAAAATCTCTATTCTTTTTATTATATCATTTTATCTTATACACAAGTTTGTCTCCCATTCTAGGCCATACACACTTGGAAGAGAAGACATCAGATTTTATTCATCTTTGTAGCTTTTTCTCTGAGTACGTAACACACCACAAATACTTTGTACTTGTGCCCTGCAATAAAGAATCTTTCATTAGAGACGTGATGGGGGGAGTGTGTAAAGCGGCCAACTAAGTGAAAGTAAACTCAACTACATGCACTCAGTGAACTGCACCCAGAAACCTCTGAACCAGTACTTGTATATTTAATATAAAGTAAAAGGGTAAAGTAATAATACAGTTGCTCCAACTTTGTGTGAGAATGGCAGAGAGAGTGATGTTTATCAAACATCTAAAAACTGTACATTTCCAGCTTTCCTTGCAGATAGATTGGAGTCATGTGATTAGTTCTGGCTAATGAGCTGTAAATGGAAATAACTTGTGTCAATTCTAGTCAGAGCCAGTTAAGAGAGGGTATAAATTCTCCATTTCCCCTGCTGTGGCAACCTTAAAATTTATATGCTGAGATGGCACCCAAGATAATGAACCTTCTCCCTATGTCTCCCACTCTCCCACATTTGCCTGCAAACCATTTTGGAAATATAGCAATAGCAAGAACAAAACAAAACATATACACATACACACAATATCATTTGTTGTGTTAAACCATTGAGAATTCAGGGCCTGTCACCTCAGCATAGCAATCTGAATAACATACCCTAGTACTGATACTCCTCAGTATTCTCAACTCAACTGGAGAGAAAGCACCATGTCTCTAAAGAAATTAGCAGCCAAGTGGAAAATTAAAGATATTCACGGGCCACAAGGTGGTGCTACTTCTGTAAGAATCCTATGACTTTTTTAGTTAAACGCTTTTGCAGCAAATTAAAAGCTAGCAAAATGGATTCCTTACTTTTTACAGTGTTATAAATGGCAACACCCAGCTAGTCTCTTGTTTCCAGGGAAAACAACCCTATGCACAATTGCCTCTGCACAGTTCCAGAATGAAAATCATGCAGTTCCTGAAAGAACAGCACTCATGAGCCAATCAAGGTTACTCTAAATCAATCTACAAAAAGCACAAAATTCTACAAAAAGCATAAAATTCTTCCCACTGACATCTTTCTGCAGTTTGGACTCAGGTCTTTCTTATCTGTTATTAAGGAAGAAGAAATTTCAGGCTTTAATGTAATCAGTTGAGGCCAGAATCCATCACTCCATTGATCCTTGCTTTTCTTTTCATTTTTTTAAATTAATTAATTAATTTTTGGTAAGGAAGATCAGCCCTGAGCTAATATCCGATGCCAATCCTCCGCTTTTTTTTGCCGAGGAAGATTGGCCCTGAGCTAACATCCATGCCCATCTTCCTCTACTTTATATGGGACGCTGCGACAGCATGGCTTGACAAGTGGTGCGTCAGTGTGCGCCTGGGATCCAGGCCTGCGAACCCCAGGCCACGGAAGTGGAGTGCGTGCACTTAGCCACTTGCACCACTGGGCTGGACCCCATTTTATTTCATAATAATGGGTTATTTTATGTACATAAGTTTATCATGAACCCCTGGAAAAAAGACAAATCCTATAGAAGGACGGGCTCCTTTTCTAGAAAACCTAATCTATAATTAAAATGATCAGATGGAAGTGACTAAGCCCTCTGGCTCAGTTCTCATCCTTCAGGACTCAACTCTGAGAGGATCTCCTCTGGATCCTACTTAATCCAGGTTAGGTGCTCTTCCTGGGTGCTGTAACAGCACCATACTCTAACGACCCTTTATTCAAGATTCCACTACTGGACTTTGAGGTCCTGGAGAACATGGACCATAAAATGCGATACTGTGTGCACAGTGGTTAAGGCCACAGTCTTGGAAGTCAGACAGACCTGGTATCTAGTCTGGGCTCTACAACTTCACAATGTGTTACCTTAGGCAAGTTACTTAGCCTTTCTAATCCTCAGTTTCTGAATCTGTGAAACACAGATATTATCTACTTCATGGGTTAGTCATGAGGATTAAAAGAAACAAAGCACTTAGCACAGTGCCCGGCACATAATTAATGCCCAACAATTAGTAACCATTATTAGTAAAACGAGTCATCTTAGAATCCTGAGTACCTGCCATATGGAAGGTACTGAAAAACTATTTGCTAAATAAACGAAAGAATGAAGTAAAGCAACAGAACGGTCCTTTTTTTTTTTTGTAATTGATGTTTTAATGGTTTTCAACATTGTGAAATTTTGGGTTGTGCATTTTTGTTTGTCCATCACCATATATATGACTCCCTTCACCCCTTGTGCCCACCTCTCACCCCACACTCCCACTGCCCCTGGTAACTACAGTACAGTTTTCTCTGTCCATGTGTTGGTTTATATTCCACATATGAGTGAGATCATACAGTGTTTGTCTTTCTCTTTCTGGCTTATTTCACTTAACATAATACGCTCCAGGCCCATCCATGTTGTTGCAAATGGGACGATTTTGTCTTTTTTTTATGGCCGAGTAGTATTCCATTGTATATATATACCACATTTTCTTGATCCAATCGTCAGTCGAGGGACACTTAGGTTGCTTCCACTTCTTGGCTATGGTGAATAATGCTGCAGTGAACATAGGGGTGTATAAGCCTCTTTGGATTGTTGATTTCAGGTTCGTTGGATAGATTCCCAGTAATGGGATGGCTGGGTCATAGGGCATCTCTATTTTTAAGTCTTTGAGGAATCTCCATACCATTTTCTATAGAGGCTGCACCAGTTTGCATTCCCACCAGCTGTGTATGAGGGTTCCTGTTTCTCCACATCCTCTCCAACACTTGTTGCAGAACGGTCCTTTTTTATATATGATTTTATTATTTTATCCAACTATCACATGTCAAAGGTCTAAATTGGCAACTTACTTTTCTTTTAAATACTTCATGAGGGGATGATAATCATTAATCCAACTGCAGAATAATAAAAGTTAGTATAGATAACTGCAATCAAGCTTATTTATCTATTTTTTAAAAAAATGTTAATGCTCCTATGGCAGGTAAATTCTCAAGCACAACTATTCTACTGAGACCTGTTACTTGAAGATTTTTAGGGCAGCTGGGAGTGAAGTTTATGGGCAGAGGAACGGAATTGTGACTGTTCTTTTGAGTGTAAACTTGTAAATTAATGCACTAGTCAGCTGAAGTTCTCCAAAGCATTTTATTCTGGATACAGTGAATCCATCCAAAAACAAGAAAGTCTACCTAAAGACAGTTTGCACAAAGAAGCATGTAGGTCAGTTAGGACTCACCTTATGGACCCTGGAGATAAGCCTTGTCATTCCTTTCAGCATTGTCCTTGCACTCTTAAAAAAAGTGAAAAAGTAAGCCACAATTAGAAAAGATATTTGCTCAATGGATTAGTATCCAGAATAAATAAAGAATGCCTATAAATTGATTAAAAAATGAGAAGACATGAACAGATATTTCACAGAAAAGGAAACACAAATGGCTAGTAAATGCATGAAAAGATTTTCATCCTCATTACAAATCAAGGAAATGTAAATTAAAACCACCACAATGAGATACCATTCACAACCACCACATTGGGAAAAATGAAAAAGTCAGACAATAGCAAATGTTGAAGAGCCTGTGAAGCATTGGGAACTTTCACACACTGTTAATGGGAGTGTAAATACAAATATCGTGGAAAACAAATTTGGCATTATCTTGTAAAGTTGAAAATGGACAGGTCTATGACCCAGGTATTGTACTCCTTGATATTTATTCTAGAAAAACACTTACACGTGTATGCTGGGAAATATGTAGTCATTAACTGTCTAGCATGTACTAAAATTGTACAATCTCATAGTTGTAGAGAATGAATTATCAAAAACTGTAAAAAGCCCAAATGTCCATGGATAGAAGAGTGGATAAACAGAGATATGGTCATATAGTGGAATACCATAAAGAGATAAAAAGAATAAACTGCAGTTACATGCATGACATGGATGAATCTCAAAAACTGATACCAAGTGAAAACTATTATATATAGTGTGATATAATTTATATAAAATTAAAAAACATAAAACTTAACTCATTATTTGGGGAATATACATATATGTAGTAAAACTGAAAGAGAAAGGCAAGAGAATGATAAGCACAACATTTAGAATAATGCTTACTTTTAGCAGGGAGGTAAAGGTATAAGACTGGGGCAGAGCACACAAAGAAATTGGTAATGATCTATTTCTAATGCTGGATAATGGGTACATGAGTATTTGTTTTATTATTTTTATACCATGTGTATTACATTTACTCATTTCTATGCTGGAAATATTTAATTAAAAAACTCTAATCTCTTGAGAGCTAAAAGATGTTTAAAATACTTTAATGCAACTCTCAATATTCAGTAGTGATAGCATAACCAAATCAAATCTCCAGGTAATTACTTACTTCATTTTGGATAACAATTTTCGCCTTTCCTACAGCCCAGATTTTTTTTTTTTTTTTAAAGATTTTATTTATTTTATTTTTTCCCCCCAAAGCCCCAGTGGATAGTTGTATGTCGTAGCTGCACATCCTTCTAGTTGCTGTATGTGGGACTCGGCCTCAGGATGAACGGAGAAGTGGTGCCTTGATGCGCACCCGGGATCCGAACCCGGGCCACCAGCATCGCAGCGCGTGCACTTAACCACCAAGCCACAGGGCCAGCCCCAGCCCAGATCTTTAAAGTAGCAGCAGCAACAACAATAACAGAGTTGCACCCATTTATTCAACACTTACTGAACACCTACCATGTGTGAGGCCCTGTAAATAAAACAGTAAACAAAACTGCTATAGTCCCTCACCCAATGGGGCTTATAGAACAGTCAAGAGATGACACAAACTCCTTTGAATTCATCTCCTTTTAGTTTTCAAGTTTACTTTTTAATAAAGATGCCAATGCATTCCTTAATTCAGTCATTCAAGAAATGTGTGATGTGCTTCCTCAAGCCCACACTAAAGACAGAGTATACAGTGGTAAACAAGACTGGCATGGTCTCTACTGGCCTGCCTCCCTTTTACCTGTGGGATTCCAGGGCTCCTTTGCTGTGTTTGAAAACCAGAGGTCTAGAGCAGCAGTTCCCAAAATGAGTTTGGTGGATGTCATAAAATGTGTCAATGCTCTATGGCCAAAGAAATTAGAGAAATGCTGTATAACTATTCATTTTTTGAACAATTACAATATGTTAGCATATTTAAAAGTTTGGGAAAAACTACAGTAAAGAGACTTCATTTGACTCAAATTTACTTGGCCTTGGAACCCTTGGAATTCCCTTATTGCAAAATACTATTAATATCATTCTCCTGGATGCTAGTGGAGGGGCGGCTGCTGTGGAGCAAGGTGGTGGCTGTGAGTATGTGCCGAGGCCTGAAGATGAAGCTCTACTGAGCCAGGCAGAAGTGAGGTCCCCTGTGTTCCCTGCTCTTTATCTGTTCTCCTTAGCTTTGCCTTACACTGCCTCCATTGCTGTTCAACACTGCCCAATGCCCACCACCACCACCACCTGCTGCCCATTACAACTGTGTATAAGAGTCAGAAGAGCAGGCCTGAGACTGCTATCCTTAGAATGGCCTGCTTGCAAGGTTGCCCCTTAGCTGGTGTCTGAGAACTTGGATTTCAGGAGTTTCACCATTCCTAGAACTGGTACGAGAGGGTTACTGTGCCTAAACTATTTATCCAAACAACGTGATTTATGTTGAACAGCTGCTCTCCTGGGAGTCCGAAATTTTAGTATATGCTAGACAGATAATGACTACACGACCAGCCCCAATAAAAACCCTGGTCACTGAGGCTCTGAGTTGCCTTGGCTGGCAATATTTCACACGTGTTGTCACAACTTGTTGCTGAATGAATTAAGTGTGTCCTGTGTGATTCTACTGGGAAAGACTCTTGGACGCTTGCACCTGGTTTCCTCCAGACTTTGCCCAATGTGCCTTTTCCCTTTGCTGATTTTGCTCTGTATCCTTTCACTGTAATAAATCATAGCATAAGTATGACTATGTGCTGACTTCTGAGTCCTCCTAGGGAATCATAGAACCTGGGAGTGGTCTTGGCAACCACAAAACCCACCACCCAGTGCCCAAGACCACCCAGCATCCATCTCCACCTGATGCCCAATACCATCTGATACCCACCACCACCTGGCGCCCAAGACCACCCAGTGCCTGTCTCTATCAGCTCAATTTTCTTAACCCCAATTCTTCTCAATCCTCCTCTACTTCAACTACTTCACTCCCTGCCTCCAACACTGTCATCCCCCATCTGTGACCAGCTAAACCCCATGCCGATTCTAACCCTCCGTATCAGTTGATTACCAACCGCAAGCCCTCCACCCAACCTCAACTTTTCCTATTCCCAAACTACTCATGACCCCCATGTCACTCCAACAGTATCTGGCCCACCCAACTCTGCTCCCCCGATCTTCTCAATGTGCCCTGTTGCAACCACTAATATGGGACAGCTGTGACCTGCAGCTCCAGAGGGAGGCTAGGTCCTGGAGAGGAAAGAGTGGGTGACATGGTCCTGAGGTCCCCTAGGTATGCTTGTGGTCATTGGGGCCCTGTTTTAGCATGTTTTACTCTGGCCATGTTTTAGACATATGGGAAATGCTGGTCAGGAAAATGTGACCAACTCTCCATTCCAGGACACTATCATCTTGTATCCATATTACAACAACTGGTCTACCAGCCTCCAGCTTTGAACTTCTCCAATCCATTCTGTCCATTGAAGTCTTGCTTAAAATCTTTCAATATTTCCCCACGCCTTTAAAGGAAAAGGATATATATATATATATATATATATATGGTATACACAAGAATAACAGAAGATTCTTAAAAAGGGGGAGGGGATCTCAAAAGTCTGATCTCAAATCTCAAAGCAGACAATCTGGACTAAACCATATTTTCCATGTTCTTTAAAATAACTGTAAGCAGAAAAAATCCTATTGACAGGCCAAATTAAAGCAGAAGAGAGAAATATTTCCTCATTCTACTTTCTAGGGCATATACAAATCAGGGCATTGCAAGATAAATGCTCAAAGCCACTAATACTATGGAAAAATTTGAGTTCTGATTTCTTCTTTCAGTTTTTTCATGTCCTTTGAACACTTATTTGCAGAGCACAAGTTAAACATATTGCTTGTTACTGGAAGATAAGGAAGGGATAGGTTTCCTATTAAAAGCGACTGATGGTACAAAATGAAAAAGAGTTATGGGGATGGATGGTGGTGATGGCTGCACATTAATGTGAATGTATTTAATATTACGGAACTGTACACTTTTTAAATGCCTAAGATGGCAAATTTTATGTTATGTGTATTGTACCACAATAATAAAAGAAAAAACAAAACAAAACAAAAAAAGCAACTGATGATAAAAATTAAAGATGCATGATAATTATCTCAAGCCTTCTAAGAAGCAAAAATGAAGAAAAAAATTCTCAAAGATTTATCATTAAAATACTTCTCTAATATTGTTCAACTGCCATCATTCTGAGACTCTACCTATTGTCTACTTTTACTACACCAAGACAGAAAAGTCCTCTCTCCAATCTCAGTCATTCTTTGTTTAAAATGTGGATTGGGCCGGCCCCGTGGTTTAGCGGTTAAGTGCGCATGCTCCGCTGCTGGCGGCTCGGGTTCGGATCCCGGGTCCGCACCAACGCACCGCTTCTCCAGCCATGCTGAGGCCGTGTCCCATATACAGCAACTAGAAGGATGTGCAGCTATGACATACAACTATCTACTGGGGCTTTGGAGGAAAAAAATAAATAAATAAAATCATAAAAAAAAAAAATAAATAAAAAAAATAAAATGTGGATAAAACAAACAAATCCCAGAGACAAATAATTTCCTTGGTCTTTAAACCATCTGAAGCTCTTCCAGGTGTACTTGGAAGGGACATTTACTCATCATTGTATTTATAAAGTTCTGCCACTATTCTGCTGAAACTTTTTAGTGTTAGAGTCCTCTTTCTTAAGAAAAAAAAAAAAAGTATTCTCACATAGGCAGACTAAATGTATACTGAGAAGGAAGTCAGAAAAAACCTGTACCAAATTTAGAAAGGTATCCCAAAGACTATATGCTGGTCACATAAGACTTCAGTGGTCACAAAAATCATAGGTCCTTTTTTTTAAATTAAATTTTTACTATGGATATAATTGTAGATTCACATGCAGTTGAAAGAAATAATATATCGTCCCATGTACCCTTTACCCAGTTTTCCCCAATGGTAACATCTTGCAAAACTATAGTACACTATCACAACTGGGATATTGACATTGATACAGTCAAAATACAGAACATTTCCATCACTTAAAGGATCCTTCACGTTCTCCTTTTATAGCCTCTCCCACTGCCCACCCCCTTCCCTCCCTTCCTTAACCCCTGACAACCACTAATCTGTTCATTTGTATTTGTCATTTCAAGAATGTTATATAAATGAAATCATACTGTATGTAACCTTTTGATATTGGCTTTTTTCACGCATAATTTTCTGGAGATTCATCCGGGTTGCATGTTATATGTATCAACAGTTCGTTCCTTTAATCCTGAGTACTATTCCCTGGTATGAATGTGCCTGTTTGTTTAATCATTCATCCATTGAAGGATATTGGGGTTGTTTCCAGTTTTTGGCTATTACCAATAAAGCTGCTATGAACATTTGTGTACAGGTTTTTTTTTTTTTTTAATTTTATTTATTTATTTATTTTTCCCCAAAGCCCCAGTAGATAGTTGTGTGTCATAGCTGCACATCCTTCTAGTTGCTGCATGTGGGACGCGGCCTCAGCATGGCCGGAGAAGCGGTGCGTTGGTGCACGCCCGGTATCCGAACCTGGGCAGCCAGCATCAGAGCGCACGCACTTAACCACTAAGCCACGGGGCCGGCCCTGTGTACAGGTTTTTGTGTGAAGAGAATCATAAATTCTTAAGGTTAAATGATCTAGTTCAAGAACTAAGTCTTCAGAAATAGTTCAGAATTGAATTGGTGCTACAGTGATCTTAATAATAATCACTGAGTATTTTTTAGAAACAGGTTCTATAAGCAATTTTTTTTTTATTTTTTTATTTTTATTTTTTTTAAAGATTTTATTTATTCATTTTTTTCCCCCCAAAGCCGCAGTAGATAGTTGTATGTCATAGGTTCACATCCTTCTAGTTGCTGTACGTGGGACTCGGCCTCGCGTTGGACGGAGAAGTGGTGCCTCGGGGCGCGCCCGGGATCCGAACCCGGGCCGCCAGCATCAGAGCGCGCGCACTTAACCGCTAAGCCACAGAGCCGGCCCCTCTATAAGCAATTTATAGGTATTATCTTACAACAATCCGGTGAAGTAGACATTATTATACCCAGGTGAAAATAGAGATGGATAGACTAAATAACTTGCCTAAGGGTATATAGCCTAAAATTGGCAGTTTTGGAATTCAAACCCATGACTCTGCAGCCTTTCTCATTAGCCGCTGCATATGCTATATTGTCAGTCATCAAATGCCTGAATGTCTCCATTGATGGGGAACTCATAAGGCAGTCCATATGGTTTTCAGGCAGCTTTTATGGAAAGTTATTTCACATTGTGAGGTGAAATGTCTCCCTGTAGCTTCCACTCACTGTCCCAGTCTTTCTGTTGGGTTTTACAAGCCATCTTCCATATGATAAATTGAAGGTAGTTATCTCCTCTATTTTTCTTTTTCTGGGTAAATGTCTTCAGTTTCTTAAAGTAATCATCATGCAAGTCCCTTCTCTATATTACTCATCAATACTCTTCAAGTATGATCTATCAGTTTTAGATTTTATATTTCCAACAGTGACTATTTTGTAATTCTATCACACCATAGTTTCACTGAGAACACAGTTTACTAAAATTACCAGTTGTTTTTTTTTAAACAAATACTGTTATCTATCAAAATCCTAGCAACGTTTTTTTTACGGAAATTGTCAAGCTCTCAAAATTCACATGGAAATGCAATGGACCCAGAATAGCCCAAATAACCTTGGGAAAAAAAAAAAGAACAAAGTTGGAGGGCTCACATTTCCAGATTTTAAATCTTACTACAAAGCTACAGTAATCAAGACAGAGTGGTATTAGCATATGTCTATAGATCATAGATGTCTGATCCATATGTCCATAGATCAGTGGAATAGAGCTGGGAGAAACCCTTACATCACAGTCAGTTGATTTTTAACATAGGTGCCAAGACAATTCAATGGGGGAAAGAACAGTCTTTTCAACAAATGGTGCTGGGACAACTGGATATCCACATGTAAAAGAATGAAATTGGACCCCTGCATCACATCATCCACAAAAATTAACTCAAAATAGATCATAGACCTAAATGGAAGTGCTAAAACTATAAAACTCTTAGAAGAAACACAGGAGTAAATCTTTGTGACTTTGGATTAGGCAATGGTTTCTTAATGACACCAAAAGCTCAAGTGACATAAATAAAAATAGATACTTGGACTTCATCAAAATTGAAAACTTCTGCTTCAAAGGATACCATCAAGAAAGTAAAAGACAACCCACAGAATGGGAGAAAATATTTGCAAATTACATATCTGAAAAAGGACTTGTATCCACAATATATAAAGAACTCTTTATAACTCAATAATAAAAAAAGACAACCCGACTCAAAAATAGGCAAAGGATTTAAATAGACACTTCTCTAAAGAAGATATACAATGGCCAATAAGCACATGAAAGGATGCTTAACACTGTTAGTGATTAGGAAAATGCAAATCAAAAACACAACATGATACCACTTGTAAGGGAGCAGGGTTTGCCACCTCAAGATGTGTCTCTTTGGCATGAGGATCGATTATTTTGGGCTGGTTACTTTTAAGAAACTGCAGACAGGGGAGAAGCTCTGAAAACCAAGTAGAAGTTACCCTTTGTAAGAGACATTTACATTTGTAAGGGAAATCTCCCTTTGTAAAGGTGTCTCCCTCACTGTACCAAGAAGAGGAGGGGATGACCTTATCTCCAGAAACTCTTATTAATGCAGAAGGCAAGGACCTAAATCTGCATAATAACCTTAATCTTTTTTTTTCTGGTTAGGAAGGCCAGCCCTAAGCTAACATCTGATGCCAATCCTCCTCTTTTTGCTGAGGAAGATTGGCCCTGGGCTAACATCCATGCCCATCTTCCTCTACTTTATATGGGACGCCGCCTCAGCGTGGTGTGTCAGTGCGTGCCCGGGATCTGAACCTGTGAACCACTGGCCGAAGTGGAGCACATGCACTTAACTGCTGCGCCACCAGGCCGGCCCCAATAACCTTAATCTTGTTTACCATGCTTTTTCTGGTAATCTCTCATGATGGACTCCCCCCACCTCCAACATCTTCTTTTTGTCTTTAGCTGAAGATGGTATTTAAGGCGGCCACCTCATGGGGACCGGCCCTATGGCTTAGCGGTTCAGTGCGCGTGCTCCGCTGCTGGCGGCCCAGGTTCAGATCCCAGGTACACACCGATGCACAGCTTGTCAGGCCATGCTGTGGCGGTATTCCATATAAACTAGAGGAAGATGGGCACGGATGTTAGCCCAGGGCCAATCTTCCTCAGCAAAAAAAAGGAGGATTGGCATGAATGTTAGCTCAGGGCTGATCTTCCTCACACTCACACACACACACACACACACACACAAAATAAGGTGGTGACCTCAGCCATTCTGGTGAGTTACTCAGCTTTCCTGGATTTCTCCCATGTATACATGTTATAAAGCTTTGTTTGATTTTCTCCTGTTATTCTGTTTCACGTCAATTTAATTTTTAGGCCAGCCAGAAGGACTAGAGGGTAGAGGAATTGTCTTCCTCCCCTACACATTTCAAACCCAAAAGGATAGCTAAAATCAAAAGGACAGACAATAACAAGTGTTGGGGAGGATGCAGAAAAACTGGAATCCTCATACATTGCTCTTAGGAATGTAAAATGGTGCAGCCACTTTAGAAACAGTTTGGCAGTTCCTCAAAAGATTAAACATGGAGTTACCAAATGACCCAGCAATTCTACTCCTAGTTATATACGCAAGAGAAATGAAAATATATGTACATACAAAAACTTGTGCACAAATGCTCACAGCAGCATTATTCATAATAGCCAAAATGTGGAAACAATCCAAAAGTTCGTCAACTGATGAATGGATAAACAAAATGTGGTATAGCTATACAATGGAGTATTATTCAGAAATAACAAGAAATGAAGTTCTGATACACGCTACAACATGGATGAATCTTTAAACAAAGGGAAAGAAGTCTGTCACAAAAGACCACATGTAGTATAATTCTCATTATATGAAATGTCCACAACAGGCAAATCTATTGCGACAGAAAATTAGATTAGTGGTTGCCAGGGGCTGGGAGATGGAATAATGGAGAGTGACTACTGATGGGTTCTTTTTGGGGTGATAAAAATGTTCTAAAATTAGATAGTGGTAATGGTCACACAACTCTGTGAATATACTAAAAACTCACTGAATTGTATACTTTAAAGATATTGAATTTTATGGTATGTGAATTTTATGCTATGTGAATCTCAATAAAGCCATTATTTAAAAATGTTGCTATTTAGCCATATTAAAACAATACAGCAATAGTGAAGCTAACATGCACAGATTAACTACTATATGTCAGAAAATGTGCTATATACATTATATGCTTTATGTTATTTTATCATCATAGCATCCTTTGAAGCATTGTATCAGCTGTTGCTCCACAACAAACCACCCCAAAATGCAGTGGCTTAAAACAATAACTACTTATTATTGTTCACAAGTCTATAGCTACAGGCTGGTTAGTTCTTTTGCTCTGGGCCAGGTTTGCCTATCTCTGTTAGGCTTCCTCATGCATCTGAGGTTGGCCGCAGCTAAGATGACTGATTCTGCTCTACATTGTCTCTCATCCTCTAGCAGTGTGGCCTGGACTTGTCATAGCAGTGGCAAAGATCCAAGAGAGCTGAAACATTTAAGACCTGTTCAAACCTGGCTTAGAACCAGCACAGTCTTCTGTCACATTCTATTGCAGCCCATTATAGGCCAACACAGATTCAACGTGTGGGAAGCAGACTTTATCTCTTTATAGGAGCTGCAAAGTCACAATTTTTTCTGACACGTGGAAACCACTGTACTGTTAAAAAATGGAGAAGTCTGGATGTACACGTGGTTATTGGACTTAAGAGCCCACGTTCCTCATTACTACATCATATTTCTTCCTACATGGCCTCAATCCTTTATTTGTGCAGCTAGCTGTTAACTTTGATCCTAGCTGAGAATAAGTGAATTATTAAGTCTGTGCACTTAGCGGCTGTGCCACTGGGCCAGCCCCTAGATTAGGTTCTGAAGTAGAGATGCCTAAAGATAAAAACTTAAAAGAAAAGATAAACACAAAACAGTGTGATCTATTGTGGTGCTAATGTTGCGGGTAATTTTCTTTCTTGATTTTTATTTCTAATGTTATTAACAATAATCAGCAATATTAATAATATTGTGTATGTAATAAAAACTGTCCAAAATTCAGTACGGTGTCCATGTTAAAAAAAAAGTTTCTGGGGCCTGCCTGGTGGCTTAGTGGTTAAGTTTGCACGCTCTGCTTTGGTGACTCGGGGTTTGCGGGTTCAGATCCCGGGCGCGCACCTACATACCACTCATCAAGCCACGCTGTGGCGGCATTCCATATACAAAAAATAGAGGAAGATTGGCACAGATGTTAGTTCAGGGACAATCTTCCTCAGCAAAAAGAGGAAGACTGGCAACAGACGTTAGCTCAAGGCCAATCTTCCTCACCAAAAAAAAAAAAAAAAAGTAAATAAAATCATTTAAAAAAAGTTTTTATGAGACCTAGGCAAAACCATTTTTATGGGTTTTTTTTTGGTTAGGAAGATTACAGACAAGGAAACAGAGTGGCAAGTATGGCAGAATGGTTAAAAGCTTGGACTCTTCAAACTAAGTGCTGGGATTTGAAACCCGGCTCTCCTATTTAATAGTTGTGTAACCTTGAGCAAATTACTTAAACTTTGTCTCTGTTTCTTCATTTCTAAAATGGAGATAATGGCAGCATCTAAATATAGAATTGTTACAAGGATTAAATGATTTATAAGTTATCAGTTTATTACTACACCTAAGTTTCTCCAGTTTACAGAGCTACCAAGGAGCAGAGCGAGGCCTTGAACCCAGGCAGTCTGAAGTGTACATTTCTACTTTGATAAAAGGCAATAACCTGAAGCATAAGTTTAAAATCTTGGTACCCAAACAAAAATTTCAGAGTTCTTCCCTTGTTACATAGAAAATTATTTAGATTATTATGCTTATACAGCATTTACCCATAACTTGTCAAATGTAAAGTCAATCCTGATGATATTCTAGTAAGTTTTATCTTCAAAAATTTCTTTTAACATTTGAAACCTTATTTTAAAAGTTTATACTGAAGAGCTTCTCCTGTTTATCTATATTGTATTTAGATAACATCCCAGCAAGGAAGCACCATGAAATAAATGTTTAATTACTTCTATTCCAGTGAGGAAGTCTGAGGGCAGCTTAGCTAAGACTGCTGCTGTACAGCAATATCCTAGAGGCCAGCTGTGTACTTACAGCTTGGAAACTGATGCCAGAAGCAGAACAGTAGGGGAATACTGGAAATCTAGGCAGTTTTGTTGAGTGCCTATCACTTTGCTTAAAGAAAAGTTTCAGTTAACCCATACCCTCATTTAAATTAAAGCACAGACCACAATCCAAGGCAGAGTACTTTGGAGGTTAATAATGATTTGACTCTTTCTGTATTAGTTTCCTATTGCTGCTGTGACAAATTACCACAACCTTAGTGGCATAAAACAACACAAATTTGTCATCTTAGGGTTCTGTGTTTAGAAGTGCAAAATCAAAGTGTCTTGCAGGGTTGTATTCTTTCTGGAGGCTCTAGTAGAGAATCTGCTTTATTGACTTTTCCAGTGTTTAGAGGCTGCCCTTTCATCTTCAAAGCCTGCAAGAGCCAGTCAAGTCTTTGTCATATTGCATCACTCTGACAGACTCTTCTGTCTTCCTCTTCCATCTTTTCAAAACTCTTGTAATTCCAGTGGGCCTATCAGATAATCCAGGATAATCTCCCTATTTTAAGGTTAGCTGATTAGCAACCTTAATGCCACCTGCATCCTTAATTCCCTCTTGCTATGTAACATAACATAGTCACAGGTTCTAGGAATTAGGACATGGACATCTTGGGGGAACGATTAGTCTGTCTTCCAAGCCTTCCTTGGTTCAAATAATTCAGTGTTCATTCATTCAATATGGTCATTTTATTGAGCACTTAATATATTTTAGTTGCTAGTAGGCACTGGGGCATATGCAAAAGAACAGAATACTATCCTATTCGCCTATACTTAGCCGACAATTCATGAATCAGTGCAGTTACTGAATGCTAGTTGAAGGCAGAGACCCTAAGTATGTAACTTTCTTTATATACTGGTGTAGTGGAATTCCATTAGAAGTGTTTTTTCTTTGTAGTGTATACAATTATGTTACTGATGAGAAATTTTACACGAAGGCAATGTGGTATAGTGAAAAAAGTTAGGTTTTTAAGAGACAGGCAAACTAAAGTCTAAAGATAAAATTACTGGACTTCTCTGAGCCTCAGGCTTCTCATCTGTAAAATGTGAATAAGATGATCCATCTCAAAGTGTTGTTTATTCTAAGGATTAAAAACAAACACATGTTCTTCTGGCATGGTATTCCACAAATGTTAATTCTCCTTCTCCTCTCATATTTTAAGTATCTAACATTCATTTCAACATTTTCCTAACTTGCTTTGCACTAGACTATAAAAAAAATGTTAGACATAGTCCTTGCTCTCAAATTAAAAACGTTGTTGGTAGAGTAACACACTTGCATACATGACACAATTAAAGATTAATGTAAAACTTCAATGGGCTCCATGAAAGACTTGGCACTTAAGACACAGGAAAAGCAAATATATAGCGAGGTAATTAAGGCTGAATTCCTCTTTACCTTAAAAAAACAAAGCAAGCAAACAAAGCCTGGTCCATATATTGAAATATGGTACCGGGGAAATTCAGGAGTGTCTACTTGAACTTCAGAGCTTGACTAGACCTTTGAGATTTAATCTAGCACAATGATTTTCAAACTATTCCCTGGATCCCCAGAAATTCACAGATGTGAAGAAAAGGGACACCCAAGTAAATCCCCTCCCTAATTTTTTCTGCTTTACTGGTTAGGTGAAACTAAAAACTACTAGATTAGATAAACTTCGGGATTATCTGTGGATTTTAATAGTCCATAGTTCTCCTGAATTCCATCATCAAGTAAACGTTCGTGCAGGATTCTGAGAAACAAGTATTAGTAACCACAGAAATCTGATAGGCCTAGTTTTGCTTTGTTTTATTAACGACTTGGTTAGAATAGGACACAAACTACCAATTACACCCACAAACCTTATCAACATCAACAGAATCATAACATAATGCTCTGCACTTTCCCTGTGCCTAGGAGCTAATTCTACTTTACATATATTATTTCACACACCAATTCCAAAGGCAGATTTGGAGTTAACTAATTTTTATGTCTAGTTTTTCGTTTCTTCTTGATAAGGAATTAAGAAAAATAACTTTCCGAAGGACACATAAGACACGGGCGATTCAGTCCAAAACTCAACTGGAAATACATGATTCCTTATCCTCTAACATCAGGCTGCCTAATGAGATTGAAAATGTAGTAGCCATGCAGGAGGAAAAAGTAAAAGTGCACAGAAACACCATCGCGTATAGACAGTTGTGTGAAATTCTTGAAATCTAAGCTGAGCTAAAAAAAGAAAGCCGACCACGGCGCCGGTTCTTCCTTGGGTCCCAAGTCTGCAACATAGAACCCGGAAAAAAGCCCCCTAGGACGGTCGCCGGTCCTCCTGGCCTCACTCCCTACCTCACGGAGGTGCGGAGTCCCGCTCCTTTCTCTCATGGGTACAACCCCCGCGCCGGTCCATTTCCTCACCGAGAGTCGCGGACCAATTCTCCCCACGCGGCGAACAGCAGATACTATCAAAAGCTGCTCCGTAGTGCTCGTCCCGCAGCAAAGAAGCAAGCTCGGGTCGAACGGCAGGAAGCTACTCAACGCGCAGCCGCCGCGGCCTCCAACCGCCGGCCAGCGGAGGGGCGCTAGGCCGCCCCCGACCCACTCGCCGCGGCCGTGAGGAGGAGGGGGGAGGCGAGCCGCGGCGCCCCGGCCCGGGAGGTGAGTAGCCATGGGTCTCTGTCCGCCACTCAGATAATTCCAGTCTTAGCGGCAAGCTCTGCCTGCTTTTGCCTACCTTTTCCTCCCCCGCTCCTGCAGCCGACAGGAATGGAACAGTCCCGCGGGGGGATTGTGGGAGGCGCACGCGCGAGGGGTGGAGGGTATGTGGGGGGGGGGCCGGGGGAGGAGGCGGCGGCGGCGGCCGGGGCGGCGGTTGGTGGCCGTGGGGGCGGGGAAGGGGGGGAGGAAAGAAGAGGAGGTGGAGGAGGAGGCTTGGGCTCGCGCCGCTGAAGGTACGCGTGAGGGCCCGCGCCAGAGCCGGCTTGACAGGGGCCGAGGGGAAGTGGGGGACCGTGCGAGGAGGCGCCCCTGAGCGAGCGCGTACGGGCTGGCTGGCGCGCAAGGCGGCCGGAGGCGGTGGTTGGTGGGAGCGGCGAGCGACGAGCCCAGATACACTCCGACGCGTGCGGGCGGGCGTGCGCGCTTCGCCGCCCGAGTCGGGTGAGGGGGGAGGACGGAGGGGAAGAACGCGAGGAGGGAGGAGTGGGAGGTGGGGGGGGGGCACGAGGCGCCCTTCGCTCGCTCCCTCCCTCCCGAGGAGCTGCCGCCGCCGCCGCTCTGCCGCCGCCGCTCCCGCCGCCATTTTGGGTTCGCTTTGCGGAGGGGGAGACGATCCCCGTCTGGGTTGCGGGACCCGCCTCCCCTCAGTTTCCCTTGCTTGGCCCCACGCCTTTCCCTTCTCCTCTCTCGCATTTCCGCCAGTCCGCTCACCCGCTGGCCGCCTCCTGACAAGCGGGAGGGATCCACTGTGGACCAAGGGAAGCGGAGGAGCCTAGTGGCGGCCGCCCCCTCTTCCCCACTTCCCTGCACTCTCATCTTTCTCGGCCTCGGCCTCTGACACGGTGAGTAGAACCGCCTGGGGAGGCCTTTGGGCCTAAGTACTCCCTCCGCGACTCAATCCTTGGCTTCTTGGGAGCTACTGTCATCTCCCGGACCTGGACCTCCGGGAGAGCGGTGGTAAGGATGGGGGAGGGGAGAGAAGGGAAGGGGATCCTGAGCTTACCGGGAAGTCCCTCCTGGCGGGGGTGAAGGGGTGTCCCCGACAGGCGGGCTCCTGGCTTGGGGGAGGGGGCAGGAAAGTAAGCGAGTGGAGGCGGAGTCGGCTGTGCCCCTGACAGGTTAGTTTGTGTGTTGTGTAGACACGATTGGAGCATCCCCCGTAGTCCAGTCTGTGGCTGTTTAAGGAATAAGACTGGCAGGAGGGCTGATCTTCTGAGAGTAGTTTACCTGTATGATCAGGTGTGTGTCGTCCCTGACATGCTGAACTGTATGTAGGAAAGACAGAATGATTTCAGTGTTATAAGTTTAATAAATGTTACTGGTTACTTTGTACATGGAAAGACATGTTTTTGGTCTGGAAGACAGATGGTCTGCTGGTGTATGGCGGCTGTGTTTGTGTGTGTATGCAAGGAAGGAAAGTGTTCCGGAAGAGTTTGCTTGTGTTTGTGTAAGTGTAATGGAGTTCCCCTTATAAGTTAGCTTATTTTTAAAATAAAACGTGGGATATTCCCTGCTGGCTGATGTGTGTGTGTATTTTAGGTATTGGGAGCGCCTTGTTACCTGTTGGGAAAGAGAAGTCACAGCAGTATTTTAGACAATATAGCATATATTTGTGGGAGAAACTTAAACTGCTTGTGGTCTTAAGAGTAGTTTGTTCCTCTGAACAGAGTGAATTGTGTAAATGTGAAGGTCTAGAATGTCTTTAACAGAATAGTTACTATGAGGGTATAAGGAATGGATGGCCTTTTTGTTGACCTGAGTTTATATTAACGCTTTATGATAGAATAACGCTGTTATATTTTTCAGATTTTAAATCTTTAAATTCTAAATCTCTTTGTGATTCTAAATATCTGTGAAATGGTAGAATAGATGTTTTCTCCCATTTTACACAATACGAAATTGAGGCATAAAGAGATAATTTTTTCAAGGTCACATGTTAAATTGGTTACAAAGTTGGGACTATAACTCCAGTATTTTGACTACTAGTCCAGTAGTGTATTCACTATACCATGATGCCTCAGGAGGTCTTTGTCAGGCAAATCTGAGTTTATTGGAAAGATAAGGGCTTATATGACTGGTTGAATTGTATTTGGTAGAGATCAGTTATGTCAGACATGTATGTGGAATGTAGGTTGTCCTTTCCAGGTTGGCCTGTGTGAAATGGTTATCCATGATTATTTTTTGTTTATGAAGGAAGCAGAGCATTTCTGACACTTGAGTTTGTGTGTTTGAGGAAGGGATGTCTTCCGTAGTTTAACTTGTACTAGAGCAGCTACCTGGGGCCTGACAGCTTAACTTTAAATGTATGGGAAGAAGGATCTTCTTTCATTCGTTCAACAAATATTTGTTGAATAACTACTCGTTATACACTGTTCCTGCCTTGGGGTGAGAGTAATCAAGGTGACCCTGTTGAAACAGCCTGGATGCATCCTGGATGCATATGAGGGGACTTGTCTTGACAGTGGTATGTATTAAGTCAAGCAAAGCAGACAAGTCAGTGCGAAATTGAAACTAGAAAACCTTCCTAAAAAGTCTTTTCAGTTTGGAGGGAATTTAGATCTTCCAGACATTTTAATGTGGAAGGATACAAGTGTATTTAAGAATCCAACAGGATGGCCAGTTTGTGATAATGTGTGCCTTCTTTTGCATTATCTTTTGGCGTTTATGAGTAAACAGTTTTTGGGATCTGGGAATTGTTGATATATGTGTCTGTAGATATTGGAACTTTTTGGCAGGGCTGAAGGAATTCTTCGAAAGACTTAATTTTGTAGTAAGGATCCCCTCTATGAATATGAAGGAAGAATATTTGAACTAAACCAACTTAACTGTGTCTCTCTGGAAAATGGAATGTTTTTGATATGCTAGATTAGTGGTTCTTAAAGTTTTTTGGAGTCACTTGTCCTTCTGAGAATCTGATGAAAGACCCTCACTGTACAAAATGAGCATAAGCACAGTCACACAAATGATGCATACAATTTCAGGAACTTAAACTGTAATGAAGTAGAACCAATTTATATTCAGGTCTCATTTGAAAGCCTTTATATATATATATATATATATATATATATATATATATGTATATATATATATATATGTATATATGTATATATATATATATATATGTATATATGTATATATATATATATATATATGTATATATGTATATATATACACACTTTGGGAGTGGAGATGTTGATATGAGTTTAAGATCCAAGATTCTGTGACAGTGTTTGAGCATGCTGACAGTAAGGAGAATTTTAAGATCCATGTTTTTTATTCTTTTTGTTTTATTCTTTATTCTTTGCAAACTTATTTCTGTAGTGTTAGAACATGCTTCTGAATTAGGTGATAAGAGAATATAGCACAAGTGTTTATAGCTTTATTCTTTTTCATTATGTTTTTATTCTCAAACTCATCTCTATTCAGTTTTGCATTGGGACTGAGGTGTTTTGAAGCTCATTTCCTGGAATTTATCTTGTTTATAACAAACATTATTGAGTTAATTCTATGCAGGGGACACAAATATGAATAATAAAATATATGGCCTCTGTCCTTGAAGAGATTTTAATCCTATTGAAGCTATGAATTGTATGATGGCAGGGGCTTTCAAAAGGGCAAGGAGGAGGGAAGCATGGTCCTAGAAGTTGAGGTTTTGTGATGTAATTGCAGAGAGTTTTTGCCCTTACTTATTCTTAGGAAGGTATAACTTCTTTACACTCTTTATGCAACTTTGTAGCTAAAAAATGTGTTTTGGTATCATCTGATGTTTTTGGATGAAAGAACTCTGGTTTGAAAAGGAGGCAGACATTGGTTGCATTCCTTATCTTGTTTTGGATGTGTTTCTTTTCTTTTTTTTTTTTTTTAAATTTTATTTACTTATTTTTCCTCCAAAGCCCCAGTAGATAGTTGTATGTCATAGTTGCACATCCTTCTAGTTGCTGTATGTGGGACGCAGCCTCAGCATGGCGGGAGAAGTAGTGCGTCGGTGCATGCCCAGGATCCGAACCTGGGCCGCCAGCAGTGGAGCGCGCGCACTTAACTGCTAAGCCACGGGGCCGGCCCGGATGTATTTCTATAGTGAGTTTATGTAAAAAGGTCTTAATGTCATTTTTGGACATAACATGCATCTAGAAAACAC
Source organism: Ceratotherium simum simum (assembly GCF_057802395.1). Lineage (NCBI taxonomy): Eukaryota > Metazoa > Chordata > Mammalia > Perissodactyla > Rhinocerotidae > Ceratotherium > Ceratotherium simum. The sequence goes on from NC_141901.1 coordinate 41,140,955, forward strand.
TTCTGGGGTAAAATCCAGTAGCTATTTGACAGACTGCCCATGAAATTAGAAATAATTACTGCATTTTTAAAAGAAGAAGAAATTCAGAAAGGTGTTTTAATAGGACAGATTACAGGATTCAGTAAGATAATGGAGAGACCCTAAGAAAAATAGTCTGATTGTCTCTTCATGTCGTGGCCTCTGTGTAAGGATGTCATATAAATTTGTGAAAAGTTTAAGATTTTCTCTAATTTTTAACTTGGGTAGTAGGTATATGGTTTTTTATTGTTGTTTTTTACAACATGTCATATATATGTGTGTGTAGTGTGCATATAAATACATATGTATATAGTCTCTTCTACGTATGAGATTAAAAAAATAATGCTTGTAATAATCACAAAAAGTTATTCAGGATCTTTAAGGATCAAGAATGGAAAGTGATTTTTGTGTCCTGTTCTTGAGTTGTATTCTAAGATATAGAGCATAACTTACCTATATCTTGCTAGGCACTGTGTCTTTATAGTATTAGCAGTACCACTTGAGGCTTTATTCTAAGTGGTCTTCTATGCCTTATGAATAAAGAATTGGCCACATTCACTCCTGCCCAAAATGGTCTTCATGCACACAATCAAGTTTTACCATATGTCTAGGTGGTGCATCTCCAGTTAAATAATTTCATGTTGCTATTTGAGTTGTGTGTGTTGGTCTGAGTCTTTTAAAGTTAATATACAGCCTTACTGAAATCTGCTGTGAGGTCTGCTTTGTGCCAGCCTTTCCAAAAGCATGAGATGTCTTAAACCTGGCTGCCGTAAGAGAGGGTAATGAAAGTAGTTTTTGTTTTGTTTTGAGCTATATTGCTAGGGTTTTTAAAAATATTTTTCTTTAAATTTCTTGTAATTTTTTTTGTTTATAGTCTTTGTATGGAGAGGTTAGATTTTCGTACTTAAAATTTGTCATCTTAGGGCCGGCTCCGTGGCTTAGCGGTTAAGTGCGCGCGCTCTGATGCTGGCGGCCCGGGTTCGGATCCCGGGCGCGCCCCGAGGCACCACATCTCCGTCCAACCCGAGGCCGAGTCCCGCGTACAGCAACTAGAAGGATGTGAACCTACGACATACAACTATCTACTGGGGCTTTGGGGGGAAAAAATGAATAAATAAAATCTTTAAAAAAAAAAAAAAAAAAAAATTTGTCATCTTAGTTAATGATAACTGTTAATCTTATATTTCATGTTTTAGAAATCACTTTTCTAGTAACTGCCTCTTTGGGGGTGTTAATGGCAGTGTGATGTTGACACAACATAATTAATAAGTTATGGCTTCAAGTGATGACAGAAATTTAGCTAATAACCTTACTGCTATTTCAGAGTTGTATTTCCTTCATTGAACATCTAACTTTTTTATGTTTGAAGAATCTGTCAAGTTTTATTTTTAGCATTAATTGTTTTTGCTTTTCGTAGTTTTTAGTCATTTGCTCTCAGATATATGCCACGTTGATGACAAGATTGATACTTTTTTCATTTAATTTTGTTCATTTTTTAAATGGAAAAAAGTTCTTGTATATTCAACATCATCTTCAACAGTTATCAACACCCAGTTATCACACTATATCCCCATCTACTAGCCTCACTTCCTCCTCCCCCACTCTGCTTATTTTGAAGCAGATCTTCCAGACATTATATCATTTCATCCATAAATACTTCAGTGTGTACATTCTTTTCACTCTTTTTAAATGAGTAATTATTTCTACATAGTCAGGTTTATGAGCTTTTTAAATCAAGTATCTGATGATAGTTGGATCTAAACTAGTTACATCAAATACTTTTAATCTATATTACCTGTCAGGAGTTCCTTCTGCAAACTAAGAAGAAATGAGCTGAATAGAAATTCACCTCACTGCTTTTAGATGTTGGCATTAAAAAATGCAGACAGTTAGTTCCTATGTTTGCCAGAAAAGTTTATCAGCTTTTTTCAAATGCACAAGAAATAATGTCTTTTACAGTTTTTTTGTTTGTTTTTTTAGTCATAGTGACAAGATCTTAAAAACATTTTCTAGTTCCTCTTAGTTCCTCTTCATTTTCTAACTGGATCCACTTACCACAAAAAAAATCAGATGATACTGGTGATGTTGAACAGGAGCTGAAATTGGTCTAAAATCAACTTGCTATTTAAAGAGCATGAAATGCACATTGTTTTGAGTTTTGAAATTCTAATTTTACACATTTGAAAATCCATACCATTTCTTAAATTGCTAAATAGGAACCATGTTACAGAGCATAATTATCATGATGAGTAGAAACATTGTATAAAAAGAAAGTAAATATTCCTTTTGAGTTACAAAGATGAATTAGAGTATAGAGATGTGAAGTGGTTGCTAGTAAAGTAGAATTTAGATATATATCCTTTCCTTCCACAAAAGGCTGACAGTTATATTATAATTCAGATGAAAGTGAGTTCTATCGTTAGTGAAAGTTTGGTTAATTTATCTTTTCTTATATCTTATGTTATAGTCCCACAGTAAGTAAATCATGAATCTTTGACTTAATCTTCATGTTTTACATTTTGTTCTGTCTTTTTCACACTTGATACCAAATCACTGTTCTCATTCAATTTTATTTGTTCTAAGACCACAGGTGGGCAGTGTGTCAGATCATAAAGTAGCTATATCATGGCTGCTTGGTGTAAATGACATTACTTAGAATGTGGAGAGGACATTCCTTATGATAAGGTTTCTTAAATTCAGCACTGCTGAAAATGAAAGCTCCGGAGTTTAAATATTTACTAACATAAGAAGCCTAACAGGGCTGAATAGAGAGAATTTAAAAGATAGTCTTTGAAAGAAGAAACTGCTAACTCTGACATTTGAGGAAATGGGGGAGTGAATCAGTCATGTGTAATAATTACTTGGTGAACATTATATATAGTATAAAGGTCTTCAAAGAAGATTGGAGGATATAAATCTCAAGTAGAGATTCCATCAAGCTAAATGATAACACAGGTTGGGAAGTTAAAATTTAGATGCAAAAGCATATCAAAGAAAAAAGAGCAGTCACTTTGACACTGCAGTGAATTAGAGATTTAAATTAATTTTTTTTTTTTTTTTTTGTGAGGAGATCAGCCCTGTGCTAACATCTGCCAATCCTCCTGTTTTTTTGCTGAGGAAGACTGGCCCTGGGCTAACATCCATGCCCATCTTCCTCCACTTTATATGGGACGCCGCCACAGCATGGCCTGCCAAGCAGTGCGTCAGTATGCGCCCGGGATCCGAACCGGTGAACCCCGGGCCACCGCAGCAGAGTGCACACACTTAACCGCTTGCGCCACCGGCCCGGCCCCAGATTTAAGTTAATTTTATTGGGGGGGGGGGGTGTGTGTTTAAAGAAAAAGCCTCAAATGTAAAACAAGATTAGGGTTTAATTCGGTTTAACAGGTATTTCTTCCATTTGTTCATTCATTCATTCATCATTCAACCAACTAACGTTTTTCTAATGATTACTTCATTCCCATTTCTGTGCTTCGGTGTTGGGAAAAAAGACACAATTTTTTTTTGCCTCGTGGCAAAGAGAGTTGCCTCATTCACAAAACAGTTGTGAATCTAGTAAGAGGAACATCATGTTAACAAACATATTACAATATATAGTGTAATACATTTCTCCCAGGTAAAGAGGGGAGAAAGTTATTAAATCTGTGAGGAGAAAGGAAAGGTTAGGGATGGCTTCCTACAAGTGGGAAGAACCAGATTTTAAAGGATAAATATGAGTTATTCAGTAAGGCTTAGAGAGGGCATTCTAGGTAGAGGAAGATCATCTGCAGAGGTATGAAAATGAGTGTAACATAGCAGAATGAGTTCAGGGGACTGTAGTTTGGATCAGTATACTTTCCACCCATTCTCCTGTGATTTCCTGTGTCTTCAGTGCTGTATAAGGTTGACCTTTCTACTTAGAGATCATCAACAAAATAGAGATGAACTATGTTCAATACACTCTACTTAGACAAAATAGTATATTGTTGCAGTTAAAGGTAATTTCTAACAAAGATTAAAATCGAGAAAATAGTTGATTATGTTTTAGTTACTCAGAAAATTTTGGGGCCAGTGCTGTGAGGTAGTGGTTAAGTTCGTGTGCTCCACTTCTGCGACTCGGGGTTTGCAGTGGATCTGAGTGCGGACTTAAATGCCACTTGTCAAGCCGTGTTGTGGTGGTATCCCACATACAAAATAGAGGAAGATTGGCACAGATGTTAGCTCAGACAGTCTTCCTCAAGCAAAAAGGGGAAGATTGGCAATAGATGTTAGCTCAGGGACAATCTTCCTCACCAAAAAAAAAAAAGAAAAAGAAAATTTTTACTACAGTACACCTCATTCCTTCAGCATTTAGTTAATCAAGCCTTGATGATGATACGTATCCAGCCAAATAAAAAAATGTATAATTGCTTTTCTTAATAATGAACAAATCTCTCAGCCTCCTCTCAATTTGTTGAAAAATCCCAAATTGTGGTTAAGATCATGGACTCTGAAATCAAATTGACTAGGCTTAGATCTCAGTTTTGCTACTTACTGACTGTAGTCTTTAGCAAAATGTAAAATGATGATTATACTTATAGGGTCGTTGGAGGATTGTACGAGGTACTCTGTCTGAAGTGCTTGGCATAATGTATGTCATGTAGCAAGTGCAGATAATACAAATTTGCTATTAAGTTATTTCTCCTCTTCATTTCCTGAAAAGAGAATTTTTTTTAGCAAAACAAATGACCTCTTTTATATATAATTTCTACAAGAGGTAAAAATAATGCAAAATACATTTTTGAAAGTGTATATAAACAACTTCCTTACATGTATACATATTTTTTCTAATTCTCAATTTATCTTATTTTCCTCACATGTGAATTTTACTTTTATATTTTCCCACTTAACTTCAGGCTAGGCTTTTGTGTTGGCTTCTTTTTACCTTCGTACCAAATCAAGAATTTGTCTCCAAAGGTAACAGGGATATATTTTATATATATAGAGGTGGAGAACCTTAAGTCTTTGAACTGAACTGGGTTTAGTTTTTTTTTTTTTTTAATTTTTTGTTTATTGCAGTAACATTGATTTATAACATTATAAAAATTTCAGGTGTACATCATTGTACTTTTTTTTTTTTAAATGACGTACTCAATGTTTTGGTTTTTTTTTTTTTAATTATTTATTTTTTTTCCCCCAAAGCCCCAGTAGATAGTTGTATGTCATAGCTGCACATCCTTCTAGTTGCTGTATGTGGGACACGGCCTCAGCATGGAGAAGCGGTGCATCGGTGCACGCCCGGGATCCGAACCCGGGCCACCAGCAGCGGAGCGCGCGCACTTAACCACTAACCCACGGGGCAGGCCCTGGGTTTAGTTTTGATAGTTCCTTTTTTAAAGCTGATCAGTGTTTCCTTTTTCTTTCTTTCTTTTTTTTTTTTTATAAGAAAGATTGGCCCTGAGCTAACATCTGTGCCAATCTTCCTCTATTTTTGTATGTGGGACGCCACCACAGCATGGCTTGAGGAGCGGCGTGTAGGTCCGCGCCTGGGATCTGGACTCGCGAACCCTGGGCTGCCAAAGCAGAGCATGCGAACTTAACCACTAAGCCACCGGGCCAGCCCCATGATCAGTGTTTCCTTTGATTTTTTAGGAGCCCAGTGTATTCTTCTAAAGCAGAACCCAGCTCTTCCCTAAACCACCTCCTTTGATTCAGAAACAAGACCAACATGTGTTTATTGAGTGCTTGTTTTGTGCCAGGCACTAGGATACAGTGTTGAACAAAATAAGGTCCTTGGGCATTTTCATTTTCCTTTTCCAGGACAAGATCTTTCAGTACTGCTGTAACATACTGCTATCATCTTGTTACAGGTGGTTCAAGCAAAACTTTGTTCTTAAGGTATACTAGAGATTTCTGAAGGGACATGATTATTTCATGCCTTGGAACATGATTATTTTATGCCACAGCAAATAAATTCTAGGCCAAAAATGTCTTCCTCTTGAGGAATCTTTATTGTATGCCTATGTTTTATCCAGGCAATCTATTGGACATTTAGTCTGTTGGGATATCAGTGGGTTACGTCCTCTGTTCAGAGTCAAATAAAAACCAGTATTCTGTGTCCTGTGCCTAACAGAAGGAGTATTCATTCTTTCATTCAACAAGTATTGTATACTTTATACCGAGTACTGCTCTCAGCCCGAGGGATACAGCAGTGAATAAAACAGTAAAAAATTACTGCCTTCATGGTGCTCACTTTCTAGTGAGTAAGATAGATATTAAAGAAATGGATATGATGTCATAACATTTCAGTGATACGTGTTATAAAGGAAATGTAAACGAGGTAAGGGGATGTTAGATGGTTAGGGAAGTCCTTTGAGGCACTGGTATTTGAGCAGAGACCTGAATGATACGAAGGATCCCATGCAGCTACCTGAGGCATGAACATAAACCCTGATACAGTGGTGTGTTGGTGTGTTTAAGAAATAGGAAAGAGCTGGAACAGAGTAAACAAGGTGGGGAGGAATGATAGGAAAGAAGAGGTTAGGTAGAAGAGGTAGCCAGGGGCTAGGTAATAATAGGGGCATACAAGACTTGGCTGAGTGTCTAGGTTTTATTCTGGATTTGATAGGAAGCTATTGGAAGGTTTTGAGCAGGGAAGTGACTTGATCTAATATATACACTTTGAAATGCAACAGTGATGCAACCAGAGTGACCAGTTAGGAGGCCGTTATGATTTTTGAGGCAAGGGATGGTTGGGAGTTGAACCTAGGCTGTTAATCAGGGAGATGGATTTGGGATATATTTTGAAGGTAGTTGGGATGATAACTTAGATTGCATGTGGGGTCTGAGTAAGAAAGTAGTCAAGAATGACTCCAATGATGGCCTTGATAGTTGAATGCCATTTACTGAGTTGAGGAACACTGGGAGAAGCAGGTTGTGGGAGTGCAGAAATTAAGAATTTGGTTTGGATATACTGACTCTGACTTTTCTATTAAAAGTTTCAGGTTGAGATATTGAGTAGGCAGTTGGATGTATGTCTTGAGGTCAGTTGAGCATCAGTGTGGAGATGCTGTTTAGGGCCACGGGATTTGATGAGATAACCTAGAGAGTGAATGTAGATAGAGAAGAGATGAAGTTCTTGGACTGAGCTGTGCGGTATTCTTGACACTTAGAGGAATTTAATCAAGAATGCCAGGGTTGAAGGAATCTTTTGATAATTTTAGAAATAATACCTTCCTGACTAAGAAAACCTAACAAGTACTAACTAGTCAAGACAGAGAGACAAAAATAAAATGGTTGATGAACAAATTGCTATTTTTTTAATCTGTTAAATAGCTGTTTGTATCGTAGAGATCAGAACATTCGTTTTATATGAAATTTAGAACCAGAGTGCCTACTTCTACTTGATTTCTCTGAAACGATGGGCAGAGTGGTCATTACCTTCCTAGATAACCATTGTAAAGGGCAACATAAGGTAAAACAAATAAATGCAAGTTTATAAAATAATGAATGAGGTATCAAAAGACATGAAGCTCTTTACCCATTAATATGATAACCGTTTCTAGCTTTGAAAACTTACAGAGTAAGAGTGAGATCAAGCTGCCTTCTAATTACTTATTTAGTCTATCATTGGGCATTGTTAAACCTTCCTTTAAAGAAGTTGGTTTTTCATCCGTGGACTTAATGAGTCAACACATCGAATATCCTAGATACATGTATAAGATCCAATACTTGTAAATATTACGGGCTTAATATTGTTTAGGTTGACTTACTGCACATTTTGGGACATGTTTTCTGGGTGTAGGTGAGGATCTATTTAAATGTGTTTGAGGTGTAAGAAATTGAAGGGAATAGAAATAACAGACAATAAAGGCAGCCACAGCATATAGCTTATTTATTGTTGTTGATTTAAAAACCTGTCAGAAAGAAGACGTGGTATATATATACCATGGAATACTACTCAGCCATAAAAGAAGACAAAATCGTCCCATTTGCAACAACATGGATGGACCTGGAGGGTATTATGTTAAGTGAAATAAACCAGAACGAGAAAGACAGACAGTGCATGATTTCACTCATATGTGGAAGATAAGCCAACACACGCACAGATAGAACTGTTTGGTGGTTACCAGGGGCTAGGGGGGTGGGGGGGGTGGGCACAAGGGGTGGAGGGATGCGCTTATATGGTGACTGATAAACAATCATGTACAACAAAAATTTCACAGTTAAAAATAAAATAAAATAAAAACCTGTCAGAAATCCTCTTAGCTAATGCATGAAAGAGATACTCTCTGTCTTGAGTACATGACTTCACATTTGCCAATCTACCTCTACCATTAGGAAAATGTAGGGCCCATCTGTTGAACTGGCACTATGCCTAAAAGGCCAGTAATTTTGGACTTTGTCAGTCCAGGAAGAGAAATTAATTCCAGAACATTGAGAGGAAACATTTCTAGTAACAGTGTATTCCCCAGGGTTTATCTGGCCTCTTGTTGCTATTTTATAGAAATCACCAGAGAATTAGGGATCCATATCATGGATGATTTCTATTTCCCAAGTTAAAGTCAGAATCATCAGTTGTGTGCATTAGAAAGCCGTGCTCTTCCAGTCAAATGGTGTCCTTAAGAAAACACTACCAAAAATTTTCAGATAGTTTAGAGGCGATCTTTTTAAGTAGAACTGAGATGTTTAAGATAGTAATATGATTTGGAATTCAAATAAGCCTCTAAAAATATTTCTAGATGAATCTGTTCCACAAAAATCTGGAAACTATTCACTGAGACTTAGAACTAGATGGTTAAAAGTGGCCACCTAGTTTCATGGGCATTCATTCTGTACCTTACCTTAGAAACTGGCCTTGAAAACCGAGGATCCTAACTCTTTTTTTTTGGTGGGGAAGATCAGCCCTGAGCTAACATCTGCCAATCCTCCTCTTTTTGCTGAGGAAGACTGGCCCTGGGCTAACATCCATGCCCATCTTCCTCCACTTTACATGGGACGCTGGCACAGCATGGCTTGACAAGTGGTGCGTGCCCGGGATCCGAACCGGCGAACCCCGGGCCGCCGCAGCGGAGCATATGCACTTAACCGCTTGTGCCACTGTGCCGGCCCCAAGGATCCTAACTCTTTTTGTGGTAGTGGTAGTGTTGGTGGTAGAGTGGGAGTAGTCACGGACCCCATTAAGAATATAATGAAACCTTTGTACCCTTTCCTGAAAAGTGCTCATATGCACGTAAAATTTTTGGTATATAATTTTTGGGAGTTCATGGGCAGTTTTGATTGTAGGCCAATATCCGTTGTTTCATAAGCATCTTAATTATGAATGTTATGGAATGACAGTTGCATTCTTTACCTGTTCTTCAACAGAAATTGCTCTTAAAAATGGAAGTAAACTAGTGTAAGGACAGTGGTGATTGGATGGTGGTTTAACTAAATCTTTGCTGGACTGTCTGTCATCTGTCCACCTTCCTTTCCCCTTCACCGTTTGGTAATGCAATAATTTCTGGAGAATCATCAGTTATAAAGCAACATACCAATATTAGAATGGCAGGCTGGGTATAAGAAAAGTAATTATTCTCCAAAATTGGTAAAATGGCAACAAAGTGATAATTGTCTATCTATGCCCCACTCTGATTGGCTTCCTGCCTACAGTTACCTAGCCTCCCTGGCTACATCCCACATATCTCTCTGCAAGCAGTTTCTAAGTCCCAACCTGACCATGTGCCTTGACAGAGTGGACTCTTTTGCATTCTCTTCAAGTTCCTGCCTACCTCTTCAGTTTTGTGTCCCACTGGGGCTCTCACTCTTGTGCTCCAGCTGTTTGGAACTGCCATCATTCCCAAACACGGTTCGTTTATATCTCCATGACTTTCATGTTCCTCCCAGTGCCTGGCTGCTTAGAAAACACCTATCCATCTTCTGAGACAAAGTTCAAGTTGATGCTGTGAAGCCTTACCTGGCCACCTCCTCTCTTTTGGTGAACAGTATGCACTCATTTCTCTTTGGCATATACCTAGGAGTGGAATTGCTGGGCTACAGGGTAAGCTTATTTTTGTCTTTAGTAAATACTGTCAAACAGTTTTCCAAATTGATTGTATGACTTTATAACTCTACCAGGAATGTATAGGTATTCCAGTTGCTCCACATCTTCACCAACATTAGGTGTTGTCATTCTTTTTAATTTTAGCCATTCTGATTTCATTGTGGTATTGATTTGCATTTCCCTGATGACTGTTGAGGTTAAACATCTTTTTATGTGTTTATTGGACATTTGGACATCCTCTTTTGTAAAGTACCTGGTGTTAATGTGTATTCTGAGTGCAGTTCCTTTATTGTATGTTCATTGCAAGTATCATCATCTAATGTGTGGCTTGCCTTTTCACTCTCTTGGTGGTGTCTTTTGATGAACAGAAGTTCTTATTTTTGATGAAGTCCAATTTGTCTTTTTTTTTTTTCCCTTAAAAAAGGGATGGTGATCTGGTTTGTAGAGGTATGTAGTTGGGGTAAGGGGAAATGGATAATTACTTAACAGGCATAAAGTTTCAGTCAAGCAAGATGAGTAAGCTCTAGAGATCTGTACACCATTGTACTTATAGTCAACAATACTGTATTGTACACTTAAAAATTTGTTAAGAGGGTAGATCTCACGTTAAGTATTCTTACCATAATAAAGTAAAATAATAAAAAGATAAAAAGGTATGTAATAGGTGGTAGTCTATTGAATGGAAACAAAGAGGAGAATAATGTATTAAGAAAATAGTATTAGAATAGTGGAGTTAGAAAGTATGTTCAGAAGTTATTGGGTTAGTTTTCTCAATTTCATGTAGATAGGAACAAAAAACAACAAGACTTTGAGAGGTGTGTGCATATGGTAGCTATGTATATTACACATCTTTTAAAAATATATTTTCATTGGATTTTTGTTTAATTATAAAAGTAATAAAAATTCTGTAATAGATCAAGAAAAAAATATATATATAAATTTTTTTTCTTTTTACTTCCAAACCTTTCCCCTTAAATAATCAGTGCTATCACTTGTTATATGATCATCCATACTTCTTTCTGTGTGTGTACAAATACATATGGTTTTTTCCTACTCTTTAACTCTTTTCTGTGGCCACATTAAGGAGTGCTGTAATCAATCTCCTTTTATTGGTGCTTTTATTTTTCTATGATAGAGTCTCAAAAGTAGAATTGCTATTGAAGTCAAAGAATATGTAAAACTTAAAATTGTAATAGATACTGTAAATATTACTTTCCAAAATGATGGTGGCAGTTAGTGCCCATTTTCTCACACCTTGCCAGTAGTAGTTATCAATCTTTTAAACTTCAACCAAACTTATGAGTGAAATATATCTTGTTTAATTCACACCTCCCTGACTACTATTGAGGTGCTACATCTTTTTATGTTTCTAATTGATCGTTTCTCTCTCTTCTGTAATTGCCTGTGCATATCTCTTGTATGTCTTATTTATTAGTTTGTAGAATAACTGTGTGTATTAGAGATATTAATCCTCTTTTGTGTTTATTGTATTTTTTCCCAATCTATTGTTTGTCTTTTGATTTTGTTTACAATGTCTTAGCATACAGATACATAATGCTTTTATATAATCAAATCTGTCAGTATTTTTCTTTATGGTTTCTAGTTTCCAGATTAGCTTAAGAAGGTTTCTCCACCATAGGCTATAGAAATATTCACAAATATTCTTCAGGTACTTTTATTTTTGTGTATAGCTCTTAAATCCATGAGAAAATTATTTTTGTGTATAATGTGAAGAATGAGTCTTTGTTTTCTCCAAATGGTTAGCCAGTTAGGTCAACATGCAGCAACACATATTAGATAAAATCAGCTTCTAGCCATATTGAAATCTATTAATTGAAAAAAGTTTTCATAGGGCTACCGCTAACCTGTATTGTTTTTATGCAAAGTAGGAAAGGAACCCCCTTCCACAAGATACTTTATTTTGATCTGCAAGAAAATTTTTAAATGGCTGTTTGAGATATAATTCGTGTACTATACAATTCACTCATTTAAAGCGTATAATTCACTGGTTTTTAGTATATTCACATAGTTAACGCAACCATCACTGCTATCTAATTTTAGAACATTTCATCTTGGTACCAGTTAGCCATCACTCTCCATCCCTGGCATTCATCCTCTCCCTTAGCCCTAGGTAACTACTAATCTACTTTTTTTCTCTATATATTTGCCTTCTCTGGACATTTCATATAAAGGGAATCATACAATATGTTGTCTTTTGGAACTGGCTTCTTTAATTGAGCATCATGTTTTCAAGGTTCATCTATGTTGTAACATGTATCAGTACTTCATTCCTTTTTATTGATGAATAACATTCCATTGTATGGGCCGGCCCCGTGGCTTAGCGGTTAAGCGCACGCGCTCCGCCGCTGGCAGCCCGGGTTCGGATCCCGGGCGTGCACCGACGCACCGCTTCTCCGGCCATGCTGAGGCCGCGTCCCACATACAGCAACTAGAAGGATGTGCAGCTATGACATACAACTATCTACTGGGGCTTTGGGGGGGAAAATAAATAAATAAATAAAATCTTAAAAAAAAAAAATTCCATTGTATGGATAACGTTACCATGAACGTTTGTGTACGAGTTTTTTGTGGACATATATTTTCATTTCTCTTGGGTATATAGCCAGGAGTGAAATTGTCAGGTCATATGGTAACTCTGTTTAACCTTTTGAGGAACTGCCTGACTGTTTTCCAAAGTGGCTGCACCAGTTTACATTCCTATTCTGATGACTCCACAGAAAAATTTTGTAAAAAACAAATGTAAGATATTTACAATGTGAATGATGCCCTCTTGGAAGTGGCTCTTTTGTTTAGTGTTACAACCATGTGCGTTGGCTCTGAGTTGACAGACCCTTACCCTTGTCAAATTGTAATAATTCATTAATGGGAAAATCTTTCTCATGTAACTTCTACTTTCCTCCTGTTGCCATTTTAGAATTCTCTAGGGATGGAGATCAATGTCCCTATACATTCCTTGCAACCACAGTCCCATCCACTTTTTTTAAAAAATGGAATTGAAGTTATATATTTGATCTGTGTTAACTTTGCTTCTCAGGAAGAGCTACGTAAGGGTTGATTAGATCATCTGTCGGACAGTCAATGAGTATAATTTTTTCCTTAGGATTTAGCTTTGGTAATGATTTCTGTATGTATTTTCCCCTTATGGCTTACTAGTTGTAATTTATGTCTGCTATTTTACTTTCCTGTTCTGAATTTCTAGAAGTAGTTTGTTGGTGTAATTCAGTATGTCTTTGGTCATGAGACATATTCTTTCCTCCCAGTTTAAGTTTCTGAAATTAGGAAATAACACAATTGGTAATTACATTTAGTGTGGTAGTGGTTTCTAAAAAATTTTCCTCCTGAAAATGTGGTCATTGATTCGTGAAGCTTCTTAAAATCAGTGGCATCTTGAAATTTAAGGAATATATACAGTACATAAATATGAAAATAACTAGATTTATTGGTGATTAGTACTTTGAAAGTTAGGAATTGTTGGTGATTGTCGCTGTCTTTTAAATGAAGGGTTGTTCTGTAGTTGAGTCAGAAAGCTTAGTTTGTCCAACTTTGTAAGCATAGTTTATGTTGTATAAATTATTTAGGAACGTAGTTCAAATTTGATTGGTATTTTCATGAAGATATTCTAGCTTTTTGTGATTTCAGTGACTTATGTAATATATGTGATTTAGTGGTTTAATGTAAAACATTTTAAACCAGTTAGGACGCTGCTTACTCTTTTACTTTTGGAGAGCAAATTACATGATGATATACATAGTGCTTATTTTTTAAGTTGTAAAAACAGTATGAGATTAAAGAAAAATATCAGTTCTTTAATATTTTAATTTTCATTTTGTCTATTCTCTTTTAATCTTTGTCTATGTACATGATTAAAAATATAGTAATATATATGTTTGTTTATTGAGTCAATAGATATTTATAGAGTACCTTTTATTTTCCAGGCACTTTGCTAAGGGCATAGCAGTGAGTAAGGCAGACAGGATTCTTATTCCCATGGAACAAATGGTCTAGTGGAAAATAGGGATATTAAGCATTTGACTTACTAGCATGATGAATGTTCGGAGACTTGCAGTATGCTACATGAGCATTTAACAGGAAGATCTCCCCTGGTCTAGAGGGTAAGGAAGTGTCTCCCTGATGAAGTGACCTTCAAGCTGAGATGGAAAGGATGAGTAGGAATCATCGAAGAGATGAACTTCGAAGAGAGTTTGAGGCAGAGAAAACTAACTGTATGTTCTCCTAGGGGAGGGAAGACAGAGACATTTAAGGAACTGAAAAGTACTTAGAACACGTATGTCACACATATATCAGTTTTTGCTTTTTTTGTTTGTTATTTGCCCCTGCTCTACTCATAGCCAAGTGAGAAATGGTGATAGGAGAGGTAGGTAGGGGCAGACAATAGCAGCAACAAAAAAGTAGACACTGATAAAGTGTGTGAAGTATTTTCTAAGTACTTTTCATATATTAGTTCATTGAACCCTAACAACAGTTTCTGTTGACAGATGAGAGAACTGAGGCATGGAGTGCCTTGCCCAAAGTTAATATAGCAGAACTGGGATCCAAGCCTATGCATTCTGGATCCAGAGTTTCTGTCCTTAACTACTGTACTATACTGCAGATCTAAGTTATAAGGTATGATTAGGATTGGGGTCTTTTATATCTGAAGTCCAATATGAAAGCATCCCAAGGTTTTAAGCAAAGAAATGACATAATCAGGTTGTTTTTTTAAATCATCTTTCTGTGTCTTGGAGAAGGGACTGGAGGAGAGCAAAGTGGATATACAAAGAAATTAGAAGGCTACTACTATATTCTGGGCAAGAATTGTTTTTTGGACAAGTCATTGGCAGTGGAATTAGAGAGAACTAGATGTCATAAAAAATTATTTATGTGGTATTGACAAGTTTTGGTGTTAGGTTGAAGATTGACAATAAGGGAGTGAGAGGAATCAAGGATGACTGCCAGGTTTCTGAGTTGAGCAACTGGTGGTACTATGATTACTTAGCTAGTATGATATATCTTAAGAAATATAAGAATTTTAAAGAGCATGAAACCCAGGACAAATTAAAATGTATGAATGTGCTAGAAAATTTTTTGTTTTATATAGTTAATTTATATCTGGTTTTTAACATTGAGAAATAGAACAATGATTACAGTCTCTAACTATGTTTAATAAAGACCACAAAGAAAAAAAATTATCACAGATGAGAAAAGCTAGATTTTACTTATTTTAAGCTAAAAATCTGCCAACATTGTTCAGTCTGCAGTGGTAATTTTGGATAAGTATACTTATCCAAAAAGAAAAAAGTTAGTCTTACATATCAGAGAAAGTTAATAATATAAATTACCTTTCTTACCAAGTTAAAAAAACTTATAGGGCCGGCCCTGTGGCTTAGCGGTCGGGTGCGTGCGCTCCGATGCTGGCGGCCCGGGTTCGGATCCTGGGCTCGCACCGACGCACCGCTTCTCCGGCCATGCTGGGGCCGCGTCCCACATGCAGCGGCTGGAAGGATGTGCAACTATGGCATGCAGCTATCTACTGGGGCTTTGGGGGAAAAATAAATAAATTAAAAAAAAAAATTTTTTTTTTTTAAACTTATAAAGCTTCATTAACTTTATATTTATTGTCATACTGCCCCCCCTCTGTATATATCATGTAGATACATTTCCAGCTGTCTGCTTGACCTTTCCACTTAAATGTTTCACAAGCATCTAAAATTTATTACTGAATTGTTGATTTCCCCTTTCTGTCTCTCCTGGCGAACAGATTCTAGAATGTCAGCCCCTTGAGATCAGGGATTTTTGTATTTTTTGCACCGCTATATCCCCAGTTCCTGTTACGAAATAGGCTCTCAATAAATATTTGTTGAAGGAGTGTGTAAATGGTACCACCATACCAGTTGCTCTGCTCTTCACTAGTTGCTCAAGTCTTCAAAATTTCTTCCTCTCCCCTCCTACATCTTATTGACAAATCCTGTCAGTTGTACCTCTAAAAATCTCTCTCAATCTATCCATTTTTCTTTATTTCCAGTGCTACCAACCTAATTTGTCAGTCTTATGACTGGTATTCCAGAATCAACTTTTGCTGTCTTTCTAATCATGCTTTCACAGCAACCAGAGAAGTTTTGTTAAAATGTAAATTGTATCTTGTTACTCCCCTACTCAGAGCTTCTTTTTGGATTCCAAATCTTCAATATAGCTCAGAAAGGCCCTTTGCAAGCTATTTTCATTTATCTTTCCATTTTCGTTTTGTATTGTTTCTCCTTTGGTTTATCTACTGTTAATCTTTACAATCTCAGGGGCTTTTTACACATATGTTCCCTATTTTGGGATCATTTTCACCTCCACATTTTGCCTGTGTATTTCCTACTCAGACTGGGTTTCAGCTTAAAATTAAATATTTTTCTAAGCTATATTCCTTGTCCCTCCAAGTTCCCTTGATACATTACCTCATATAATAGTACCTGCACATCTATTATGTTATAATTACGTTTTTGTATAATTAGTCATTTATCTACCTCCCCTTCTAAAATTTAAAGTTCCTGAGACCAAGGACCGTATTTGTATTACTTATGACTGTATCTACAGTGGGTGTCCAAGTCTCAAAACGTATTTTGATGCTCTCAGAATATTTATTGGATGAATGAAAGGGTAGATTAAGAATGATGAATCCATAAAGGAAATGATGGAATGGTTAGAGAGGTAGTTGGAGAGCCAGTAGAATGTGTCGTCGTAGAAGCCAAGGGAGAGTTTCAAGTAGCAAATATGCCAAATGTAGCACAGAGGGGTAATAGATCAGGACTGAAAATGATCTTTGGGAGGCAGTGTAACACAGTATTTAAGAGCCAGACAGACCTGGGCTCTACCTTTGGGCTATTAACCTGTTTTTTCGACTCTAAAAAGGGAATAATAATAGTAACTACTATTATAACTACCTCATGGTGATTGTGAGGCTTAAATGAGATAATCTATGCAAAACATTTAGCATAGAGCTTTGCACGTATTAAGAGCTCAGTAAATTTTAGGTATTTTTTACTTTTAGTAATACTGAACCCACTGTAAAGACTCATTATTTATAGTACTTAAAAAATATATAGTTGATTTTATATTGCCTTGCTAAATACAGTTCTATCAAAGTGTGTTCACTCCCTTCCCACCCCTTATGATAGTCAAGGTATCTACACAAAATGGTCTCCAAACATAGTTGAATTGTTTTCCAGAGTGGTATGGTATCTCGCAGACCAGAGCACTGTATTAACAGTGAATTTGTTTTTTTTTTATCATATTCATTGTTTGTTACTTGGATGTGAGATTAGTATGGGAGGTGTAGGGTGGGTAGTGGTCTTTACTTTATAGAAGGAATAGGGTATGGAGGTGAAAAACAAGTTTGAGCAATTTTTGTTCAAAAGTTCTGTGTTTGTATTGCTTGCTCTCAGGTATTTAGTGGTATATTGGAGACTGTACAAGTGGCTGTATAAATCATAAATCATTATGATTTGTGTTTTGTTTTGTAAATTGATAAGTAGTATCTAACATGTTAGATTATCATAATTTGTTTTGATATAATGTATATATCCTATTAATATAATTAGTAATTTTCTAAAAAGTTTGTTTACAGCTAAAATGATCTTGAGCCAAAGGGCATCGTGCTATAGATTTAGCGTTAGTTTCCCTTGAATTTGGACTAGACCGTTCTGGATTGTTTCAGTGATTTGAAAACATACTATAAATCCAAAAGTTGCATGTGAGATGAATGTTAAATTTGCCTCTTTGATCAAAGAGATTCTAGCAGTCTTAGTTCTGTGTTTCTCCTTGGAACTATATTTTAAATTGAATGTGTTGTAGTAGGAACCAGAATAAGTTGTGTAACAACATGACATCTTTACCCCTGGATGGAATACCTAGATTGTATAGATATCTTTCCAAAAGCTGAAAGAATATCATTCACAAAGAACATTGCTTTGAAAGTTCAAAAAACAGCATTCTGGCAGCTGCTATAGGGACTGCTTTTCAAGTAGTTTACATTTAGCAGATAAAAAGCGTTCTTTGTTGTGAAGTATTTTCAGAATTTGGATTTATCTTTACTAGAAACACTTAAATTTGGTATGTGGGGTTTGCCAATCATGATTTTCCAATCTCACTGTCTAAATGGATTCACAAAATATGCCGTTAGCCATAGTGTTCTTTTTTTTCCTTGGTCGAGTTAAGGAAACGTAATATTTCTCTATTCTTCCATACATTTCTAGGATAGTGGTCACTGTTTTCAAATTAATTCATTTTCAGTTTATTGATATTCTGTTATTTATGTAATAATCTATGTCACTTGGGTTCGGTTTTTTCCATTTTTATTTTTTATTTATTTATTTTTTGCTTTTTTTTTGTGAGGACGATCAGCCCTGAGCTAACACCCATGCTAATCCTCCTCTTTTTGCTGAGGAAGACCAGCTCTGAGCTAACATCTATTGCCAATCCTCCTCCTTTTCCCACCCCGCCCAAACCCCCAGTAGATATTGTATGTCATAGTTGCACATCCTTCTAGTTGCTGTATGTGGGACGCAGCCTCAGCATGGCTGGAGAAGCGGTACGTCGGTGCGCGCCTGGGATCCGAACCTGGGCTGCCGGTAGCGGAGCACGTGCACTTAACTGCTAAGCCACGGGGCCGGCCCTCCATTTTTATTTTTTATTTATTTAATTTTTAATTTTTTTAATTTTATTTATTTATTTTTTTCCCCCAAAGCCCCAGTAGATAGTTGTATGTCATAGATGCACGTCCTTCTAGTTGCTGTATGTGGGACGCGGCCTCAGCATGGCCGGAGAAGCAATGCGTCGGTGCGCGCCCGGGATCCGAACCCGGGCCGCCAGCAGCGGAGCGCGCTCACTTAACCGCTAAGCCATGGGGCCGGCCCGGCCCTCCATTTTTAAAATGAAGAGAATCATGCTCTCCCAAACCCTTCTCTGGAATGTTTTGAAAATGAATAAGTGCTGGTAAAAAATGCTTTGAGTTCTTTGGAAGAAATACTGAAATTCTACTTTACTTTTATAAGTTTATATTAACACTTTTGGAATTCTTTCATTATGAAAAGTAAAAATTGTAGAGAAATTTTAAAATGTGTGTACTTGTGAGTAGTTAATATAAAAGCAGTTGTTTTTGTAATTTTGTAATAATTTGTAAATTATTGTTTTTATTCCAGAAATGATTCATTTTAATAACTAACCAAAAAGATATATGGTAGGTCCATCAGCTCACCATTAGTAACGTGAAACCCAGGATGGGCATTAGAAATTAAGAAACCAGTAAGAAAGAAGGGGGGAAAAAGACTAGAAAAGGAATAAATTGAAGCCAATAAGATATAATTCACATAAGGCATGGAATTAATTCAAATATTTAATGAACACCTTTTGTGTGCCAGGTACTGTTCTAGGTGCTGGGATTCTGCATTGAACTAACCTGACAAAAATCCATTTCCTGGTGGCCTTTACATTCTAATGGAAAGATATAGACACTAAATAAATATATTATATACCAGATGGTGAGAAGAGCAATGGAGAGAAATCAAACAGGATAGAATGTAAGAAGAAGGTGGTGGGATGGGTATCTTTCTGTTTTATATAGGAGTGTCAGTGAATGCCTATTCTGTAAGGTTACATATAGAAAAAGACCTGAAGAAAATGAAAGAGCAAACCATGCAATTATTAGAGGAAGGGATAGTCCAGTCAGACAGAATAATAAGTGCAAAGGCCCTGAGGTAGGAGTATTTCTGTTGTATTTGAGAAACAGAAGGAGATCTGTGTCTTCCCTTCTTGGAACTAAGTGAGAAAACTGATAGGTGATGGAAGAGAGGTAGAGGAGATCACAGGGCAGATTAAATAGGGCCTTTAGACCATTGTAAGGACTTTGGCTTCCACTTTGAGTGAGACGGGAAGCCATTGAATGGGTTTTGAGCAGAGGGGTGACATGATATGACACAGGCTTTAAAAGGATCACCCTGCTTTTGAGTTGAGAAGACTGTAAAGAAATACAACGGCTGAAGCAAGGAACCAGTTAGGAAGTTATTGCAATAGTCCAGGTGAGATACTGTCACTTGGATCTGATTGGTAAGTGTCCAATTAGGATGAAGTAGGTGCTGCATATATTTTGAAGGTGAAGAAGACTTTGCTGACCCAATAGATATGTGGGGCATTAGAAAAGAAAGGAATCGAGTATGATTAGAAATTTTGGACCTAAATACTCTGGCTGGGGTTGCATTTATTGAGATGAGGAAGCCTGTAAATTGGGGAGTTGGGCAAAGATGAATTGATTTTAGATGTGTTAAAGTGCCTAATTGTTAGACCTCCAGTCAGCGTGTGAAGTAGGCATTTAGATATATGAATCTGGAGTTGCAAGAAGAAGTCTCAGCTGGTCTCTGTCTGGAGATAGAAATTTGTGAATCATCAATGTTAGATGGACTTTAAAGCCAAAAGACTAGATCTGGTCATTTAGGAAATGAGGATAGACAGAAAAGGAAAGAGTGTGCCCCAGGGGCACTCCAGTGTTTAGAGTTCAGGGAGAAAAGGAAGAATTGGCAAATGAGACTGAGATTGACTAGCCAGTGAGGGAGAAGAATCCAGAGAGGAATCCTGGAAGTCAAGTGAAGAAATGAAGGTGCTATTCAGCTGTGTCACATTCTGTTGATAGGTCAAGTAAGATGAGAGGACTGAGAATTGATCATTGTACTTTGCAATGTGGAGTACATTGGTGACCTTGACCAGCAGTTTCTGTGGAAAGGTGGTGGTGGAAGTATGATGTGTTCAAGAGGAAAAGAAAAGACGAGGATTTAGAGATGGGGAGTATAGACAACCCTTTGAAGAAATTTTGTTGTAAGGGGAAACAGAAAAATGGGAAGCTGGTGGAGGATATGGGGTCAAGAGGAGTTTCCTTAGATGAGAAAAATTGTAGTATGTTTTCATGCTAATTGGCATTATCCAGAGGAGTGGTGAGATATGGATGATGTGAGGGAGAAAGGATAGTTGCCTGAATAATGCTCTTGAGAAGGCAACAAGGATAGGATTTAGTCCTCAAGTGGAGGGGTTGGAAGTAGAGACAATTTATATATTATGATAGGAAGGAAGGCAGAATCTATAGGAACAGACCCAGGCAGGTAGGTAGATACACGGTGTGAGCTTGTGGCAGTGTTCTTCTGATTGTCTCTGCTGTCATCATCAGATTGGAAGCAGAGTTAGTGAGTGTGGAGATGATATTAGTTGTCTGGGAGAGTGGTCGAGTGAATAGATAAGGGAAATGTGTTACTAAGGGCCTACTTAAGGTTAGTGGTCAGGAATATAAAGTGAGATCAGTGAGCATGATTGTTTTTCTTAGACCAGCTTTGATGGTACAGAGACAGAAGAGGTATATGATTTGGGAGCTGTTACTAGTGCAATTAAGATATTATAGTAAGTTTACAGAAAACCACCTCTATGAAATACATTCAACATATAATAAGAAAAAACTTGTATATAGGTTTTGAACACAAGATGAAGTCATGTAAAAAAGAAAAGGAGAAACATTGTCTACATGCTAGACATTGTTAGAAACTGTAGGAGCCTTAAAATTTATTCCTTTAGCTATTTATTGGGTACTAAAATATGTGCTTTTCATTGTCTCAGGTGCTGGGAATATAGTGGTGAACAAGCCAGAAGAAGTCCCTACCCTCATGAAGCTTACATTTTAATTATAGTAGTCTGTTTCGGGATGTAGCTGACAAAAGTGGAGCAAGAAAAAAAAAGTAGTTACCCAAATTGTGATCCTATATGGGTAATAGGTATTCAGGGAAGGGTCAGGTCAGTGCAAGCTTAAATGTAGGTCTGAGAATGTAAGTCTATAATCCATCACCCAAAAGTTTGGTTTTTGCTTTTAGAAAGATAATATAGGGGCCGGCCCGGTGGTGCAAGCGGTTAAGTGTGCGCGCTCCGCTGTGGCGGCCCAGAGTTCGCCGGTTCGGATTCCGGGCGTGCACCGATGCACTGCTTGGCAAGCCATGCTGTGGCGGCGTCCCATATAAAGTGAAGGAAGATGGGCATGGATGTTAGCCCAGGGCCAGTCTTCCTCAACAAAAAGAGAGGAGGATTGGCGGATGTTAGCACAGGGCTGATCTCCTCACAAAAAAAAAAAGAAAGAAAGAAAGAAAGATAATATAATGTAGATTGGGTTACTTCCACTGTGGTGCTTAGAGTAGCACTCCTTAATCAAACATATTAATACTTCTGCATTGAAGTGTATGACTATTCACAGAAATTATGGTAATTAAGACCAAAATGGATCCAGATCAGGTCAAGTCAGGTTTTGTCACTAGTGAGTTATGAAAAAACTTTTGGTTTCCAGAGTTTTGAATTTCAAGATCGTGACCCTATCATGGAGAAGATAGGACTGTACTTTTTTTTTTTTTTATTTTTTTTTTATTTTTTTTATTTTTTTTTAAAGATTTTATTTATTTTATTTTTTCCCCCCCAAAGCCCCAGCAGATAGTTGTATGTCATAGCTGCACATCCTTCTAGTTGCGGCATGTGGGACTCGGCCTCAGGATGGACGGAGAAGTGGTGCCTCGATGCGCACCTGGGATCCGAACCCGGACCGCCAGCATTGCAGCGCGCGCACTTAACCACCAAGCCACAGGGCCGGCCCAGGACTGTACTTTTAAAGGGAAAGAAAGCACAGGGCACAGAAACAGAAATGACCATGATTTGTTAGGGACAGTAAAGAAAATTAAATCATAGGGGATGTGTTGAAAAGTAAGGATAAACAAGTTTGAATAGTTAGAACCAGATTATAAAAAGCCTTGAATGCTGTTGTGAAGTATTAATTACAAAATGGTAGACAGCAGGAATTGTCAGAGTGAACTGATTGGAAGAGTAGCTGTTCTTGTGAATGAATAGAGTGGGACCAACTAACGAGTTTAGTCAGTTGGCAAATATTTGTTAGTAAAGTAATTAAAGTGCTGCTGCTACTACTGTTACTAGTAATAATAATAAATTGTTGGTACCTTTTATTGAGCCCTTGCTATGTGCCAGTCATTGGGCTATGCATTTTACTTACATTCCTTGTAGGAGTTGTAAAACAATTATATCATATGGCCTTTGTCCTTGAGAATCTTATAATCTTGTTGGAAAGAAAAGTCTTCAGGCATGTAGTTTAAACTATAAAATATTCTGCTTCATAAATGGAACTTTCTAAGGGATAGGATGTTCTTCTCTTTCCAGATACCAGTCCTGGATCTTGATTCAGATATATGCTTGAAATAAAAACTAGTCTACCAGTCCTCAAGAATAGTGAATTGTTTTGTTTTGGTAATTATATTCACTAGTCAGCCTTCTGATTATATGGTAATCTGGTTTCCTGAGGATCTTTATTTATGAGAAGGAGGTTGCCTTGTGTAGATTATTCAGATTCTCAGGTAAGGCATACCACCTATTGTAAAAGAATAAATTGGCTTGCTGATTTAAAAATATTTTATGGCTTTGGGGAGTTGAAGCATGCCAACTGACTTTGCTATTAGGAAAATTTGTAAAAATAAATTTCTGGTTTTCAAAGTTTTTGTAACAATTGTTATAAATTATTTATGTAATTATTTAACATTTGTCTTTCTCACTAAAGTATAAGGCTTATAAGTTTAGGAACTGGATCTGTTTTGTTGAATATTGTATTTCCAGGGTGTTGCATAATGCCTGGCAAATGATAGGTGCTCAGAAATATTTTTGAATGAATGAATGAGTGAATGAATTTGGAGTTGAATTGTACACCAGCAACAGAGAGAATTCCAGCCCAAGAGTTCTGACCCTAAAAGCCTAACAACCTCTTATAATAGGTTGGAGCACTGAAACCAGCCCAAAACATGATTCTTTACCTTCGTTGAAACTGATTTTATTCAAGTAATGTAAGAAATAAATTTCTTTGAAACTGAAAAGCGCTAAAATGTATGAAATTATTTTTATCTTAGGCTGTGTTTACTTGACCATCAGTTGCAGAAGCTTCTTGGTTGAGTTATAACAGTGGTTCTTGCACATTGATTTGCACCATACCACTGCAGCTTGTTTATGATATCTGTAGAATAATACACTTATTCTGAAATTTTAAATTTATTTATAACTAAATGAATTTAAATTCATTTTGAACAACATTTTGATTTGTTTTAACTGTAATTTTTGAGTTCTTCCTGACCTCCTTATTCCCCTCTCCCCATACCCATTTCTCACAATAGTTGCTTCTATTCTGATCAATTTTTGTTATGATCTGTTCTGCAGAGAAAGAGATGCTGGTTGCAAGTTTTGGACGTCCCTGTTTTTTATGGAACACAGTTCTGTAAAATTTTCCTTAGTTCCTTGGCAATAACATACACTTGTGATGGACCCTAGAAATACTGCTATGTTAGGATTGGGTTCTGATTCTGAAGGATTTTCAAGAAAGAGTCCCTCTGCCGTCAATACTGGTACACTGGTCAGCAAGAGAGAAGTAGAGGTAGAGAACAACACAAAGGAGGAAGAGGACCTTCGCAAGTGGAATCGGGAAAGAAACATTGAAGCAGGGAAAGATGATGGTTTGACTGATGCACAGCAACAGTTTTTGGTGAAAGAAACAAACTTTTCAGAGGGAAATTTAAAATTGAAAATTGGCCTTCAGGCTAAGAGAACTAAAAAACCTCCAAAGAACTTGGAGAACTATGTATGTCGACCTGCCATAAAAACAACTATTAAACACCCAAGGAAAGCACTTAAAAGTGGGAAGATGACAGATGAAAAGAATGAACACTGTCCTTCAAAACGGGTAAGTAGAATTCCCAACAATTTGTGATCATTGGTAATATTTGGATTTCTCTATTAATTTTTATCTAACCTACATACATATTGCAGGAAGTTTGATTTTTAACCTTTATTTGTTATTTCCAAATAGTCTGTTTTGTGAGCCTAAAATAGGATTTGAGGCTTGTCAGAGATGTGAGTGATAGTATAACCATGTATGTGTTTGTATTTGTAAAATTATGGCAAATGTTTTAAATGGGGTATACTCAGATTGCTGCTGCTCTGTGGCATAGTGGAAAGAATATTGGATTTGTAGTTAGGAAACCTCGATTTGAAACTTGCCTTCCTCTTTACTAACAACATGACTGTAGACAAATTAACAGAGAAGAAACTGAGGCTCAGAGATGTTAGGTGATTATAATATCACCTGCCTTTCAGGATGGTTGTAAGGATCCAATTTGCTAACATATGTTGAAAGCTTTTGTTAAGTGAATTGTTTTATACAATTCGTTAACTGTATAAAACATTAATTCCTGTTGTTCCTCGTAAGGCAAGTTACTATATTAAAAATTGTCCCATT
Source organism: Ceratotherium simum simum (assembly GCF_057802395.1). Classification (NCBI taxonomy): domain Eukaryota; kingdom Metazoa; phylum Chordata; class Mammalia; order Perissodactyla; family Rhinocerotidae; genus Ceratotherium; species Ceratotherium simum. The sequence continues at coordinate 41,166,334 of NC_141901.1, forward strand.
TCCCACCAGGTATCCAAATATAAAACTAATTTTTCTTAACTCTGTTTACTCTGTTTATAAAGATATTAAATTTGTTTTAGACCATGTGTTGACCACAAGTTTTAGTCACTCTATACAATATCTAATTTCAGGCTGTAGGCACCATGTGTGCCCACACGCAGTTTTAAATTGTATGAATACATTAGTAAAACAATGGATCTAGGCAGAAAGAATTAGCTTGAAATTTTGACTAAAATTTTGAAATATTCTTGACTGTGTGAAATAACTTGATTTTAACTGTTAATTCCTTAACATGAAATTCGTGTGCTTTTTACATGTTACCAGAAACCGTAATGATGCAGTCTCTTTGTTCTTTTCCAAATTGCCATGGCATCCAGAAATTTTTGCTAGTTACCATTCTGCTTAAGATCGTATAAACATAAGGTAGCTTGGGATGTTTTATTGATAAAATCAGCTGTGAATGAGTTAGATTATAAGAAAGGAAAAAATGAATATTGTACCAATTCTTGAAAAAACTTAACTGAATGAATGTTAGCTAAGTTGATTAACCTTACCGTGAGCCTTATTTTCCTCGTCTCTGAAATGAAGATAATATGTTTCTGCTGACCTCAAGAATTTTCGTAAGGTTGATTGGAAAAAATTTTTGTCTAGACCTTTTTACTTGAAACAGTGTTAGAGCTTATCTTGCACAGCTAAGTTGTAAAGGGCTCCAGGATAATTGTCTTTAGTAATCTTTCTATAGGGTTTTTTAAATAGTCAATGCTAATAATGGGGTTTTGTACTGAAAAGATTTCAACCACATTGCATACTTGCTCTCAACATATAAGTAGTTTATATCGCACATAACTTGTTTGTAGTAGAATACAGTCTATGGTTTCTGAGGGAAGGTATCTGTATACTTAACAAAACTGTTGGTGATGTATAGGTATTTATTTTTCTAACAGTTACTTTAGCATGGGCTATTGAATATATTACTACCCTCTGAATTAGTTCTTCAGAAATAATGGAAAGAGCATGGGTTATAGAGTCACAACCAAATTCAAATCCTTTCTTAACAACTGTACACAGGCAGTTTGGTTTATCTTACTGGGCTGTGGTTTTCTCATTTATAACATGGGACTATTAATGCCTATCTTAAATGGTTATATAAATAAATAAATTTATATATAGTATCTGTCATGTGATAGGTTCTTATGAATGTTCACTTTTTCGTTTTACAACCTAAAGTAGGACTTCACAACCTGGGATCTCTGGAAGGGTTTGGGTGTGTGTGGTTGCTCTCAGAATATGACAGTCTGTGCCAAAGTTTGTGTTTGTTTGGATGCATTTTTGCATAGCTTTCACCAGCTTCTCAAAAGAAGTCATTCTTGACTCCAAAAAGATGAAGCATCAGTGGTTAAGGAGGGCAAGGTGGACTATTATGAGGCATGCTGGTAGTCTAAGAAAGCTTAGGGATTTTGTTTTGTTTATCTTAAAGCAAGGCACACAACCAAAATACCCCCCCAACCCCCATTCTTCAAAAGTAGTTGACTTTTTGTCAGTGCTGCTTTTAAAGTAAAATTAGGCCTTAAATTTCTAGTAAAAACGTAGAAATATAGATCACATATTTTCTCTCTTAGTAGAATTTTTCTTTCAGCAGTGTTCAGAGGGCAAAAACAAAATCCTCTGAAAAATAAATAAATTATTTGCTGTCATGGTTAGTACTGAATGATTGTTAACTATTAATGTATTTATTTATTTATTTATTTTTTTGTGAGGCAGATCAACCCTGAGCTAACATCTGATGCCAATCCTCTTTTTTTCTTTTTTTTGCTGAGAAAGACTGGCCCTGAGCTAACATCCGTGCCCCTCTTCCTCTACTTTATATGGGACGCTGCCACAGCACAGCTCGACAGGCAGTGTGTCAGTGCACACCTGGGATCGAACCGGCGAACCCCTGGCCACCATAGCGGCTGCACTTGCACTTAACCACTTGCGCCACCGGGCTGGCTCCCTGTTTATGTAATTTTTAAAAACAAAACTCAAGTTCAGTTCCATGAGTCACATTTTCTCTTTCTTGAATTATGTGGCATAGTGTTCAATTTCAGAATCTGTTATTTAGAGTGATTCAGATGTCATTAATTTTTTTAAAATTTCAATCCACAGTTTAGAAACTGACACATTAATAAGTTTTTTTTGTTGTTGTTGTGAGGAAGATGAGCCCTGAGCTAACATCCGGTGCCAACTTCCTCTTTTTGCTGAGGAAGATTGGCCCTGGGCTAACATCTGTGCCCATCTTCCTCTACTTTATATGGGATGCTGCCACAGCATGGCTTGACAGGCGGTGCCTTGGTATGCGTCTGGGATCTGAACCTGCAAACCCCGGGCCACCAAGGTAGAACTCGCGCACTTAACCGCTGCACCACCAGGCTGCCCCCAATAGGTAAAGTTTAAAGTTTGATTCATTCTTTTGAAAAAATATTAGGGCGTAACTACTCTTAATGACTTTTATTTAAAGTTATATTAGTTAAAGATTTTAAGGGTCCTAATTTTGTTTTTGTTTTTTAAATGTATTTTTTTCAGTTTTATTGAAGTCTAATTGACATGCAGCACTGATGTGCTGACAAGATGTACTTGGTTTATTTTTAATTAATTTTGCGACTTACCTTTCTTTGTTCAATTTTGGCAAAACCAAAAAAATTTTCTAACATTCAGCGTTGGCAAGAATATAGGGGAAATAAGCACTCTACTACGCTGTTGATGAAGGGTAAATTGGTTTAGTACTTTTTGAGAGTAGTTTGCTTATATCTGTCACGAGTAAAAATGGGCAATTCCTTGATCCCACAGTGTCACTTCTAAGAAACTGTCTTATAGAGATACTTGCAAGTAGATACCAAGAAATATGTACAAAATATTTATTAAAAGTATAGATTTCTGATGCCTTCTTGCTGATTCTGATTTGCTATGTCTGTGTATTTTTTTTAATGTCTTTAGTGAGATATAATTCATGTACCATACAGTCTACCCATTAAAGTGTACAGTTCAGTGGTTTTTGGTTATATTACATTATTATTTTTTTAATTGTGGTAAAATATATTTAATATAAAATTTGCCATTTTGACCACTTTTAAGTATAAATTCAGTGACATTAATTCTCGTGTTGTGCAGTCATCACCACTGTCTATTTCCGAAACGTTTCTGTCACTCCAGACAGTAACTCGGTAACCATTAAGCAATAACTCCCCATTGACCCTCCCCTAAGCCCCTGGAAACCTCTGATCTACTATTTGCCTATTCTAGGTACTTCATGTAAGTGGAATCATATAATATTTGTCCTTTTTTTTTTTTTTTTAATTTTATTTATTTATTTTTTCCCCCCCAAAGCCCCAGTAGATAGTTGTATGTCATAGTTGCACATCCTTCTAGTTGCTGCGTGTGGGACACGGCCTCAGCATGGCCAGAGAAGCGGTGCGTCGGTGCGCGCCCGGGATCCGAACCCAGGCCGCCAGCAGCGGAGCGCGTGCGCTTAACCGCTAAGCCACGGGGCTGGCCCTATTTGTCCTTTTGTGTCTGGCTTATTTCACTCAGCACAATGTCTTCAAGGTTCATCCATGTTGTAGCATGTATCAGAATTTCTTCCTTTTTATGGCTGAATAATATTCCATTATGTGTTTATACACCTTTTGTTTATCCATTCGTCATCTATGGATACTTGGATTGCTTCCACCTTTTGGCTATTGTGAATCATGCTGCAGTGAACTTTGGTGTACAGATACCTGGTCGAATTCCTGCTTTCACTTCCTTTGGGTATATACTTAGGAGTGGAATTGATGAATCATATGGTAAGTCTATGTTTAGCTTTATGAGAAACTGCCGAACTATTTTCCATAGCAGCTGCATCATTTCGTATTCCCACCAGCAATGCAGTGGGTTCCAGTTTCTCCAAATCCTCATCAACACTTGTTATTTTCAGGTTTTGTTTGTTTTCTACCATAGCTGTCCTAAAGGGTATGAAATTGTATCTCACTATGGTTTTGATTTGCATTTCCCTGATGAATAATGATGTTGAATATCTTTTCTTGTGCTTATTGGCCATTTGTATATCTTCTTTGGAGAAATATCTATTGAAACCTTTTGACTGTTTTTGAATTTTGTTGTTTTTTTTTGTTGCTGAGTTTTCAGGGTATTTATATATTCTATACAGTCATGCGTTGCTTAACGATGGGGATACGTTCTGAGAAATGTGTTGTTAGGTGATTTTGTCATTATGCAAACATTATAGAGTGTTTTATGCAAACCTAGATGGTAGAGCCTAATCTTAAGGGACCACCATCATATATGCAGTCCATTGTGGACTGAAACATTGTTATGTGGCACGTGACTGTATATAAGACTTGGGAATATTTTGTCCCATTCTCTGGGTTGTCTTTTCACCCTCTTGATAGTGTCCTCTGATGCACAAAGGTTTTCACTTTCGGTGAACTTTAGTTTGTCTATTTTTTCTTCTATTGCCTGTGCTTTTGGTGTCATATCCAAGAAATCACTGCCAAATCCAATGAAGGTTTTTCCCTGTGTTTTCTTCTAAGGGTTTTATAGTTGTAGCTCTTATGTTTAGGTCTTTGAGAGATTTTCAGGTTCCCTCTCACTCTGAACTTGCTCTCTGAATTCAGAAACTGATTAAGATAGCAAGGGGTACTTTAGACATGGGAAACTGTTATAAAAAATCTAATGTATAAGAGTATGGATATTGGACCAGCAGATATTATTTTGATTAGGTAATGCACACCTATGATTCAGAATTTAAAAGATAAAAAAGGAAACAATGGAACATTGTTACCATTATTACCCTTCTCCACCTGCCTCTGGGAAAATCTGTTTTGGAATCCCCTTTTGGGTAATCATGTGATAATCCCTACTAACTGTGATAACTGATTAAGCAGAAGAACCATTTCTCAACTAACATGAAGAAAACTGTTCTGTATATTGAATATGTCTTTACGTTTACACTTATTTGGAAAATAATACAAGATTAAGAACAAATTGTTTGGAGCCAAAATTGGTGCAAAGAAACTTCCAGGAAAGTAACTCCTCCAGCGTTGGTGTCTTTGATATCTCCCACAAATATATTATGTATATACAAGCAAATACGTGCCCCCCCATTTAAAAATATAAATAGTGAGGGCCAGCCCCGTGGCTTAGTGGTTAAGTGCGCACACTCTGATGCTGGCGGCCTGGGTTCGGATCCCAGGCGCGCACCGACGTACCGCTTCTCCAGCCATGCTGAGGCCGCGTCCCACATACAGCAACTAAAAGGATGTGCAGCCATGACATACAACTATCTACTGGGGCTTTGGGGGAAAAATAAATAAATAAAATTATTAAAAAAAAAATATATATATATATATATAAATAGTGATATAAATAGTAGCATACTATACACACTATTCTGTGTCCTGCTTTTTTCCATTTAAAAGTATATTCTGGAGATTTTTCCATACAAAAACTGAGAGAGCTTCTTTAGCCCTTTCAAATAGGAGTTACGAGTATTTTTTTCCAGTTTGTCATTTGTCTTTAGACCCTGCTTATTTTGTTTTGCCACATAGAAGTCTTTAGTTTTTTAGCCTAATTTAATTAATTAATGTTTCCTTTATGTCTTCTAGAGTTTGACATAGATTAGAAAGGCCTTTTTCACTCCAAGTTTATAAAAGATCTACTTGTATTTTTTTTTTTTTAGGGCTCTTTAATGTTTCATTTTTAGCATATACATCTTTGATTTGTTTGGAGTTTGTAATGATATATAATATGAGTTGTGGATCCAACTTTATCTTTTTCCAAATAGCTACAAGTTGTCCTGACACTTTTATTAACAAGTCCTTTTTACTCCTCAAATTTGAGACACTGCCTTCACCATACACTGAATTTCCGTATGTCCTTGGGTCTGGTCTGATTTCCGTTTTTGTGTCATTGATGTCTCTGTTTATTTGCTAGCATGATAGTTTTTTTTTTTTTTTTTTTTTTTTTTTTAAGGTTTTATTTATTTATTTTTCCCCCAAAGCCCCAGTAGACAGTTGTATGTCGTAGTTGCACATCCATTCTAGTTGCTGTATGTGGGACGCGGCCTCAGCATGGCCGGAGAAGCGGTGCGTCGGTGCTCGCCCGGGATCCGAACCCGGGCCGCCAGCAGCGGAGCGCGAGCACTTAACCGCCAAGCCACGGGGCCGGCCCCTAGCATGATAGTTTTAATTATTATGTTTTATATCTGGTAGGGTGGTAATCCCTCCTCATTACTCATATTTTAGAGTGCTCCTTGCATTCTTACTAATTAATTTATAAACTTAATACGATTTCAATAAAAACAGAATTTTTTTTATAGAATTTCCCCAGTTAATTATAAAGTTCATATTTTGCTGATCTGTATCTGTGGTTGAACTTGGAACCTAATTGGAGGATGATTTCCTTGAGAAGCTCTCAATTTGCATTGCCTGGAATTAGAATGTATTACTAACATCTCTCCTGGGGTCCCCATTGCCTCTAGGCTGTGGCTTGGTTCGTTTACCCTCTGGGCAACCATGCCTACTTAGGTCACCCTTCTTTTTTCTTTTCTTTTGGTACCCTTGGAGATTTTTCTTACTTTCTTTTTTTTTTGTGAGGAAGATGGGCCCTGAGCTCACATCTGTGCCAGTCTTCCTTTATTTTGTATGTGGGTCGCAGCCACAGCATGGCTTTTGATGAGTGGTGTAGGTCCACACCCAGGATCCGTACCAGCAAACCTGGGCCTCTGAAGCAGAGCGTGCTGAACTTAACCACTAAGCCACCGGGCTGGCCCTGTTTTTTCTTGCCTTCTGCGAGGCCAAGAGTGCAACAAACATTACGTCTTATGCTGGATTGAGTTACTTTGTTGTAATAGAAGAGTCTTCAGGGTATTTACCCTGCCTTATGGCTAGAGTGGAAATCACCTGATTGTTTTGTAAGAAATACATTCATTATTAATTTTATAGGAGATTTTCCTGTATCATTTTTGTTTTTCTATAGTGGAAAGAAAAATTTTCTTTCAAATTTCCTGTAAAAATTTGGGTTTGGCTGTCTTGCAACTTCATATGGTGTCTGTGTCATTTCATAAGTTGTCAGAATGGTATAGTCTTTCTTCTATAGCAGTATTTTAGAAAGTGAAAGTAGAGATGGAAGTCATAGTATTTACTTATATTTATCACACACTAACTGAAAAGGAGAAGAGGTAATGGTACATTCCTTTCTAGCATTTAAACAAAATTTCACTTTTGGAGTTGTGTGGCATAGCTAGGTATATGTGATCTTAGTTTATTTAGGATACTAAGCCAAAAAAAGTGCTTTTGTGACAAATGACAACCAAAATATCTGTTTCCTGTAGTTCTAACAGGTGATTGAAAACTGAAACTTATGTGAGCAGAAAGGGATTGGGGGCTATTTCAATACCACTATGTACTAGTTACTAATTAGGTCAAATAGCCTTAAGTTTGGTGCTATGTTGACTAACATTTTGTCAGTGAATAGTTTATTTGATGTCATTTTAGCCTAGTTGAGTGGATTTAACGAGCACAAGAATTATAAACAAAATTTATAGCCCTAATTATAATTTCCCCTCCAAAAGATCGTTTTCTGTTTAGAAAAGAAATGCTATGGGGCTGGTAGTTGTTAAGTTCACATGCTCTGCTTTGGTGGCATGGGGTTTCCAGGTTTGGATCCCAGGTGTGGACCTGCGCACTGCTTATCAAACCATGCTGTGGCAGGCGTCCCACATATAAAAAGTAGAGGAAGATGGGCATGGATGTTAGCCCAGGGCCAATCTCCCTCAGCAAAAAGAGGAGGATTGGCAACAGATGTTAACACAGGGCTAATCTTCTTTGCCAAAAAGAAAAGAAAAGAAACGAAATGCCTATGCCACCTTAATAAATTATTTAAGAAACAGTTCATTGGAGACGTAATTTTGAATTTCAGCGAAGTGATTTTTATGGAGAATTATTAAAACCCCCATGAGGGGGCTGGCCTGGTGGCATAGTTGTTAAGTTCTCATGCTCCACTTCGGTGGTCTGGGGTTCCCAGGTTTTGATCCTGGGTGTGGACCTATGCACTGCTTATTAAGCCATGGTGTGGCAGGCGTCCCACATATAAAATAGATGAAAATGGGCACAGATGTTAGCTCAGGGCCCATCTTCTTCAACAAAAAGAGGATTGGCAACAGATGTTTGCTCAGGGCTAATCTTCCTCACCAAAAAAAAAAAAAAAAACCCCACATGAATCCAAATATTCTAATTATTCTAATTAAGGCCTGTTGGCCTGAGATTTTATAGAACTGATAGATTAATATAGTTTCTTTAATAAGAAAATATATGGATAATAATAATAGTATCTCAGCTCTTGCTCATTATAGCTAATTTGCCTAGCAATTTTTAAATTGTTGCGCACAAATTCCAATTGTTTAAAAGTAAAATGTTGAGGAAAAAATGGGTTTGATATTACCTAGGTTTTAGCTTTTCTTTCCTTGGCATTTCTGCTAAATAACAATAGTGTGTTAGGTTTTTTACATGTAGTAGTTCCTTTAAATTGTGCTCTGTATTAGATTAGCTTGGTTTTAGATAAACTGTATATATTTTTTATTGAAATATAGTTCTACTACTGTAAAATTCACTCTTTTAAAGTGTACAGTTCAGTTCAGTGGTTTTTAGTATATTCAGTATATTAGCTACATACATAGTTGTGCAACCATCACCACTATCTTAATTTCAGAACATTTTCATTACCCTAAATATGTATTTTTATTGTCTATTGCACTTTAGATAACTGATCAAAGGACTAATGTTTTCACAAAGGAGGATCAAGTTTTGTATCACATAATTCTGAACATAATCTCTAGTCTATAAACTCACAGCATTCTTTGATTTATTTATTCCGCCATAAAATATTTGAGTGCCTATCCTGTGCAGTAAACAAGTAATTATGATTAATTTGATAATTTCTATAATAGAAATACGGAGTGTTTATGAAATCAGAATTTTTGGGAGATGGTGAGCGGGAGAATATGCGAGGAAAGCTTTACAGAGGAGCTCATATTTAAAGTTAGCTGTTAACATCTTTGTTAGAATTTGCTAGAAAGAGAAGGGCTTTGGGGGAAAAATAAATAATAAATGGCAAAGGCACACTTAGCATGTCTCTGAGACATTAGTCAGTTGTGCGTAAAACAAAAATTTGACAGTCCTTTAGAGTAGGTGAGTACTAAGAAAATATAAAAAATAGAGGACAAGTGGGATACTTATATGATCAACTTTTTGTGTTGCACTCAAAAACTTAGGGAACCTCTGCTTCATTTTTTTGTCTGCTTTTTCTTCTTAACACATCTTGTTGAAGTTTATTCGCTGTTCTGTCTTACAAAATGGGTTATTTTAATTTTTAAATCATATAATGTTGCTTTTAACATTATCAAATTTTAAAATAAAGATTGTTTGACCATACCTAGTTGTTCTTAGGATTTTTCCTTTGTCTTTAAAGTTTTGTGGTCCTACTTTATATTAGTGTTCCTCTTAGAAAGAGGAAACATTTTGAAGTTAAAATTGCTTTTTTGGAAAGTTTTTCTACTTGAGAAATTTGGGATTACTTGTAGTAAGGTGGAGCCCTATCATTTATAACTGTAATGTTAAATCTTACCAAAGATATAGTACCTGAATTTTATTTTATAAATCTGTTGATAGCGAACTACCTTGGTCTTGTTGGAGGAGTGCAAGTCCAGCAGGAAAAATATTGAGGCAGATTGGTAGAACTTTTGGAGAACACAGAACTGCAACAGCAGGTGGCATTAGAGATCAGGTTTAAGGATGAGTTACAAGGGTTTAACTATTAAAGGGGGAAGGGAAGTGAGGTGTTTTGGGGGTTCATGGTATAGCTGCCAAAGCTCATCCTGACCCTTGGGTGTTGTTGGTCTGTTTAAAGATTATTTGTAGGTATTTGTAAGTATATGTGTATTTTTTTTTAAACCAACTTCTTCCAAATCTAGGAATTAAGAATTTTCTTCCAAGAAGAAAAGGAAACTTCTGTTGTGTGTCTAATATCCTCTCCCCGCCCTAACTAATAGGTAGAAAAATATGAGGGTGTCATCCAGGATCTATATAATCACCTTTGCCTTTTTGTTATAAATAAGTTATCACTTTGCACCAGCAAGTGCCTAATGTCAGGAGGTAAGAGAAGTATATATGATTTCGTAAAGACCTACAGGGGAAAGAGGTGGTAGTTTGCATATTAACTGTGGCTTCCTTGGAACCTCATACTATAAATATGGATCTTTCTTAAAGCTGATTTATGGTGTTCCTAAGGCTTTAGTTTCTCAAAAATCTGTTATCTGAATTGAGAGAATACAGATTAGCAAAAGAAGATAATGTCAGCAAAGATGTCTAGAAATGATAAGTTTTATTGAAGTGACGTAGTAACCAGAATTCACTCTTTAAACAAAAAAGGTTCTGAACTATTAAATTTGGTCTTTTTCTACTCTTTATTTTTTAACAGCCAAGTCCTGATCTATGTATATTTTACCTTCAGTTTTGGAAAACATCTCATAGTCAAGTATACAAGCTTGCAATACAAAGTTATGCTACTATATTAGGAAGTTAGAGTTTAGGAGGTGTGCAAAAGCATTTTGACACAAATGCACAGATAGATATATATGCTAGAATATTGTAGCTATTTTTAGCCAAGTTACATAGAATTACTAACATCTGAGAATATATGTGAAAGCAGAAAGATGATCCTAACAATTGCGGGGTTCGGTAGTAACTTTCACAGTAGAAACAGTGAAACAAGATAGAACCTGCTTCTGAACCCTACCTTTTCATTTTTTGGCAAAATTCTGAATGATTATTCTGTAGTTTCTTGTCTAGTCCTTGATTGCATGGGTAGGTGGCTACAGAAGACTGCTAAAGAAATCACAGGCAGATACTGAAAAATTATAAGCCAAAGACAGAGGAGCTTGGTAATTTTTCTTTTTAAGCTCTTTGGTGATTATGACCATTAGGAATTATCAAATAAGTGGAAATTCTCCTAAGCATACTTGGTGGCATTTTTTTCTTCTGTTTATTTCAACCTCAAGAAGTAAATTATCTAAGATAAAAATGAAAAATTAGAAAAATAAATTTAAGGTTACTAAGTTCCTAAATAAAAAGCAAAGAAAAAAAAATGTTTCAGTATGCAATAGACAAAGGAGGATGAGGGAGTGGAAAGACTCAGCTCAAATGTCACCTAATTTTGTAAATGTTCCCTGAACCCTCCCAGGCAGAGTTAGTTACTCTAACCCCTGTGCTTCCGTTGCATGTAATTCTCTGTTTTTAACATAGATCACATTATATTCTAATTATTAATTTGTTTTTCTTTTACTAGTGAATGCTCCTTGAGTGTCACAGTGATCTTTTTAGTTTTGCGTTTCATGATCAACACAGAACATGCTTTAAAAGTAGTTCAGTAAAATTATGGACTTGGATTAAGATCTATAAGCATAAAAAAATACCACCACCACCATCAAAAATGCAACCCTTGGGGCTGGCCCAGTGGTGTAGTGGTTAAGTTGGAGCGCTCCGCTTTGGTGGCCCTGGGTTCCCAGGTTCGGATCCTGGGCGTGGACCTGCGCACCACTCCTCAAGCCATGCTGTGGCAGGCATCCCATGTACCAAAAATAGAGGAAGACGGACAGAGATGTTAGCTCAGGGCGAATCTTCCTCAGCAAAAAGAGGAAGATAGGCAACAGATGTGAGCTCAGGGCCAGTCTTCCTCACCAAAAACAAACAAAAAAATACAACCCTTAAAAATATAGCTTGGGAATAAGAGGATTTGTTTCCTTAGCCCTAAGATGGTCCTTTTGCATATGCTTTCATAACTGAACTACTCATAAATGTTTTCTCTCATTTACTAAAAATGTATATTAAAACTTTTAGGTCTATTTAAAACAATCTGTAGTTTGCTACTTTTAAGAAATTAGTATTATTGGTAGTAATGCTACTCCCTGTGGCTGTTTCAAGAATTTCCTGATAAGGGCAACTTTGGTGACTATCCCTAGAAAACCCATTTTTATAATAGGTCAAACAAAAACTTTCCTTTAAATATTTTGTCACAACACAGAGTGGTAAAATAAGCTGTCTTTAGTATCTCCATTTGAAAACAACCCCACATTAGGTTCTTAGTTTAAGAAAACGTTTTTAGATGTCAAACACCTTTTGAAAGCATTTAACACTTCTTAGTGACTCATCCAATAAAAGGTAGTAGCAGATGAGCCCATGTGGAACTGTTTCATTGTTACTGCTGTGGGGTATTATGTTTATCCCAGTGCCTTTTTTTTTTTTAACCAAGTTTGTATTTAGGCTCCTTAGCTCTAACTAGAGAATTTGAGACTTGCTGAATAGGAGATGGTCACGTTCTCTCAACTTACCTGTAGCTTAAGGGCTGAAAGCCATCTATGAGTGTAGTCATTCTTATACCAACTTATGCAAAGGTCCATTAATAAGTCCTTGTTATCCCACTGCTACCTTTCCACTTCTGTGTCCTTATTGGCACAAGTTATTCAAGCAGGAAGACCTGATGATATATAGGTATCTCCAGGTCCTGCTTTGAATGGAGTTCTGTTGTCTTATCTTCATATTGTTTACTTTGGAAGCTACTTGAGCTAGACTTATTTCCTAGTAGAGAAGAAGAGAACAGTTGGCACAGAAGCCCAGCTTCTCCATGGAAGCAGCTATAATGCAAATTCTCCTGGATCTTCACATTTCATTAAACCCTTCTTTTCTCCCTTTACATACTCAAAACAGACAGCTAAGGGGGCAGCCACAATCTGTCCTAAGCCTTGGAGACAAAACAAGGTACCAGTCTTCCCAAAATAAGGTCTGTTATGGAAGCATACGCTCCCATAAATGGAGGGGAAAAGCAGATGCCTTCTATTGCACTATGCAGCCTCTGTCATAAATGTACCAGGAAGATTAAAACTGCCATAATTAGTTTCATCGGGTTCATCCTCAATTCTTGCTTTCATTTTGTAGTAGAAACTTCTGTAATCAGTCCTGTATTTGGTTGATTGAGCAGTTCACTTTCTCAAGTGTAGAATGTTAGGGATATCTGCTTACGTCTGTATTGTAGTTTGTTGAAATTGTGTACATAATGAGGTATGGTGACTGTGACTGTATCTCATTTCACTGTTGATCTTGCTAATGGAAAAAGTCATTATTGAACCAAATTGATAGAAGGCATAGCTTCCTTTTTTTAAATTTTATTTTATTTATTTATTATTTTTTTGTGGGTGAGGAAGATCAGCCCTGAGCTAATATCCATGCTAATCCTCTTCTTTTTGCTGAGGAAGACCGGCTCTGAGCCAACATCTACTGCCAATCCTCCTCCTTTTTTTTTTTTTCCCCCCAAAGCCCCAGTAGATAGTTGTATGTCATAGTTGCACATCCCTCTAGTTGCTGTATGTGGACACAGCCTCAGCATGGCTGGAGAAGCAGTGCGTCGGTGCGCGCCCGGAATCCGAACCCGGGCTGCCAGTAGCGGAGTGCGCTCTTAACCGCTAAACCATGGGGCCGGCCCAGGCATAGCTTCCTTAATCCCAGAGAATTAAGCCTAAATATCATCACCTTGAGTCGCTGATTCACATGCTGCTTTTTATGCTTGTCTGTGCATATCTTTTATTTCATTTTAATGACTGTAAGTCACTCCAGAGATGCTCACATACAGACTGCTCCATAGGGGCACATTGCTAACTTATTCTGAGATACAGCTGCATAGAAATGTTCTTCTTTTTTTTTTTTTTGTGAGGAAGATCAGCCCTGAGCTACCATCCATGCTAATCCTCCTCTTTTTGCTGAGGAAGACTGGCTCTGAGCTAACGTCTATTGCTAGTCCGCCTCCTTTTTTTTTTTTCCCCCAAAGCCCCAGTAGATAGTTGTATGTCATAGTTGCACATCCTTCTAGTTGCTGTATGTGGGACGTGGCCTCAGCATGGCCAGAGAAACGGTGCGTTGGTGCGCGCCTGGGATCCGAACCCGGGCCGCCAGTAGCGGAGCGCGTGCACTTAACCGCTAAGCCACAGGGCCGGCCCAAGCTGCATAGAAATGAATGAAGACTTTTGGGGAGACATCAGAATTAAAGCCTCCAAATGATGAAATAACAAAACATGGAGCTTTTATGGAACTTCATTAATAGGGAGAAATGATTGAATACATGATGAAAGAGAAGTTGTTTCCTGTCTGACCTCACTTTGTGAATCAAAATCACTCGGTACATAGTTCTAAATGGCACCTCTTTCCCAGTTAGTCATATAGGGATTTGGGGGTAGGAATCCTGAGAGAAAGACTATAGATTTAAGTTGGATATGTGCTGTGGTGGTGATTTTTCACTTCAGGAATAAAATAGGTATAAAGAAGACTCTAAAGACTTCCTCTGCTGTTGCTGCCTGGGACAGATTGACATCTTATGATTATTCCTTAAATTATGTTAAATAGCAAGAAGAGCTCTTTGCTAGTGGGAGTTCACATCACATAATAATTTCCATATTTCTATTCTTTTATCCTAATATTCTCTGAAGGAATTAAACTTCCTCTAGTAACATGTTTTGGTTGACTCTTGATCGTAATAGGGGCAATATAGTATAATGAGAATGAACATCAAGTTTGGGCTTCACCCCGGAATATGAAGTTCAAGTGCTGTACCTAATGGTTTTGTAATTTAAGAAAAGCTCATAGTAGTCTGCTTTTGAAAAGAAAATATTTGTTAGTTTTCTATTAAAATGCTTGACTTAATTATCAGTATGTTAAATTTTCTTTAATGTTTTTGTTTAGAGATTCCCCCCATTCTTAGATGTTTCAGTTCTCTTTTGATTATGTCACAAACTGAAACTTTGTACATTTCTTGAACATGTTTTCTGAATATTTTGAGAAGCAGACTTAAGATTCTTGCCTTACTTATATTTCTAATTTCTAACATAGCTTTGTGAATATCTTATGTTTCATACAATAGTTTGGGAAAAATTTGTCCATAAACTTTTTTTATTTTTTTTTTGGTGAGGAAGCTTAGCCCTGAGCTAACATCTGTTGCCAATCCTCCTCTTTTCGCTGAGGAAGATTGGCTCTGGGCTAACATCTGTGCCTGTCTTCCTCTACTTTACATGTGGGACACCTGCCACAGCATGGCTTGATAAGTGATGGTAGGTCTGCGCCTGGGAGCCGAACCCTGGGCCACTGAAGGGGAGCATGTGAACTTAACCACTGGCCCCAGTGGCTGGCCCTGTAAACTTATTATTATTATTATTTTTTTTTACATTTTTTAGTGGTTGTCCTAGTGTTTACAGTATACGTTTACAACTAATCCAAGGCCGCTTTCAAATAACACTATCGCTTCACGGGTACCTTATAATAACAAAATAATCCAAATTCCTCCCTCTCCTCCCTTGTCCCGTATATCATTGCTGTCATTCATTTCACTTATACATAAGGATATATATATACATGTACACACATATAATCATACATTATTGAATACATTGTTGCTATTATTATTTTACACAAACATCTAGTAGATCAGTTAAGAATTAAAAAAACAGATGTTTTTATTTTACATGCACTTTTTCCTTCTCTAGTGGTCTTCCTTTCTTTGTGGAGATCCCAATTTCTGACCTATATAATTTTCCTTCTCTCCAAAGAACTTGTAATACTTTGCAAGGCAAGTTGGCTGGCAACAAATTCCCTCAATTTTCGTTTGTCAGAGAAAGCCTTGATTTCTCCTTCACTTTAAAAGATAATTTTACAGAGTACAGAATTCTAGCTTGGTGGATTTTTTTCTTTCAACGCTTTAAATATTTTGCTCCACTCCCCTTGCTCACATGGTTTCTGAGGAGAAGTTGGATGTAATTCTTATCTTTGTTCTGTAAGTAAGGTGTTGTTTTCCTCTGGCTTCTTTCAGGGATTTTTCTTTATCTTTGATTGTCTATAGTTAGAAAATGATACATGTAGGTGTAGTTTTTGTGGTTTGTTTTGTTTGCATTTATCCTGCTTAGTATTCTCTGAGCTTTCTGGATGTGTGGGTTTGATGTCTGTCATTAATTTGTGGAAATTCTCAGTCATTGTTTCAAATATTTCTTCTATTCATTTCTCTCTCTCTTCTCCTGGTTTTCCCATTATGTGTATGTTAACACCATTTGTTGATCTGTAGTTCTTGGTTATTCTGTTCTGTTTTTTGTTTTGTTTTTCCAGTTTTTTTTCTCTTTGCTTTTCAGTTTTGGAGGTTTCTTTTGAGATATCCTCAAACTTAGAGATTGTTTCCTCAGCTGTGTCCAGTCTACTAATAAGCACATCAGTGGCATTCTTCGTTTGTTAGTGTTTTTGATCTTTAGCATTTCTTTTGGTTCTTTCTTAGAATTTCCACGTCTGTGCTTACATTGACCATCTGTACATGCTGTCTACTTTATCCATTAGCATATTAATCATAGTTGTTTTAAATTTCCAGTCTGATACTTTTAACATCCCTACCGTATCTGAGTCTGGTTTTAATGATTTCTCTGTCTCTTCAAATTGTGTTTTTTTGTCTTGTAGTATGTCTTGTAATTTTTTCTTGATAGCTGGTCATAATGTGCTGGGTAAAAAGAACTGCTGTAAATATACCTTTAGTAATGTGATGATAAGGTGTGAGGAGAGGGGAAGTATTCTTTTAGTCCTTTGATTACGTCTGTCTTTTAGTGAGCCTGTAACTCTAGACTGTGAACTTCACAAATGCTTCTCAGTTTCCCTCTCCCTTCTTAGGTGGGACAGGATGGCTAGAGTGGGCTAGAGTTGCATATTTTTCTTCCCCTAGATCGGTTAGGCTTTGTTAAATCCCAGCAGGTTAGGCTCTGGTTAATAGTTTCTCCTGAGGGCAGACCTTGTTTAAGAAGACCAGAATGGTCTGATATATTTCAAAATGGTTCCTTTTCCTCCTTCCCTATGGGAAGCAAGAGGGGATTTTTCTCATTGTGAGAACCTGGTAGAAATCTGGGAACTAAAACTCGCTAAAGTGTGGGGGATACCAATGGCTGAGTCCTCCAGGAGTTTTCAGTTCTCAAGACCTATCTACCCTGAGCCTGCAGCAATTTGTCAGTTACAGTTCAGGTTTCCCTACCCTGGCACTAGTTCCCACCAAGGTTTCAGCTCATGGGTTTCTTCTCGGGTAAATGGTGATTCTCTATCGATCACTCCAGTTTTGGGGGTGGTAGTTTGCCCTTTGACCTCACTTCTATTATGGATCAAAGAGGAGTTGTTGATTTTTAAATTTGTTCAGCTTTTTGTTGTCAGAATGGAGTGGCCAACCTCCAAGCTTCTCCATAAACCTTTTATCTACAAACATTGCAATGGAAGTGTGTGTAATTGGCTTACAAGATGATCAAGTTGTCTGTGAATTTCCATCTGCATCTCAGCTTTCATTACATGCACGCTAGTTTCAATATCTGCTATGTAATAGAATGATAGGAGGAACTTTCCAGCGGGTATCATGTAAAGAATATATATACTCCTAAGGCATATCACTGTTCCATTGGGTTCCAGTAAACTACTTTGAATAAGTTTTCCTATGTTGATATTGTTATCTATAGAGTGTAACATGAAAGCTTTCCTTTGTTCAAGCACTCTTTTAACGTTTAGCCTGTTGCATTAATTTAAGCACGTGGAAAGTTAATTTCAAAATCTCTAGTATAATAAGAATAATGAAAAGAGCCTACAGTGTTTCTCTTTTCAGACAGTAATTCTGTAACTGAAATTCTATGCTATAATTCTCTAAACACTCAACTTGAGCAAAACATACTATTCTTATGCTTCCCAAATCACTCATAGCCTTCACTGTTTGTTCTGTTGTCAATATCAAATGATAATTTAATTTATATTTCCTTTATTTACTGATTTTTCCATTCTATACAGTTTTTTTCAGTTAGATTCATTCTGTTAGGGAGTGTGAGATGCAGATGTCTTTTGGCAAACAGTCAAAGTGGAATTTTTATTTATCCTGTGCTGTCAAACATGCGTGTTTTTATATATCTAAATGTCTGATGTGAAAGATACAGAAGTAGCATATTTAATGATATCATTAACATTTTCACAGCAGGATGAGATTTAGGAACGAGTTTTTCAATAAAATGTTTTCTCAAAGAAACATTGTGACTTGGGCAAGTCTCAAAAATTTTTTGTCATCAGCTACTGGAAATGATTGGCAGTTTGTAGAAACACTTCAAAAAGCTTATTCAGATTTTAGGCCTCATGCATTATGTCCTTAAAGACATCTTAAAGCATTTAATTTTTTTGTATGGATCGAGAACAACCTTATTCTAGATGTTTTGTTTTCCTCTAACATTTCCTTCCTTTTTTATATTCCTTATTATGTCCAGATCAAAGTTGATTTATTGTGGATAAAGATGATGTGTTTTGGAGTTTCTCTCTTGTGAAATTTTGAGCTAAGTTGGCATTTTGCTTTTAATTAATTTTCACACAATGTGAAGAATTCCCAAATAGTAATTTTTCTTGAAAGACTCAAGGATTAAAGAGAGGAAAATATTTCACTTAAGGGTTAGTACGTTTAATGTTATTTAGCTTAGTGTACTAAAATTCTAGGAAGGTTAGAATTATGATATAAATGCAATTCTTGTTATTCTGTCTTATATGATTATTTAAATTTTATTAGCATTTATTTACTTAATCTTAAGATAATGTTCATACTAATCTAGATAACATATTCTTAATATTTATATTGTCAGTGTTTCCTGGTTATTTAACTATTTGATAGTTCTTCTTTTAAAGATTTTATTTATTCATTTTTTCCCCCCAAAGCCCCAGTAGATAGTTGCATGTCATAGGTTCACATCCTTCTAGTTGCTGTACGTGGGACTCGGCCTCGCGTTGGACGGAGAAGTGGTGCCTCGGGGCGCGCCCGGGATCCGAACCCGGGCCGCCAGCATCAGAGCACGCGCACTCAACCGCTAAGCCACGGAGCTGGCCCCAGATAGTTCTTCTTTTAGAACTTGAAATTAATAGCTTTTATGATAATGACTATTTCAGCATTTCACTTATGCGTTAATACATGTACTTCAACTTATTAAATGTTAACACATGTTGTCATAAGGAAATCCTTCACTCCATGTTTCAAATAGAATGCTTACCTTTATTTGAAAGTGAATATTCAAATATTACCATAAATCCGAGTGACATGCCTTATTTGTATTACTGACAATGTTAAACTGATTGTAATTGGTAGAAATCTGTTCTATCATGTTGATTACTTACAAGTTTTGTGATACCAGTAATAACATGGAAGTAAGCATTTAGTTGTTTGGCTTTCCTGAGACTGAAACCAGACTTGGTAAAAATCTGCCTTCAAGTATAAATTCATAGTATCTTTTAAAAAGAGATATTAAAAAATATTTTTGTAATTTTTATTTTTTTCCTGTCTCTGTGTTTGTATCTTGTCCTTTAATTGGATTCTGTGAATATGTTTATAGCGGTCTCATTTATTTTCTTTATTCTCCTGCACTTCTTGGCAGTCACTTGATAATAATGGCAAAATATGAAATTCCTATTTTTGAACATATATTTTTTCCCGTACTAGTGAGTTTGAACATTTTTTTCTTGTTCTGCTGTTTAATTCTCTGCTTTGAATTGTCTGTTCACATCTTTGCTTGTGTTTATTTTAAGATTTTTTTTCTTTTTGTCATTTTTTAAAAGCTACATCTCACATCTTTTCCTTTATATATTTTTTGTTACCTTTCTCTCAGAAAAATTACCTCTATCCAGAGAATAATTTAAAACTTACCTACATTTTATTCTAAGCCCACTCAAGGTAGGGAGTTGTAACTAGGATTCTTTAGAATCTATACCTTCAGTTAAGCACCTATTAAGAATAGCTCAGAAGTAAAAATTTAAAAAAACAAAATTATCCATCATGAGCAACAACAGTCAGCAGATACAACTAATAGCAGTATTAAATTCTGCAAGAACTTCAAATACAGTTGTTGGATAAAGGATATAAAGTAACTGTATTTGAAATGATTAAAGACCAAAAGGAGTAATAAGCAAGAAATAAGAATAAGCTTTTGAAAAATGACCAGGCACATTTTTAACAGCCAATGAAATATATTTTATTGATATGAAAAGTATATTTTCTTTGTAATTATCTTTTTTTTAAAAATTTTTTGTTTATTGCAGTAACACTGGTTTATGACATTGTAAAAATTTCAGGTGTACATCATTGTACTTCTATTTCTGCATAGATTACATCACGTTCACCACCAAAATACTAATTACAACCCATCACCACACAAACGTACTGAATTATCCCTTTCACCCTCCTCCCACCTCCCTCCCCCCTTCCCCTCTGGTAACCACCAATCCAATCTCTGTCCCTATGTGTTTGTTTATTGTTGTTATTATCTACTACTTAATGAAGGAAATCATACGTTATTTGACCTTCTCCCTCTGACTTATTTCACTTTGCATTATACCCTGAATGTCCATCCATGTTGTCACAAATGGCTGGATTTCATCGTTTCTTACGGCTGAGTAGTAGTCCATTGTGTATATATACCACAGCTTCTTTATCCATTCGTCCCTTGATGGGCACTTAGGTTGCTTCCAAGTCTTGGCTATTGTGAATAACGCTGCAATGAACACAGGGGTGCATGTACCTTTACAAATTGGTGTTTTCAAGTTCTTTGGATAAATACCCAATAGTGGAATAGCTGGATCATATGGTAGTTCTATCCTTGATTTTTTGAGGAATCTCCATACTGTTTTCCATAGTAGCTGCACCAGTTTGCACTCCCACCAGCAGTGTATGAGAGTTCCCTTCTCTCCACATCCTCTCCAACACATGTTGTTTCCTGTCTTGTTAATTACAGCCATTCTGACGGGCGTGAGGTGATATCTCATTGTAGTTTTGATTTGCATTTCTCTGATAGTTAGTGATTTTGAACATCTTTTCATGTGTCTGTTGGTCATCTGTATATCTTCTTTGGTGAAATGTCTGTGCAGGTCTTTTGCCCATTTTTTAATTGGGTTGTTAGTCTTTTTGTTGTTGAGATGCATGAGTTCTTTATATATTTTGGAGATTAAGCCCTTATCAGAAGTATGGTTTGCAAATATCTTCTCCCAATTGTTAGGTTGTCTTTTCGTTTTGTTGATGGTTTCCTTTGCTGTGCAGAAGCTTTTTAGTTTGATGTAGTCCCATTTGTTTATTTTTTCTATTGTTTCTCTTGCGCGGTCAGACGTGGTGTTTGAAAAGATGTTGCTACGACCGATGTCGAAGAGCGTACTGCCTGTGTTTTCTTCTAGAAGTTTCACAGTTTCAGGTCTTACATTCAAGTCTTTAATCCATTTGGAGTTAATTTTTGTGTGTGGTGTAAGGTAAGGGTCTACTTTCATTTTTTTGCATGTGGCTATCCAGTTTTCCCAACACCATTTGTTGAAGAGACTTTCTTTTCCCCATTGTATGTTCTTGGCTGCTTTGTCAAAGATTAGCTGTCCATAGATGTGTGGGTTTATTTCTGGGCTTTCGATTCTATTCCATTGATCTGTGTGTCTGTTTTTGTGCCAGTACCATGCTGTTTTGGTTACTATAGCTTTGTAGTATATTTTGAAATCAGCGAATGTGATATCTCCAGCTTTGTTCTTTTTTCTCAGGATTCCTTTAGCTATTCGGGGTCTTTTGTTGTTCCATATAAATTTTAGGATTCTTTGTTCTATTTCTGTGAAAAATGTTGTTGGAACTTTGATAGGGATTGCATTGAATCTATAGATGGCTTTAGGAAGTATGGACATCTTAACTATGTTAATTCTTCCAATCCAAGAGCACAGAATATCTTTCCATTTCTTTGTGTCGTCTTTGATTTCTTTCAGAAATGTTTTATAGTTTTTGGTGTACAAATCTTTCACCTCTTTGGTTAAGTTAAAAGTATATTTTCTTAATGAAAAATATATTCATTGACATTTAAAAGCCCAGTGAATAATAGTTTGAGCATTCAATTTAGACACAGCTGTGGAGAGAATAGTGAACTGGAAAATAGCATCGAGAAAATTACCTAGAATGTAGCAAAGCCAGAGTTGTCAAATATTATTTGGTAGAAAGAATAAGAGAAGACAAAGGATCGTACTAGGAAGTCCAGTATGTTCTAATTGGAGTCCTGAAGAATAATTGAGGAGGTGTAATATTTGAAGGTTAATTTTCCAGAATTGGTTATTCATGAAGGACAAGTTCTGAGAAGGATTGATAAAGCTTTGTCTACACTGAGACACATCTTAGTGAATCTGTAGAATATCAAAGACAAAAAATCTAAAAGAAACAATGAGAGTTAGGCAAAGAAATGACAGTTAAATAAATATCAGGTCTTTAAACATCAACCAAAGAAAGGTTAGGAAATAAAGGAATTATGTCCTCAAATGCTGAAAGAAAATAACTGTCAGTTCAGAACAGTGCTTCCTGAACTAACGTGTTTTAGCAGAACAGATTGCAGATGTAGCAAGGATACTGTTTCCAAATATTTTGCTGGAAATTATAAAGACAGTCACCTTTATAAAAAGGATGAAGGATGAAACAACAATACAAGAGCATAGGAAACAGATGAGACATCTGAAGGCACCCTAGGAGACAAGTAGGAGAAAAAAAAATCAGTTATATAAAAGTGAAATTAGGGGCTCACCCGGTAGCATAGTGGTTAAGTTCGCACATTCCGCTTCGGTGGCCTGGGATTCATGGGGTCAGATCCCAGGCATGGACCTATGTACCACTTATCAAGCCATGCTGTGGCAGGCGTCCCACATATAAAGTAGAGGCAGACGGACACGGATGTTAGCCCAGGGCCAGTATTCCTCAGCATAAAAGGAGGATTGGCAACAGATGTTAGCTCAGGGCTAATCTTCCTCACCACCACCCCCTCCCCCCAAAAAAATGAAATTAAATGCAGCACGTGTGAAAATAGTGGGGGAAAAGGAACAAAGTGGAAATGAACAAAGTTCAAAAGGATGGGAGAGCTGTATATATGGACAAAAGGGGGAGAAATACAAAATGTGTATAATTGGTGTCTTCAAAGAGGAAGGCAGAAATTTTGATATAGATCAACTTTTTAAAGGCGTAATGTAAGGACATTTTCAGAAATAATAGAAAATTTCAATAGATAGATTGAAAGGGCTCATTCGGTCTCATATATAGAATGTTTGTCCTAGAAACAACAGTTGCATTATTAGACTTTGCTAAGAATCTCTTTGTGAGCCTGGTCAAAGGATTCAGTCACCTCTGGAGGATAAAATGCAGGATGTTCTCAGCATCAAAATTCAGAACCAAAAAACAATGGAACACTGTCCATAATGTCATCAAATTGGCAGTTCATCTGTACCAAAGTGATATTGACAAATGTTTTTGAACACTTGAATTCAGAGAATATTTTTCTCATTCTTCAAGAAACTCCAGAAGATGACCTTCAGTCATTTTTTTAGCCAGCCAGAAGAAGAATGGAATGACTAAAACAAAGGGACTCTTATTGGTTTTGTAAATTAATAAAAATTGGGGAAGTGAGAGAGAAAATGGAGAAGTTGTTTATATATTGATTTCTTTTTTTTTTCTTTTTGTGAGGAAGATCAGCTCTGAGCTAACATCTATCCTAATCCTCCTCTTTTTGCCGAGGAAGACCGACCTTGAGCTAACATTCGTGCCCCTCTTCCTCTACTTTATGTGGGACACCACCACAGCATGACCTGACAAGCGTGCATCGATGTGCACCCGGGATCCAAACCCAGGCCACCAGCAGCGGATCGCGGGCACTTAGCTGCTACGCCACGAGGCCGGCCCGTGATTTCTTCATTTATTATAGTAGAGGTCAGACAGTGTCATTTAAAGTTGGTAAAACTTATAAATAATACAGTAAAAAATTGATATATATAATTGAATGATGAGGCAGGAACCGGAAGAGTGTGCTAATTTAATTACTACTAATAGAGAGTCAGCAAATACTGAAGGCTAAGTATATTGTAAGTTTTTCTTTTCAATTTCTCTAGAACAAATGTATATATGTTCCAGATTTGTAGATTAACAAATAAAAAAATAGTAAAAAAAAAACAAATAGTAAAAAAAATTCCACATAGTAAAAAAAATTGTTTAGGCTCTGAAAGGTCAGAGTATAACAAAATATGATGGTGTATTAGTTTACTAGGGTTTCCATAACAAAATATCACAGACTAGATGGTTTAAAAACAGAAATTTATTTTATCACAGTTCTGGGGTCTAGAAATCCCAGATCAGTATGCTGTCAGGGTTGGTTTCTGGTGAGGGCTCTCTTCCTGGCTTAGAGACAGCTGCTTTCTTGCTGAGTCCTCCCAAGGCTACTTCCCTGTGTGTGCAGATAAAGAGATCTGTAGGCTCTTGCCCTCTTCTTATTAGGACATTATTTTTGATGGATAAGGACCCTTACCTTTATGACCTCGTTTAACCTTAGGTAAGGGCCTCCTTAAATTAAGGCCCTATCTCCAAATACAGTCACAGTGGGGGTTACGGCTTCAACATTTGAATTTTGGGGGTACACAATTCAGTCCGTAACAGATGGATACTCAAAAAAAAATGAACATGTGGTAAGCTACCACAAAAAGTAAAAACAATATTCTGATTACAATGCAGTAAAACTAGAAACTAATAAAAGCAGACAACAAAAAGACCTATAGTCTGGAAATTTCCAGAATCTCAGAATTTCTAGAAAATAACAGAGTAATTCTTGGTTCTCAGGTAAAGCTGTATTTAAAGGGATGATACCTTGGGCTGGCCCCGTGGCTTAGCGGTTAAGTGCGTGCACTCTGCTGCTGGCGGCCTGTGTTTGGATCCTGGGCGTGCACCGATGCACCACTTCTCCAGCCATGCTGAGGCCGCATCCCCACATATAGCAACTAGAAGGATGTGCAGCTATGACATACAACTATCTACTGGGGCTTTGGGGGAAAAAAAATAAGTAAATAAAATTATAAAAAAAATAAAATAAAGGGATGATACCTTTAAATATTTATTAAAAGGGAAAGAATGAAAACGTATGGAATAAATCATTCAACTTAGTAGTTACCAAGAGAACAAAATAGGGGCCGGCCCAGTGGCGTAGTGGTTAAGTTCATGCTCCGCTTTGGCAGCCTGGGGTTCGCACATTTGGATCCCAGGTGTGGACCTATGCACTGCTTATCAAGCCATGCTGTGGCAGGGGTCCTACGTATAAAGTAGAGGAAAATGGGCATGGATGTTAGCCCAGGGCCAATCTTACTCAGCAGAAAAGAGGAGAACTGGCAGTAGATGTTACCTCAGGGCTAATCTCTTCACCAAAAAAAAAGGAGAACAAAATAATCCTAAGAAAAGAAGAGTGTTTGAGAAGCCTGAAGGCAGAAATGAATTAGAAAACAAAGGCAATAACTATCCAAGAAGCGGTTCTTTTAGGGGGTGATGAAACATACAGTTTTATTTATTAACAAGTCTAACCTAGAAATAGAGAAAAATGAGGGAAAACTCCCAAGAGTATATAAAATAATTAGTGCTAAAGGGCAAATAATTCCAGATACAGTAGAAGTTAAAGTAATAAGAAATAGATCTGCTCAGTTATATGCAAATAAGTGTGAAAACATGGGTGAAAGTTTTCAAACACTAGATAATTTCTTTAACTGTAATTTTCTTTAATATTTAAAGAAATTAAATAGCAAATTTTAACCAATCATCATAAATATAATAGAGAAGTCTCTCAAAAAGCTACTATTTTTGCCCAAAAGTCCTGGTCCAAATGACTTTGGTTTAATTTTGTAAAACCTTCAGGAAACAGATAATTTCAAAATTATTTAAACATTTTCAGAGCATCAGAAAGGAAGGAAAGCGAGCATAATATTAATCCTAAAGCCTTAACAAAGATAGCACAAAAAAGAGAAACTAGAAAATAATCTCACTTGAGCAAAAATTCAGATTCTTCTGAATATGGGCAAGGTTCACTTTGTGAACTTTTAAGTATATATACAAGGAAGACTACACGCAGTCCCTTTGTATTTGTTGAATTAATTATAGATATATTAATATTGTTTAATTGTACCACTAGTCAAGAATAAACATTTATAATTTTTAGTGGTACAGACTTATCTTTTACAATAAACTGTCCATGTAGTTCTATGATGACTTCATTTTAGTCTCAAGGTTAAAAATCAGTCTTTGGAACT
The DNA here is from genome assembly GCF_057802395.1 of Ceratotherium simum simum. Lineage (NCBI taxonomy): Eukaryota > Metazoa > Chordata > Mammalia > Perissodactyla > Rhinocerotidae > Ceratotherium > Ceratotherium simum. Next base: position 41,192,538 of record NC_141901.1, read on the forward strand.
AGTAAATCTTTGAATGTCAAAGCAGAGTCTTTTGCCTGTGTTAGCAAAAAGGTTTAAGCATATTTCAGTTTAATTTGGCTAGATACAGAATGGATTTGCTTTATGTTTTATGGAAACAAGTTTGTAAGTATTCACTTATCTTTACAGAGTGTTGTGATAGCTCCGTGCTTGTTTTCTTTTCTTTCTTTTTTTTTTTTGAGGAAGATTGGCCCTGAGCTAACATTTGTTGCCAATCTTCTTCTGCTTTTTTCCTTTTCTTTCTCCCCAAAGCCCCAGTAAATAGTTCTATGTCATAGTTGTACATCCTTCTATTTGCTCTGTGTGGGACAACGCCTTAGCATGGCTTGATGAGCCGTGAGTAGGTCTGCGCCCAGGATTTGAACTGGCGAACTCTGGGCCACTGAAGCGGAACGCACGAACTTAACCGCTACGCCACTGGGCCAGCCCCGTGCTTGTTTTCTTAAGGCTTTCGTGTCGTTAACAACTGATAGCCAAGGCTGGCAATCTCTGACTTCAATTATACTTTCCTGAATTAAAGAATATGAACTTAAAAAATTTTCTTATCCTCATATGTAGGCATAATGCTGCAAAATGCTAAATAAAACATCAGCATAGGGCTGGCCCTGTGGCTTAGCGGTTAAGTGCACGCGCTTTGCTGCTAGCGGCCCGGGTTCAGATCCCGGGCACGCACTGCTTCTCCGGCCATGCTGAGGCCGCGTCCCACATACAGCAACTAGAAGGATGTGCAGCTATGACATACAACTATCTACTGGGTCTTTGGGGGGAAGAAATAAATAAATAAAATCTTTAAAAAAAAACAAAACAAACAAAAAAAACACATCAGCATACAATTTAAGCAGCACATTAAAAGAACTAGGCATTATAAAGGGACAACACAAGTGATCCATTCATGATGAAACTGTTCTGTATCTTGACTGTGAGCTATATACTGTTATGAATTGTGTTTTCCCCCCAGGAATCCAAGGGAGTACGATACTAGGAAATCTGATACTATAATTAGTTATACGAATAGCTAAAAAAGGAAATAAATTGGTATTTCCTTAATGTGTAAAATATAAATATCTACAAATATATAACGTATGTAAAATATAGATGAGTGTATGTGTGTGCATATATTTGTATACATATATGTGTAATGCTTAGTGAGGGGACGTCAGGGCATTCTCATGAGAATGTAGATGAAGAAGATGATGCCCTTTGTCGTCACTGTTATTTAATAATGTTACTGAGATACTAGTTAATAAAATTAGGATAGAATAGAAAAAGTAATTAAGATTACTGTTATTTGCAAATGATGCTGTATACCTTGAAATCCCAAGAGAATCAGTCAAAAAACTTTTGAGAATTCAGTGAGGTGATTGACTAATAGCATAATAAATGAGAAATCAGTAATCTTCATATGTATACAAATAACCAGAAGATAAAATGGAAGAAGAGATTTCCATTATAAAAGAGATGAAATATCTGGGAATAAACTTTACTACCAGGACTTAATATCTATATGAGGAAAGCTTCAAAACACTACTGAGACTTGAGCAAATGGAAAAGCTTAAAATGTTTTTGAATAAGAAAGCATCATGAAGATGTCACTTCTACCAAAACTTATCTGAAAATTTTTTTATTAAGGTAAAATATATATCAAATTTACATTTTTAATCATTTTTACATGTACTGTGAAATTGTCACCACCATCCATCTCCAGAACATTTCCTTTTGTTTTTTGTGAGGAAGATCAGCCCTGAGCTAACCTGGCCAATCCTCCTCTTTTTGCTGAGGAAAACCGGCCCTGAGCTGACGTCTATTGCCGATCTACCTGCTTTTTTCCCCTTTTTCTCCCCAAGTAGATAGTTGTATGTCGTAGTTTGCACATCCTTCTAGTTGTTGTTATGTGGGACGCCGCCTCAGCATGGCCAGACAAGTGGTGTGTTGGTGTGCGTCCGGGATCCGAACCGGGGCTGCCAGTAGTGGAGTGCGTACTCACTTAACCGCTAAGCCTCGGGGCCGGCCCCTTCAGAACGCTTTCAATCTTCTCCAGCTGAAATTCTGTACCCAGTAAACAGTGACTCCTTCCCCACAGCCCCTGGTAACCACCATTCTACTTTCTGTCTCTATGAGTTTGACTGTTCTAGGTACCTCACATAAGTGGAATCATATAATATTTGTCCTTTTGTGACTGGCTTATTTCATTTAGCATAATGTCCTCGAGGTTCATCCATGTTGTAGCATGTGTCAAAATTTTCTTTCTTTTTAAGGCTGAATAATACTCCATTGTGTGTATATACCACATTTTGCTTACCATTCATCTGCTTCCACCTTTTGACTATTTTTGAAAATGCTGTTGTGAACTTCAGTGTACAAATATCTCTTCAAGTCCCTCCTTTCACTTCTTTGGGGTATTTGCAGATTTAACAATCAAAGTATAAATAATATATATTTTTTGGCACTAGGTAAGTTGCTTGTAAGGGTTATATGGAAAGTTAGCAAGAGTAGCCAATATATTTCTGTAAAGAACAATAATATATGGGAATCAGACTTATTAGATAATAAAACAAAGTTAAAATGATTAGAACCTTGTGATAGTGGTGCATAGCTAAACAGAAAATCCATGATCCAGAATAGGGTATCTAGCAATAGACCCAAGTATATATGAGAATGTAGTATGTGAGAAGTGTAGCATTTCACATCAGAGGATGAATGATAAAATGATTCAATAAATTCCATTAGAACTGGGTGGCTTTCTAGAAGATTTTATACATATACATACACACATATATTTTAAACTTCAGGAGCGTATGGCTTTTCATCCTTTTTCACTGCTGTATTTCCTTTGAGAATGAAAAGATGCCATTGTTTTCCACATTAAAAAAAACCCTACTTTGATTCCACTTTATCTTCTAGCTCTGACCCCCATTTCTCTGTTTCCCTTCTGTTCTGTCAGCAGCAATTGGCAGTCGTCACTCTTGGAAATATGTTCTTCACTTCAGTTCCAAGGTACCAGACACTCACTCACTCTGTGTCTTTTATTTTCCTTGTTACCTTCTGGCTCTTCAGTCTTTGCTGATCCTTCTTCATCTTCCTGATCTTTTAATGTTGCAATGCCTTGGCAATAGTTTTTAGTCCTTTACTCTTTTGATTATATTTACCGTCACCTGGTTATTTCAACCAGTCTCGAGGCTTTAAGTATCTGTGTGCTGTTGTCTTCCATATTTGAAAATTCCTGCTCAGACTTATCTATTTGGTTGTTTAGAAGACATTTCAGTCTTTTTTTTTTTAATGTATTTTTTAAGTTAAAAAAATTTTTTTATTATTATTATTTTTTTTCCCCAAAGCCTCAGTAGATAGTTGTACGTCATGGTTGCACATCCTTCTAGTTGCTGTATGTGGCATACGGCCTCAGCATGGCCGGAGAAGCGGCGCATCGGTGCGCGCCCGGCATCCAAACCCGGGCCGCCAGTAGCAGAGCGCGCGCACTTAACCGCTAAGCCACGGGGCCAGCCTGGCATTTCTGTCTTAACATGTCCAAAACTGAACTGCTGATATCCTTTCACTCGTCTTCCAACCAGTCTTTGTTGTCTTCTCATTACTTCCACTGTTTTTACCCTAGTCCAGGTCACTATCATCTTTTGTCAAGATAACTACTATAGCTTGCTAACAAGACTCCATGCTATTGCCTTTGAATTTTTATAGCTTTATGGAGAGAGCAGCTAGAAGGAGGGAATATTTCAAGATATAAGTGAAATCATGTCACTCGTTTGCTCAAAACCTTTTATTGCTTCTTCATTTCATTCATTGTAATAGCTCAAGCCTGTATAATGGCCTGAAGGCCCCCTATGATCTAGCGCTCTCTGATCACGTATTGTGTTACTTTCCCAGTCAGTTGTTCAAGTCCTGCCTCACTAGCATTCTTGATGTTCCTGATAATAACTTTCTGACTTCAAGTCTTGGCTCAAACGTTACCTCGTTGGTGGGTCTTACCCCACTCACTTTACTCAATTTTGCAAACTCTCCTAGCACTTGCAGTTGCCTTCTGTTTTTCCTGTAACAGTTACCGTCTTCTAAGAAATAATATTTCTAAAATTTATTATGTTTTTCTTTATTGTCTTTCTCCCCCAGTAAAATAGAAGCTCTGTAGGAGCGTGGATTTTTGTCTTTATTGGTCTTTGATACATCTGTAACAATGTATAGGCACCCAATAAATATTTGTTGAATAAAGATTTATGCCACATACCTCTTCTGTATAAAATGCTTCCAACGGCTTCCTCTCTCTTGGATTAAAAAAAGTGTGTCCCGCTACTTCCTGCCCAATTACTCTTCCCTTGATTACTGCAGCAAATCTGAATTCCTTGAGTGTAACAGACAAGCTCCTGCCTCAGGGCCTTTGCTCTTGCTATTTTCTCTTTTTGATATTGTTCTTTTCTCAGGTAGCTACATATATCCATCCTTCACCTCCTTTGGGTTTCTGTACATATATAATCTTCTCAATCAGGACTTTCCTGACAACCTATTTTAGTATTGTAAATCCTTTCCAACCCTAGTTTTTCCTCTTTTCCTTCCATGCTCTGATTTTCTCCATAGGACATTTCACCATCTAATATACTGAATATTTTACTTATCTTTTGATAGCCTCTACCCCTCTCTTTCATTAGAATGAAATCTCTATGGTGAAAGAGATTTTTTTCCACTGCTGTTATTCTTTTTTTTTTTTTTTTTTTGTGAGGAAGATCAGCCCTGAGCTAACATCCATGCCAATCCCCCTCTTTTTGCTGAGGAAGACCGGCCCTGAGCTAACATCTATTGCCAATCCTCCTCCTTTTTTTCCCCCCAGAGCCCCAGTAGATAGTTGTATGTCGTAGTTGCACATCCTTCTAGTTGTTGTATGTGGGACACTGCCCTAGCATAGCCAGACAAGCAGTGCGTCGGTGCATGCCCGAGATCTGAACCATGGCCGCCAGTAGCGGAGCGCACGCACTTAACCTCTAAGCCGCAGGGCCGGCCCCTCACTGCTGTTATTCTTGGTAAGAGTAGGTGTTTAAAAACTATTTGCTGAAAAAGTGAATTCCTGATGAAGCAAGAATTCAAGATTATAAAGTAAATAAAATCATTAGTGTTCTTAAAACCATCAGTTTAGAGTTAGAGAATATAACAAAATTTATTTACAAAAGTAACAGGATTTATGAAATATTTAGAAATAAACTTGACAGCATTTAGGATCTATATGAATAAAGTTAAAAATAGCCAGTAACACCAAAAAGCTTGACTAAATAGATAAGTTTACTTTGTTATTGTGGAGCTAAAGTTAATGTTGAGATATCTTTTTTTCCTATATTAATATACAAAGTTAAAGCCATTCGGAGTTTTTTTTAAAACTTCAGATGGATCTCAAGGTCATCTGGAAGTATACATATGTAGAAATCATCAAGGAGCCTTATGAAAATGTTCTAAAATTAGTGGTTATGGTTGCACAACTCTGTGAATATATTAAAAACCATTGAATTCATGCTCTAAAAGGGAGTTTTATGGTATGTGAATTATATCCCAATAATGTTGTTATAAATAAAATAATCAAGGAATTTCTATAGGAATACAAGAAGGAAAAAAATAGTTATTTCAAGTATTAAAACATATAAAGTTAGGGGCCGGCCTGGTGGCGCGAGCAGTGAAGTGTGCATGCTCCACCGCGGCAGCCTGGGGTTCGCAAGTTTGGATCCCAGGCGCGCACTGACGCACTGCTTGGCAAGCCATACTGTGGTGGCGTCTCATATAAAGTGGAGGAAGATGGGCACGGATGTTAGCCCAGGGCCAGTCTTCCTCAGCAAAAAAAAAAAAGGAGGATTGGCAGATGTTAGCACAGGGCTGATCTTCCTCACACAAAAATATATATATAAAGTTATATTATCAATATATTGTATTAGTGGCTGAGGAATAAACATAAAGATGAATGAAGCAAAATGGAGAGCTTAGAGAAAGACCCAAATATGAATAGAAATATATGATAAATATGCTTCAGATCAGTGAACATGAAATGAGTAATGCAAAAACTCTTATAATAGTGGACAAATCTTTTCAGGTAGAAGCTGCTTCTCTACCCACGGATTATATTTTACAAATTCAAGATACATAAATAATTTAAAGTAAAACAAAATGAAACGATAAAAACATTCCTTGCAAATGTGGTGACAGTTATCATTTTTAGGAGGACATGATCTTTCCAAGTATGCTATGAAAACAGAACTATAAAGCTAAAGAGACTGTTTTATCTAATATAATAGTTAAGAGCTTTGGCTATGAAATCAGACTAGGTTTAAATCATACCTCATTCATTTACTGGTTAAGTGGCTTTGCGCAAATAATCTAATATCTAAACTGTTCTTTTTTTAAAAATATCTATTTAATGAGGATAATTATAGTAACTGCGTCATATGGTTGTTGTGAGGATTAAATGATAGCGTATGTGAGGTGCTTAGTATAGTTTTTCATAGGTATTTGAAAATATAAAAGATTTTCACTTCTTTTTTTTTTTTTTGTGAGGAAGATCGGCCCTGAGCTAACATCTCCCAATCCTATTTTTTTTGCTGAGGAAGACTGGCCATGAGCTAACATCCATGCCCATTTTCCTCCACTTTATATGGGACACTGCCACAACATGGCTTGCCAAGCGGTGCGTCGGTGCGCGCCTGGGATCTGAACCTGCGAACTCCGGGCCGCCACGGCAGAGCGCGCGCACCCAACTGCTTGTGCCACCAGGGTGGCCCCCGATTTCCACTTCTTTTTAAGAAAAATAACAGGAAGTGGAAAGACAGCTAATGGATTGGGGGAAGTATGTGCAACATGAGAGAGAAAAAGAACTTTTTTTGTGTGTGTGTGTGAGGAGATCAGCCCTGTGCTAACATCTGCCAATCTTCCTCTTTTTTTTTTTTTTTTTTTGCTGAGGAAGACTGGCCCTGGGCTAACATCCGTGCCCATCTTCCTCCACTTTATATGAGACGCCGCCACAGCATGGCTTTCCAAGCAGTGCGTTGGTGCGCGCCCGGGATCCGAACCGGCGAACCCTGGGCCGCTGCAGCGGAGAGCGCGCACTTAACTGCTTGCGCCACCAGGCCGGCCCCCAAAAAGAACTATTATTTCTAAAATATTGAGGGCTCGTCTAAATCAGAAATGATAAACTCCACAATTAGAAAAATAATATGGACCAAGACCTTGAACAGCTATTTTACTGCTGAAGAAATACACTTGCCCAGCAAAATTATGTGACAATTCAAAATAAAGGTGGTAAGTGAAATGTAAATAGAAATGCAAAAAAAGTATATCTATAGGTTGTGAAATCTTACACACTGACAATGGGAATAAAAAGTCTTTTCTTCACATCTAGAACATTGACATCTCACCAAAAAAACTCACATAGCTTAATATGAAAACATTACAAGCCATACGAGAACACAAACCAACAGTAGAGAAAGAGTCAGTAGATGAACGTAGACTTTACAACCAAAGAACTGGAAATATTGAAACCATCTGAAAGATTTAAATGTTTAAAATGGGCAAAAAGATAACCATTTGACAAAAACAGGACAATAACAAGTGGATTTGAAAATGAACTAAATAGTAATTAATCCTAGAAATAATAGCATTTGAAATGAAAACTCAGTGAGTTTACTGGAACAGTAAACAGGAGATAGTAAATTTTCTGAATATAGCTATGTAACCAAATCCCCAAATTGTCAAGGTTTGGGAACATCAAGATTAACATGAATACTGTTAGTCTGATGTTTAATTTCTAAATTATCAGAATCACGGTTGTCAGATGTTATTGTTATTTCTGCCATAAGAATAGTTGCCTAACAATGTAGAATATCGCAAGTCATAGTATTATCTTGGGTTATAGAAGTGTAGTGTTTATACAGTCTGGATTTTTATTATAAACTTTTTTCCGTAAAAAAAATCTTTCTTGGTGCACAGCTGTTCAACATGTGTAACTGCTTATTGTATATACCCTTTGATGTGTCAATTCTACCTTTAGAAATTTATCTGAAGGAAATAATTGGACAAGTAGGCAAAGATTTATGTAATTGGCTTTTCATCATTATGTTATTTATAGTAAGAAATAACCGGAAACTATTTAAAAAGCAGCCAATAGGAGGTTGATTCTATGAATTGTGGATTATTATGAAACCATTGAATTGATAGTCTAACTCTTGATTTACTTGCATAGAAAGGTGTCTTCTTTGTATTATTTAATTTTAGTCGGCCACGAAACAGCAAGCATTTTTGGCCCCATTTTTGTAAAGGAATGTACATATGTATATTTCTGAGTGGTTGATGAAATATCTGAAGTGTAAAAATATTTATCCACGTATGATAGTATACTTTGTCTTTGTCTTTTTATTTTTTTAATGAACATACTTTTATATTTGGAATAAAGCTTATCTTCATGTTGAAAAAAATTATATGCCTAATAGGATGTTTTGATACAGTATTTTTTCATTGGCTAATATATAATATGCTCTCTTAAAAATGATACCTCTTACTACTAGTTGTCATTTTAAAGGGTTCTTAGAGATGTAAGAGAATAATATCACCAGTACCAAATGTAGTTTTCAACATCTTACTAATATTCACTCAGTTTATCTCATGTCAGCATTTGGAAGAAAAGATCTTTGAAACCGAAACCAAATATCTGTGTATGTCCTTTTTTTTTTCTTTAATCACAGACCATTTACTGTGGGATACTAACTCTGTTTTAGGCTGATTTTAATTAATCTGAGATATTTATTTCTGACAAAAGTGAAAAACCAGATTTGAGTAGTCCGTCAGCAGGTTAAGGGAGCTAGATGTGTTTCTATTTTTCTTTTAGACAGAATTTTTAAAACAACTTTTTATTGAAGTATAACATACATATAAATAAACAGCTCAGTGAATTTTCGCAAACTCAACCACTCCATGTAACCAGCATTCAGTTTAAGAAATAGAACATCACCAGCACCCATTAAGACCTCCCTCTGTTCCTTTCCCATTACTACCCCACACAAGGGGTGACCATTTTCCTGACTTTTAATATCATAATTAGTTATGCCTATTTGTGAACTTAATATAAAGGAGTTATATAGCATACAGTTTGGTTCTGGCTCCTTTTACTCAGTATTGCTTGTGGGCTTTATCCATGTTATTGCACATAGTCATAATTTGTTCAGACAGATTTTTAAAGGTAAGTTTTAAAATTGGAATTTATAATTTTCAGGTATAAATTATTTTAAAATACTTAATAAATCCTTTTAATTTTTAAGTTTTAAAAAGTAACTGTAAAAGTACAAAATGGGAATATCGTTTCTTTAATAGGATGGGAAGAAAATGTAAAGATTTCTTTAATGACAAACTTAATTATCAGTTGTATATGAGACTGTCAAAAAGCCAGTTTCCTCTTGGGCACAACTGTGAGTGTCCAGTCCAAAAGAAGAGGTAGTTCCCTTAACTGTGAGTTGATCAAGTGTTGGTTGTATTGTGTTCCGCTTTCGCTGTCGTATGTGAAGAGGAATATTGACAAGTTGAAACATGTCCATCAGGAAATGACCAGAAAGAAGTGAAACTACTTGGGACAGAAGGTTGAATGTGTTGGCTGAGTTCAAATGTATGAAAAGCTTTTGGGAAGAAGAGGAATTAGACTGATTTTATGTGATTTGAGAAAGTGAGACTCAGACCAGTAAATGAAAATTGTGTGGAAAGGCAGATTTTACTTCACTTTTAGAAAGAACTTTTTTTTTTTTTAAGCAAACACATTTTATTATGGTAAATTTCAAATAAAAAAGTAGAGTGACTGGTACAAAGGGAAGAGACTAAATATAGATACCCATCGTCTTATACATTTCCTATCTAATACTTGGAAACAGTCCATTCTCCCAGGAGCCCTGATTCATTTTAATGGGAAGAAGTATTTAGAGACCACAGTCTTGAGTGTTAGAGGTGTTCATTGCTACTGAGTTTTTGTTTATTTTTAGGTATTTCATGGGATAGAGGGAGGGGGAAAAATATGAATGTATGTGTTAAAGACGTCATATATTTCTAATTACAACTTAAAATTACAGAGTCTTTACTTAACTTCTTTGATTTTATATTGTATCTCTTCTTCCAAAATTTTGGTTCCTAATGACATTCACATAGTGACTTATTTGATCTATATATCTACTGATCATCTACCTATCTAGGTTTAAAATAACTACACCAATATTACCACTAAGATCATACTTACTGGTTGCAATTTAAGATTTCTTTATGGGCAGTCTTTTTGCCTTTAGAACGTACAGTCTAAATACTGTGTTTTAAATTAATTAAAAACTATTTTTCATATAGTTATGTAATTAATTCGATAGATGTATTTCCATTGTTTTCAATATTTAGAGATTTCTTTATGATATAATTTTGTTTCTTAAATATGTAAAACCCTTAATTGCAAAGTCAGAACCATAAAGCAGATGCATAGAGATCTAACTTCTAGACCTGTTTCCTCCCTCATAGGTCCCTATTTTCATTAATCTTTGATCTGTTCCTCCATTTTTAATATCAGATATATATATATTCATATTCTTCCATCCCCATCTTCTTATACAAAAGGTAGCAGTGTTCTAATTCTTGCTTTTTTCATTTAACAGTATATCCTGAAGATCATTGCATAGCAGTATGTTGATATCGATTTTTTTTTATAGTTTGATAGTACTCCATTGTACAAACATACTTTGGTTTATTAGCCAGTCCCCTATAGATAATCATTTGGATTATTTTAGGGTTTTGCTGTTAAAATAGTGGTATGTTTTTATGTTTTATGGCTTTCTGCAGACGTTATATTTTTGCCAGTGTATCTCGGGATAGATCTCCTAAAAGTGAGATTCCTTGATAAAAGGTGTAGTTAAATGCATGTGGCATTTTTGTGGTTATTACCACTTTCCCTTCTGTATGGATCATATCATTTTACATATAGTACATTCTCATATATGCTTGAATTTGTTTGGAGCTTTTGTTTCCTGTTCCATTCGTTCTTTTATCTTTTCATGTGTCAGTCCTATACTGTTTTGTTTTTTTTTAATTTTATTTATTCTATTTTTCCCCCAAAGCCCCAGTAGATAGTTGTATGTCATAGCTGCACATCCTTCTAGTTGCTGTATGTGGGATGCAGCCTCAGCATGGCCGGAGAAGCAGTGCGTCGGTGCGCGCCCAGGATCCGAACCCAGGCTGCCAGCAGCAGAGCGCGTGCGCTTAACCGCTAAGCCATGGGGGCCAGCCCAGTCCTATACTGTTTTAATGAGTAGAGGCTTTAAAAAATAATTTAATGTTTGATATTAAAGGTTATCCCCTTGCTTTTATTCTTTTTAGATTTTACTAGCTATTCTTCTTGTCTGTTTTTTCCAATGAATGTTATAATTTTTTCTATTCAGAAAGAAGTTTTGTTAGCATTTTTATTGGGATTGCATTAAATTTATAAATTTGCTTAGGGAAAATTATCTTTATAGCTTCCTATCCACATACACAGTATATCTTTATATTTGTTCAAGTCTTTCATTTATGTTTTATAGTTAAGAACTCTGTCAATTATACTTAAATAAAAAAAAATCTATGCTGAAACATGAAGGAAAAAAAACTTTGTTATGCAAAAGTAAAACACACTGTTGTGTGAAGTAATGAATTCGTTTGCAAAGTATATAATGAGGATTCCTGCATTAGATAGCAGTTTACATTAATGACTTAAGTTACTTTCAACTCTTAAGATTTTATATAAAAACATTTAAAAAAATATGAATGTACTTTATTGTCTTTTCTCTTCCTCTCACAATAAGAGAGAACTTGACTGCTCATTCAAGACTATAATTGAGAATAAGTTAAAGGAGTGAAAGTAGGTCAGGGATTGTCCTGTATTGGTTTGAAATCATTGAAATCAATGAAGGATTAGTAGACAATGAACCATTATTTTAAAAGAGGACCATGGGATATTCTACCTAACAATATTTCGCTTTTCAAAAACACTACGTTCGTATGCTAATGTGCATTTAGTTGGTCTAAAGTAAGGTGAAAGTAGACTATTAATTTGCCTTTTTAAAACAATGTCAAAAAAGATCATAGGGATATTTCTAAATACCCAGTAATATATAGGTATATATGGTTGAAAGTCAACAAAGATAACATCTTGACAGCCTCTGATATAGCAGCGGAGGAACTAACATACTGTGACATTAGTGTAACATTGGTTTGGTTTTTTTAAAAAAGCACTATTGCCTATCCTATATCTGATATGTGATCAATTAGTTTGTTTGATTGTAATACTACACTGAAGTGGTATAAAATTTACTCTCTCTGAAACCATTTTCTTGTTCAAATTTTAGGACCCTTCAAAGTTGTACAAGAAAGCAGGTGATGTTGCAGCCATTGAATGCCAGTCTGAAGAAAGCAACCATCTTCATTCACAGGGAGAAAACAATCTTTTGTCTAAGAAGCTGTCTCCAGTACACTCAGAAATGACAGATTACATTAATGCAACATCATCTACTCTTGTTGGTAGCCGGGATCCTGATTTAAAGGACAGAGCATTACTTAATGGAGGAACGAGTGTAACAGAAAAGTTGGCACAGCTCATTGCAACTTGTCCTCCCTCCAAGTCTTCCAAGACAAAACCGAAGAAGTTAGGAACTGGCACTACTGCAGGATTGGTTAGCAAGGATTTGATCAGGAAAGCAAGTGTTGGCTCTGTAGCTGGAATAATACATAAGGACTTAATTAAAAAACCAGCTATCAGCACAGCAGTTGGATTGGTAACTAAAGATCCTGGGAAAAAGCCAGTGTTTAATGCAGCAGTAGGATTGGTCAGTAAGGACTCTGTGAAAAAACTAGGAACTGGCACTACAGCGGTATTCATTAATAAAGACTTAGGCAAAAAGCCAGGAACTATCACTACAGTAGGACTGCTGAGCAAGGATTCAGGAAAGAAGCTAGGAATTGGTATTGTTCCAGGTTTAGTGAATAAGGAATCTGGAAAGAAGTTAGGATTTGGCACTGTGGTTGGACTGGTTAATAAAGACTTGGGAAAGAAACTGAGTTCTACTGTTGGCCTAGTGGCCAAGGACTGTGCAAAGAAGATTGTAGCAAATTCAACAATGGGATTAGTTAATAAGGACATTGGAAAGAAACTAGTAAGTTGTCCTATGGCAGGACTGGTCAGTAAAGATGCCATAAACCTTAAAGCCGAAGCACTGCTCGCCACTCAGGAACCACTTAAGGCTTCTTGTAGTACAAACATCAGTAGTCATGAAAGTCAGGAACTTTCTGATTCCCTGAAAGACAGTGCCACCAGCAAAACTTTTGAGAAGAATGTCATACGGCAGAGTAAAGAAAGCATATTGGAAAAGTTCTCAGTTCGAAAAGAAATCATTACTTTGGAGAAAGAAATGTTCAATGAAGGAACATGCATTCAGCAAGACAGTTTCTCATCCGGTGAAAGGGGGTCTTATGAAACCTCAAAGCATGAAAAGCAACCTCCCGTATATTGCACTTCTCCGGACTTTCAAATGGGAGGTGCTTCTGATGCATCTGCAGCTAAATCCCCTTTTAGTGCAGTAGGAGAAAGCAATCTCCCTTCCCCATCACCTACTGTGTCTGTTAATCCTTTAACCAGAAGTTCCCCTGAAACTTCTTCACAGTTGGCTCCTAATCCGTTACTTTTAAGTCCTACCACAGAGCTAATGGAAGAAATTTCTGAATCTGTTGGAAAGAACCAGTTTACTTCTGAAAGTACCCACTTGAACATTGGTCATAGGTCCGTGGGTCATAGCATGAATATTGAATGTAAAGGGATTGATAAAGAGCTGAATGATTCAAAAACTACACATATAGATATTCCAAGAATAAGCTCTTCCCTGGGAAAAAAGCCAAGTTTGACTTCTGAATCCAGTATTCATACAATTACCCCTTCAGTTGTTAACTTCACTAGTTTGTTTAGTAATAAGCCCTTTCTAAAGCTTGGTGCAGTAACTGCATCCGACAAACACTGCCAAGTTGCTGAAAGCCTAAGCACTAGTTTGCAGTCCAAGCCATTAAAAAAAAGGAAAGGAAGAAAACCTCGGTGGACTAAAGTGGTGGCAAGAAGCACATGCCGGTCTCCAAAAGGGCTAGAATTAGAAAGATCAGAGCTTTTTAAAAATGTTTCATGTAGCTCACTATCAAATAGTAATTCTGAGCCAGCAAAGTTTATGAAAAACATTGGACCATCTTCATTTGTAGATCATGACTTCCTTAAACGCCGATTGCCAAAGTTGAGCAAATCCACAACTCCATCTCTTGCTCTCTTAACTGATAGTGAAAAACCATCTCATAAGTCTTTTGCTTCTCACAAACTATCCTCCAGTATGTGTGTCTCTAGTGACCTTTTGTCTGATATTTATAAACCCAAAAGAGGAAGACCTAAATCCAAGGAGATGCCTCAGTTGGAAGGTCCACCTAAAAGGACTTTAAAAATCCCCGCCTCTAAAGTTTTTTCTTTGCAGTCTAAGGAAGAACAAGAACCTCCAATTTTACAGCCAGAGATTGAAATTCCTTCCTTCAAGCAAAGTCTGTCTGTGTCTCCTTTTCCGAAAAAGAGAGGCAGACCTAAGAGGCAAATGAGGTCTCCAGTCAAGATGAAGCCACCTGTACTATCAGTGGCTCCATTTGTTGCCACCGAAAGTCCAAGCAAGCTAGAGTTGGAAAGTGACAACCATAGAAGTAGCAGTGATTTCTTTGAGAGTGAGGATCAACTTCAGGATCCAGATGATCTAGATGACAGTCATAGGCCAACTGTCTGTAGTATGAGTGACCTTGAGATGGAACCAGATAAAAAAATTACCAAGAGAAACAATGGACAATTAATGAAAACAATTATCCGCAAAATAAATAAAATGAAGACTTTAAAAAGAAAGAAACTGTTGAATCAGATTCTTTCAAGTTCTGTAGAATCAAGTAATAAAGGGAAAGTGCAATCCAAACTCCATAATACAGTGTCAAGTCTTGCTGCCACGTTTGGCTCTAAATTGGGCCAACAGATAAATGTCAGCAAGAAAGGAACCATTTACATAGGAAAAAGGAGGGGTCGAAAACCAAAAACTGTCTTAAATGGCATTCTTTCTGGTAGCCCTGCCAGCCTTGCCGTTCTTGAGCAAACAGCTCAGCAGGCAGCTGGGTCAGCATTAGGACAGATCCTTCCCCCTTTACTGCCTTCATCTGCTAGTAGTTCTGAGATTCTTCCGTCACCTATTTGCTCTCAGTCTTCTGGGACTAGTGGAGGTCAGAGCCCTGTAAGTAGTGATGCAGGCTTTGTTGAACCCAGTTCAGTGCCATATTTGCATTTACACTCCAGACAGGGCAGTATGATTCAGACTCTTGCAATGAAGAAGGCCTCAAAGGGGAGGAGGCGATTATCTCCTCCTACTTTGTTGCCAAATTCTCCTTCGCACTTGAGTGAACTCACATCTCTGAAAGAAGCTACTCCTTCTCCCATTAGTGAGTCTCATAGTGATGAGACCATTCCCAGTGATAGTGGAATAGGAACAGATAATAATAGCACATCAGACAGGGCAGAGAAATTTTGTGGGCCGAAAAAGAGGCGGCATTCTTTTGAGCATGTTTCTCTGATTCCCCCTGAAACCTCTACAATCCTCAGCAGTCTTAAAGAAAAACATAAACATAAATGTAAGCGCAGAAATCATGATTACCTCAGCTATGACAAGATCAAAAGGCAGAAACGAAAACGGAAAAAGAAATATCCACAACTCCGAAATAGACAGGATCCAGACTTTATTGCAGATCTGGAGGAATTAATAAGTCGTCTAAGTGAAATTCGAATTACCCATCGCAGTCATCATTTTATCCCCCGAGACCTTCTGCCAACTATTTTTCGAATCAACTTTAATAGCTTCTATACACATCCTTCTTTCCCCTTAGACCCTTTGCACTACATTCGAAAACCTGACTTAAAAAAGAAGAGAGGGAGACCCCCTAAGATGAGGGAGGCAATGGCTGAAATGCCTTTTATGCATAGCCTTAGTTTTCCTCTTTCTGGTACTGGATTCTATCCCTCTTACGGCATGCCTTACTCTCCCTCACCCCTTACAGCTGCTCCCATAGGATTAGGTTACTATGGAAGGTATCCTCCCACTCTTTATCCACCTCCTCCATCTCCTTCTTTCACCACTCCACTTCCACCTCCTTCCTATATGCATGCTGGTCATTTACTTCTCAATCCCACCAAATACCATAAGAAAAAGCATAAGCTACTTCGACAGGAGGCCTTTCTTACAACCAGCAGGACTCCTCTTCTTTCCATGAGTACCTATCCTAGTGTTCCTCCTGAGATGGCCTATGGTTGGATGGTCGAGCACAAACACAGGCACCGTCACAAGCACAGAGAACACCGTTCTGAGCAACCCCAGGTTTCTATGGACGCTGGCTCTTCCAGATCTGTCTTGGAGTCTTTGAAGCGCTATCGATTTGGAAAGGATACTGTTGGAGAGCGATATAAACATAAGGAAAAGCACCGGTGTCATATGTCCTGCCCTCATCTTTCTCCTTCAAAAAACTTAATAAACAGAGAAGAACAGTGGGTCCACCGAGAGCCTTCAGAATCCAGTCCATTGGCCTTGGGATTGCAGACACCTTTACAGATTGACTGTTCGGAAAGTTCTCCAAGTTTATCCCTTGGAGGATTCACTCCCAACTCTGATCCGGCCAGCAGTGATGAACATACAAACCTTTTCACAAGTGCAATAGGCAGCTGCAGAGTTTCACATCCTAACTCCAGTGGCCGGAAGAAATTAACTGACAGCCCTGGACTGTTTTCTGCACAGGACACTTCACTAAATCGGCCTCATAGAAAGGAACCACTGCCTTCCAGCGAAAGGGCAGTACAGACCTTGACAGGTAAGAGGGTTATTTTGTTGCCTGTTATTTGTGTTACAGAAGTAGATTATTTTGCCCACTGGTTGCCTGATACATATACCTGAACTTTTAATAGATCTACTGTTTTTTGTTTTTGTTTTTATAACAGTATTTTGAAGTATTATAAAAGTATTTGCTTTCTTCAAAGTTTTCATTTTCAATATATGTGTGAAGTAAGATAAGGCATGTCTTAGCATTAATTTTGAAATTTGAGAAGAGATATCATTATCAAAACGTAACACTCAACTTTTGGAAACCAGGAAAAATTATTTATCTTTCTTATGCAAAAAAGCCATTATACACAGTTTCTTTGAAGAGAAATGGCTCATACATACCTGTTAGTGGCTGTGCAGAATTTTTAATATATACTAATCCAGTAATTATAAATGCTTCTATGTTACAGGAAGAATGTGTTGTTAATCCTGTATGTCTCATAATAAAAATCTAAACATTCAAAATTATCAACTTGATAAAATTTAACTGACTATTCAGAAGGACTTCATTTTGCAAAGTACCTTCAGGTATCTTCATAAAAGCTGCTACAATTGGATATAAAATGACATGAAACAAATCCAGATAATGCATTTGTAATGTCTCGAAAGTGTATTTTAAGAATTGAAAAGAATATAGAAAACAAGAAAGAGGAAGCATTGCCCATTCATTTAGAAGATATCTCTAAGTCAGGAGTTCTTTATCAGAGATCTCAACTCTAAGGGTTTGTAAATTAACTCTAAGAAGTCCATAAAGCCTCTGATGTTGTAAGTAAAATTATGTGTATGTATGATAGTATATATTTTTCAGGAGAAAGTTCATACATTTCATCAGATTCTCTAAGTAAACTCTCTAAGCCTTAATATCCCTTCCTATAAAATGGGATTAGTAGGGTTATGAGAAGTCATTGAGTGTTTATCAAAGTGATTTGCTCATGGTAAGCATGCAGATATTAATTCGTATTATAATTCCTCAAAGAGATTAAAAACTTGTGCATTAGAGGACATGATAAACTCCTCAAAGACAAGAGTTTTTGTTCCTGGTTTAATTAATTCATGAACTTTTGAAAAATAAAAGCTATGTTGGTGGAGAAGCTGAGCATTCTTTAGTTTTTAACAATGTAATAAAGAGAAAAAGAAATCCTAAACTTTAATTAGATTCATTCAACAAATTTTTGACAAATATTTAATCAGCAACAGTTATTGACTGACTACTATCTACCAAGCATTCTACTTTGTGGGCCCTTGTGTTAAAGGGAATAAGGCACACAGGTTCATTGTTCTCATGGGACTTATAGTGAAGGAAATGGGTAATAAACAAAAAAATTACACATTAAATGTCATTAAAATTGTGATTATAAAAAAAGAGAAAGTACACGGTTCTATGACAGCATGAAATGGAGGCCTAACTCAGCAAGGCTTCCTTGAAAAAGTGACCGTAAGCTGTTACCTGAAGGATGAGCACCAGTTAGCTGGATAAACAGAATTCCACTTATTCATTTATTCATTCATTTATTTGTTAAATTCTAAAACATCTAGCACTATTCTAGTCACTGGTCTATGGTAGAGAGTCAAGACATGATATCCAACCTCAGTAAAATTCAGCTTAGTGAAGGAAGACAAACAATAGAGTGGTAAATACGTAAATAATGGCATAATAAGAAAAATGCTGTCAAGTTAATGTAACAGTGTTAGGGTGAATAATTTAGGGGAGAGATTACCTATTTAGATAGAGTTATTAGTTAGGGCCTGAAGAGAAAAAGTTGAAACTTGAAGTATGAGAAGCCACAGGCTTCTCAAGCTGAGGATTGAGCAAAGAGCATGATTGAATATCTCGAACTGGGAAGGAGCTTAGATATTAGAAAAACTGAATAAAAAAAAAAGGTTCATTGTGGTAGGAGAGGGAATACGGAAGAGAGAATGGTGAGAGAGTTGTGACAAAAGAAAGAAGCCAGACCATATGTTAAAAATACTGGATTTTATACTAAGCGCAAAAGACAGAGGAGTGTTGATTTTAGATTTGCATTT